>NC_072794.1:89071002-89696002 GCF_028583425.1 Eublepharis macularius | reverse complement strand
TGGTGGTGAAGATGATTGCCCTGCAAGGCTTCCCCCTATTGATCATGGAGGGTGTGGGCTTCCAACTGCTGCTCCAGACTTTGCCCCATGGTTCTCCATGCCGTCATGGTGCACTGTTGGGAGTCGAGTTGTGCCTGCCCTCTATGAGTCAGTGCGAGACATGGTGCGCAGAGAGCTGTTGGCTGCCCAAGGCAGAACAGTGCACTTGATGGCTGACCTGTGAAGCAGCTGCCATCACAGGTACCTTGCCATCACTGCCCAATGGTGGCAACCAGAGGAACTCCGCCACCCCAGGCCAAGATCTGGCAGCCGTAAAAAGGTGCCCAGCTTGACACCGGGCTACAGGGTGGTTCTTCTTCAGGCCCAGGGGATGGATGAGCTCCACAGGGGGAAGAACATCACCGCCACCGTAAAGGCGGCTCTGAAAGAGTGGACATCTGGGGTGGAAGGGTTTGTCCGTGGATTCATGGTGATGGACGCAGGAGCCAACATGTTGGCATCCCTGAAAGAGGCATCCCTCCCGGGCCTGGTGTGCATGGTGCAGAAGCTGCACCTCGTGATGCGGGAGATGCTCAGGCTGGGGCAAGGAAACCTTGCAGACGCGAAAGCTGCTGGACAGCTGCCATTACATCGCTTCCCACTTCTCCCGCAGCATAAACTCTTCCCACGAGCTGTTCCAGAGGCAGGGGGAGGGAGGGGACCCCAAGCACTAACTCTTCCAGGACCTGCCTACCCACTGGAACTCCACCTACAATATGATATGTCGTCTGGTAGAGCAGAAGGGTGTGTTGTAAGACATCCTGTCCTCTTCGGATGTGCTGAGGAGGGGAGAGGAATTGAGCCTCAGCTCCATGGACTGGAGAGTCCTTGCCCAGATGTCCTGGATACTGAAACCCTTCAAGGATGCCACTGAGCTCTTGTGCTCCTACGAGGCCAGCCTGTGTCAGGTCCTTCCTCTGATCCACGTGCTCGACCGGTTTCTGGCCCAGGAGCTCCAGCACGAGCAAGAGCTGCTCCCCAGGGTCCGGGACTTTATCTGGAAGATCCAGGCCTGCATTGCTGAATGCTTGCATCCTCTACACCACGAAGGACCATACCAACTGGCCTCCCTCTGTGACCCCCACATCAAGGGCAGCACTGCCATGTAGGCAGGTCAGATGCAGCACTGGAAAAAGGAGCTCCGCACAGTAGTGCTCCCTTTCCAGAGACAGAAGGCAGGAGAGAAGGAACCGGGCAGGGACGAGGGGCAGGCAGTGGAGGAGGAGGAGGGTGAGGGGGGAGAGGAGGTGGGAAGAGAGCCACGCCAGGGAAGAGCCACCCAAATGGCCCCATTCTATCTCTGGACCTCGTTGGTGGGCTGTGTGGTTGGCCTATGTACGGTGGGAGCGTCCCTCTCAGTGGAGGACTCGGCTGGGGCCATGATGCACGAGTACTTTGCTGAGCCCACTGAGCCCCCCCATACCAACCCATTGGAATATTGGGCAAGGAAATCTACCCAATGGCAGGACCTGTCCATTGTGGCAACAAAATCTTGTCCTGCCCTCCCATCAGCGTGCAGAGCGGGTGTTCTCCCACCTGGGAGACCTCCTCCGTCCTCGCTAAGCATGTCTGCACCCCAACCTGATGGACATGTTGACTTTCATAAAGGTCAACCTCAACCTACTGGGGCACCCTCCCGTGGACCTGGGCCTACCCGGGCTCTGAAGCAACCTGGAGTTGTAGGCCCAGTTCATCCACAGTGGGCTCAAGCCTCCCTCAGTTCTTGGGGCTGCTTCCATGGCTGGTGACCCTTTGCCCTCCTCTCCCAGACAAGTTCCCATTCCCTCTTTCAACCTCTCCCTCTCAGGATGCTGCTCAAATGACCCCTCCCCACAACTTGTCCTGCCCATCCCATCCTTCGTGTGAAAGCAGGAATGTGGGTGTTTTCTTATACTCTGGTTTTTGGGCACGTAGGGCAGCTCCGGAGCTGCGGAACATATGGTTGCACAGCACGGAGCCCACTATCCTAGGTTCCTGCTGTCTGCTCTGAGCATGGTGGGAATGGGTCCCTCAACTCATTTCCTGTCCATGAAGGCGGGGAGGTGAGTGAAGTTGGTGACAGACTCCACTGCGACACAGGAGGGGCAGACAAGCCTCTGCCACAGCAGCCTGCGCAGTTCGACATGGTGGCTGTTTGGGGCCTCTTGTGCAACTACTGTTGCACATGAAATTGTACATCATGGTGGCCCTTACCAACAGCAGCGGCTGTCCCCTCTGGGCAGGGGTGAATGGGTAATGCCACAACCAGTCACGTCTTTTTTGCGAAGGCAGGAAGGTGTGGTTCTGACAGCTGATGCTGCTTTCTGCCACAAGGAACAGCTCTGCTGCTGTTGCTGGTGTTAGTGTGGCACCGCACGGTTCCCCCCCTTTTCATGGGCACCTGCTGCCCCCTCTGAACACGGGGGAATGGGTCCCTCACCCTCACATCCTTTCCATGAAGGCCGGAAGGTGGGTGCTGTATGATGCTTCAGCTTTTGGCCATGAGGGACAGATCAACTGCTGTTACACACAAAATTGTACGTCATGGTGGCCTCTGCCAACAGCAGCGGCTGTCTCCTCTGGGCAGGGGTGAAGGGGTAATGCCTCCATGACAAGTCATGTCCTTTCCACGAAGGCAGGAAGGTGAGTGATGCTGGTGACAGCCTCCACTGTGACACAGGGGGAGCGGACAAGCCTCTGCCACAGCAGTCTGCGCACTCCTTCAGGGTTGGGTCCCTCCATCCTGGTCCTGCTGCGCAATGTGGCCAGGAAGCCTCAGGCTCGGGCCTCCTCTCCCACACAAGTACACGGTCCATCTTCTCACCTCGCCCTCTCCGGAACACTGGTCCTGTCCTATTCCATCCTTTCTACAAAGGCAAGAAGGTGGGTGCTGTTGGCTGCTGCCACAGAGTTCCTCAGTGGGATCTTCAGAGGAGGCCTCATGGCTGTTGGGATCTTCAGAGGAGGCCTCATGGCTGTTGGCATCTTCCGACTTCACAGACCCTCTTTCGACCTGTCCCTCTCTGGAGCACTCTGACCCCCTCCAAGTGACATCTCCTTTCCCTCCTGTCCTTTCTGCGAAGGTAGGAAGGTGGGTGCTGTTGGCTGCCACCACAGAGTACCTTAGTGGGAGCTTCGGAGGAGGCCTCGCGGCTGTTGGCATCTTCCGACTTCACAGACCCTCTTTTGACCTGTCCCTCTCTGGAGCACTCTGACCCCCTCCAAGTGACATCTCCTTTCCCTCCTGTCCTTTCTGCGAAGGTAGGAAGGTGGGTGCTGTTGGCTGCCACCACAGAGTACCTTAGTGGGAGCTTCGGAGGAGGTTCAGGATGACTTCTGCGGTTTGTGAATAACTATGCTGGATGACTTTGCGGTTTGTGAATAACTACCTCGACGGTGTTGTATTTCGTATCAGATGTTGGAAGTGTAATTAATGTGGGCCTGACGAAAGAGTACCTCTGAAACGAGCCAATTGGGATTGGACCGGTACTGCTCGTTGCCGCTGCTACGGGTGCTTCCCTTCATGACTACGTGACGTCGTGGTCAAATATACAGCCGTCTGAACTTTGAATTATATAATTTCTGGGACTATACTCTCGCACTTTATTTGGATTTTGCACTTTCAGCGGATAATTATCATATAGGGAATAACTCACTTGTTTATTTATTAAATTTATGTAGTTGCCTTTACGAATTCAATTATTCCCCTTGTGTGGCATGCTTCCTTTGTGTTTCCCCTCTGAGCAGTTCTGTGAAGGAAGTCTTTCCTCCCCCCCCTCTTTTTTGGTTGCCAGCTATCTATTGCCCTGGCAACGGAGCCAGGGGAATGCGTGAGCTGTGTTTCCCCTCCTTCTGTCACCCTGGAAACCCAAATGGAAGCCCAGCTTTCCTTGATCAGCAGGGCTTCTTTCCAACCACAGAGCAGCAACGCACTCACCAGTTGGGAGAAGAGACCCAGGGGAGGGAGGGGGTGTTCTGTAGCCATGGGCACTCTAAACGTTTTTTGCTTTTTAAAAAAATGAGGCTTTGTAGGAGGAATGGCTGTTTTTCTGTCTGTCTATCTGTTTTCTGTCTGCTTTTAAAACACTGTATTTTGTGGGAAAACCTCATTCACGGCTTTGTGTGTGTGTTTAAAATATGCTTTTGGAAGTCTGGCTGCTTGCTTTTAAAATTGGGTGGGAAGGAATGGAGAATTCTGTCCCCGCTTTTTTTTAAAAGCTGGCTGAAACATGTTAACGGGGTGCCTCTCTCTATTTGGAGAGGCAGGGACAGGTTAAAAACTCCCCCCCCCTGCTCTAAGAGTGTGTGTGTGTGTGTGAAAATGTCCCCTCCCTGAGGGGAGGTGGCTCGTCACTGGGTTAAAAACCTTCCCCCCCTCTGCTTTAAGTGTGTGTGTGTATGTGTGAACGTCCCCTCCCCGAGGGGAGGCTGCTCGTCGCCACCTCCCCGTGCCCACCGGGCCCGGCAGTCGCCACCACCACCCACCTTCCCACATAGCTGGAAACAGCAGGGCACCCCTCCACTTTGGCCTCCCCAATCCATGGATCGGAAACGGGAGTTGATCAGTGTGGATCGGTGATTTGGGTTCGTCGCCAGCACAGATACACGATCAGCTTGATCAGTAATTTTTTTGGGATCGTGCCCACCTCTACTTCTGACAGTGCATTCCAAAGGGAGGGGGGCCACAATTGTAAAGGCCCTCTTCCTAGTGTAAGAAAGTAATGCCACTCCGGGGCCAGGAACCACCAGCAAACCCTGCAAAGATGAACGAAGCAGGCAGAGGAGTTCATAATGGGAGAGGGGGACCCAAATGTGTGAGGGCCCCAGACTGTGAAGGACTTTAAAGGTGAGGGACAAAACTTTGAATTAGATCTGGAGACTAATTGGTAACCAGTGTGGCTGCTTTAAAATTGGTGTTATATGAGCTGACCATGGTGACTTGGTCAGCAACCTAGCAGCTGCATTCTGTACCACCTGAAGTTGCCAGAGAATCTTCAAGGGTAGCCCTACTACAAGTTGCAGTAGCCTAAACAAGAGTTGACCATTGCATGGATCAATGTGGCAAAGTCAGATTGAGATAGATATGAGGAAAGTTGTTGGGCCTGGAGAAGATGGGAAAATACTGTTCTAGCCACCATGGACACCTGTTTGTCCGTGGGAAGCTTAGAATCAAGCCAATCCCCCCCCCAACTCCTCACAGAGTCCACAGCATAAAGCCATGCTCCATCGAGTAATGGGAGTGACAAATTCCCCACAGCTGAAGTCCTTCCCAGCCACAGGACCTCAGTTTTCAAAGGATTTAACTTCAGCCAGCTACCCCCCTCAGCTACTACACTAAGGCATCCAGACATTGGGTCAACTTATATTATCCATAAAATAAGTCTCAAATAAGCCACAGCTAAAAATCAAATCAGCTACCACTTTAAACTCTGTAGAAGAAGTAGTTAACTGTCAAATCAATCTAAACAATTGAACTGGACTTGAACTAGCGGACACGATGAAGGCTAAAAAGTAATTCTTCTTTGCTGCCTTTACTGCCACTTTATAGACCTTCAACTGAGCCCTTTAACATGTTCTCATAGTCTCATCACAAGTCTGGAGCCTTTTACTCTCTGTCTTAACTACCTCTTAGCCTCTCTCTAGCTCCTCTTATACCATGGAGCCACTGAGGGTTGAGGGAGAAGAGTGCATCAGGGAGCCCTTGAAGACTCTTATTCCTGTACTCAGTAAGCTTATAAGAGTGAGCTGCCAGCAGGCACAGATAAATTCTGCAAAGCACTCTGGAATCCATTAGGATCCATAAGTCTCCGCAGGTGAGCATAAATCAGCTCATTGCCCAAGTGGGAGTGGGCAGATAACTTCAACCCGCCCTAATGAGGAAATGTTCTGACCATGGCATTGGTTCACAACCGCTGATTCCAGATCAACTCCTACACAAAATATCAAATCTAGCGTGTCCAGCTTCATGTGTGGGAGCTAACACAATTTGGGAGAGACCCAATGTTGCCATGACAGTCATAAAGTCCAAGGCTGTCCCTGACAAGACAGCCTCTCCATGGATGTGGAAGTCCCCCAGGGCCACTGACCTGGGGAAGCGCAGCACCCAATCAGCAACAGCCTTATCAGGGAGTCAACTTGTGAGTTGGGTGGTTGATACACCTGCAGAACACCCATTCTCTCCCCAGTTACCCATGCCAGGCCTACATATTCAGTGCCAGAAATCTTTGGCACAAAGTCTCCTCAGAAGGGAAAAATATCTCAAAGAAGTATCACTACCCCACCCTCCAACCTTCTGTTTGAGGTTCATGAAGGACTGAGTAACCTGGTAGTAATTGCATGAGACGGACCATGTCCTCCTCACTCAGCTGGTGACACAAATCAGGTCAAAATTGTCCCTCCTAATAAGCTCCCAGTGGGTATCAATTTTGTTCTTCACTGACCTGGTATTACACAATATCAAACTGTAAGAGAAGAAAACACACTGGGCCTGACCACAATCATTCTGAGGGATAGGATGGAGGTTAGAAGGGAGCTGAGCATATCTATATCTCGACACACTTCTTTGAACAAAAGAATTATATCCCATCATAGGAAATAATTATTCCATTATTCTCTATGGGGGAATGAGGTGGGGGGAGCTAGAGTCATTATTTTTCAACCATGTATCACCAAAATTGCAGCAGAAAGTTTTCTGCCTCTCTTCCAAAGAACCCCCAAATGTCAAGCAAATCGGACAAAGGATTTAAATTCTACAAGCCCTGAACATGCCTCCCCCACACCAGCTATCATAATTGCACATACATTTTTCCCTATGGGGGACTTAGACATGGGCACGAACAGGGGAAAAAAACCGAACAGGCTGTTTGGTGTTCATTCCCGAAAATGAACACGAACAGCCAACCGGAACTGAACATGTCCCATTGTTTGGTGTTCGGTGTTCATTGCACCAGAGCACCCCCCCCCAGCACTTAGAAAGCCCATATTCACAGGGAATGTGCAGCAGGCTCTTCTCCAGCCATCACCCAAGTTTGGTCAAGATTGGAGTATGGATCGCGGAGTTATACATTCCCAAATTGAAGCCCCCAGGAAACTCTCAATCAACACAAATGGAGTTATCCTCCCCAGTTGACTTTGACCCTTTTTTAAAAATTGTATTGATGTCTTTGTTTACATAGCCATACATAGTCACTTCCATTACATTAACATAATCCTACATCAATACAACCTTTCCCCCTTTTGGTTACCCTCCCCCCCTCCCGTAAGCGACCAATTGGAAAATAATACTTTATACTTGCAACCATAAGCAAACCCTTTGGATTTTGTCAAATGTATCTTTGTTGGGCCCCCCTTCCCTTACTCAATTTATATACCCAAGCCATTTCTTCCTTATCTCTAATATATTATCCTCCTATGTCTCTTCTTGTTTTAATATGGCCAGAATGTCTGATTGGATCATTTGATATAGATACAGATTCCATCTACCCATAGTCCACTTTGCCGCATCCTTCCAGCCATAAGCTATGACTGCATGTGCAGCAATGATCATTGTTTTAAACAACTCCTGTTTAGAATTATCTACTTTATTATTCCCCAGAACTCCCATAAACAATACCTTCCCTGTCAATTCTAATTTAACTTTACAGAAATCCTCCATCTTTTCCAGAACCATTTGCCAAAATTCAGTTACTTTAGGACATTCCCACCAAAGATGAACATAATATCCCTTTATCTTCTTGCAATGCCAACAATTTGAATTCATTCCCTTAATCATATAGGACAATTGGGAAGGTGTCCTATACCATTTCAATATTAATTTCATCTCCAATTCTCTAATTTTTTCTATTTTTATTTCCAATATTCCTTTCATTAGTCTATCTCCTGTACTGTCAAATTCACCTCTCTTTCCCACTTAGTTTGTATTATCCCAGTCATATAATCTTTGTCTTTATTCATTAAGTTGTATATCTTCCTTGCAATACCCTACTTATTACCCTCTTTAATACAATATATTTTTTCGAGCGGAGTATCCTCCTTATTTAGTATTCTACAATGCCTTCTCTGTTTCAAAATATTATATAAAGCCATGATCCTTAGCCAATATTGTTCTCCCACTTTCCCTAGTACTTCTTGTACTGGTATCAATATCCCCTGAGTATTGTATAAATCCTTCACTCTGAAAAAACCCTTTTCCTTTAACTTCTTCCAGAATGTTTTCTCAACATTTTTAAATTCCTCACTTAAGGATTCTAGTGGGGTCCATTTCGAAAGTCTTGGCATCCAATTAGTTTGCAGTTTCCCCCAGACTTTTAATGCTGTTTGTCTTGGGCCTATTGTATTTTTAATTTCATTCTTCACCTTCTGTGTAAATATTCCAAATTTGCCTGCTCCTCTATTTATAGTGTCCTCCCATCTCACCCATTTTTCCAAGTCTTTTCCATCAATTTCCATCAACATCCTTATTTGGAACGCTTCATAATAGCTTTCCAATTGTGGCATACCCCATCCTAAATCTTCTTGTGGTGAGTATATCACCTTTCTCAAAATTCTAGCTTTTTTCTTCCCAAACACCCAATTTTTTATTTCTTGATCCCATGTAACTAATTGCTTTTTGGGGATCCACTCTGGTAGTACCTGAAATAGGTATAACATCTTAGGAATTATAAACATTTTAATTGCCCTTATCTTTCCTAAAATATTTAAATATCTTTTACTCCAGTGGTTTAAATTTCTTTGTATCTTTCTCCATATTATTTTATAATTTGTCCCCACCAAATTTTTAATATTCTGTGTTATTATTCCCAAATATTTTAATCTCTTAATTCCTAATTTCATACCTGTTAATTTTGCTATTTCTTTTTGTTCCTTCGAATTTATCTTTCTAAACATTATTTCTGATTTCTTAATGTTTATCCCTAAACCTGAATATTCTTTAAAATCCTCTAAAATTATCATTAATTCTCTCAAAGCTTCCAGAGGGTTCCCTAACACTAATAATATGTCGTCTGCATATAAATTTAGTTTAATTTCCTCCTTCCCCACCTTGTACCCTTTAATTCTAATACTGTTCCTAATTCTATCAGCTAAGGGCTCCATAGCTAAAACAAACAACATTGGGGATAGAGGACATCCCTGTTTCACTCCTCTCTGTATCAGTACTTCCTTAGTATGATCATCATTAACTTTAATCATAGTTTTCCCTTCCCTATAAATTTCCTTTAATGCATTCAAAAAGGGGCCTTCAAAACCATATTTATTTAGTACTTGAAATAAATACCCATGATTTAACGTATCAAATGCCTTATAAACATCCAATTTCAAAAGGGCAAACCTTCCCTCAGTTTTCCCATGATATAAAGTATTAATCACGTTCCTTATAGGGTGACCAATATACCTCCCCTTTACAAAGCCATACTGATCTTCTCCTACTAGACTTGGAAGTATTTTCTCAAGTCTATTTGCTAATATTTTTGCAAAAATTTTATAATCCTGATTTGTCAGACTAATAGGCCTATAAGAGTTGGGATCCTATGCGGTGGTCCTGAAGGTGGGCTGCCTACCCTCTCGGGGACAGGGGATCTGGCCGCTGGCCAGCAGCACTCCCCATGTGTCCGCCCGCTAGGCCAGTAGGTGGGAGGAAAATTATCTGCTTATATAGCAAGGTGGTTGATGACTGCGGCTATCATGCTTGGCAGGCTCGGGGAGGTGGTGGTGGGCTGCCTCCCCTCAGGGGGTGAGGGGTCTGGCCACTCACCGGGGGCACTCCCCATGTGCCCGCCCACCAGACCTCCAGGTCGGAGGTGGATCAGTTATCTGCTTACACAGCAAGGAGGTTGATGACTGCAGCCTCTGGGCCTGGCAGGCTCAGGGAGGTGGTGGCAGGCCACCTCCCCTCAGGGGGCAGAGGGTCTGGCCAAATGCAGGAAGCACCTCCCATGTGCCCATCCACCAGGCCCCCGGGTTGCAGGGGGACCGGTTATCAGCTTACGCAGCAAGGTGGTTGATGACTGTGGCCGCCGGGCCTGGCAGGCTCAGGGACGTGGTGGCAAGCTGCCTCCCCTCTACGGAGTGGGGGGTCTGGCCACTTGCCGCCAGTACCCCCATGTGCCCGCCCGCCAGACCTCTGGGTTGGAGGTGGACTTGTTATCCGCTTACAAAGCAAGGTGGGTGAGGACTGCATCCGCTGGGCCTGGCAGGTTCAGGGAGGCGGTGGTGGGCCTCCTCCCCTCAGGGGGTGGAGGGTCTGGCTGCTTGCCGGCAGCACCCCTATGTACCTGCCAGCCAGGCCTCCAGGTTGGAAGTGGAGCGGTCATCTGCTTATACAGCAAGATGGATAAGGACTGCGGCTGCCGGCTGGTAAGGTGGAGGGAGAACAAGGGGTTCTGGTCCCGGCAATGAGCCGCACCTGGACAATTCTGCGAGGGGGCCTAGAAGACCCCAAATCAGCAGCTGCTGGTATCAACCACCTCCCAGCCATCATGGAAAGGAGGGGACAGTGTGGTGCAAGTGTTGGGGAAGGGACTCGTGGCAGTACCCGAGAGGGAAAGGAGGAAAGAGGGAACACAAACTGGTCATGGTGGGAGAGGAGGACCAAGGGGTCCAGTCCACAGCAATGACCTGTACATAGAAGAACCTGCGAGGGGGACTGGAAGACCCTGAATCGGTGGCTGCTGGCATCACCCACCTCCCTGCTGTCATGAAAAGGAGTGGATGGGGTGGTGAAAGTGTTGGGGAAGGAACACATAGCAGTACCCAAGAGGGAGAGGAGGAAAGAGGGAACACAAAGTGGTCATGGTGGGAGAGGAGGACCAAGGGGTTCTGGCCTCTGTGGTGAGCTGTACCTGGAAGATCATGCGAGGGGGGCGGGAAGACCCCGAATTGGTGACTGCTGGCCGTCATGGAAAGGAGGGGACCAGGCAGTGCAAGTGGTGGGGAAGGGACTCGTGGCAGTACCTGAGAGGAAGAGGTATGGATCAGGAACTGGAAAGCTCCCAAGCGAGAGGTAGTTGGGAGGGGACGGAGTGGTCCCAGAGAGGAAGAGGAATAGGGCAGCAGCAGCAGGTGCCATCACCTACCTTCCTGCCTTTGCGGAAAGGACAGGAGTGGAGGGACATATTCCCATCCAGCTCAAAGGGGTCCAGTCACTCCCATTGACAGGGGAGCCACCATGCAGTGCAACCATGCTGTATCCCTATATGGTACAATTGGCTGTGCGATCACAGCCGAGCTATTCCTCATGACCAAGGAGGGAACAGTAACAATATAGTCCCTCATGAAGGGGCTCCAATGCACTCTCCCTGTCTCTCTCCCAAAAGGCTATAACAGCTCTCTCCCACTCCACTGCTTGCTGAAAGTCAAACCAGTACTGGGAGCACAGTGCCCTTTTATAAACAGAGGTCTGATTGAGAAACGCAGGAGGTCTATGGTTGGCAGTCAGAACTGCCTAACAGGGTTTGCAGGGAGGAGATTGGAGTTCCCATGGCCACAGAACACCCCCTCCTTCCTCCCTCCCACCCTGGTGTCTGCTCCCACGTTACCAATTGTTACCAATTTGCAGCTCCACACTTGGAAGGAAGACCTGCCCATCAAACTAAGTTGGGCTTTGATTGGGGTGTCCGGGGAGACAGAGTGCAGACAGAGTTCAGGCACTCCCCCCCTCCATTGCCAAGGCAATTGATTGAAGGTGCCTGAGTGTCTTGCTTCCTGAACAGCGGCCGAGCGCAACAAACCAGGTTTTGCGCCAACCACCTGTTCAGCTGGAATGGCGCATCGCGAACAGCCTGTTCGTGAGCAGCTGAGTGGCCTGTTCGTTGTTTTTTTCCATTCGTAATGCTGTTCATACCCATGTCTAGACTTGGGCAGGCTTGAGTCATTTTTTTTTTAACCAAATGTTACTAACATTGCAACAGTGTCTTCTACCTGTCCTTCAAAGAACCCCCACATTTCAAGCATATTGGACAAAGGTTTAAATTCTACAGGCCCCTAAAAACGTCCAGGCTTTCTACTTTCAGAAGAAAACTCTCTTGCCAATCCACAAAGGAGGGGGAAAGGGCAGCTCCCTGCAGCCTGAGATTGGCTGAGAGTGCTTTGTGCTCCTCCCTTACTAAGGTTTGATTTGAAGAGAGATGCCATTTCCAGGAAATCAAAGAAGTCAAAGAAAAATATGTTCTTATGTTGCATTTCCAGTAAGCATCAGAACTTGAAAAAAACAAGTTGGGGGGGGGAGGAGAGGTTTTTGTTATTCCTAAATAACTTGGGTGTGTGTTACTGTTCTGGAGAATCAAGGTAATGATTTCAAACAGTGATTTCCAGGTATATATTTGGTTTGGGCGTTTTGTATTGCATGCCCATAATGAATAGGATTATTTTCTGTTGAGTTAGTTGATGTTAAAAATACAATTTAGTTGGGCTTTAATAAAGGATTAAAATTGAAGCAAAGACTCTCTAATAGCATTTGTATACTATATGCACAAAAAACCTAAAACAGTGTTTAGGTATACCTCTTGCCATGAATTAAATGATCTGATATTGGAAAGCTAACTAGTCACCTAGGTAGGGTTGCCAGCTCCAGGCTGGGAAATTCCTGGAGATTTTGAGGATGGAGCCTGGAGACAGTGGGGTTTGGGGAGGGAAGAAACCTCAGCAGGGTATAATGCTATAGTTTCCACCCTCCAAAGCAGCCATTTCTGCCAGGGAATTTGATCTCTACAGCCTGGAAATCACTTGTCCTAGAGCTCTCCAGGCACCACTTGGATGCTGGCAACACTATCCCTAGTACTCCTTTAGTGCAGGCCTATATCCTAATCAGGCCTCTTCAGAGTTATCCAGAAAAATAGTTATGCCCAATTGTTGTTTGAAACTATGGGTACTACAATACAAAAAGTAAGAACAAAGGTTTAAAAATCATGTTTGCATTTGTCTTAGTTGGGAGAAAAATTCTGATATTTCACTTAGTGTAGAATCTCCTGAGGATAATGCACACAGTTATTTTAAAATACCAAATATGAAAACAAACAGAATTTCCAACTACTGCTCTGTGATTATATATAACAACATATGGGTCCATCTTTTAAAACGATGTTTTTAAACACATGGGCATAGAACACTGTGGGAGATATGAGCCTGAGATCTCTAACTGCTTTGCCAAATGCAGTTATAAATAAAAGTCTTTGTTTTGACTGTTCGTAATATTTTTTACCCAAAGCACAGTAAGTACAGCAGAAGCCGTTAACTTGTATTTAGTTGTTCAGAATAAAGAGGAGTAGTTGAGACTTCTGCATCTATAGGTAACCCATTCTCCCGATGTGCCTTCGCCGCCACCCCCACCACCGATTACCTGGCTGGAAGGGGGAAAGTTACAAGGAATGGCCCAGAAGCTCTGGAACACACTCTGGCACACTCTGAAGGACTTCCTTGTCATGCTGAGAATGACATAATTCTCGGTGTGACAAGGAAATCCTCCCGAGTGTGCACACATGCACACATGTGCGAGTTAAGTTTCCCCTGTGCACCTCCTCCCATAATCCCCCATCGCCCAGTTTGGATCCCAGGGGACCTGGCAATCCTATGCATCTATCACTTACCCTTGCAAGAAATGGGAATCCTTGGCATAAATAGAGAAAATAAACTGCTAATGATGGCAAAGACGACAACAGATGCACTATTAACTACCATCTCCTGAAAATTCTCAGATTCTTAGGATTATAACTAGACATGGGAATGAACAGCATTACAAATGGAAGAAACCAACAAACAGGCTGCTTGGCTGCTTGCAAACGGGCTGTTCGTGATGCACCATTCCAGCCGAACAGGTGGTCGTCGCAAGCCTCGTTTGTTGCACTCAGCTGCTGTTCGGGAAGCCAGACACTCAGGAGCCTTCAATCAATTGCCTCGGCAATGGAGGGAGGGACTGCGTGAACTCTGTCTGCACTCCCTCTGTTGTCCTCTGTGGCCCCTCCCTCTGGTTCCAGGGCTGCTGCCAGGTCCTGGGGCCAAGCTCAGTGGGCACCTTGGCTGAGAGCTCACATTATTATCAGTGCCTGATCTGGTGGTCAGGCTTCTGAGTGTGCTGGGCTAGGGCTCTATCCCCAGCCTCTAGTTCCAGGGCTGCTGCCAGGCCCTGGGGTCAAGCTCACTGGGCACCTTGGCTGAGGGCTCACATTATTATTAGTGCCTGATCTTGTCAGGTATCTGGGAGTGCTGGGTTAGGGCTCTAGCCTCAGCCTCTGGTTCAACAGCTGTTGCCAGGCTCTAGGGCCAAGCTCTGTGGGCACCTTGGCTGAGGGCTCACAGTGTTCTCTCCTTTTCTGTCCTCCTTAATTCTAGCTTGGTGGCACAATGAGTCTTCATGTTGTGGTGGCCACCATGGGTGTTCGCGGCCGTGCGGTGAAGCGCAAAGGCAGTCCTTCTGGTTTACTTGTGGAAAGCAGTGCTGGGTGTGGCTTGGGGGCAGCACAGAGTACTCCCGCTCCCCCAGATTCACCTGTCGGAGCTGTGGAGGAAGCCAAAGAGTTCTTTCCGCTGGGGGGAGAGGATCTCTCTCAACATTTTGAGCAGGAGGTGGGTGAGGGATCCCTGGAGGAATGGTTTGTGTTTTATGAAACATCCCTCCCGTCCCCATCCCAAACTCTCAGTGGTGTCCCTGCCTGCAGTCCACCCCTCACTCTGTCGTCCGTGGTCAGCTCCGCAGTGCAGCCTGTAACCCTTCATCCTCCTTCCCCTGGGACAGTTAGTGGTCCATGTTTCAATGCCTCGGTATGGATGCACTTTCGGGCCCTTGCTAATGACCCACATGTAGTGCAGTGCCGTGTCTGTGATGTCCTGGAGCACAGGAGCAAAACCCGAAGCATCTGTCATCGATGGCCCTGACTCAGCACCTGAAGACGCACCGTCCGAGCCTATGGTCTCCGTCCTTGCCCAGAGAAACTTTTGTTGGGAGAGAAAGTGGGCGACCAGCTCTTCTGAGCGAGAATCAGTGGAAGGGTAACTGTAATCCACCCCAAGCAAGAATCCTTGCCCTGAGGGTGACACTGGTGGGAGCAGAGTGCTGAGGCAGGCTGCACTCGTGGAGGTTGTTCCCTCGGGGTCTGGGACAGCGCAGCTTAGAATAGCGAGATTGAGGGCACAGGAGGTGGGCCTTTGCATCTTGGCAGAGATGATTGCCCTACATGGTTTGCCTCTATCCATCGTGAAGTGCATGGGCTTCCACAGGCTACTAAAACATCTTGCTCCTTGGTTCGCCATGCTGTCGCTGCGCACCCTTGCCCATCAAGTCCAGCAGGTATCTCGAATGAGAGCTGGCACGTTTGGGTCAGGTTTAGGCAGGCCTACTCCCACTGCTAACAGGCTTCTGAGGCCTTGCTTGGCCTTCCTGGCACAGCCAGATCATCATGACACCTCCTTTCTGCGAAGGCAGGAAAGTAGGTGATGCTGGTGGCAGCTTCATTTGGACACTTGTGCAACACCTAAGGAGCTGTTGCACATGTAGTTGAGCCGTACAGTGGCCCTATCCATTGCAAACGCTGTGCCCTCTGAGCAGGGGGGAATGGGTCCCTCTACTACTGTCCTTTCTGCAAAGGCAGGAAGGTGACCGATGTCAGCTGCTGCTGCTGCCCCATTTCTTTCTCTCCCTCTCTGGAATCATTCTGACCCGTCCAAGCAACCTCTCCTGTCCTGTCCATCCCCTCCTTTCTGCAAAGGCAGGAAGATGGGTGATGCTGGTGGCAGCCTCCTTGGGCCAATTGTGAAACAGCTCAGGAGCTGTATTGTCGAAGGCTTTCACGGCCGGAGAACGATCATTGTTGTGGGTTTTCCGGGTTGTATTGCCATGGTCTTGGCATTGTAGTTCCTGACGTTTCGCCAGCAGCTGTGGCTGGCATCTTCAGAGGTGTAGCACCAAAAGACAGAGATCTCTCGAGAGATCTCTGTCTTTTGGTGCTACACCTCTGAAGATGCCAGCCACAGCTGCTGGCGAAACGTCAGGAACTACAATGCCAAGACCACGGCAATACAGCCCGGAAAACCCACAACAACCATAGCTCAGGAGCTGTTGCACATGTAGTTGAGCTACATGGTGCCCCGATTCATTGCAACTGCTGTGCCCTCTAAGCAGGGGGGAATGGGTCCCTCGGCTACTGTCTTTTCTGCAAAAGCAGGAAAGGCTCTCAGTAGTGAGTAGTACCTGCTCAGGTTAGGTCTCTGAGTGGTGGGTAACCGCACTAGCCCCCATCAGTTCTCGGGCCTGCTTCCACTCTAACCTTTTCTAGTGACCTCGCCTGTCCTTTCTCTCCCGTCCTTTCCGTGAAGGCAGGAACATGGTTTGTGTCTGCACATTTCATCATTACACTCACACGGTCCCCATTTCTCCTTCTACAAACCCTTTGGAGACCTCTGCTGTCTAGTCCATCCCATCCGTTCCGCGAAATGTGCCACCCAAACTGTTATGAGTAGTGCCCGTACTGCCTGCTCAGGTGAGTTGTCTCGGAGCGGCATGGAACTGCTCTGGCCCCGCTCATTTCTCAGGGTTGCCGGTTCCTCTTTCTACCTCTCCCTCTGTGGAACAACTCCAACCCTTACGAATGAACTCTCCTGTCCTGCCCATCCCCTTCTTCCTGTGAAGGCAGGATGGCGGGTCATGTCAGCTGCCGCTTCACAAGGGACTATCCTGTTACTGTTGCCTCCTTGGTCACAAGGGACAGCTCGGCTGTGATTGCACAGCCAATTGTACCATATAGGGTTACAGCATGGTTGCATACCATGGCAGCTCCCCTGTCAACGGGACTGACTGGACCTCTTTGAACCAAGGGGGAATGTGTCTTGTGACTCCTCTTCTTTCCGCAAAGGCAGGAATGTAGGCGATGGCAGCAGCTGCCACTACCCTGTTTCTTCTTCTCCCTCTCTGGAATCACTCCAAGCCCTCCCAAATACCGTTCCTGTCCCGTCCATCCCATCATTTCCACTCGTGCAGGAGGGTGGGTGAGGGTTGCTGCCACTGCAGAATACCTCTGTGGGTTCCGTGGATGAGGACTCCCAATGCTTGGGAGCTTTCCAGGTCCCAGTCCATACCTCTCCATCTTGGGTACTGCCACAACCCTTCCCCACCACTTGAGCCACCCTGTCCCCTCCTTTCCGTGATGGCAGGGAGGTGGTTGATGCCAGCAGCCACTGATGGATTGGGGTCTTCCAGGCCCTGTCACAGGATCTTTCAGGTATGGCTCGTCACCATGGCCAGAAGCCCTTGGTCCTCCTCTCCAAACCTGACCACTTCATCTTCCCTCTTTCCTCCTCTCCCTCTCAGGTACTGATACAACCCTTCCCCACCACTTACACCGCCCCGACCCCTCCTTTCCGTGATGGCAGGGAGGTGGTTGACACCAGCAGCCACTGATGGATTGGGTCTTCCAGGCCCTGTCGCAGGAGCTTCCAGGTATGGCTCATTGCTGTGGCCGAAAGCACTTGTTCACCCTCTCCCACCCTGACCACTTCATCTTCCCTCTTTCCTCCTCTCTCTCTTGGGCACTGCCACTACCTTTCCCCACCACTTGCACCATCCCATCTCCTCCTTTCCGTGATGGCAGGGAGGTGGTTCATGCCAGTAGCCACCAATTCGGGGTCTTCCCATCCCCCTTGCAGGATTTTCCAGGTATGGCTCATCACCAGGGCCGGAACCCCTTGGTCTCCCTCTCCCTAACCACCCGGTGGCCACAGTCATCAACCACCTTGCTGCGTAAGTGGATAATCTGTCTGCCTCCTACCTGGAGGCCTAATGAGTGGGCATATGGGGTGGGTGCCACCAGCGAGTGGCCAGACCCCCCACCCCTGAGTAGGGAGGTGGCCCACCACCACCTCCCAGAGCCTGCCAGACCTGGCAGACACAACCATCAACCACCTTGCTGCATAAGCGGATAATCTGTCTGCCTCCTACCCGGAGGCCTGGTGGGTGGGCACATGAGGGTGCTGCTGGCAAGCAGCCAGATCCCCCACCCCCAAGCTCGCCAGGCCCGGCGGCCGCAGTCATCAACCACCTTCCTGCATAAGCAGATAATCTGTCTGCCTCCTACCTGGAGGCTTGGTGGGTGGGCACATGAAGGATGCCTCCGGTGAGTGGCCAGACCCCCCACCCCCAAGAGGGGATGCAGCCAGCCACCACCTCTCCGAGCCTGCCAGGCCCAGTGGCCACAGGCATCACCCACCTTGTTGTGTAAGCGGATAATCTGTCCACCTCCGACCAAGAGGCCTGGCAGGCGGGCACATGAGGGGTGCCACCGGTGAGTGGCCAGACTCCCCACCCCCGATAGGGGAGGCAACCCACCATCACCTTCCCAAGCCCACCAGGCCTGGTGGCCGCAGGCATCAACCACCTTGTTGTGTAAGTGGATAATCTGTCCGCCTCTGACCCAGAGGCCTGGTGGGAGGGCACATGGGGGTGCTGCCAGTGAGTGGCCAGACCCCCCCGATAGAGGAGGTGGCCTGCCACCACCTCCCTGAGCCCCCCAGGCCTGGTGGCTGCAGGCATCACCCACCTTGCTGCATAAGCAGATAATCTGTCTGCCTCCTACCCGGAGGCCTGGCAGGCGGGTACATGGGACATGCTGATGGCAAGCAGCCAGATCCCCTGCCCCCGAGAGGGGAGGTGGACCATTACCACCTTCCCAAGCCCGCCACATCCAGCGGCCACAGTCATCAACCACCTTGCTGCGTAAGCAGATAATCTGTCCACTTCCTACCCAGAGGCATGGCATGTGTGCACATGGTAGATGCTGCCAGCAAGCAGCCAGACCTCCTGCCCCCAAGAGGGGAGGCGGCCCACCACTGCCTCCCAGAGCCTGCCAGGCCCAGCAGCCACAGTCATCAACCACCTTTCTTCATAAGCAGAGACTTTGTCCGCCTCTGACCAGGAGGCCTGGTGGGCAGGCACATGGAGAGTGCCATCCATGAGCTGCTATACTCCCAGACCATGAGAGGGGAGGCAGCCCGCTTCAGGACCATTGCACGGGGCCAAAGTGAACTGAGGAGGGTGGCTCCATTTGTATTGAATGGGAGTTTCCTGGGGACATCGAATTTGGGAATGTATAACTCCAAGATCTATATTGCAATCTTGACCAAACTTGGGTGATGGCTGGAGAAGGGCCTGCTGCAAATTCCCTGTGAATATGGGCTCTCTGTGCTAATGGGGCTGCTCTGGCGCCGATGAACACGGGACACCGAATCCATTCGTTAATGGGACTTGTTTGGTTTCATTCATTTGTTCGTGTTCGTCATCAGGAACGAACGACAAACAGCCTGTTTGGGTTTTTCTCCCTATTCGTGCCCATGTCTAATTATAACTTCATTATTAGGAGTTACAAGTCAGATCCATCTAGTCTCTAAATATTCTAGACCCAGATATAAAGGCCCTGTTGACCCCATCACAAGGGATCACTTTGCCTAAAGTAGCAAAATTATTCCCTATCAATCTCACTCTACACAAGAATTCTGCTCATAAAGAATTTATTAAAAAGCAAGGGTGTCAGTTTTTAATGGAAACAGGGCTGTGCAAAGCAAAGATCAGAAACACTGGCCCAATGTTACAATTTTTGTTTTATGCTAATAACCTATTTCTACTTCCTTTTTGGAACATATATCAAATAACCATTTAAAAGCCTTTGTTTCTGGGGAAAAATAACAGTAGAGAATGCAAGAACGCTTTTACCCAAAATCCTTGAAACAGAGCATATTGCAAAGAAAACAATGCAATTATACTTCAGACCAAGGAATTCCTTTTCTGATTGCCTCTTGACCTTCACAGGAGGGTGACCCCATCTCTGTGAAGAAATGCCCAACACATAATGGCTAGATACTGCACAAACTAAACTGCTCTCTATACTTAGTATAGAACTCTATGAAGAAGAAAATAAAACAAGAATACAGGGTCACATTAGAGACTAACATAATTCATTTTACCATTGTTAGCAGTCAGACCCCTCCTCCCAACAAGAAGCAGTTTATAGATATGAAATCACAGGTATTCTTTCCTCATATAGCATAAGTGCAAGACCCTGCCTGGCCTGAAATATGCCAGCTAGGTAAAGGGGCCTGGAAAAATATTTCAAAAGGAGGGTCAGAGTGGCTGGCTGACTAAACACCCCCTCCACACTCTGGAGAGATGGATAACTTAGGACAGCTTCCAGGAAGCTCCTGACTTATCTCATCAACACCTACCTCAGTCTTCCCCACCACCCATTTACCTTGATTAATATTTGGATTGCAAATACAAATTTGTATTCTACCTTTGGTGGCCAATGGCGTTTCATCAGATTGGAGGAAGGTGTCCAGTGGGGTGCCGCAGGGCTCGGTTTTGGGCCCAGTACTTTTCAATGTTTTTATCAATGATCTGGATGAAGGAGTGGAAGGGCTGCTCATTAAATTTGCTGATGATACCAAATTGGGAGGAGTATCAAACAGCCAAGAAGATAGAATTAAAATTCAACAAGACCTGAATACTCTGGAGAAGTGGGCAGCTGTGAATAGGATCAACAAAGACCAGTGCACAGTATTACATCTGGGCCACAAAAATGGGAAGCACAAATACTGGATGGTGGACTTTTGGGCAGTAATATATGTGAAAGAGATCTTGGGGTAAGAGTGGACTATAAACTAAATATGAGCAGTCAATGTGATGTGGTGGCAAAAAAGGCCAATTCAATCCTGGGTTGTATCAAAGGGGCCATAGCATCGAAATCGCAGGAGGTCATAGCCTCTCTCTATACTGCCTTGGTGAGACCGCACCTGGAGTATTGTGTGCAGTTCTGAAGGCCTCACTTCAAAAAGGATGTGGACAAAATCGAGAGGGTGCAGAGGAGAGCAACGAGGATGATCAGGGATCTGGAGACTGAGCCCTACGAGGAAAGGCTGAGGGCCTTGGGAATGTTTAGTTTGGAGGAGATTGAGGGGGGACATGATTGCTCTCTTTAAGTATTTGAAAGGCTGTCATTTGGAGGAGGGCAGGGAGCTGTTCCAGTTGGCAGCAGAGGGTAGGACCCAAAACAATGGGCTTAAATTACATGCACAAAGGTACTGGCTGGATATTAGGAAGAACTTTTTCATGGTCAGAGTAGTTCAAAAGTGGAATCAGCTGCCTAGGGAGGTGGTGAGCTCCCCTTCACTGACAGTTTTCAAGAAGAGGCTGGATGAATATTTGTCAGAGATGCTTTAGGCTGATCCTGCACTGGGCAGGGGACTGGACTAGATGGTCTGTATGGCCCCTTCCAACTCTATGATTCTATGATTAAGCCTCTCCCAACTTCATTGTCCACCTCTGAAAAACCCCATTAAGTTATTGTTTTGAGGCCGAAGATGTCAGCTTGCCCCAGGGAGCATTTTGCCCTATAACTGGACTCTCTAGCCACCGGGGTGTGTGTGTGTGTGTGTGTGCGCGTGTGTGTGTGCGTGCGTGCGTGTCTGTCTGTCTGTCTGTCTTTCTTTGGATCCAAACCCATATCCCGAAATCCATTTGGGCCTCTTCTCTTCTCCGTGAAACACTGGTCATTTTGCTGCTGCCTCTGCCGACCTCTCCTCAAGACTGGTAACTATCAATTCCCCGAAACTGTTTTCTCCCCTTTTCCTCCCTGATTTTCTATTAGTTAGCCTCATATGTGTGCTAGGTATGTTTTTCTGTATGTTTGCCCTTTTATTTCTCTTTAATAATAATAAAAAACCTTTCCAGATGAACATCTGCCTTGCTTATTTCAAGAGTTTTCTTAAGGGAATAATCCTCATAATAATTGGTGGAGAATCCCAGTTACAACCTCTCTCTTGTCTACTTTAATCTAATTTCCCCAACGAATTAGGAGACCACATATTTGGATAACACCATAATATATTATGAGTTAGAACTCACTTTGTCAGAGGCATGAATTCCTTCCTTCCATTAAGGCAATAAATGTATATTAATAAACTGAAAAGCTGGGGTGCAGGGAGTATTACTGTGAGGTAGCAGTGTATTCCAGTTGGTTTGGGGAGTTGGTGCATCCTGCTGCACCTTACTTCTGAATATTTAGGAGGCCTCGGCACAGAGAGATAAGGAGGATAGAAAGTAACCTGGATCCTCCTCTTCTCTTTCTTGGTCCTCTTCTTTAAGCTACAGGAGAGAAGCCATTTATGTTCTCCTTGGCCACTGCCCTGAAGCCAACACTGAGAATGCACAGGGCACTATGAGCTGACCCCACAAGAAGTTGAGAGAGGGCAGCTTTTGTTTCACCTGAAAACATTAGAATCTGCATTTTGTAATTACATATGTAATATGTAATGTAATATGTAATGTAATGTAAACAGAAGCCATTGATAGATGGTGCATTAAAATTATTTAATTTGATTGGTGCATGGTTCTAGAGCTACAAGACTGTACCAATTTAAGCCTGGAAACCTGAGTGCAAGATTATAGCTATAATCTGGTACCTGCAAATACCCGGGGGAGAATCACTAGGCTTATTAAAACTCATTTACTTTTATTAAATGTCTTCACCTAAGCAGGAATCTACAAATTATAATATAATGTAATTAATAATAATAAATATATAAATAAAGGGGCAAGCGTAGATTATTTTGTTGCATCTGCTGACTTACTCAAAAGAGTTGAAATCTTAGAATTAATGGATTATTTGGGAGGTGATCATTGCCCAGTGTAATTATTATTATGCCTAGATATCTGTCACTCTCCCCTCATGTAATGAGCTTAGCTTTAGCCCAGACACCTTAAAACCATTGAGATGGTGTGAAGCCCTGTAAGAGGAAGTTAAAGCACAAACGGATTTGATAAAAACTGGATCCCAAGAAATATGGAATTTCTTATTGAACGAATTGACCTTTTTAAGCCTTTCTTGGTAACAACAAAGCCTATGGGGCAGGGCACACCTAACAGAAACAAGTGGTATGTTTCTGACTGTAAGAAACTAAAGAGATCAATTAGGAGCCTTTATAGACAGTTTAAAAATTTGAACAGAACAGAGGTATTGCCAAGTATTCTGAAGCTGAAAAAAAGAATATAAACATATATTGAAATTTCAAGAAATTTGAGGCCAAGAAAAGTGAATGGGAATGTTTATTCTGGGCCATAAAATCAAAAAATGAAAGAAGTTTCTGGACCTTAATAGCAAAAGGATTGAACACAAAGTTCCCAGTCCCTCGCCGCATTTTTGCAGCAGTTTGGGAAGCTTTTTTTTACTTCTATTTTTGCAAATAGAAATAGAGATATGCCAGATGGTAGACCGAAGCTGCCACCAGGCACAAAAGAATAGCCCCTGTTAATGGCCAGTGAGGTCAGGATCTTAATCAAGCAACAACAAAAACAGGGAAATCACCTGACCCTGACCTAATACCAGTGGAATTATTTAAAATTGACCCAGATTGGTGGGCACAGATTTTGGCTTCAGTTTTTACTGACATAAATAAGACAGGAAATATGCCCAAAGTCTGATGCAGTGCGATAATAGTTCCCATCTATAAAAAATGGAATCCGATGGACCCAGCAAATAATGGTCTAGTAAAGCTGTTATTCACCATAGGAAAAATCTATGCTGCGATGCTTTTTGCAAAGCTTAGATCCTAGGTCAAAGGAAATAATATTCTGAGGAATGAACAGCCTGGTTTTAGGAAAGGAGCAAGTACCATCGATCATTGCCACACATTTCAGTATTTGGTATAGAAATATACGAGCTCTGGAGAACGCATGTTGGCAACTGCCTTCATGGATCTTAAATCAGCATTTGACACAATCTCCAGTCACCCATTATGGGAAAGCTGAAGAAGTATGGCATTGAATCACATCTCCCTTACCTAATACAACTATACAGCTATTCTACTGCCCAGATTAGAAATTCAGGGCAGCTATCTGAGCCATTTACCTTAGACAAAGGTGGCAAGCAGGGGTGTATTCTTGCAGCTGTTTAATTTATATATAAACTAGCAACAGCCCGTTGCAAAAATAAATACAATGGGCTCTAGCAGCAGGGCATTGGGAGGGCCCTGCCAGCACAGCCCTCCCAAAGCCCCACAGCCGATGGAGGTGGCAGGAAGGCCATATGGAGAGGGAGTCTCCCACACTGTGCCTCCCCGCCAGCTCCTCAACCCAACGTGGAGGCAGTGAGAAGGCTGCCTCGGGGGCTTCCCCTGCACTGTGCCCCTCCACCAGCTCCACAGACAGGCCTCTGAGGGGCTACAGAGCTGGCAGGAAGGTGCAGTGCAGCTCTGTAGCAGCCGTTGAGGCAGCAGGAAGGATGCATGGAGGGAGCTCCCCATGCTTCACCTCCCCACCAGCTTTGCAGGCAGGCTTCTGAGGGGCTGTGGCTCCACAGCTGCTGCCAACCTGGCAGGAAGGCTGCACAGGGTGAGCTCCCTCATGCTTCGCCTCCCCACTTGCTCCGTGGCCCCTCAGAGGCCTTTGCCCACCGACTCACTTTTTATTCTGGTGAAGGTAAACTGCAGGCCCTCAGTGCACCTGCGCCAGGGTAAAAAGTGAGTCATCGGCAACATGGTTTGCCTTTTACGTCTTAGGATGATCTTAGATCCTGTCTCCTGAGGAATGCTTGCCATCTGCTGTATATAACTAAGTGTGAAATCCAATCCTTTTGTATGTTGATGATGTAGTAATGATGTCCAGATCAGTTGTGGGACTTCGCAAATTCACTAAAAACTTTTTGAGTATTACTGTCACCTTGAAGACTTATCTATTAATGTAGAGAAATCCAAGGATATGATATTTAGTGAAAGGAAAAGGAGGAAAATCTTCCAGTGGTATATAGCAGGCCAATTTATGGAACAGGCTAACTATTTTAAATACCTTGGAATCCATTCTGAAGCTTCTCTTTCATGGAAAACACATTTGGATTTGATGATGAATACTGCCTTGAGAGGAGGGAGGACAATTCTAAAATATTTTTATACAACGTGAGGTGAATTTGTCCCCTCAGCCTTAAAGATATATAATGCCAAGGTTCTAAATCAATTTTTGTATGGTGCAGAAATCTGGATTAAGGCCACTTCTGAGAAAATGGATTACATCCAGTATGATTTTTTCCTACGCTTACTGACTACTCCTAGATGAGTTTCGGGAATAGCTCTGAGAGCTGAATTGGGTGAATATCAATGGACGTTAAGGCATGGATAAAAGCTTTTCTTTTTAAAGTAAAGATTTTAAAATCTGAAGGAGGTCTCCCTTAATTGGACTTATCCAGGCAGATAAGTATAATATATCAAACAACACGAGGAAAGTGGTCTCTAACACAGCAAATATACACGGAGGACCCTGTTCAGAGAGACAGTCCTAAGAGACCACTGTATATAAAGCATAAATGTAATATATCAGTGAAAGTGCAAAGTGCAAGAAAATCCCAATCAATATCATAGTTCTTGATAATTGTTCAAAGCTCACTGACCACAATATAACCAATTCTCTTAACAGACAAAGGTATTCATTCGAAGGTTAATGGCATTGGAAAATTAACCTTTGAATGAATGCCTTTGCCTGTTAAGAGGATCTTGTCATTGATGATGCAGTCATGATGAGGCTTGAAAAATCAATGCGAAATGGGCTGTGATAAGGCTGCCACACCTGTTCCCAACAGCCCGGGAGAGGGTTTTCCCATCTTTAGCTCTCCTGGAGCGTGTCCTCCCGCCGTCAAGTGCTGACGGGAGTTTGCCTGCAGAGAAAAGGAAAGAAAAAAACAGATCACCAAATGGTTATGTTGAAGGAACTGTGAAACTCACCAGTGTTGTTTCTTCAGCGACAATTTATTGACAGTAATTGGGAAATTGTCTGATTGTGAACACTGTTATTAGGCATTGGTTATATTGTGGTCAGTGAGCTTTGAACAATTATCAAGAGCAATGATATTGATTGGGATTTTCTTGCACTTTGCACTTTCACTGATATATTACATTTATACTTTATATACAGTGGTCTCTTAGGACAGTGTCTCTGAACGGGGTCCTCCGTGTATATTTGCAGATAAATATAATAGTCAATGGGATCAACTATTGGGGAAGGAAAATGAAATGCCTATGATTTGAATAACAAACAATATGGTCAAGACTACAGAGACCAAAGATATAATTAGGTAAATAAAAATGCACGTAAGGAAGTTGTACGTTACTAGTATGTCTGGTACACAGAGGGTATGTTCAACTCTTTAATTAAGTATTGCTCTCTTGATGCAACTGCCGAAGTATTTTTATCATTTGACAGTACCAAAGCTCAGAAGAGCTTTTACTCTGGTAAGAATGAATGTTCTTCCCTCGGCAGTTTAGGACAGTAGATATAAGAAACTACCATATGCTAACAGAACATGCAGATGCCTATTTGATAAAATTGAAACTATAGAACATATCATTAGAGCATCCCATATTTAATGAGTTGAGGGCTAGCTTAATCATCCCTCTATTTAAAAATATGGAACTACCTAATATGAGAGTGCAGGTGACACGGTTATTATCGGATACAAATGATTCCTTTACTCTTTATGTGGCAAAATATATAGGGGCAATAATTAAACATCAGAGAAATAAGGCTCTCCCCATTTTAATTTCTGCTTAAGGCAATAGCCTTATGAGCGGTACTAGAGAGAGAGAGAGAGAGAGAGAGAGAGAGAGAGAGAGAGAGAGAGAGAGAGAGAGAGAGAGAGAGAGAGAGAGAGAGAGAAGAGAGTAAAATCTATATTCTACAGTGTTCATATTATGGCTTATTTCTCAAACATTTCTCATCTACAGTTACAAAATGGGGTGGGGTGTCCTATAACAGGATCTTAGATTTGTTTACCTATGCAAAGCCCAAACCTTTTAAAAGTAGAGCTAAAATGCTTCTAAGTTGAAAGATTATCACATCCTTCTTGAAGTGATATTAAGAAATGGCAATAGTTGTAAAAAATGAAAACAGATTTAAAACTGCTATTAAATAGTCTTTTCTGTGCAAAGGTACCTGCATAACAGAAGATGTATAGAAAACCTGGGGCAGGGGAAAAAAGACTGAACTGATTCACACACCTCCTGTTTATCACAGTTGATCTGTTATCAATTCTGAAATTTCCAATTAAACTAAGAAAAGCCGAGTTTTTAGAATTTACTGGGCTGTGAACTCTCCAATCTGTTCACCCTTCATTCCACTACCTTTTGCATAGATATTAATTCTAAATGCTCTTCCAGTGGGTGACGTTTCTAAACATGTGAAAGTCTTTTTTTTTCTCAGAGCAGTGACTTCAATGTACAGAAGTTGAGAAATATTAATTTCCCCATGGAGATATGTGAGAAACATATTGGCTGGGGAAGGAAGGAGGGCAGCGAGGATGCCTTGCAGTTAGTAAGCAGCTGTAAAGAAAAGACTGAAGTGTTTAAAATCCATTTCAAAAGAATTTAATGTATATTAATGATGCATTCGATGAAAATGGCAGGAAGTCAAATGTTACTGTGTCAGCAAAATTGTATCACACTACCATCAACTTTTATGAACAGAATAGAGATTAAAATGTCTTTTTAAGAATAGCAATTGTCCTACTTCAGTGATATTCATCCTTTGCTCATTAAAGGACAGCTAAAATAACTTCTAAGACTGGTACATCTAGCCATTTGGCAGAGGCAAATCAAATAAACACTGCTTACTTAGCAATAATAAATATAGAAAAGGAATTATACCCTGCTGGAGTCTGGAATATTCATAATCACTAGGGGTCCAGATATACAAAATGAAGTTCCATAATCTGTATTCTGTTCTGTTCTGTATTCTGGAATATATTCCATCCCAAAATGTGGATAGCACAACATGCTGGAGAGAAATAGGCTGAATCCACATTACCTCCGAGCATCCCAGTCTTGCACTAAATGTTCGCTAAACACCTGGAAGTATAGCGTCTTTCAAGCGCGATTTCTGAATCGCGCTAGAAAGACACTATACTTTCGAGTGTTTAGCGAACTTCAGTGCAACACCGGGACGCGTGGAGGTAATGTGGATTCAGCCATAGTCTCATTTATGATGTATAATTCAGTCCTAAGCAGAGTTACCTCCTTCTAAGCCCATTGATTTCAATGGATTTAGAAGGGTAAAGATCTGCTTAGCACGACAATGTTAATGCCTCTGCTGATAGTAGTGACCAGGGGGAAATTAAGGGTGCTTTCTGTGAAGAGAAAGAAGAAATAGAGGTGAGGGGGAAATGTAGGGCTGCCAGCCACCTAATGGATTCTGGTGATTTGAGGTACAATTTGGAGTGGGTGGTGTTTGGGGCGGGACAGGAGCTCAACAGTGATGTGATGCCATAGACTCCACCTTTTGAAGCTACCATTTCCTCTAGAGGAACTGGTCTTTGTATTCTGGGAATCAGTTATAATCCCAGAAGAACTCCAGGCCCCTCTTGGAGATTGGGAAACCTAGGGAGAATGGGGGAAATTGGATTCCCCATTTCCAGACATTATGTCACTTGAAAGTTTCTTAATTATTCTAAACTACTGCTATTTCAAATTTATGAAATCCCAGTCAACGTACATTTGTTTTCCCTCTTAAGAATTCATTGTGATTTGGCATTAGCTGTCACTGAATGTTAATTTCTATAACCCCTTGAGAAAAATAACTCTATTACTGCTTCTTGTTATCTAGATAATCAAATCATGAAGCCCACTTGGCCACCAAAGCAAAACTCCCTAGCTAACTCAAAAATACTTTAAATGCAATTTGTTCAGTAAACTGCAGTACATTAAAATTTTATATTAAGTAAATTATAAGGAAGAATGCACTTTGCTGAATTAAAAAGTACTCTGTAAACTTATCTATTATTCCGCTGGGAAGGTTTCCAAAGTACGTCTAGTACAATTATATAATTTTCTATATGGACAGCCAATAGATGGGCAGGAATTCTTATGGCTCAGCAATGTTTTTGGTATCATTACAGTCCGCTTTACTTCCTCATCTCACCCTAGTGAAACTTTCCAACCGGAAACATTATTTTTCTACATGGAGTAACCAAAAAATGCTATTTTTTTTCCTGCAAAGAATAAGCAAAGAACCTTTGGTCACTTATATGTCATTAAATCAAGTTGTTGTTTTTTAAAAAAATTACTTCTCATCCTCAAACTCTTTTTAAAAACCCGTTTCTTTAGAAAGAGTTTTGTGGAAGAATATATATTTATTTCAGTCTTCTTCTTCTTCCAATTTATTACAGCAAAAGCCAGCAATATAAAACAATACGATTACAAGCAATAAATCAATATTATCAATACAGGAAAACCACAGGCATAAAGGGATAAGAGTGAAAATGGAATAACAATAATGAAAATAGAAAAAAATTTATAATGTTTTTCCACTAAGAGAAGTTTACGTTTTCTGATAGCTAAAGAGCAGAATTTGGCCACAGCATAGGTTACTGAGCTCTGAGAATCTTCTAAAAGAAATTTGCGCAGAACTTCTGGTCTAAATTCCAAATAGGATTGCAAAGGGATGAATTTAGACAAAAGAGGTAATATGAGGCGAGACCGTTCTTCACAATAAAATTCACAGAATAAAAGTATGTGAGTAACCGATTCCACCATATTGTCCATGCATGGACATAAGCGCTCATGCATTGGTATCTGCCAGAATTTGCCGTACAATACAGCTGAAGGCAATGCCTCAAACCGGGCTCTAGAAAATGCCCATCTGTAGGACTCATGGGTAATACTGGATAAATATGGGGCAGCTGAAAAATTAGGCCAAGATTTTAAGCACCTGAAGTTCTTGGGAAGTGAAGCTTCTTCATTTTGAAGTTCAATATCAAGAAGCCTCTGAGTAATAGCTGTTTTTGCCATATTCAGGGTTCCATTAAAAAGATCTTCAGGATTTAGGCCAATTTGCTTGATCTTGTTAAAGATTTGTGTGAACCAAGGTGGATAAGGGTTCGCAGCTAGGAGATGAGTTATCATTCCCTTTGGATTATAATGAATTTTCAGCCAGAGGAATATTGCCTGTTCCCATACTTTTAATTCAACTCTGGGTAATCCTGCCTCTTGTCTAAGTAATACATTAGATGTACTCTTGGGAGCACCAAATAGAGATCTAAGAAATTTTGATTGGACTGTTTCAAGAATCTTAAGATTGGCAGAGAGTCCAATTTGAGAGCCATACAAAAGTTGGGCCAAAGATTTTGCCTGGTAAGTTTTTAAGGCCATAGGGAGAAAGCCAGCGCCTTTCCTTCTAAACAATTTAAGGATGGCATTTGCACTTCTCTCTGCTGAAGTGGCTGATGAGGTCAGATGTGCTGAGAATTTGGCATTATAGGAAAAAGTTATGCCTAAATACTGGAAGTTCTTAATTTGATCTATGACATTTCCTTTCATATTCCAGATATATTTCCTAAATGAGCTGCCAAAACGAACAATTTTGGTTTTAGAGAAATTAATTGTTAACAATTCAATGTTACATTGATCATTAAATTTTTCTAAAGCTCGCTTCAAGCCAACTTTGGTCTGAGATAAAAGAACAGCATCATCAGCATACATTAAAATTGGAACTTTTCTGCCACTAGAGAACACAGGGGCATGAGTGTCCGTTGTATGAAAGCATGTGATTAGAGAATTGACATAGATGTTAAATAGGAACGGGGCCAGTAGACAACCTTGTCTGACCCTTTTTGGACTGGAATTCTTTTTGAGAGTCTGCCGTCCGGTGTAAGTCTTATCTGAAGGCTATTATTTTCATGTAACTTAATTAATAAAAATAATAGCCTTTTATTGATGCCCAAGTCAGCCAATTTAACCCAGAGCCTTCCCCTAGACACAGAATCAAAGGCTGCCTTGAGATCCACAAAGGCCCCATACAGTGTCTTCTTCCAGTGTTTCACATATTTATAAATAAAATAATCTAACACCAAGCAGTGGTCAATAGTGGAGCGACCAGGTGTAAAACCGGCCTGTTCAATCTCGAGTAGATTATTTTGGTCTAACCATTCACACAGTTTTAAACAGAGATGTTTCGTGTATAACTTACAGATCACATTCAAAAGACTAATTGGCCTATAATTTGACGGATCAGAGGGATTACCCTTTTTAAATATGGGAACAATTGTGGCCAAGCCCCAATCCTTAGGAAATTGAGCTGAGGCATCTATGTATGAGAACAGATTTGCTAAGACCGGAGCCCACCAGTTTATATGCGATTTCAGAAGCTCAGCAACAATAAAGTCACTTCCTGGGGCTTTACCAGATTTCATTTGTGAAATTAACAAGGAAATTTCAGATTCAGAGACTGGTGGCCACTGTGTAGAGTTATCTAATGAGATAGCAGGGGGAGCAGAGTGCCACTGATCCCTAAACAAAGCACTATAGTGCTTTTCCCATACATCTGCGGGGATAGTACTGGATACCTTGGGTGCTTTGGTTTGGAGATTAGAAATAATCTTCCAGAAACTAACATTGTCTTTTTCTTTGGTGGCTTTGATAAGAGACTGCCATAAAAGACGATTTGAGATTAATTAAGATTTGAGATTAATATATTATACTGATCAATTAGGTAGTTCCCTTTAGTGTTATTAGAGGTTAGGGTGTCTAAGAGAAGCTGACCATCTGCTGATTTTATCCAAAAGCCAAAATTGTCATTAATGTGGGAGGACCATTTAATTCTAAATCTGCCTCTTTGTTTTAAACCATCGGGTTTGGTTGTTTTGGGGCAGGCCCAGCTCCTAAGGAGTCTTGGTGGATCAATCTTTTTAAGATTTAGAGGCAAATGGTCACTTTCTGTTCTTATATCAATCATAAAATCAATATGGTCATCATAAAGGTCTTGCGAAATAAGGATGTAATCAATGATGGAGTGTTTTAGTCCCAACCAATAAGTAAATTGGCCAGGGCAATCTCCCAATGATAGACTATTCAGAATGACAAGATTTAACCTAAGTGCCATTTGAAAAAGGCATGCACCAGCAAAATTAGCTATTGGATCTAGTGATCGTCGCCTAAAGAGAGGCCAGGATTCATCAATTAAATTTAGACCACCTATTCCACATTCGTTGATCAGCTGTTCGTCAGTATGTCCTAATCTTGCGTTAAAATCACCACCAATAATTAAAGAGGCTGAGGGAAACTTATCTAGGACAAAGTGAACACAATCTTCCAGTTCTTCCCAAGCATTTTTGATATCAGATTGCTTCATAAGTGGATGAATATATACATTAATGCAGATGATCTCAAAGTGAGAAGAGAGTATGCTGACAGCCAAAATCCAATTCTTGTCGATTTCCAGTTTTCTTGGAGAAGCACTTAAGGATGTCGACACAAAAGTACTCAGTCCTCCAGAGGGTCTTCCCCCTTTTGGTCCAACTGAGGCATAGGAGTGAAAGGCAAGATAGTTAGGAAGTTCAAACAAGTCTTGCATCCAGGTTTCTTGGAAGAGGATGATCTTAAACTGTGAAACATAGTTGACAAAGTCTTTGTCTGATGTTTTAGAATGCCATCCAGCAATATTCCAAGACAGAAGGAAAGGTGATAGTCAATCCGCCTTGTCAATAGTGTCCAAGGTCTTCTCAGTATCCAGGAAAATACACCCATTCAGTGGTGAGTTCTTTGATACCGAGGTAAGGGGAGCAGCAATATTTTCAGCATATACTTCATTTGGGCAAGGCAGGGATGTAGGCTCAATCATCATCGGGGAGGTTTCATACCCCATTTTCAGGGCTGAGTTAGAGGGGGAGACCGACTTATTTATATCAGGTTGGCCTTCCGAATTGCGGAGACGAAGTATTAATTCCTCCAATCTATCCATAATCTCTGTTCGTTCAGATTTTGGGAGATGAGTAAAGGATGAGAGTAGTTCTTGCTCTACGGAGTTTTCGAGATAGGTGGCCTTCGTCAATGGGAGAAGAGGGGCATCAGTCCAGCTAATCAGGTCCGGGACCAAGGAAGCTGAAGTCGTGTTAGTCGAAGGGATTAGGCTTCGGTCCTCAGGCTTGGCTGCTTTCTTTTTATGTGTATGAGTAGGTAGGAGAGGGCAGATCTTAGTATTAGTAAAGACTCTTGTGGGGAAAATTCCAAAAGGTCTCAAAGTATATCTTTGAGACATTATATGTGTAGGGAACTTCTTAGACTCAAATGAAAGTAATACCCTCTGAGTTTGTGGCATGCTGTTAAGATATTCAATACACTTCAAATCAATGGAGTAAGGGTTTTCCCTCAAAAGTCTAGACAGGTGCCTCCTTACACAATTCTTAGAGGACCAGTTAACCACCTGGCCTCTAAAGGGGCAAACAGTTAGACAGACTTTAGTATCTTGCAAAGAAAGATTATAAGAAGATATAGAGTGCAACTCTCCCTTATTTTGTTCCTTTTCATATTGACAGGCAGCCTGGGAGATGGCATGAAATAACACAGGAGCACGGGGAGCTTGTGGAGTCCAATCATCATTCAGGGAATCTGGGGGTCTGTCTTTATATTTTAAAGATGCAGATGGTAGAATCTTCTCTAGAAGTTCTTGGATATCCCTTAGGGATTTAAAGATATAGTCCACTGTTTTGGCAATTAAGTCTAACATAGCAGAGTGTTCAAATAAAATATCTGAGTAGCAACCTTCTCCTTCTCTAGCACTATCTCTCAGCTGAGCACAAGTAGTTGAATCCTTATTGAGACTCTTTGAGTTAAGAGTATTATTGTTTGAGGAGTTAGAAGGCTGTTTGTCATTGGTTTCCTTCAGCGTGGATTCGACATCAGCCATCTCTGCCAGCGGGGAGAAAGGATTTGACACCGGGATGGAAAACATATCCTTGTTTTCTTAGGGAAAAATTCCCTAATTTTCGTTTGCTTGATACGAGGGAGACACGCCACTTCCTCATCTTCAGATTCTTCAGATTCTCTGGGGCGTTTCCCAACCCCTCTCCCCTTGTCAGTAAAGCTGTCTGATTGCTGAGTCATCCCTCTCTTCACATAACAGCCTCAAAGCCCCAAGGTCAGAGAGTATCTCCAAAAACAGCAAAAGTTATCTATCTAATTAGTAGAGCACTTGTTTCAAGGAAAGTAGAGTGTTAATGAGTTACTGGCATGCTTTTATATTTTATATTTCCATTCCGTCTGCGAAGAGCCGTATCAATGAAACACCTGTGAGATAGCCCGGTTCAGCTTTATAGTTTCTAAAAAGCAGTTGCAGATTAAAAATTAAGAGCTGAGTACTCTAAATCACTCTGTGAGGATCTTAAAGCTTCATTAAAACAGTCTTTAAAAGGTAAAACAGTCTTTAAAAGGTAAAATCAGAGAGCTCACGCTGACCGTGTGTGCCGTTCCTCGCTGACCAGCAGCCTTTCCGAAATTCACCTTTCTCCCCAAAAGGCAAACTCAGCAGCACATAAGGCAAAGTGGAAGAGCAACAAAGCTGAGTCAAGGGATTCTGTTCCTATTTATTTCAGTAAAAGGTCTTTTTTTCAGCAATGGAAATAATACTGCACAGTATAAAATGTAAATAAGAAAAAAAAATAATATTTTTTAAGCATAGTGCCAGAACTATTAATGTGAATACAGAGTCAGATTCAGAAAATATTACTTTTAGCTGCCTATCTTGCTTCCTAAGTTAGTAGGTTTCAAGTAGGAAGCCATGCTGGTCTCCAGTTAAATAACTGGATTTGAGTTCAGTGGCACCTTAGAGACCAAGAAGATTTTCAGGGTATAATCTTTTGAGACTCAAAGAAGGGAGCTTTTCTCCTGCCAGCTGTCAGACAAGGTGGGGAGGAAGGGGCAAAGGGAAGAAATGGCATACAAGCCTAAATACTCCCCTTTCTGAAAGATATTTGTGGCTTAGAAGGGGAGAACTGGGGGAATTGGCATACACGTGTCTGTGCACACAGATGTGTGATATTGTTTGAGCATTCTTTAATACTTTGAAATGCTGGTCATATATTTTAGTCTTCAAGTAAAGCACCAATTGTTTTGGGTCAAGAAAAGGGAGGTTCACCCATCACTAATTCAAATGTTTTTCACATGGTTAAGAAATATTTTCCTGTATTAAATTACAAATAAAAATGTCAGGTTCAGTGTGCATATGAACTGTACTGACTCCATTTTCTAATGCTTCTAGTGTTTAAGTGCTTTCCCCACAGGTGCACCCGTTCCCAAGCAGACTTCTCACCGGACGAGATTATTTTGTCTAACACCGTTCCACCCAAGATTGGCCTTGGGAGAGTCCAGCTTCCCAAGACTGAAAGATGTTGTTTTGAGAACTGTGGGGGGAGGCTGGTTCAGCTGGGAACTGTTACTGTGTACCTCACGCTTTGCCCTTCATTGGTAACAATGCTCTTGTACCATCCTGAATCTCCTATTCAGGACAGTGGACTATAATGAACCATTTCTGCAGTAAAGTTTCCTTATTCAAACAATGGACTCTTGTTTGCTTGTAGAGGAGAACCTGTAGGAAGGACATTGTCTAGCCACAGTCTGACATTTTGTTACCAATCCTGTCTAAGCCGGGCCCATCGGAATCCAAAGCAGTCCCGAACAGGGATCCTTTGTTTGATCCGTATGCTTCTCCCGGCAATCAACAGTTGCAACCTCAAGGCCCTGCACCAGCAGGGAACGGAGCTTCAACTACCACCCCTCCTCTCATCGATCTCGACAGTGTAGGTGAAAAGCCGACGGCTACCACCATACCTTTGTTCTCGGTACCCACACCCTCGGAGTGGGGACCCAGACCCCGAGAAACGAGAGAGCGCAGGGCCAGTGGGGTGCCCCATTCGTTACCCATGGATGGGCGCCGAAGCCTAGAAACAGTCCCTGAATTGGACAGTAGCCAACCCTGGCTGTTTTGGAATAGGACGACCGAACAGATAGAATGGGAAACGTCCCGTCGTGGCGTCCTAAGTTGGGATTATTCGGAACTCACTCCATGGACGGAGCATCCAGAGACTTCCGAGCAAAGTTGGGTACAGATGCAAACCCGTACCCTGGCTGTGGATTCCGGCATTACGGCAGTTACTGGACTGGCCAAAGGAATTCTAGCTGCGAGATCACAAGACGATCAAGGAGACCCTCCACCTTGGAGGCCGAATACCCCGTTGGCTGCTGCTGCCGGGGATTCCACGACGGACCAACCGGGTCCAAGCAGAATGCAATTGCTAGAAGCTAGGTTAGTCGATATGGAAGAAAGCCTAGCTCATGCTATACATCTACTCTCATTAATGGTGGCGAGAGAGAGACCATCACCCGAAGAGATGGCTATACAAATAGCTACCTTACAAAGCGTTATTTCTAATCCGAGGGAGCCCGCCCCGTTGCAGCCGCAGCCCTTGGACAACCCAGGGACGGGAGGTGAAGGGGATTCCTGCTCCGATAGCCAGTGCCCTGACGATGCCTCAGAATCGGAGGAAGAGGGGGAGCCCTGTCCTGGAGAGACTCCAGAGGAGATCCCTAAGACAGACAAAGACCCGGATCCCGGGGACACCCCAACCGATGTCCCAAGAGGGAACGGAGAAGAGCCAACCCGCCCGACGGAATCTCCGGTAATATCCCCTCCAACTTCTCCGATAGTTGTCCAACCGGATCAGCTAGAAGAACCTCCAGCTCATCCAAGGGGGGAGACACCACTCCAACCGCCGACAACGACTCCTGTACAACAACCCCCAGGGGGGGATCAACCACTGCAGATCGTACCCCGAGGACAACTCCCGGGTCCGAGATTACCGACGCCGGGAGGGGCAAGCCCGCGCGGCCCAGCACCGATCAGGCCCTCGCCGCAGCGGCCCCTCCCGCTCCGACCTCAACAAATACCACCACAACAGCCGGTAAGGTTACCCCCAGCTCAGCCGGTGTTACCACCTCCCGATCAACCGGTAAGGCCTCCCCCTCTTCGACCGCACCGACCCGCGCCCCAGCGACCAATTCTGGCCCAACCTGTTCGGCCACCCCCAACCCAACCGGTACGGCCGCCGCCAGCTCAACCGGTAATACCTCCGCCAACCCAACCAGTGAGGCCCCCTCCAATACAACCGGCCCCGCATCTGCCGCCGCAGCCGGGGGGTCCCGGGCAGCCATTACTGCCGCCGCAACCCTGGCCCCAACTACCCCCACCACCCCAGCAACCTCTCATCACGCCGCAACCGCAATTAAATGCTCCGCTGGACTATTACCCTACACCGGCCCCAAGGCAAGATCTTCCGATGGGCTGGGTGAAACTGGAAGCCACTTTTGACGGAGATCCCTCCAAGTTGGGATTTTTCCTAGTACAAGTGGTACAGTTCTTCAATCGATGGGGACATCTATTCGGAAATGAGGCCAGCCAGATCGAACATCTCGGTTCACGGCTTCAGGGCAAAGCGGCAGACTGGTACGTAGGACTATACAATGTTGGGGCCCCAGAACTCAATACCTTACAAGGGTTGGTGGATGCTATAAGGGCGCAATATGAAGACCCCTTAGAAGAGACCAGAGCCAGAACCGAATTGCAAGCTCTTAAGCAAGGCAGCATGTCGGCAAGAGACTATGTTACAAAATTCCGACAGCTGGCCGCCAAATGCCCTAGGTGTGAGGAATCCACCAAAATAATACTGTTTAAACAAGGGCTAAACCCGAGGCTTCTGGACAGGGCTCTCATGCAAGACAATCCTCCTACGCTGTTAGGATGGATTCAACTAACCTGCGAAGTTGAGAATCGTATATTAGAAGTCCGATTAGTTGAGCAACAACAACAATCAGGACAAAGACGGCCCTTGACTTTGCAGAAGGGAGGACGAGGCGCTGGATATGCTACCCGAGGAGCGAGAGATGCTAGATGGCAACAAGGCTTGTGCTTGCAATGCGGGCAAGCTGGCCACTTTGCAGCACAATGCCCTTACAGGCCTGTGCAAAGACCTCCGCTCCAATTACGGCGTCCAACCCCTGCTCCGTTTCCCACATCACAACGCCCAACACCAGCTCCCAGATCGGGTAGGGGTCGTGGCACTTCCCAACGAAATGCCCCAGACAAAGGGTTAGAAGCGGAAGAACTCATGGAATACGACCCCACTACCTTAAATGTAGAAGAGAGTCCGGAAAGCCCCCAGTCGGGAAACGAAATGGATCTGTCGTGAAAGGGCCCAAACGGCAGATCCACTCTCGACCAGTCCCAACTAGGGACCGGCCGCACAGGTCCATATTATTCATACCAGTGACTTTGTTAAACCCTGAAAGGAAGATGCACATCCGCGTACAAGCCTTAATTGACTCAGGCTGCTCTAGAGACATCATTGCCCCAGCCCTGGTCAATGGACTAGTATTACCAGTGCGGGAATTACAAAACCCAGTCATTTTCGAGCAAATGGATGGCACCAATATGAACCCCGTCACCACAGAAACAATCCCGGTGGTGACGGGCATGGGCCAACACTGGGAAAAAAGATCTTTCGTTATTAGCACCACAGCCAAATACCCGTTAATTCTGGGCAGTAAGTGGCTATGCGATCATAACCCCTATATAAATTGGGCAGAAGGAAGCATCACCTTCAGCCACGCCAACTGCAAAAACCATCAATGGAATCAAAACTGGGGTACCAATCCAATCCACACCGAGAAAGCTCTCCTTACACAGGAAGAAATAAACCAAATACCCGAATATTATTGGTCCTACTTACCGGCTTTCTCTGAAGAGGAAGCCGACACCCTGCCCCCGCACAGACGGACCGATTGTGCAGTGGAAATTTTACCGGGAGCCTCACTACCGAAAGGCCGTCTCTACCCTATGAGTCTTTATGAATGGGAAGAACTTAGAAAATTCATCGACACCAATCTCCAGAGGGGGTTCATCCGTCCAGCCAATAGTCCCCACGCAGCACCAGTACTTTTCGTAAAGAAGAAAGACGGAGGACTTCGGCTATGCACGGACTTTAGAGGACTTAATGCTGTGTCAACCAACAACGCCTACCCCATCCCACTCGTCCGAGATCTTCTCAACGTCGTGGCCCAAGGTAAGATCTTTACAAAATTAGATTTGAAAGATGCTTACTTCCATGTTCGTATCAAAGCTGGGGATGAGTGGAAAACCGCGTTTAATACACCCCTCGGACAATATGAATACTTAGTTATGCCTTTTGGATTAACTGGAGCCCCATCTGTATTCATGTCCATGATAAATGAAGTACTGCATGAATTCCTGTATAAAGGAGTGGTGGTGTATCTTGATGATGTGTTAATTTATTCAGAATCAGAGGAGGATCATGTACAATTGGTTCAAAAAGTCCTGGCAACCTTAATGAATAACAAACTGCCCATCAAACTGTCTAAATGCGAATTCCATAAGACTGAACTCACTTACCTTGGTTATTGTATATCCCAAGAAGGCTTAAAAATGGATCCAGCCAAAATACGGGCGATCCAAGAATGGCAAACTCCCACCACCCGTAAAGAACTGCAATCTTTCTTGGGATTTGCCAACTTCTATAGAGAATTTATTGCAAATTTCGCACAGATCACGCTTCCCCTAACGGAATTGTTAAAAACCAAGGATAAAGGGGACCAAGCGAAAAAACCCTCCTCCAAATTGCTATGGACACCCGAGTGCCAAACAGCCTTCGAAGGCTTAAAACAGCAATTCGTAACAGAACCCATTCTCTGCCACCCCGAAGAAAACTACCCCTTCATAGTGCAGGTCGATGCCAGCGATACTGCAATTGGAGGATTCTTATTGCAGAAGGGGGAGGACGGGAAGCTTCGGCCTTGTGCATTCCTATCAAGAAAGTTTTCTGATGTGGAAAGAAATTGGAATGTGTGGGAGAAGGAAGCCTTTGCAGTAAAGGCCGCCCTTACAAACTGGCGGCATTGGTTGGAAGGGGCACGCCACCCATTTGATCATAAAAATCTAGAGGCCCTCCGAAGCCCTCGCCGATTGAATGCCAAGCAATTGCGGTGGGCAAAATTTTTCTCCAAATTCAATTTCACTTTGAATTACCTCCCGGGCAAAACTAACTTTCTAGCGGACGCCCTATCGCGCATGCCCCAACATAAGAGCAAACGGGAGGAGACTATAGATACAGTCTTCTCACCTACGCAATTGGGAGGCGTGGTAACTACACGCAGCCGCGCAAGCCAACCCGTTCCGCACAGCCAGGAATGGAAATCGAAACTTAAGGCCGAGGTGGAGAAGGAGGGGGATAAGGCGCCCAAATCCAAACTGAAACAATCCCCACAGGGGGATTGGTTATCAGGAAACAGATTTTATGTACCCGACAGTCTGCGAAAAGAGGTCTTACAGCAGTGTCATGATGCCCCCACCGCCGGACACTATGGGTACTTGAAAACGTTACACTTAATACAACGGCAGTTCTGGTGGCCGGGCATGCGCAAAGACATTTCCCAATACGTAGCCTCCTGCCCCATTTGCCTCAGCGCCAAAACCCGCAAGGGGAAGCCTCCGGGTCTATTACAACCATTGGAAACGCCCAGCAGACCTTGGGAAACGATCTCCATGGACTTTATCACCGATTTACCAGTTTCCAAAGGACATAACTGCATTTTAGTAGTCGTAGATCTGTTTTCCAAACAAGCCCATTTCATTCCATGTACCACTATCCCCACCGCTCAAAAACTGGCAGATCTATTCTTAAAACACATTGTAAAATTACATTCTTTTCCGTCCAAGGTAATTTCGGATCGCGGCGGACAATTCGTTGCCAACTTCTGGCGGGAGCTTTTGCAAATGTTAAATATTGAACAAGGAATCAGTTCAAGCCACCATCCTCAAACCGACGGGCAGTCGGAAAAAACTAATCAAATCTTAGAACAATTCCTTCGTTGCTACATCAACTTCCAACAAGATAACTGGGTGGACCTCCTCCCTCTAGCAGAGTTTTCGTACAACAACAGTGTACATGCTTCTACAGGAGAGACCCCTTTCAAAATTGTGTATGGGACCCACTTTAACCCTTTTCCGTTGGACGCTCCCCCTTCCTTCTCCACCTCGTCGCCAGATGTCTCGTCATGGTGGGGGGAGGCAGCCCAACAATGGACTCTCATCAAAAAACACCTCGAGAAAGCCAAACAGGATTACAAAAAGTATGCCGATCGCCACCGTGCGGCCGAATGGGATTTACAACCTGGGGATCATGTTTATATTTCCACCAAGAATTTAAAACTAGCGCAAACCAGCCGCAAACTGGCGTTAAAGTTCCTTGGACCTTTTCCAGTGCGCAAAGTGATCAACAAAGTGACCGTTGCTGTAAATTTGCCCAAAAATCTGCGCCATGTTCATGATACATTCCACGTCAGTCTGTTGAAGAAGGCTCCATCAGACGATAAATGGCACGTCAAAGCTCCACCCATTCCAACATTGATAGATGACCAAATACACTATGAGGTACAACAAATTCTGGACTCTAAAATCAAACGCAATCAGCTGTTTTACCTCATCAGATGGAAGGACTTTGACTCTGGGTTCGATGAGTGGGTGAACTCTGTACATGTTCATGCTCCTAGATTAACCAAAGCTTTTCATACTCGCTACCCATATAAACCTGGGGGGGATTTATTTTAAGGGGGGCAGAATGTCAGGTTCAGTGTGCATATGAACTGTACTGACTCCATTTTCTAATGCTTCTAGTGTTTAAGTGCTTTCCCCACAGGTGCACCCGTTCCCAAGCAGACTTCTCACCGGACGAGATTATTTTGTCTAACACCGTTCCACCCAAGATTGGCCTTGGGAGAGTCCAGCTTCCCAAGACTGAAAGATGTTGTTTTGAGAACTGTGGGGGGAGGCTGGTTCAGCTGGGAACTGTTACTGTGTACCTCACGCTTTGCCCTTCATTGGTAACAATGCTCTTGTACCATCCTGAATCTCCTATTCAGGACAGTGGACTATAATGAACCATTTCTGCAGTAAAGTTTCCTTATTCAAACAATGGACTCTTGTTTGCTTGTAGAGGAGAACCTGTAGGAAGGACATTGTCTAGCCACAGTCTGACACTTGAGATACCATTTACTTCCTTGTACGCCTGACAGAATAAAGATTGAACTTTGATGTGGGTATTGTGCAAGGTTTTGGCCTCAGTTGCAAAGCCAGTCAATGATTATCATTTGCTGCTCTTCACTGGCATACATTTCCTTTCTTGTGTGAGAGGAACCATTTGAATCCCTTAACGTAAGTTATAATTAATCTTATGAATTCCTTTCAGGCAGGCAGCTACATCTTTTGATTGAAGTACAACTTTGCTGCAATGTTTATTGATCAATTCACTGGCCATTGACTTCAGAATCAGCTCAGAAAAATAAATAGAACTATAGTAGAAGCAGCCAATAAACACCCTACACCATTAAAAACTGTTTTGATTTTATGAAACCAGTTGGTTTCTGTGTAAATTGTGATAGAGCTTTTCATTTTGCAAACAGATATGAATACTATCTCCCTGAAAGTTAGTAAGTGATTGCTGAATGGATTGTGAGCAGCACTTTAGAGTTTTAAAAAATCCTAATGATTTTTTTTCCTTTTCCTAAAATATGGCATTAACTGGCAAATTATAATTATTTATATAATGTAAGAAAGAAAATTATTTGATGTGACAAGAATTTAAGCTACTCATCTAGAACATGCTAAGCAATATGATACAATTTATCTTAAGAATGTGTGTGTGTGTGTACATTTTACATATGTATATGCATCTGGAAAATGAGGCACCGGAGGCTTACCTCAAATTCTGTTATGTCCTAAAAATGGATACTCAGTTAAGTAATTCCTCCACTTCTGTCAGAAAACTGAGGCAGGTAGCAGCTGATTATCCTGCTAAGAGTGGGATAGCAATTAAATACTATCTTCCATAGGTAATAAGATGAGAACTATGCATTGAGAACTATGCATCCGCTCTACTTCATGCCTACCTAGAGAGAAAAAAGGAGAAGTGGGCAGAAATATCCCCAGCGTTGTGATGCTACTACCTGCTATCTAGCATTGCCAGCTCCAAGATGGAAAATTCCTGGAGAATTGGGGGCAGAGCCTCAGGATGGTGCAGCTTGGAGAGAGGAGGGAGATCAGCAGGGATGTGATTAGGGTTGCCTGATATTGGCAACTAGCAGCAGATCTATCAGCATGGTGGGTAATCACATAATCATTACATGGGGCAATGCTTTAGCATTCACCCAAAATTCTATGGTTTAACTATAGATTTTTGGATAAATGCTAGAGCATTGCCCCTATATGATGACATTACTTCCAGGCTACATTGGATGTGACATCACTGCATCTTCATTGCTGGAAATTCCCTCCCATTCTCTCCCATCAACCCACCCAGCAATGTAAGAGGGCTGCCAGCAGGTCTCCTCCCAGTACCAGAGACCTAGCAGCCCTAGATGTGATGCCATAGAGCCTATCCTTCAAAGCCGCCATTTTCTACAGGAAAACTGATTTCTGCATTCTAAAAATCATTTGTAATTCCAGGAGAACTCCAGTCCCCACCCAGAGGTCAAAAACCCTACTCCTATCACATTAGATATTTGTAATGGTTGTGGGGGAGGTCGAGACTGTGTCAATTCTCACTTCTTTATAACAGAAGAAAACATTATCTCTTAGGCTGCCAAATAAGACCACTCAGACTCCCATGCACTCTTATCTTTTTTGAGAAATACTTTTTATTTTATTAATAACATTAAAAGCCCATGCACGCTTGACATAGAATCATGTCTTTTAGTGAGTCAGTCCCTAAACCAGGCTAAATGGGTAGAAGATATCAGTTCCCTTATATTATATTCCTTATCATTATACAATTAAAACTTTGTTAAATGCTGCAGTTCATGGGTTGGATCCAGACTAAATTTTCTGATAAAATAAGGCACATCTGTCAATGGAACAGAACTTTTCTGCCTTCCTGCTCCTTCTGCAGCACACTTATCTCCCTTATCTCCCAGGAGCAGCATTTGGGGGAGATCAGTGGGCTGTGGGTGAGGGGGGGGGGTTATTCTGCTAATAAAAGTGGTTTCAGTTAATGGAAATAGAACATTAAATCGCACCACTTATTATTACAACTACCATATACGATTTATTTTACTGATGGTTGCCACTCCAAGTTACTACCTTTAAATCTTATTTTATTCTTTCTCTAAAAGTTCAGTCTCAGGGTGTTACTCTATTTAGAATCACATTGTTCCTTATTATGCTCCTCCGTCTCTGGCCCCACCTGACAGCTGTCATACATTCTGCAAGAAGAGCCATCAACCGTGAGTGTGTCATTCAAAACCTGAATATTTAAAGCCAAGGAGCCATACCAAAGAATTACATTACCTGGAATCACATGATCTTTCCAGTGAACCCCAGGAGCTGAATCACATCCAGAAGCTAAGCTGCAAGGAACCTGTAGAAACCACAATGTTTGCAATGGAACTTATCAATGGTCATGAATATAAGACAGAAATTGACTGTGGTTCTGGGGTATCCATAATCAATAAAGATGCATTTTGTTGCCTTTTTTCAAAGGACATTTGCAAGTGCATGTTTGGATCCAAAGACACACACACTCACTGTTGGCTAGGGAGTCAAGCTATAGGGCAAAATGCTCCCGGGGCAAGCTGACATCTTCACCCCCCAAACAATGACTTAATGGTTTTCTCCAGCAGTGGACAATGGAGCTGGGAGAGTCTTAATGGGTCTTCCTGACTTGGACTATAGATGTGAATTGTGCTTGATGACCAGATGGGAAAAGTTACCAGATTTGCTAAATAGCTTGGGTGTTGTTTGATTAGGGTAGATGGGTGAGGGGAACTAAGGCCATGGTTGATGAGATTAGTCAGGAGATACCTGGAAGCCTCATTGTTCTAAGCTATGCATCTTTCCAGGGTATGGAGGAGGCCATTCGTCAGTCAGCCGCTCTGACTCCCTTTTAAAATATTTTCCAAGCTCTTGCTCTGCTGGCATCATTTTGTTTTATTTCAAGCCAGGCAGTGTTATATGAAGAAGGATGCGTACGGTTTTGTGTCTATAAACTGCCCTTCAGCAGGAGGAGGGGTCTGACTGCTAACACAATTTGCATGAAAGCTAAAAATATACATTTTACATTCTGTAAAAAATTGAGGAAGAGCTTGAGCATCTTATCGAAGAAGCAGTTATTGGACCAATTACATAAATCCAGTGGGCTATACCAATTGTGCCAATATTAAAGATATGACACAAATTTGTGAAGACTACAAGTGCACTATAAATAAAGCACTAAATTAGCATCTCAGTCAAGTGTCTAAAATAAATCAACTGCTTGCTGACCTTGCTGGTGGAAAAGTCTTTTCAAAACTTGATCTGGTTCAAGTATATCAGCAGTTGAATGGTGATAATGCTGCAGCAGATGCCCAAACATCACACATCAAGGAGCATTCTGGGTGAAGCAGCTCCAATTGGGAATTTTTGTTCATCCTGGAATTTTCCAATTCATGACAAGTCTGCTGTCTAGAATTCCAGGGGTTATTTCATAAATTGATGACATCATTGTCAGGGCTTGCCGCCGCTGCCGCTGGGTGTGGCCCTGGGCAGTCTGCTCCTGACATCATAGGGGGGCCAGGGATGCTGCAGGACCCTGCTCTGTGGAAGGAGGGGCGGTATACCTCACCCAGACTCCCTCTCAGTCCACTCGCTGGCCTGCTCAACCTGGCCTGCTTGCCCCGTGTCCTTCTTCATCCCCTCCTTCCAGAACTCTCCTCCAAACCTCCACTCTTGCATTGCACCATTCTCACTCCACATCATCACTCCTCACTCACACCCACCACCTCAGGGCTCTTCCCAGCCAGCTTTTATAGGGCTTCCTTCTACTGTCCCACCCCTCTTCCAGCCTGGTCTTGGGCTGCACCAAGCAGCTGCAGCTGGGGTAGCTGATCTGGCCCCACTGACCAGCACCAGCTGTGCCTTGTTCCCTGGCTGCCCAGCCTCCCTGCCTTGGCTGATTGCTGAAGGCCTGTCCAGCTGCAGTTCCCTGGCTAGCAGCCCAGCCTCCCTGGCTGAGCTGATGGCTGAAGGTGGGTCCAGCTGCGGCTCCTTGGCTGGTTGCCCAGGGCTTCATGCCGAGTGCCTCCACTAGCCCCACCTGGAGCAGCTTGGCTTTTGGCAACTCCTGGGCCAGGCTACTATTTTCTAGCTGGGGCGTGGCTTTGGGTTGTTGGGGCTGCTGCTGCTTCTCCTCCTCAGGTAAGGCCTTTGGGTGGGTGACTGCTGGGCCCCCAATCTCTCTGCCCTTGCCCCCTTCTGCCTTGCTTAGTCCCCTTTCTTTTCCTAGGGGAGTGGGACTCGCTGGCCTCTCTCTGTCTCCCCCTGCCTTCTGAGGCCCTGGGCCTTTGCCCCTTGCCCCTGGCACTGGCAGGTTCTGGCCTCATTTGCCCATGGGAGGGGTTGGCCTGCTGTCCCCCAGCTGCCCCCTCTGCCTGCCAGTCAGACCGGTTGACCTGCTGTCAGCCGGCCGACCAGTTGACCTGCTGTCTGCTGGCTGACCAGTTGACCTGCTGGCTGCTGGCTGCCCCCTCTGTATGCCTGTCCGCCCAGTTGACCTGCTGTTCCCTCCTACCAAGTCTGGGGGCTGGGACCCAGACCCCGGACATCATGATTAGACATGGGCACGAACAGGGGGAAAAAATGAACAGGCTGTTCATTGTTCGTTCCCAATGACAAACATGAACAGATGAACGGAACTGAACGTGTCCCGTTAATGAACATGTTTGGTGTCCAGTGTTCATCAGCAGTAGAGCAGCCCTGTTAGCACTTAGAGAGCCCATATTCACAGGGAATGTGCAGCGGGCTTTTCTCCAGCAATCACCAAAGTTTGGTCAAGATTGCAATATGGGTCTTGGAGTTATACATTTGCAAATTCAACACCCCCAGGAAACTCCCATTCAACACAAATGGAGTCACCCTCCTCAGTTCACTTTGGACCCATGTGGTGGTCCTAAAGGTGGGCCGCCTCCCCTCTCAAGGCTGGGGGGACTGGCAGCTCACCAGAGGTACCCCCCATGTGCCCGCACACCAGGCATCTGGGTTGGAGGTGATGGTGGGCCGCCTTCCCTTTTGGGGGAAGAGGGTCTGGCTGCTCGCCTGGCAGCTCCCCCTATGTGCCAGCCCACCAGGCCTCCGGGTCAGAGGTGGACACTTATCTGCTAACGCAGCAAGGTGGTTGATGACTGCGGCCGCTGGGCCTGGCAGGCTCATGGAGGTGGTGGTGGGCTGCCTCCCCTCTCAGGGGTGGGGGGTTTGGCCACTCGCTGGTGGCACCCCCCATCTGCCTGCCCGCCGGGCCTTTGGGTAGGAGGCGGACACTTATCAGCTAAAGCAGCAAGGTGGTTGATGACTGCGGCCCCCAGGCCTGGGAGGTTTGGGGAGGCAGTGGTGGGCTGCCTCCCCTCTCGGGGGTAGGGGGTCTAGCTGCTTTCTGGTGGCATCCCCCATGTGCCCGCCCGCCAGGCCTCTGGGTTGGAGGTGGACAAGATCTCCGCTTACACAGCAAGGTGGTTGATGCCTGCAGCCACCGGTTACTCAGGGAGAGGGAGACCAAGGGGTTCCAGGCACGGCGATAAGCCACACCTGGAAGATCCTGGGAGGAGGATGGGAACAACCGAAATCAGCAGCTACTAGCATCAACCACCTCCCTGCAATCATGGAAAGGAGGGGACCAGGCAGTGAAAGTGGTGGGGAAGGGACTCATGGCTGTACCCAAGAGGGAGTGGCGGAAAGAGAGAACATAAAGTGGTCAGGGTGGGAGAGGGGGACCAAGGGGTTCCAGGGGTGGGGACAAGCTGCACCTGGAAGATCCTGCAACAGGGCCTGGAAGATCCCAAATCAGGGACTGCAGGCATCACCCACCTCCCTGCCATCATGGAAAGGAGGGGACGGGGTGGTGCAAATGGTGGGGAAGGGACTCGTGCAAGTACCCAAGACAGGAGGAAAGACGGAACACGAAGTGGTCAGGGTGGGAGAGGGGGACCAAGGGTTTCCGGATGCAGCAACAAGTCGCACCTAGAAGATCCTGCGAGGGGGATGGGAAGACCCCGAATCAGTGACTGCTGGCATCAACCACCTCCCTGTCATCATGGAAAGGCACAGCGTTTGCAATGGATAGGGCCACTGTGTGGCTCAACTACATGTGCAACAGCTCCTGAGCTGTTGCACAAGTGCCCAAGGGAGGCTGCTGCCAGCATCACCCACTTTCCTGCCTTCACAGAAAGGAGGTGTTATGATGATCTGGCTGTGCCAGGAAGGCCTAGCAAGGCCTCTGAAGACTGTTAGCAGTGGGAGTGGGCCTGGTGAAACCTGACCCAAATGTGCCAGCCCTCATTCAAGATACCCGCAGGACTTGACAGGCAAGGGTGCATGGCAACGGCATGGCAAACCAAGGGGTAAGATGCTTTAGTAGCCTGCAGAAGCCAATGCACTCCACGATGGATATGGGCAAGCCATGTAGGGCAATTGTCTCTACAAAATCCACAAGGGGACGGTCTTCAATTGAACAAGTGTGAAAGGACAAAGTCCCACAGACGGTTGTGCTGCAAAAAATATTCCTTTTATAAGCTTGAAATCATCAAGTGCTCCAATTTTACAGGCACAGAATCATCAATACCGCAGCTATAAGCTTGCTGAATATCAATCAATACGCTGCAAGAGCGTCTCATCAGCTGTAGACAACTTCCCGGCGGGAAACTGGCAACAGGTTTGCCGGCTACGTTGGTACCCCCGTTTCGCTGTACCACGCTTCTTCAAAAGCCTTCACATGCCTGAAACCATGTATAACATATAACAATAAATATACAGCTTAATTCACAATATACATATTTGAACCTTACAAATAGTTTACAGTATCTGTTTTCTTTGAATTAAATATTATTTTTAAATCTGAATTAAAAAACAAAAGACTGCTCCTGCTGTTGCATATTTACCAATGTATAGTCACCTGATAGGTCATAGATTTCCATTTCATAGGACATTTTCCTCTGTAAATTTCAGTTAACACAATTGTTTAAATACGACTACTCATCTTATATGATTTACCAGGCAACCAATCATTTAAAGTGACGTGCATTTGTTACAGAAAAATGTCTGTCACAATTTACTTCATAAGCGAAGTATCAAGTATTAAAACACTCATATTCTGTCAATGGCTCATGCTCCCTCCATAATCAGATGTTCACTTTACAGATTTGAATCTTTCTCCACAAAACAAGGTGCCCAGTTCAATGATGGAATAACTAGACACCTTTAATACAGTGGTAGGGATAAAGGAATATACAATTGCATTACAGAAAGGGTGTGAAATCTACCTCCTGATTAAGACCAGTAGGGGCCAGAGTTTTTAGCCTGAATATCCACTCAGCTTCCAGACACAAAAGAGCCCTACGCATATTTAAAGAGCCCTTATTGCTCAGTACTTTGAGAACTGTAAACTGTAATTCCCGTTCATTCCGATGGTGGTTAATGAAATGTTGGGTTAGTGGTGCTTCCAAAGTCTTGCTTCTAATCTTTGACATGTGCTCCTGAATATGAAGCTTTACCGGTCAAATTGTGCTTCCTACATATAATAAACCACATGTGCATTGAATCACATAGACCACATACGGCATAACACATGTTGAGAAGTCCCTGGTGTACAGATTCCTGTTGGTTACTGGGCTTACAATAACATCTGTATTAACCAATAAGGAACAAACATTGCAGTGGCCACACAGGAAGTGACCCAAAGGTGTAGTTTTGGATGCACGTTCTCTACCAAAATCAGAGTGTACCACTATATCTTTTATATTTTTTGTTCTCCTAAAGCCAACCAGGGGGGGGGGGGGTCAGCACATCCCGTGATACCACTCACCATGTGCCAATTACGTTTGATGATATTTGTATTTGGTATTGCCAGAGGGGAGAATTCAATTGACCATGCAATCCTGTTCTGCAACCCTTTTTGCGATGGAGATGTTCTACTGGCTCGTAACCTCGCCTGATCTACTACCCTACGAGGATATCCCCTCTCAATAAATGCACTTCTCAACTTTCACGACTCTCTGTTGTAATCCTCAAAATCAGTTGAGTTGCGTTTTATCCTTAAAAATTGTCCAAAGGGGATATTACGTTTTAAAGCAATGTTATGATGAGAAGAGTAATGGAGATAAGCCCATCTATCCGTTGTTTTCCTGTATGGTCTCACCCTCAATTTACCACCAGTCGTCTTATAAATAACAACATCCCAAAAAGTAATCCATTTGAAGTTAATTCAAAGAAAACAGATACTGTAAACTATTTGTAAAGTTCAAATATGTATATTGTAAATTAAGCTGTATATTTATTGTTGTATGTTATACATGGTTTCAGGCATGTTGTGAAGGCTTTTGAAGAAGTGTGGTACAGCGAAACAGGGTACCAACGTAGCTGGCAAACCCATTGCCAATTTCCCACCGGGAGGTTGTCTACAGCTGATGAGACGCTCTCGCGGCGTATTGATTGATATTCAGCAAGCTTATAGCTGTGGTATTGATGATTCTGTGCCTGTAAAATTGGAACACTTGATGATTTCGAGCTTATAAAAGGAATATTTTTTGCAGCACAACCATCTGTGGGACTTTGTCCTTTCACGCTTGGGCAATTGTCTCTGCCAAAACGCAAAGGCCCGTCTCCTGAGCCCCCAACATCACCGTTCTAAGTGGCGCTGTGCCAGACCCCGCGGGGAAAACCTTTGCGAGTGCGGCCTGCCTGAGCGCCCACCAGTGTCCCCCTTAAGGCAAAGACTCTTGCTTGAGGGGGATTTTGGTGACCCTCCAACAGATTCCTGTTCAGAAGAGCTGGTCACCCCCTTTCTCCCCCAACAGATGTTAAGTTGGGTGAGGATGGAGGCCACAGGCTCGGGTGGTGCATATTCAGGTGTCATGTCATAGAATCATAGAATCACAGAGTTGGAAGGGGCCATACAGACCATCTAGTCCAACCCCCTGCCCAGTGCAGGATCAGCCGTCAACAACAGTTGCCTTGGGTTTTTGCCCATACGCACCAGGACATCACAGACACGGCACCGCACCACACGGGGGTCATTAGGAAGGGCCTGAAAGTGCCTCCATATGGAGGCGTTGAAACGTGGACCACAAACTGTCCCAGGAGAAGGAGGACGAAGGGTTACAGGGTACACTGCGGAGCTGGCCATGGACGATGGAGTGAGGGATGGACTGCAGGCGGGGACACCACTGAGAGTTTGGGATGGGGACCGGAGGGATGTTTCATAAAAAAAACAGAGTTGCGCTTACCGTAACTGCTGTTCATTGACGTCTTCTGTGCAGACACACATGGGGACTGCGCCTGCGCAGGCCTACCGACCAGATTTTTCTTTTCTAGCTAACGTCCACTAGGGGGCGCACGTCCGATCCAATGCGCATGCGCGGCCGTTTCCCACCCGAGCGACATTGGGCGACGTCGCCCCCTTTCCCCTCAGTTTCTCCTTTTGCCGCCGAATGTCTTCACGTTATCTGGAAGAACACAGCGGGGTAGGAGGGAGGGTTGTGTGTCTGCACAGAAGACGTCAATGAACAGCAGTTACGGTAAGCGCAACTCTGTTTTCACTGTCCGTCTTCTGTGCAGCCACACATGGGAGACTCACAAGCCACTTACCCAGGAGGCGGGCATGTGTTCTCACCGAAAAAGAGACTGAAGCACTGCTTGACCAACAGCAGCCTCTTTCCTTTCCCACACATCTAGTGCGTAATGTTTAGCGAACGTGTCAGAAGACGACCACGTTGCAGCCCTGCAGATGTCTTGCAAGGGTACGCCCCTAAGGAAGGCCGCCGAGGCAGCTTGTGCTCTAGTGGAATGAGCTTTCACTTCCAAAGGGCAAGGCAACTCAGCATGCGCGTAGCATGTCCTAACAGCCTGAGTGACCCAACGAGAAATTGACTGGGCTGTAGCAGCTTTTCCCTTCCTGGGCCCATAGTAGCACACAAACAGTTGTTTGGCACTCCTAAACTGTGACGTACGTTGGAGGTAAAATGAAATAGCCCTTCTCACATCCAAGGAATGCAAGGCCCTTTCAGAGCTACTGGAAGGGTCAGGAAAAAAGATAGGCAAGACAATGTCCTGTGAAGTGTGGAATTGAGTGGACACCTTGGGTCTAAAACGAAGGTCAGGTCTCAGCACCACCTTATTCTGATGGACCTTCAAAAATGGGGGGTCCCACCTCAGGGCAGCCAGCTCGCTAACTCTGCAGGCAGATGTAATGGCGATCAAGAAGGCCACTTTACAGAATAACCATTTTAAATCACAGGTAGCCAGCGGCTCGAAGGGTGATTTCATAAGCCCCGCCAACACTACTTGCAGTGACCCTTGGGGAACAATTTCCTTGACTTGTGGAAACATATTATACAACCCTTTCAAAAAAGACTTCGACAAACTGTGGGAGAACACAGTCTTCCCATCTATCTTAGGGTGGAAGGCTGAAATGGCAGCCAAATAAACTTTAATAGAGGAATTCGAGAGTCCCCCGTCCTTTAGGGATAGGAGGAATTCAAACACAGAAGACAACTGGCAATCCCAAACATTCACGTCGTTGTCAGCCGCCCAGGCCTCAAAACGCTTCCATTTAGCTGAGTATGACCTGCGAGTGGTGTCTCTACGGGCATTCAGCAAAATTTCAGCTACCCTGTCAGACATCCCTTCTGTCCCTGAATGTGCCAAGCAGTGAGGTTGAGTTTGGGCAGATCGTGATACCAAACTCCCTTGTCGGACAGAAGGTCCGGGTTCAGTGTGAACCGACAATATGACCCCTGTGAAAGCTGCCTGACATGTTGGAACCAAGCCTGTCTGAGCCAGAAGGGCGTTACTAGAATTAAGTGCGGTCCATCCCTCTGGATCTTGCTGACAACCCGAGACAGCAGTGGAAACGGAGGGAAGGCATAAAACAGGTGCCCTGTCCAGCGAATCTGGAGCAGAACAGTGGGGCCTTCTTGTTGGCCTCTGACGCAAAGAGGTCTACGTCTGGAAACCCCCAGTCCAAAAAGATGGCGTTCAGGTAGTTGTCTGCTACGGTCCATTCGTAGCTGTCGAATCGCATCCGACTCAGTTTGTCTGCGATGACATTGGTGGTGCCAGGAATATGGACCGCATGAATGAATATGCCCTTGTCCACGGCCCACTCCCAAATCCGAACAGCCTCTTCGCAAAGGGCCTTGGAAGTAGTGCCCCCTTGCTTGTTCAGGTAGAACATCGTGGTGCAATTGTCTGTGAGCACCTGAATGGGCTTCTGCTGCAGCGTGTCTGCGAAAGCAATAAGGGCATAACGGACTGCTCTCAATTCTAGCAGGTTAATATGGTCTTCCCTCTCCTGGTCAGACCAGACCCCATGTGCCCTAAGGGCCCCACACTGGGCTCCCCATCCTATCGTGGAGGCATCAGTGGAGATTGTGATCTCGGTTTGGACGGACCCAAACGCAACACCCCCAAGGAGGTTAGCCTCATCAAGCCACCACCGTTAGGTCCGGATAATCCCTCTGGGGATGGAATATCTCTTATTCTGGGACTAGTGTTCAAAATCATGAACTGATAGGAACCACAGCTGGAGCGGTCGCATGTGCAACCGGGCCATAGGGGTGACAGCTGTAGAAGAGGCCATGAGGCCCAGTAGCCTCTGGATAGCTGTTACAGATTGGAACCTGCATTTAGAAAAAAAGGTTCACCATCCTGCCAATCTTAAGAGCACGTTCCCTGGGAAGAAAACCTCTATTTACATTGCCATCTAGTTCCATACCGATAAACAGTATTCTCCGGGACGGGGTAAGGTTAGACTTTTGTAAATTAACCAAAAGTCCTAACCTGGAGCAAGTGAGCATCACCGTATGAATCTGGGCCAGGAGTGCATTAGCAGAGGGTGCTGCTAGAAGCCAATCGTCAAGGTAGGGATAGATGGTACAACCCTGTTCCCTCAAATAAGCCACTACCACAGCCATACATTTAGAAAAAACTTGTGGGGCTGTTGAGAGACCAAAGGGAAGCACTTGGTAATGGTAGGCCTTATTGTTACATAGAAACCGAAGGTACTTCCTATGATCAGGATGGATGGCAATATGGAAATACGCGTCCTTGAGGTCCAGGACAGCGAACCACATGTCCTCGGGCATTAACTGGAGGACTGTGTTCAAGGTAAGCATCCTGAACCTCTTGACGAGAACGAATTTATTCAGTTCCCGTAGGTCTAAGATGGGTCGTACCCCTCCATCCTTTTTGTCTACCAGGAACATCCTGGAGTAAAAACCTAAGAGGGGGTCCTGAGGGAGCACCTCCCGCACAGCCTCCTTCTCTAGTAGCGCTACAACCTCAGCCTGTAAGTTATCAGAAGAGGATTGTATTGAGTGGTCAGGAAGAGACAACACTGGGTAAACATCAAACTGAATTTTATAGCCAACTGTAACGATTTTAAGAACCCAACTATCAGACGTAATTTCCGCCCATGCAGAGGCAAACTGAACCAATCTGTTTCCAAACACGACAGACTGTTCGAATTCTAGTCAGAACTGCTTTGGCTGCGTTGCTGACTCTTTGGCATAGTGGGCTTGTTGACCGCGATGAGGGCGGTAGCCAGGCCTCCAGCGCTGAAAAGAACTTGTAGGAGGCTGGAATTGCCTGTAGGACCCATAACGTGTATACGGCTGGTATCGCTGTTGCCGTCCACGATAGCCCTGCGAAGAGCGATACTGAAAACGATTCTCGGACGGCCTGGTCGGGAGAATGCCGTAGGAACGGGCTGTCAGCCGATCCTTGCACTTCTGCGAAAGGTAGTCATCCGTCTTAGACGAAAACAGGGATTGACCTTCAAAGGGCAGATTCTCCACCTTGTTTCGTGTCTCGGCGGGTAGAGCAGTCGTGCGGAGCCATGAGTGCCTGCGGAGGACGATTGAGGAGGCCAACGTTCTCGCAGAGGTGTCAACGGTGTCGCGACCAGCATTTATTTGTTGTCGAGAGAGGCGCAAGGCTTCATCAAGAACCACCTTTGCCAACACCCTCTGGTCTGCAGGGAGCTTTTCCATAAAGGCCGCCATGCGGTTCCAGAGGAAAATTTGATATGCCCCCATGATGGCTGAATAGTTGGAGATTTTCAGCGTCAGGGCAGCAGAGGAGTACAATTTCTTGCCCAACGAATCGAGCTTCCTGCTCTCCTTGTCAATGGGCACAGCATAAGACCCTTGGCGTTGACGGGTTTGCATTTCCTCCGTAATGAGGGAAGAAGGAGGTGGATGCGCAAAAAGGTATGCACAAACGTCATCCCGTGTCTTGTACAGAGCTTCCAGTTTGCGGGATGTCGGGTACACAGAAGCCGGCTTCTCACAGATGTTGTGAATGATTTCCACCAAGCCTTCGGTGAATGGAAAAGCAATGGTTGGAGGGTTCCCAGACTGGACATATTGTAGAATTTTATCTTTTGGCTTAGGGTCTACAGCCGATATCTCGATGTCGAGAGAACGGGCCATTCTGACCATCTGCTCAGAATAGAGCCGGTAGTCCTCAGAGGGCGATACCCGACCGGTCCCAATGATGATGTCATCTGGCGATGGGTCAGACGGAGGGCTGGGGCTCAGGCCCTGGTAGGGTTCTAGATGTTGGTAAGGCGAAATGTGCCTGGGAGAACCATAGTGGGAGAACTCACTCCGCGTGTCACCCCAATACTCCCTGCCAAACGATGGAGAGCTGGCATACAAGGAACCTTCTCTGTCATATCCACTCCGAGGGAGGTGATAAGGGCGGTCCTCCCTGTCCGCATAGTCACCAGCACGCCACGGCTGGGCAGCCCTCGGAGGAGCATCGGGCAGGTCACCCTCATCATCAGTGGAGTGGTGGAGTGGAGGCAACAGATGCAGCGATGGAGTCAAAGGCCTCTCCCAGAGGACCTCATCCATTTGGACCGAAGCCGATTGACTGTGCTTCGATTTTCTCTTTGACTTTTTGTCGCCCTTGGCGGCTGAAGTCTGATCCGCGCTTCGGTTCCGGTCAATCGGAGCCGGTGACGTGGGTAACGGATCCAATGCCTTCGGATCCGATTGGGCACCCGTCTTCGGTGCGAGGCTGGTGCGTGCCGATTCATTAAGTTTCGGAGGCGATGATGTCGGAGCCGATGTCGGATCCGATGGCTTGGGAACCGATCCAGCCGGGATGTTCGGTTCCGATGAAGTTCTCGGCACCTTCGGAGCCGGTGCGGCGGTCGGTTCCAACCTCGATGGGGACCTGGAATGGTGTCGTTTCCGAGTCGGATCCGACTTCGGAGCCAAGTGCTTGCGACCCGACGTGGAACCCGTAGTCTCCCTCGGATCCGGGGTCGGGGGCCGGGCTTGTCGGGGCCTATCTGGCGAGCAGGAACGTGAGGTGGAAGCGGTGCTTCGGACAGATCCCATCGCAGAGGGGGTTTCAGCCATCCCACCAGCCGGTGGTGGCCCCCCCGGGGTATCAGGGCCCCCCGACACCCGCATAGCCCTTCTCCACAGTAGGGCGTTCAGCCTGTTCGCCCTCTCAGCCCTGGCCTTCGGGGTGAACCGCTGGCAGTGCTCACATTTTTCCACGATGTGCCCCTCTCCTAGGCACTCGAGACAAATGGAGTGACCATCCGTCCTTGTCATCTTCGTCGAACAGGTAGAACAACGCTTAAACAGCGACTTCTCTGACATCTCTCACTGAAAAAAAGTTTCCTCACAAGCAGACAGCTAGGTCTTTACCGGTCGGCGGCAAAGAAGAAACTGAGGGGAAAGGGGGCGACGTCGCCCAATGTCGCTCGAGCGGGAAACGGCCGCGCATGCGTATTGGATCGGACGTTCGCCCCCTAGTGGACGTTAGCTAGAAAAGAAAAATCCGGTCGGTAGGCCTGCGCAGGCGCAGTCCCCATGTGGGGCTGCACAGAAGACGGACAGTGAACAAACCATTCCTCCAGGGATCCCTCACCCACCCCCTCCTCAAAATGTTGAGAGAGATCCTCTTCCTCCAGTGGAAAGACCTCTTTTGCCTCCTCCACAGCCCCCACAGGTGAATTTGGGGGAGTGGGAGTACTCTCTGCTGCTCCAAGCCACACCCAGTACTGCTTTCCACAAGTAAACCAGGAGGACTGCCTTTGCACTTCACCCCATGACCACCCATGGTGGCCACCACAACATGAAGACTCATTGTGCCACCAAACTAGAAGTAAGGAGGAAAGGAGAGAACACTGTGAGCCCTCAGCCAAGTTGCCCAATGAGCTTGGCCCCAGAGTCTGGAAGCAGCCCTGGAACCAGAGGGAGTGGTTAGAGCCCTAGCCCAGCACAGCTAGAAGCCTGAACAGATCAGGCACTGATAACAATAATAGTAACAGTCAGGGTGAGCCCTCCACCAAGGTGCCCACTGAGCTTTGCCCCAGGACCTGGCAGCAGTCCTGGAACAAGAGGGAGGATCTAGAACCATAGCCCAGCACTCCCAGATACCTGACAAGATCAGACACTAATAATAATGTGAGCCCTCAGCTGAGATGCCCAGTGAGGTTAGTCCCAGGGCTTGGAAGCAGTCCTGGAACCAAAGGCTGGGGTTAGAGCCCTAGCCCAGCACACCAAGAAGCCTGACCACCAGATCAGGTACTGATATTGATACTACTAATAATTAGTGTGAACCCTCAGCCAAGGTGCCCACAGAGCTTGGACTCAGAGCCTGGCAGCAGCCCTGGAGCCAGAAGGCTGGGGCTAGAGCCCTAGCCTAGCACTCCCAGATACCTGATCAGATCAGGCCCTGATACCAATAATAGTAATAGTCAGGGTGAGCTCTCAGCCAAGGTGCCCACTGAGCTTGGCCCCAGGGCCTGGCAGCAGCCCTGGAACCAGAGGGAGGGGCTAGAGATCTAGCCCTGCACTTCCAGATACCTGACAAGGTCTGGCACTAATAATAATGTGAGCCCTCAGCCAAGGTGCCCACTGAGCTTGGCCCCAGGGCTTGGCAGCAGCCCTGGAACCAGAGGGAGGAGCTAGAGCCCTAGCCCAGCACTTCCAGATACCTGACAAGGTCTGGCACTAATAATAATGTGAGTACTCAGCCAAGGTGCCCACTGAGCTTTGCCCCAGGGCCTGGCAGCAGTCCTGGAACAAGAGGGAGGAACTAGAACCGTAGCCCAGCACTCCCAGATACCTGACAAGATCAGACACTAATAATAATGTGAGCCCTCAGCCGAGATGCCCAGTGAGCTTAGCCCCAGGGCCTGGCAGCAGTCCTGGAATTGGAGGCTGAGGTTAGAGCCCTAGCCCAGCAAACCCACAAACCTGACCACCAGATGAGGCACTGATAGTAATAGTTGTAATAGTCAGGGTGAGCCCTCAGCTGAGATGCCCACTGAGCTTGGCCCCATGTCTGGCATCAGCCTTGGAACCGGAGGTTGAGGCTAGAGCCCTAGCACAGCACACCCAGAAGCCTGACCAGATCAGACATTGATACGGATAATAATAATAATATTCAGGGTGAGCCCTCAGCTGAGGTGCCCACTGAGCTTGGCCCCAGGGCCTGGCAGCAGCCCTGGAACCAGAGGGGATAGCTCCCTATCCCACCCACCACACAGAGAAACAAGCCCAGCTCCAATGCACTCTCCCTCTCTCTCTCCCAAAAGGCTATCTTTAGCTCTGTCCTCCTCCACTGCTTGCTGAAAGTGAAAGCCAGAACTGGCAGCGCAGTGTCCTCTTATAAGCAGAAGTCTCATGGAGAAACACAGGAGGTCTGTGGTTGGCAGTCAGAACTGCCTAACAGGGTTTGCAGGGATGAGATTGGAGTTCCCATGGCCACAGAACACCCCCTCCTCCCTCCCTCTCCCCTGGTGTCTGCTCCCATGTTACCAATTGTAACCAATTTTGCAGCTCCATGCTTGGAAGGAAGACCTGCCCATCAAGCTAAGTTGGGCTTTGATTGTTGTGTCCGGGGCAACAGAGTGAGTGCAGACAGAGTTCAGGCATGCCCTCCCTCTGTTGCCGAGGCAATTAATTGAAGGCGCCTGGGTGTCTAGCTTCCCAAACGGAAGCTTAGCGCAACGAACAAGGCTTGCAACAACCACCTGTTCGGCTGGAATGGCGCCTCATGAATGGCCCGTTCGCGAGCAGCCAAGCGGCATGTTCGTTGGTTTTTTCCATTCGTAATGCTGTTCATGCCCATGTCTAGTCATGATTATGAGATCAACAGAGAAAGAATTTGCTGAATGGCATCATGAAGTCTTCTTTCATTTTGAAAAATCAAGTGTGAAATTGGAATTCTAGTCTTACATTTTTGGGCTATCACACTGATGCTTGTGATATCCAGCCCATGGTACATGCAATCAAGAATGAATGACCTCCTAAATTAAAGCAAGAGCTTCAAGCCGTTCTAGGGCTTCTAAATTTTTACTATGTCTTCCTTCTACAAAAGGTGACCATTAATTAAATTTAATTTAATTTAATTTAATGTATTACATTTATATTCCGCCCTCCCCGCTTTCGCAGGCTCAGGGCAGATAACAAAAATACAAATGTTAATACCATTAAAACATTAAAAACACTGTATCTAATCATTAAAATTACAGCTATGTATATAAATGTCATATATTTACATACAAATAGATAAAAGCAGCACATAATTGAGATTTGATGTTCCATACAGCGGTTTTTCCAGAGCAACTATGTACAGTATCAAGTGTGGACAATAATAATAACTGCATCTGCATAGGAGGGCATATGGTTTGATCCTCCCCTCCCCAGAGGGGCGGGGAGCACCGCCCGGCATCAGCCATATGCCTGGTGGAATAGCTCCGTCTTACAGGCCTGGCGAAATGCTAACAAATCTTGCCGGGCCCTGGTCTCACAAGACAGAGCATTCCACCAGGCTGGGGCCAGGACTGACACCAGGCGGGCTTCCCTAGGGCCAGGGACCCTTAAAAGATGTTTCCTGCTGAGTCCTGCCTATTGAAAGTAAGAGTTCCCTGGAATTGGACTAGCCAGCACAAAGATGCATTCCCAAACATTAAAAAGTTATTGATTTCTGCTGCTGCTACATTATGATGAGAAGAAACCACTGCTCCTTACCACTGATGCTTCACCTTATGGTGTGGGAACATGCTTAGCCACAAATTGCTAGATGGTGCAGAGGCACCAACTGCTTACTATTCAAGAGCTATGTCATCCACTGAAAGAAATTATGCTCAAATTCACAGAGAAACCCTTGCTGTTATTGAAGGGGTCAAAAAATTCCACAACTATCTCTATGGCCAGGATTCTGAAATTCGCACTGATCACACGCCTCTGTTAGGACTCTTCTTGACTAATAAGCCTACTAGCAGAGAGATCGAGTGTGAAGAGTTGGGAGACAGATACCTAACGGAGAACAGTTTTAACCCTGACAGAAGAAAGGGGGGGGGGATTTTGAATTACCTCAGAAATCGTCAACCCCTGACTTCATCTGACCATTCTCCTCTAAAGTAAATAAACTAGTTAATTATTTTTGGAATTATAAAAATGCCTCTGGTGCCATTTCTGCTGTTTAAAGATGAGGGAATGTCATAGTTGACTCTTCTTGTTCCTGATTTTGAGATGCCTCCTCCACTGGAAGCCCTGATGTTGGAATCCCTCACAGACACATCTCATTGGGCTGATCAAATTGCAAGACTAACTGCTACAGATCCCTCAATGGCTCATGTTTTAAACTGGGTGTGGAAGGGGTGTGTCAGGCTATGGATGACAGGATACAGCAGACAGATCTCTGGCCCATTTGCAGTAAGACACAAGTACTTAGTCAAATGAATTTTATTCAGAAATCAGACAGGAATGACATTATGTGAGAGACACTTCTCTTTTACCCCTCTGGTTACTCCTTTCTCCCCCCTCCCAATTATAAACAATACTTTGGTGCTCTCTTTGTGTGAGAACATTTCACATATTTGTGATATCACGATGAATTACTAGGAGGCAAGACACAGCACTGTCTGAGAATGAGCACAAGGTCATAAACATTGGAAGCCATTACAGTCCAGCAGATAAACGGCATCGGAAGCCGTTACAGTCCACCTGTGAAAGCCTGAGAAAGAAACGTTATGACACTAGCAAAGTGATATTGAGCTAAAACGAAATACACTGTGTTCAGCAGAACTGAAACAAAATTGGCATGGATGAGGCTCAGACATGACAGGGTGGTCAGTTAAGAAACTGCCTGAGAAATGCAAGGCAGTCAAAAGCTGCCAGCAAGAATTGTCTGTACATGTCGAGAAACTATATTGCCATTCCAGAAGGAGGTTGCCAAACCATTTGTCCACTCTGCATGCTTCACATCCAGGAATTGTTCACATGAAAGCACTAGCTAGAAAGCTATGCCTGGCAGCCTAGAACTGACTTTGACATGGAAAAGGTTGTTAATGAGTGCAGCACATGCCAGGCAATTAGGCTTAACTCCCCGAAAGCAACTTCTTTCCCCTGGGAAGTAACCAGGAAGCCATAGTAAAAAATCCACATCAATTTGCAGGCCTCTTCCAGGGAAATAACTTCTTGATTGTTGTAAAATCCTGTTCTAAATGACTCAAAATGGTCTTGGTGCCATCACAAACATCCACAGGACCATCTTAGCACTATGCAACCTATTTGCAACCCATGGATTTCCTGACACAATTGTCTCCAAAAACGGGTCTGCATTTATATCTACTGAGTTCCAGAAATTTCTGGACAGAAGCTTGATGTCACCTCACCGCTGCTCCGTGCCATCTCTGAGGGAATGGCCAGGCTGAATGGATGGTGCAGACTTCAAAGGGTGTTTTGAAGAGGACTGTGGGAGATGACTGGGCAATAAGGCTTACCAGATTTCTCATTGCTCAACATGTTCAATGAGAAGTCAGTCTTGAGAAGGCAATCATCATTAAGAGGAGAGACAACAGAGTCTCCAGAGGCAGAAACTAAAGTACACTCTGAGGTTGCTGTTCCTCCTGCTACAGCCCCTGTTCAGTTACAAAAACCTTCAAAAGTTGGGGATGATAATATGCCCTTGAAGTAGAATCAACTGGAGACCCTATACCTTAGAGGAGCGCTCCTAACCATGGAAGAGTACCACCCTGTTAGATGATGGCTAAGGGGGAAGCTGTGTTGTGTATGTCTGAGGGTATTGTGCCTTTATTTTAAGTTGAGGTTTTTTGGACCTTCTCAGCTTCTATAATTTTACAGGTGGCTGAGGAGGGTGGAGATTCAATATTCTTATTGATTGTGTTCTGAGTTAATAAAACAGTTACGTCTAAGACTTGCTGAACTTCATTTCTTCCACTACCAGACACAGCAGAAACCAACCTTAGACCAAGAAGATTTCAATAACTATCAACCAGTCTCAAACATTCCATTCTTGACCAAGGTGACTGAATGAGTGGTGGATGGACAACTTCAAGCTTTCCTGGATGAGACAAATTGTTTATATCCTTTCCAGTATTGTTGTTGGCCTGGTTATGGGACTGAAACAGCCTTAGTTGCCCTGGTGGATAACCTGCAACAGGAGGTAGACAGGGTGAATCTGTTGATTCTCCTGAAGTTCTCAGCAGCTTTTGATACCATCAATCATGGTATCCTTCTGGACCACCTTTCTGGGCTGTGTATGGGAGGCACTGTTTAGGAGGGTATGTTTCAGAACATAGTGCTGAGGGACTGCTGCTCAGCACATTGGCCTTTGGCCTGTGGGATCCTGTAAAGTTCCATTTTGTCCCTTATATGCAGATGACACTCAGCTCTATCTCATGCTTTTGACTGATCCCAGGGAGATCTCTCCTTCCTGCCTAATAGTTGAATTACTGTTTTTAATTTTGGTATGTAGTTTAGATTTGTTTTAATTATATGTTTTTGTTGGTGTTAATGCCTTTTAAGGTGATTTTATTATGCATGTTTTAATTTGTTAGCCAGCTTAGTGGCTTATGAGTGTAAATCTTGTAAAATAAACAAACATTCCATGCATTTAGATCAGTGCATGTTACAGCTACCCACATGTAATGCTTTTAGAAACAAGCTTTCAACAGAAATCATGCGATCTGATGCCTAAATGAAATCTAAGGCTTTGATTCTAAGCAAACAGTCCCAGTGAAATATGTCCAGAGAAAACTCTGCAGACATTATTTTAAGTATTGATACGGTCCTCCCGGTGGCAGCTTTGCTGCTAGGGCCGGGGACCGACAATTGCCAGCCTGGAAGGAGACAGCACCACGTTCCCCTCATCCGGGTCTTGGCTGGGAGGGTGGAGACAGCAGCCTTAGTAGGCGGCTCCGCCCTCCCCGGTTGCAGTCGCACTCAGTTTCTCAGCGAGGTACAATGCTTTGAAGCGTTCTGCTGCTGAGAAGAGAGGTGGGCGTTCCGGCAGCTGCAAGCGCAGCAGGCATCAGCACTCCAAGTGGCCGAGTGGTCAGAGCAGAGGAGGCAGCGACAGCGAGCATGTGAGTGCCGGCATCTGGAGCTGTTGCAGTGGCCGCTGGAGCACGCCAACAGCAGACAGCGCTCGGAGCTGACGGCGGCATGGCTTTTGCTGCTTTGCAAAGAGGGAGGTGTGGCTCCTGCGGTTCTCTGCAGCAGCAGCTCAGTTTCTTCTCCTTCTCACGCCTGGGGGTGGCGGGGCTGAGGGGTTTTCTGGACCTAGGGAGTGAGGGCCCTTGATGGTCCCCTTTTTTCTGGTGATTTAGGGAGGCTCCGCTAGTCCCCTGGGCAGCTGGAAGTTGCGACAACCCCTTCCCACCCCAGTTTGTTCCTTTTGCATCTGTATCCCCGGGGTGGTGGCTTGGCTCATGCCAGCGGGTGGTGGTGAGATTGGCTGCTGCTTGAGGGTGCTGGGCTAGGTAGGCCTTGGTGCTTGCCATTGGAGACCTTTTGGGGGCGGCACACAGCTCAGTGTGGCCATTGGGGACTAGGCCTTAATTTTCCATGAGGGTGTAAGGCAGCCATCTTGTGACACGTCTTGAGCGGCAGCCATACAGTGTAAGTATTAGCGGCCATGTTGTATACTGCTGGTGTCAGCATGCCTCCTAAGAAGGGTAGTGGTGCTTCAAAGGGTAAGGAGCCAGTGAAGAGGTTGCCACCCAAGTGGCCCCCTCCTGCGCATTCCTCCTCTCATGAGGAGGGCCTGGGGCCTAGTCAACAGGATATGTTGAAATGATTGGCTGCTTTAGAGTAGGTGATGGGAGTCTCAGGGTCTGCTGACCGGGAAGGGGGCATGGGTAGACCCATCAGGTGTGCCTCTAGGGACGCTGTAAATAGGGAAATTCTAAGGCGTCTTTCTGCTTTGGAGGGCGCAGCAGGGACTCCTGCAGAGGAGAGCAGCGTCATCCAGAGGCCTGCGGATCCTGTAGCTGATGAGATGGCAGTGGATTTGGATCAGAAATGGACTGAGGAATCAGCTCCCATAGCTGTGGTAGTGGACACAGTTAATGTGGGAGGTAAGGAGGCTGTGACTCAGGCTGGTTTTTCCTGGCCCTGGGGACCCTGGGGGCAGGGGAACACATCAGGAGCTCCTGGGGCACAGCAGTGGTCATATCCCCAGTATCCTGCAGCAGTGCCACCAATGGGTACATCTGCTTGGCCTGGCCAGAGCTTGGGGGTGCATCCCATGCCTCAGTCGCCAGCCCCTTCAGCCTGGTGGGGGCTGGGAATGCAGCTTGCCTCGGCATGCCTGTTGGATGGCCTGAGTATCCCAGTGGCACATGGGGCTTCTATCCATATCCTTCTCTTGCTTACAGCCATGTCCCATTTAATGCTTTGCCATTTGGGGACATAGCCTTGCCGCTTGGTGACCATTTGACTCTGGCAACAAGGGATAAGATCCTTCATGGGGATTATGTTGATGTCTTTTCCCTTCTTTTCTATGAGTTGAAGAAGGACAAAGATGAGATGGATGATAGGGACAAGGAGAAGTTGAAAAGAAGGCGGGTTGATAGGATGTGGAACAACTGGTTGCCCTGTTTCTTAATTTATGCTGAGGTGCTGGCCAGGGCACAGCCTCATTGGGCTGCGCGGCTGTTCCAGTATCTGGATATTATTTTCAAAGGGTACATGTGTTTCTTAGGTGCTGCATGGATGCAGTACGATGAGAAGTTTAGGATGCAGGCTGCTTTGAACCCCAGTTTGCCCTGGGATCGTATACACCAGCAGCTTTGGCTGCAGGTGATGTCCCCAGCTAAGCCAAATTTGGGGGACAGGAATGATAGCAGTCACCTTGTCCAACTCAACTCCCCAGCTACCAGTACCCGCTCCGTAGCAGGGCAGCAGGTTCAACCCCAGCTGCTGTGTTGGGAGTTTGCATACAAGGGGGTGAGCATCCGTAAGTCTTGTCTTTTGAAGCACGAATGCCCCTCTTGTGCAGGCCCTCACCCCTACAATGCCTGTGTTAAGGTTAAGCAAGGGTAGGGAGGAGGAAGTCAGGTGGGAGCAGGGCAGTTGGTCAGCAAGCCCCTGGAAAAGGGCCCCAGCCTGGTAAAGCTGAGGGTCCTTGAATGCCTGTTGCGTGTTTATCCAAGGAGTGGTGATGCTCAATTTTTAGTTAGCGGGTTTAGGGATGTTTTTCGGATACCAGTTCAAGGGTCGAGGGCCCCGTTTATGTCTGATAATTTACATTCGGTATTGGATAAGGAGGATGTAGTTAGACAAAAGATTTTGAAGGAATGCGCGGAAGGTAGGGTTATGGGCCAATCATGGATCCTCCAACACCGAACTTCAGGGTTTCTCCCCTAGGGGGGATGCCTAAGAAGGCAGCGAGCGGGTTCTGCCTAATTCATCACTTGTCATTCCCTAAGGGCAGATTAGTGAATTATGCCATACCAGAGTATTTGTGCTCTTTTAGGTATACTTCCTTTGATGAAGTGGTTAAAGTGGTGCGCAGATGTGGGGTGGGGGCGGAGATGGCAAAATGTGACATCAAGTCAGCATGTCGCCTTCTCCCAGTGCAACCCGAGGATTTTGAGCTCCTTGGTTTTTCTTTTGAGGGTATGTTTTACATGGACCAAGCTCTCCCAATGAGCTGTTCTGTTTCTTGTGCAGCCTTTGAGTGCTTTAGCTCCTTCCTGGAATGGGAGGTCTGGAGCAGGGCAGGATCTCGTGACACGGCCCACTATTTAGATGACTGGCAGGAAATGGGCGGTGTGACAGAATTCTGTCTGTTTTTAAAGTGCTGGCTGAGGAGCTGGGGGTCCCATTGGCTCACGAGAAGACGGAAGGACCTTTGACTGTACTGACCTTTTTAGGCATTGAGCTCGACATGGTCCAGCAGTCCTTGAGACTTCCTCCAGAGAAGGTCAATGACTTCAGGGTGTGTCTGCGGGAGTTTAGGTCTAAGCAGAAAGTGTCCCTTCTTGAGATCAAGCAGCTGGCGGGTCACCTGAACTTTGCTTGCAAGGCAGTGGCACCTGGTAGGGCCTTTCTGCATTGCCTTTGTGATGCTATGGCTCCCCTCCATGCACCCCATCACTGCCTACGGGTGGGTAGGGGAATTCGGGAGAATTTGGAAGTGTGGTCCAAATTCCTTCATGACTTTAATAGGATTACGTTTTGGCATGATGACTTGCTGCTTAAGGCGGAGCTGCAAGTCACATCTGATGCTTCCGGCACCACTGGCTTTGGAGTGTACTTCCATAGGCATTGGTGCACAGAGCAGTGGCTGCCAGAGTGGCGGAAGTCAGATATTTTCAGGGACCTGACCTTTTTGGAGTTTTTTCCTATTGTGGTGGCTGTCCACCTATGGGGCAGGGAGCTGGCAAACCACTCTGTCCACTTTTGGTGTGACAATCAGGTGGTGGTGCATGTGGTCAACTCTTTGACCTCCAGGTCCCCCAGGGTCATGAGGCTAGTCAGGGCCTTTACTTTGCTGTGCCTCCAGCGGAACATTTTATTTAAAGCCAAACACGTTCCTGGGGTTAACAATGGTGTGGCAGACGCATTGTCTCGCCAACAGATGGAGCATTTTTGGCAGCTTGCCCCGAAGGCCGATCAGCAACCAGTGTGGATGCCCCAGTTATGGCGGCTTGGGAGGCCGAAGTATACTGGGCTATCGGATATGCTTCGCGCCCAGTACCAGGAGAGCATATCAAAGAGCAGTAAGCCAGTTTGTGGAATTCAGGAAGGGAGCAGGCTTGAGAGAGGTTTGGCCCATCCCCCCCTGAACACCTGATGAGATTCAGTGTGTAGCAGAGAGGCCACGGATTGGTGGTTAAATCCATTAGGGGGCAAGTGGCTGTCTTGGCCTTTGTAAGTAAGGCTTGGGGGTTGCCAGAGGCCACAGGTGACTTCCGAGTCAGGAAGATGCTGGAGGGCTCGACTCATGAAAGTGCAGTTCGTACTGACCCTAGGGAGCCCATTTCATCTGCGGTACTTAAGGGACTTAGCGCCACCTGGGGGGATATCTGTAGCTCCCGATATGAGGCCAGGCTCTTTCATGCGGCTGCATTGATGGCATTTTTGGAGCACTGCATGTCAGTGAGCTTGTAGCTATGTCAGGAAGGGATAGTTCAGGGTGTGCCCTAATGGCGAGCCACCTGAAGTTTGAAGGGGAGTTTGTATCCCTTACAATCTGTAGGTCCAAGACAGACCAGCAGCAGAGAGGGGTGGTTATCAGGCTGGGCTCCTGTGCCCAGCAGGAATTATGCCGTTAGGGCCCTGTGGAAGTATTTCCACGTGAGGGGTGATGAGCAGGGAATTCTGTTTAGGCATCAGGACCCGGAATCAGTTTTGGGCAGTGACCAAGCGGGCACTAGCCAAGTTGGGTCTGACTGGAGTTATGTTCGGCATGCATTCCTTCAGAATTGGGGCTGCTTCAATGGCAGCAGCCATGGGGCTCTCTGGGCAGGAGATTCAGTGGGTGGGCAGGTGGAGGTCTTCTGCCTACTGTTCCTATATTTGTCCCCTATCGCAGTTTTAAGCAGCTACTAATTGGTCTTTTTCCTAGGTCCTGTGTCTCACGGTGAGAAGCAATGGATCCTGATCTGTGGGCATAGTTATGTCTTCTGGGTGGCCCATTAAGCAAGGAGGACACCTGTTGGGTCCCAGCTTGGGTTAAGCGAATGGGCCACGGTGGAATGGCAGGGTTGCCGTGACCTTAGGTGCCCGGGCCTGTTGTCTTGGTTGTTTAGTTCTGGGCAGGATGCCCCCCGCATATGATTGTTATTCATTTGGGAGGTAATGATCTGGGGTTTATGCAGGGCAAGGCTTTGTCCTTGCAAGTGAAGACGGACCTGCACTTAATTGCGGAGCGCTGGTCTGGGGTGCTGATCATGTGGCCAGCAATGATCCCGTGCTGGGTTTGGAGGGAGGCAGTGAATCGCCAAGCCATCGAGAGGGCCAGAATGAAGGCTAATAGGGCCATTCAGAAGGCATTGGGGGATGGGTTAGGCATTTATTTGCCTCATCCCAGGATCAGGGCTGAACTTCCCAGCCTCTACAGAGGTGATAGGGTGCACCTGTCCGAAGCAGGTAATGAAATTTTTCTAGATGACTTGCGGCAAGGGCTCCGGTTAGCCTTAGGCTACCAGTGGGGCACTAGGGCCTAAGCAGAGGCTTGACCCTGGCTTGGCAGGTTTTAGTTTGGAGATAGGGTGCAGGTTGGTGAGCACCCTTGGTGCTTCCCTATTGGTGGGAAGAGGGGCCTGCCAAGAGTTGCTGGTACTGCTTTGATGGCTGCCAGCTGCAGGGGCAGGCTGCCTTCTGGAACCCCCGTGTGCAAGTCCTTCCCTCACTGCTGTACGGCTGAGGTGTTCAGGAGCTTGGAAGGGGGTGACCAAATTGCCTGGTCGGCCGGGTCCACATCATCCATGGATGGGTCGCACCCGGGGCTTCGGGGCTTGCCCAGACAGGTCAAGGCGGCAGTCCAGGGTGGACCCCATGGCTTGATCTGTACCGCTATTAGGCCCCTGCCGCAGTCTTGGCTTGTTATTAGTCATTATAAAGTTAATAAAGTGTCCCTTAGAGCCAAAAACTGGTGTCTGTCTCTTCATTCCGACTAGGGTGGCAATACGGCCCTCCTGGCAACAGCTTTGCTGCTAGGGCCGGGGGCTGACAATTGCCAGCCTGGAAGGAGGGAGACAGCACCACATTCCCGTCATCCGGGGCTTGGCTGGGAGGGCAGAGACTGCAGCCTTAGTAGGTGGCGCTCAGTTTCTCAGCCCACCCTCCTCTCCCTGTATTAGTGCAGGATTAGCCAGCTGCTGTTTACAGAGCCAGGTATGAATTTTTTGTCCCTGTTTTCCAAATTGGCTCGGAGAAGGGTTTTTTCCCCCGCCTACCTTGCACCTATTACTGGGGTTGAGGTGATTGTATAAGGGTGGTGCCTGTTCATAGTATCCCTGACAGGTTTTAGTTTGGAGATAGGGTGCAGGCCAGTGAGCACCCTTGGTGCCTCCCTATTGGTGGGAAGAGGAGCCTGCCAAGAGTGGCTGGTACTGCTTTGACGGCTGCCAGCTGCAGGGGCAGGCTGCCTTCAGGAACCCCCATGTGCAAGTCCTTCCCTCACTGCTGTACAGCTGAGGTGTTCAGGAGCTTGGAAGGGGGTGACCAAATTGCCTGGCTGGCCGGGTCCATGCCATCCATGGATGAGTCACACCCGGGGCTTTGGGGCTCACCCAGACAGGTCAAGGTGGCGGTCCAGGGTGGACCTCGTGGCTTGACCTGTACCGCTATTAGGCCCTTGCCGCAATCTTGGCTTGTTATTAGTTGTTATAAAGTTAATAAAGTGGCCCTTAGATTTAAAAACTGGTGCCTGTCTCTTCATTCTGACTAGGGTGGCAAATACTACCTTATTTACTGTAAACGAAGACTAGATGCTTTTCCAGTTACATCAACAAGAACAAAAGGGGGAATCATCTTAAATTTGTGTATGAGTTACAAGTATGCACAGTAATAGAGAGAGACAGAGTGTGTGTAACCTTTTATTTAGGGGGGTTGTCTTACATTTTTGGTCATCTTCCTTTTGACTATATACAGATTTTGTTTCATAGTCCTCTGAGTATATTAAACACATATTAGTAATTGAATGACAATTTATGAAATGTTAGTATTCCCTTATGAGTTTAATTTAAGAGAAATGCATCAGATAGAAGGGAGATCTCTTCACAAGAGAATGTAGAAATGAACCTGAGTGAGATCTAAATGATGTGCTTTAAATGGGCTTTTACTACAGCTGTAGTGTACATAATATTACAATTTCTCAAGCAATCCACAGGGACTCTTGGGAGAAACAAACAAAAGATCCTAAGATGCAATCCTGTGCATTTTGACTCAAATGTATTGCTTTTTAACTGCTACTTGATAAGGTTTTGACCAAGGCACATTAAACAAAGGAGGAGGATGTTTAAAACATTTTGTCACAGTCTTAGAATTTCTTAATGCAACCACCACAGCACAACTTACCATCAGGTAAGAAAGGATTATTGACTTCTCCAGTTTACTGGGAGAAACAGTTGGACTTTTTCTTTCTTTCTCTTATTAGAGAGCACTCTAAAATTTCTGACCTTCAGAAATTTAGTGGAGGAAATATCCCTTAACTACCCTTCCTTACCATGTGGCAAAAAGACTTAGATTGGAGTAACTCTGCCTAGAATTGCACTGTAAGAGGATTTTACCTTGGGAAATATGGGCCATGAAGGCCATATTAGAAAAGGAGACATAGAGGGATGTTTACTAACTGCAAAAACTCTTGTAGCAGCCTGGAAGACATACCCACAGCTTGGGATGGCACACAGCCAGAAAAGTATCAGTGAAATACCAGTCTGGCACAAAAGCAAGAACCATGTTTTCCATCTGAGAATGATTTTTTTTTTATAGCTGCCTGTAAGTTTAGCCCAGTAGGTCATTTTCAGAGGGAGACTACATTAGAAAAACAATATCTGTATAATTGAGGTCCCAATTACCCACCCTTCCTGTAGCTCTATAAGAGAAATTTAAAAAGACAAGAATTCCCATTACAGATCTCCGATGTCTTGTCTGACTGGCCCTCAAGCTAAAGAATAAATTCACTTTATGGGGAGTTGAGAAGAGTAGTCAGGTCTTAAATGTTTTACCAGATAGGGATTCAAAGCATCCTATACTATGTAGCCTTGAAATGAATATAGCAGACACATATCTGCTACTTGTGTAGGAATGGCAAGGGTAATGAGCTTTCCCTAACAAGGTTAGACATTCTGCAACCACAACTAACTTCACAGTGAATCCTCGCCCAGGCTCTCTTATCTTGCAACACAAACAGGAATACTTTGAATAGCTCCAGTGACAATACATGTGTGCTAATGCAACTCAGAATTGCCTGTCCACTAATTTTTTATCTGCCTACATCCATAATTATCTTGGCAATATTTTCATAAATGTGTTAATATCATTAAACTGTCTATATGACACATGATTATTTGCTTGGATTCAATAGTTTAAATTAGTATTTCTGTCTGTGTATATGTGTTTAAAAAGCAGTTCTGTTGTACCTTAACCAGCATAACTCCTACACATTCTATACTTAGCACTTTCATTTTCATTTTAAAGTGTCATGTGCTATAAAAAGAATGCAGTGTTTCTATGTAAAGCAGAGCTCTTCTGAAACAAAGGCAAAAAGTGGCATAGCTCAACACAGTGCATTGATCCACACAATTAAATATCTTGATTATCTTTTATTTATATAAAATCCTATTCATTTGATTTTCTGTCCCAGGTTTGTACTTATCATCTGAATATTCTAATTATCATTTGAGTTTTGGTGAGTGAAAAAGCCCCAGTAGGCTATTGATGCCTGCTTAGCAGATCGCTAATTCTCATTTGTGCACTTCTAAAGCACCCTGTGAGTATGCATCTAGGCATTCCTTTAAAAGAGAATAATAGTAGCTATAATTAGAGCCTTCTCAAAATGAGTGTCATGAAAGAACAATCAAATGAAAACCATGAATAACTCAACTAACTACAGAGAGATGAAGATTTAAGGAGAACCTGCACTGGAGAAACATGGTTATCAAAACATTTGATCAAGAACAGTGGCAATTATTAGAAGACCTAAAACCAGTACTTATTCCAGACAGGTAGCTGCACTATAACAGTATCCATGCCTTAGTGCAGCTATTGCCTACATCTACCTAAGTCTGTAAATCAGCATCATCAGTTTTCATCATTACATCATTTCAGAGACTTCTGGCAGCAGAGAAGAAAGCAGGAAATAGATTGGCCTGGTAAGGCATAGGTCAGAAAGGAGGACAGATTCTTTCCTCCCAATTAGGATTGGAAGCCAGCAGCAGGGGAGGTGAGGACAGGTACAGCAGTGTGATATCACTTATGGCAAAAAAGGAAGTGATGTCATAACCTTAGGGCAATGCTCTAGGAGTCACCAGAAACTTCGGGGTTTAACTGTAGAGTTTTTGGTGAATCCTAGAGCATTGCCCCAATATAATAACATCACCTTTAGCCTGAGAAGCTCTGGCAGGGAATGGGGGCAATTGTCAGAAGACCTGTCCCTCTTACTCCCAATTGATCAACATCATGAGTGATGGTCATGGGCCATTCCTTCTCCTAGGGTGCATTCTTCATCCCTGATAATTGAATAAGAAAACAACTGATAATCTTACTCCCATCTTCCTCCATTCCTTTCTCTTAATTTTGCTTCTTCCATTAAGTGTGTTATGTGGAAGTTTAATCACTTCTGCCCTCATTACCAAAGAAGATGACAATGATTCTATTAGCTACAAAAGAGAAAATGCTGTCCCACAAGAACTGTAACAAACAAGGGAAGTCTTCCTACTATAGACTCACTGTATTTACAGCTTGTTAGATTTCCTTGCCAGGGGTGTGTATAATGGGGGGAAAATGAGCCAAAATTACACACAGAACTCAGTGGTTTAGCTTGTTAAAGCAGCTTCCAGAACGCTGAACCAAGTCCAACAAACGAGGCTATAATAACACCAGCACCCCAGGCACTGCTGCCAAAAAGTATGTTTTACTTCAGTACTTACCACACAGAGGTTGCGCAAGCAGTTGAGGCCATCTGGCAGCATCTTGTTTTCCTTAATGGCAAGTCTGTCTGCAATCATCATGCAACCAAGTGACTCCAAAGGGGAGAGACTGAGCCATTAGCGTTAACTCCTTTGGTGGTACATTTATTTGTTCACTGCTTCCTGAACAATGGGATTATGACATTGGCATTGAGTGGCTCATAGGGATCAAAGGTTTGCTTAGCACCAGGGCAGGGAGCAGCAGACAGCATGGTACCATCACTGCCAGTGTTCCTATCACCATCACCATCTTTTTCTGGGCACATTTACACACAATGCAAGGAAAGGAAAGGCAACATCCTCACAGGTGTACACAGTGAACCTGTGAACAAAGCACTTAGAATACTGAAAGAATTAATAGGGAGTCTCTTTGGTTACATACATACACTTCAACCCTGACACACAGATAGGAGGGAGGGGTCTCCTATAGCCTCTGAGCCCCAGTTGCTGCAAAGACTCATGTTACACAGATTAGGGTAAAAATTGGAAAGAAAAAGCAATTATTAAAGGAAAGCCCGATGATCTCAGGCATGTGGAAATGGCTGATACCAATTCAGTGGCCTTCTGCTGCTGCTGTACTTTACTTAGGTGCCATGGTTCCCCAGGGCCACTCACTGTGACTTATGAAGTCCTCCAAATATAGCAGGTTGAGGAGCATCAGTAGGAATTTCATCTGGCCCAGAAAGCTTTCAGGCTTTTGGGACTTCTCTGATTAAAACTGTTAACCAAGCATTAAATGATGGTGAGGTAGCAGCATGTATTGCACACTAGTACATGCATGGACACTAGCAGCTAGCAACCAATCCAATCTTGCACTTTTACTAGTAAAAATTGGGGGGAAAGACAGCCATCCTCCTTCTACTTTGCTTTCCATGAAAGAAAAATGCTAGCCTTCCCTTTCTGTGCATTTTTACACAGAGAGCAAAGACAGGCTGGCATCCAATAGATTTAAATGGGTAGTCCTGTCCCAACATGGGCTCTTGCAGCAGATTAGAGATGAGGTTGGATTCACCTGAATGGCCCATCGTGGAAATGAAAATACAAGGCACAGGAAAATACGGCATAATAGCAGGACTCAAAGGTAAAATTTATTAGTTTTGTCACTAAAGCAGGTTTTTTTTTAAAAAAAATTCTCTGTGCTGTGCTGGACCAGTTGGCAGTGGAGCACTCTCCTGCTTGCATGCCATGCTGGTGCCACTTATTTCCTGCCAATGTGTGCACCCAGCCACCACCAACACTTGCTTTTTTGGGGATTCATTGTTGTGTAAGTTTTCATGTGCTTGAGGAGAAACTCATTGAATTGATAGGTTTCTGGATGATGTGAACAGAACAGTGTGTGCATGCTTGAGCAGCTGCCAAGCACTCACCTGGAACTGTGCCTTCTCCATTCCTGGGAGTTCATAAACACAGAATCCCATTGTTGCATGCTCTCAAACTCGGTGGGTTGATGGTTTAGAGGGAGAACTGAGTTTTCACAAAACAGTTCAGTTCCAAGCCAGCACCACCCCAATTGAAATAAACTGGTAATATAACGCAATTGTTCCATAACTCACAGAACCGAAACTGAAATGGAAACTTTCTATAGGCACACCCCTATTCCTTGCCTGCTTGCCTGCAGATGATGATGTTGTTGAAAGAGCTGGTGCCATGGTCTCATCCCACATTACCACAGGTACAATTTTATTTTCATAGGACCATCCAGAAATCTTCCCTACCTGACAAAGATAGTAAGTTACTGCAACATGAGCATTATTGAGATATTTACCCTTGTTACAAGCCCTCATTTAGACTGGAAATGTAATACAAGTTTCTCCCAGCTAAAAGCACTCTATTAATGCAAGAAGGCTCTGCTTTGGCCTAATACATGCAGTGGCAGTTCATTATAAAAAGAACTCCTAATATCTTTGGTAAATGCACTTCAGACAGCAAGTCGCCTCTTATATGTGAGCTATATATAAGGCTGCCAAGCATAGCCTGGGAACCAGTAGGAGACTGGGGAGGACATGGGGGTGGGGAAACCATCAGCAATGCTGTGGTGTCATTTCCAGGTAAAAACAGAAGCGAAGTCATGTCTCTCTAGGAATCACTGGAAACTCTATGGTAAACCGATAGAGGTTCCAATGATTTCTGGAGAGGACTGACATCATGCCACCACCTGATGGCCATTTTTAAAAATTATTTTTCCCCACTGGCTGCAACAGAGGCAGTGAGAAAGTGGATATGTGGGTGGAAAATCCACTGTCATCAGCAGGGACCTAACAATTCTGTCTATATACGTAACAGTAAATTTTTTCAATTAGTCAGAATATGAGTTATTTGAGAACCCTTTAATAAAAAAATAAATAAGGAGGGATTTGCTTTCTAAACATTCTGCAGAATTAAAGCTGCTAGGAAATATTAGGTTTCCAGTTTTTAAAAATAAAAAGAAAGTATAGACCAAGGAGTAAGGAAGAAGTGCCTTAGCAAATGAAAGATTTAAGTATAAAGAAAACATTATTGGTGCAAGAAAAAAAATTACTGCAGCTGTCGTCACCACAAACACTTTCTTGTCTTCCAAGTAGACATGGGCACGAATTGAAACACGAATCAAATTTCGTGATGAATCGGGCTCATTTGTGTTTTGAGAAAATGCGTTTTGTGGGGCCGCGTTTTTAATGAAATTCATGACTTTTTGGCCCAATTCGTGATGCCAGACAGGCTGGCGTCAATCCATTGATTCCCTAGGTAACATAGACCTAGAACATCTACAGACCTTTTGTTGCCATTGGAAACCCCAATCTTAGCCCACATAACCCTGATAAGCAGCTCTCTTTGCCAACTGGAGAGCTTCTATTCTGCCCTATACAGTGAGGACCAGGGGGGTTAATACCCTAGGCAACTGAGGAGATGGGCCTTCTGTAGCCACGGGAACACCAATCTAATCCCTCCAAGGCCTGTTAGGCAGGTCTGTCTGCCAACCATAGACCTCCTGTTCAGCTCTATATGAGTGGGGGGTTTTTATAAGTCACCTCTTTCTGCCTTGTGCTTTTTGTTCCAGTAGACAGAGAGTGAAGGAGGATTTGTTGCTGCAATTTGGAGTGAAAGTGGAATTGGGAGCTTTTGGCTGGATTTGCTGCTGCTTCAAAAGAGACTGAAAAGCCTCTTTCTTATTTTCCTCACTTGTCCTTGATGGGAAGGTATTTGGGTGATGGTGCCTTTTTTCCTCCACCCCACCCTAGTTGCAGGCTAGGGTGGGACAATTTCATGGAATTTTGTGTTTCATGATTCGTGGAACGTGACAAAATGCAAAACTCTCATTTTTTCCCCCTGTTTCGTGCCCATCTCTACTTCCAAGTTATCTTTTAAACACTTTAGTATACGCGTATAGGTTGTGAAGTGCACACTACACTGCAGTTTTCCACAGAGCTGTACCAGAATGTCTTTCACCAGTACATCCTGTTGAAGTAACTGAATCTATTTGTCACATATGTTTCCATCTGCAGCACTTCCTTTTTGGAAATAAACTTGAGAATTACTTAGCTATGCAATGCCATCAGTGTATATGGTGCCTTATAAAACACCGTAGCCCTGACCTGGCAAGCCCAACCTCGTCAGATCTCAGAAACAGAGCAGGGTTGGCTTTGGTTAATAATTGGATGAGAAGCCTCCAACAAAGAACAGGGTTACAGAGGCTGGCAATGGCAAACTATCTCTGTTAGTCTCTTGCCATGAAAATCCCAACAGTGGTTGCCATAAGTCAACTATGACTTGACAGCACCACCCACCACCACCACCATAGAACATCATAGCCTAAGAATAAATAGTTCTCTGTCCCAAACAAGTTTACAATCAAATACAGACAACAGAGCATATAACACTTGGAGAGGAGAGAAACAAAAGTAGTGGGTAAAAGTAGTTACACATACATCAAAAGATGATGAGCCTTCATATTTTGCCAAACCATGTTTATCTAATGACAGTCAGCAGAGGGTGAGAGCACTCATACTTTGTGTCAAAGTTCCAGTGGTTCATTTCACTTGATAAATATTAGTATAGATTGGACTGTAGTAAATTAAAGTCTTTAAAATACAGTATGGCATTCTGTTTCACTCCGACTTCTTTTTAGTCTAGTTTCATTGCCATAATCAGCATCATTTGGGGCTTTTATAATCTGCAAACTAATAAACTAGCACGGTCTTCTTGTGTTTCCAAAACATATACGAAAATTCAAAATATATCCAGACACTTCAAGTACAATGAATATATTTATTTACTATTTTATTTTCTTAATTTATATGCCACCTTTCCCCCAACTGGAATACAAAGCAGCATACATCATTTTCCTTTTCTCCATTTAATCCTCACGGCAACTTGTGAAGTCGATTAGGTTGAGAGATTGTGACTGGCCCAAGATCACCCAGCAAGCTTCCATGGCAGAGTGGGGATGAAAACTGGGGTCCCCCAGATCCCAGTCCAACTTGTACCCATACCACACTGCCTCCAATAGGTCCAATATGTCCAATAGCAAATTGCAGTTAGAATGTGGATGGTATGGACTGCTGGCATTGGCAGACACATTCTGGCTTTTGCCAGTGAGATTAAGCACCTTAAGTCTAAAATGGCCAGCTGTTGAAAAGAGAGCAATAAGAGGAAGGAAGGAAGGAAAAAAGGAAGGAAGGAATCTCGAAACAGAGGGATTTCAGTAGGGAAGTGGGACAGTATGCCTGTCTGAGTGGGAGAGAATGTATGGCATAAGTTAGAAAGAGAAAATGAAGAAGTCAGGACAGGGATGAAAAACCCCTATCCTAGCAGTTCTATAGAAACATTTAGCATTTAATCTATAGTTTAACCTCCGGCATTTTTCCTCTTGAACAAGGGAACTCATTTTAAAACATATCACAGGAATTATGCTTTAAAATATAGAGGGAGCTGAAGATTCTACCTAACAAGCCCTAGTTAAGGAAACAATCCTTATTAGACGTTTTCCAAATATAATTTGTCGGTACTAGTAAGCACTCTAAATTACTTTTTCCCAGGCCTTAAAGGAGATGTTGTAAATTAGAATGGAGGCCATTGATGGTACAGTTTTTGAATGCTGTCTATACAATATAATTGAATACATGGAGGGAAACTCAATAGAAACTCAAAACAAACTGGATTTTACATACAATCCAAATATGAAACTGAGATGCAGCCAAACATTAACGACTAGACATGGGCACAAATTTCATGATGAATCGGGCCGATTCATGTATCATGAAAACATGTTTCATGGAGCTGCGTTTTTCATGAAATCCATGACTTTTGGGGCTGATTCATTCGATTTGTGAATGCTTTGTGATGCTAGAAAGGCTGGCGCTGATAAACAGTGTTGCTTACCTGTAACTGTTGTTCATCTAGGTCTTCCGTGCAGGCACACATGGGACTGTGCACATGCAGGCCTGCCGACTCCGGAGATTTTTAAAGCTCAAAACCACTAGGGGGCATCCCCACCTCTCAGTGCGCCTATGCAGCCGTTTTTCCCGCCGAAAACGGCCTCTAAGAGGCGGGGCGCCCCCGACGTACCCTCAGTCCTCTTTTGCCACCAAACTACAAGGTAAGTACCAAGAGAATTAGCGGGGAAGGAGGGAGGGTACGTGTGCCTGCACGGAAGACAGTTACAGGTAAGCAACACTGTTTTTCATCTACGGTCTTCCTGTGCAGTCCCACATGGGAGATTACGAAGCTTTAATACCTGGGAGGAGGTGATGAAAAGTTGTCACAGGAAGATTGATTGTAGGACTGCAGTGCCCACTGTCGTCTCCTTCCTGGCTAGGATGTCCAAGGCGTAATGCCTGACAAATGTGTCAGCAAAGGCCCACGTCGCTACTCTACAGATGTCTTGGAGTGGGACACCTCTCAAAAGAGCTGCTGATGTTGCTTGAGACCTGTTGGAATGAGCATGCACTTCCAACAGTCAAGGTCAGTTCATAATTTTGTAACATGACAAAATAGTCTGGACAACCCAACCAGCTAACATTTGAGAACTGGCCTTATGCCCTTTCTTCTGGCCTGCAAAACATATAAACAAATGGGAATTTACCCTAAAATATTTTACACAGTCCAGATAAAAAAGAAGAGCCCTATGTACATCTAAGGTGTGGAGAGCCCTAGCTGCCTCAGAAGAGTGTTCTCTGAAAAAAACTGGTAAGGAGATTTACTGAGACATATGGAACTTAGAGACTACTTTGGGTAGGAAGTCCACTTTAGTTCTAAGGGCTACTTTCTCTGTGTGGATCTTTAAATAAGGGGGTTCACAGGAGAAAGCTGCCAACTCCCCCACTCTCCTAGCCAAAGTAACTGCCACCAAAAACACTACCTTCATAGACAGGAAGCATAGAGGGCAGGTGGCTAAGGGTTTAAAGGGCTTCGAAATGAGCCTAGTCAAGACCAGGGGCAAAGACCATTGAGGAACAACAGCCCTAACAGGGGGAAACAAATTATTCAACGCTTTCAAAAATAACTTTGACGTGTAGTGGGAAAAAAACTGTTCTCCTATCCAACAGGGGGGTGAGTCGCCAAATAAACCTTAATGGACGAGTTAGACAACCCTTTCTGTTTGAGTCCCCAAAGGAAGTCCAGAACTTCAGGAAGGGGAGAGGTTAACGGGTTCGATCCCCATTCTTGACACCACACAGAAAACTTGTTCCATTTCAAGATGTAGGATTGACAAGTAGACAAACGTCGAGCATTTTCCAGTACGTGCATCACTTCCTCCAAGAAACCCTGTTCGGAAGGATCAGCCAGGCTGTCAGTTGGAGTTTGTCTACTCTGTGGTGAAACACATCTTTCCATGACAATAGATCCAGTTGTATCGGAAACGGATACATCATTGTGTGCAGTCTCATGAGTGTGTGAAAGCAACGCTGCCTCGGCCAGTACGGGGCTACTAGAATGGCTGCTGTTTTGTCCGTAAGAACCTTGCAGATGACTCTGGCTAATAACAGAAAGAGAGGGAACAGATAGTAGAAATGGTTGGACCACTCTAGTTGAAATGCATCCCCAAGAGACTCGAGGCCGACTCCTCCTCTTGAACAATAATGGGGAGTCTTGTGGTTCTCCTCTGAGGCAAAAAGGTCTATGTTGGGAAACCCCCACTCTGAAAAGACAGGATGTAGATACACATCTTGAAGGGATCATTCATGGTTATTCTCCCTGTAATCTACTAAGGTGGTCATCCACCATGTTATCTACCCCTGGGATATGGACTGCCAGAAGCCATACTGAGTGATTTACTACCCAGTCCCAGATTCTCATAGCTTCTTTACATAAGGTGATAGATGCCGTACCCCTTGTTTGTTTATATAAAACATCGTGGTGATATTATCTGTTAAAACTTGGACTGTCTTATTCTGAACAATGTCTGAGAAGGAGACTAACGCATAAAACACCACTCTCAGTTCCAAAAGGTTGATGTGCTCTTCACGTTCTGAGTCGTTCCACATCCTGTGTGTATAAGACCCTTCACAATGAGCACCCTATCCTAAATTAGAGGCATCTGTTGTAATCGACACCTCAAGTTGTCTGTATCCAAACTTAACACCTTCAAAAAGGTTCAAATGCTCCATCCACCAGTTTAAGGACAGAAGGACCTTCCAAGGGATACTAAACATTTTACTCTGGTAGTCCCTCTCTGGACGGAAAACGGAAACAAACCAGATTTACAGAGGGTGCATCTCAAGTCTTACCAATGGAATCACTGCTGTAGTAGATGCCATGTATCCCAGTAACACTTGAATAAGCTTAGCTGATTGGAACCTACATCTTTTAAACTTCCCAATCAATAATCTAATTTTTTGGGCAAGAAGCCTGTATCCCTTATACCATCGATGACCGCTCCTATGAACTGTGTGACCCTAGAAGGGTACAGTTTTGACTTTTTTTGATTGACAAACAAGCCCAAGCATAGGCAAGTGGACAGGGTAATGGAAATTTGCCTATCTACATCGGCAGCTGAACACCCAACTTTGAGGCAGTCATCAAGGTAAGGGAAAATACAACAACCCTGCATCCTAAGGTAGGAAATAACTACAGCCACACATTTAGTAAAAACCCTAGGGGCAGTAGATAACCCAAAGGGGAGGAGCTGGTACTGGAAAATACAAGTACCATACGTAAAGCGAAGGAACTTCTTATGGTCCGAAAAGATGGAAACGTGAAAGTATGCATCTTTTAGGTCCACAACCCCAAATCAAGATTGGGGAGGTATCAGAGCCAAGACTGTCTATAAAGTGGTCATTTTAAATTTATGGACCCAAATAAATTGGTTCAATTCACGAAGGTCCAGAATAGGATGGAGACCCCCATCCTTCTTTTCTACTACAAACAGGTTAGAATAAAAACCTAGAGGAGAGGAACTATCTGTCACCTCTTCAATCGCTCCTTTATTTAATAGAGCTGTGAGCTCAGATACCACCCCAGGCTGAGTACTCTGGGCGGAGAAAGTAGGGAGCTGGAGACCAGGCCACTGTAAAAATTCAACTTTACGACCATTTTTAACGATTTGTAAAACCCAAGAATCAGAAGAAATATGGCACCACTCAGAAAAAAAAGGAAAGTATCCTGACTCCAAACAAAGGGTCAGGTCCCTGTAATAGTCAGAATTGCTTCTGGGAATGTACCGGGTCCTTGGTCTGCTGCTGGTGAGCCCCCTGCTTGTTCTTATGGCCCTATCTCCTCCTCAAAAAGGATGATTGCGGGCTCTGATAACTCCTTTGCAGTTGGTAGCCATACCCGTGGTGGGGGTGAAAACGCTGTGGACAGCCTCTATTAAAGAGTCTATACTGCAGTCTGTTTGAAGCTTGATGCTAGGGAAGTACGCCATACAAGTGTGCCGTGAGATTGTACTTGCGTTTCTTGGACAGGTACTCATCCGTCTTCTCTGAGAAGAGAATGTGTCCCTCAAAAGGGAGGTCCTCTACCTTATTCCTGGTCTCTGTTGGCAAACCTGTTCATCTTAACCAAACAAAGCTTCAGATGACAAGCGCTGAAAGCAAGGTTCTGACTGAGGTATCTGTTATATTCCTGGCCACATTGATCTGATGGTGGGATAAACGGACCGCTTCCTCTTGAATCACTTGGAGAAAGATCTTCTGATCCTCTGGTAATTGTGGAATAAAAGTGGCCACTTTGTTCCACAAGAGTAGTTAATAGGCAGCCATCATTGCTACATAATGGGCGATTTTGATGCCAAAGACTGAAGATGTGTACACCTTTCTACCCATAGAGCCTATGATGCAGTGCCATGGTCAGATCACTTTGTTCTGAAGGCTCGCCTGAGCATGCCGCTCCTTTCCCGGGTGGGCGGTGAGCGGATTTACGCTCGCCCGTGGAGGCTTATGGATCCAATTGGTTTCCAGGCGGCTCTGCGGGATCCGATGCCCCCTGGCAGTACGTTAGATGAGCTGGTGGATGATTGGCATGGCCGTCTTTCCGAAGCCATCGATGCTATTGCCCCCTGCCGTCCTCTCCGAGCCCGCAAACGGGTAGCTCCTTGGTTTACCGAGGAGCTTCGCCAGATGAAGCGGTCTCTGAGACGACTAGAGCGAGTGTGGAGGCGGGGGCGCGACGAAGAGGCAAGAACATCTTATAGGACGTTTCTGAAAGCCTATGAGGTGGCAGTGAAAGCAGCAAAGAGGGATTTCTTTGCTGCTTCCATTGCGTCCACTAGCTCACGCCCGGCTCAATTATTTTGAACAGTTCGGTCCTTGGTCTCCCTCTCTCAGGGAGACCACCAAATTCTTAATTCAACTATTGGCTGCGAGGCTTTTGCGAGCTATTTTTTCTTGTCCCTTCGCCGTGGCCTGCCACCCACTGTTGATACAGTAAGGGAACTGGAGACCCCTTGGCCGTCTTCTGGGTCCGTATTAGACCATTTCAGGCTGCTCTCTCAGGACGATGTTGACAGGATCCTGCAGGGGATGAGGCCAACCACCTGTCCTCTGGACCCCTGCCCATCCTGGCTGGTGAAGGCCAGCTCAGAGGGGCTACGGGACCATTTGGAGGCCATTGTTAACATCTCCCTGAGCTCTGGGGTTTTTCCAGGAGTGTTAAAGGAGGCGGTAGTGCGGCCCCTCCTGAAAAAAACATCTTTGGACCCCACCAACCCATCCAGTTACTGCCCAGTGTCGAACCTCCCGTTCCTGGGCAAGGTGATTGAACGGGCGGTGGTGGTACAAATGCAGGAATTCCTGAATGATGCTCTAGTCCTGGACCCATTCCAGTCTGGCTTCTGTCCTGGCCATGGGACGGAGACAGCCTTGGTTGCCCTCACAGATGACCTTCGCAGGCATCTGGATCGAGGCGGGTCAGTGCTGCTTGTGTTACTTGATCTCACAGCAGCGTTTGACACGGTTGACTATGATTTGTTGGCCAGCCACCTTGCCGACGTGGGGATTAGGGGGACAGCCTTACAGTGGCTGGTCTCCTTTCTCCAGGGTCGGAAACAGAGGGTGGCGCTCGGGGGAGATCTATCGCCCCATCACCCTTTGGTGTGCGGGGTTCCCCAAGGGGCGATACTCTCCCCGATGTTATTTAACATCTATATGCGCCCCCTCGCCCAGTTGGTGCGGAGGTTTGGGCTGGGTTGTCATCAATACGCGGATGACACCCAACTTTTTCTGTTGATGGACAGCCGGCCAGACACGGCCCCAGAAAATCTGGCCAGAGCTTTGGAGGCTGTGACGGCATGGTTGAAACAGAGCAGGCTGAAATTGAACCCAGTGAAGACAGAGGTCCTGCAGCTGGGACGGGGGCTGCCAGATGTTGGGATCCAGCTCCCTGCCCTGGATGGGACAAAACTGGCAACTTTGCCAGTGGTAAAGAGTCTGGGTGTGCTCCTGGATGCCTCCCTATCGATGGAGGCCCAGGTCATGGCGGTTGCCAAGTCTGCATTTTTCCATCTTCGTCAGATCAGGCAACTTGCCCCCTACCTGATGCCCCAGGACCTGGCTACAGTGATCCATGCAACGGTCACCTCCAGGCTAGATTACTGTAACTCACTCTACGCTGGGCTACCCCTGGGCCTGATCCGGAAACTACAACTGGTCCAAAATGCGGCGGCACGGGTCCTGACTGGTATACCTGACCAGTCACACATCACACCTGTCCTGCACCAGCTGCACTGCCTTCCGGTTGAATTCCGAATCAGGTTCAAAGTGTTGGTTCTTACCTTTAAAGCCCTTAGTGGGTTGGGACCGGCATATCTTCGGGACCGCCTCTCCCTGTACGTTCCCCGGAGATCGCTTCGATCAGCGAATAAATATTTACTTGTGGTCCCCGGCCCCAAGGAAGCCCGCCTTGCTTCAACCAGGGCCAGGGCCTTTTCAGTCCTGGCCCCAGCCTGGTGGAACGCTCTGTCAATGGAAACCCGGGCCCAGCGGGACATATTATCGTTCTGCCAGGCCTGTAAGACAGAGCTGTTCCGCCAGGCGTTTGGTGATTGAAGGGTGCGGTGCCATGTCGGCCTCCCACCTTTGGGGTGGGGAAGGTTCTCCCCACCACTGCACCTTGTTAATTTGTTTTATTTGTATATTGATTTTAGTTTTTGTTTTTATCGATTTTAACTGTTCACCGCCCAGAGCCCCTGGGGATGGGCGGTATATAAATTGAACAAATAAATAAATAAAATTTTCCTGCTTTCCTTGTCCGAAGGAACCGACAGTGATCCCTGTTTTGGTCTGACCCGCATATCCTCTGTTACCAGAGAGGACAGAGGAGGATGTAGGGACAGGAATGGGCACAAATCATCCTTGACTCTATAAAGATTCTCCACCTTCTTATTAGTTGCAGGAGTGGAAGCTGGTTTAAGATTCAGTCCTGTCAGGAGCTCCACAAAGCCCTCAGTCATTGGGAAGGAAACAGCCAGTGTCAAACCAGAATATATATGCTTCAGTATCTTGTCCTTTGAACGTGGCTCTGATGCCACCTTGATTTCAAGAGCCTTCTCCATCCTTTGAAGGAGTTCATTATAGGCATTGAAGTCATTGGTAGGGGATGCTTCCTCCGATGGTCCAATCATGCCATCTGGTGACTCAGATGGTGGGGAGTCATAGGACCAGTCATAATGGGCACAGTCATCATATTCAGCGTTCGATAATCAAGGGGTCCTTCTGGAACCCGGATAAGAGTAAGCCCATAGTGAGAGGGACCTCGAATGATCTCTGATGCCGCGGTCAGAGTAATACGAGTCTTCCCTATAATGTCGACATGGCGGAGAAGGTTCCAAGGGGCGATGAGACCTGGAGTAAGGGCTATCCTTCTCCTTATAACAGGGGCTTCTTCTGTCTCTCTAGTGGCCCCTCTCTCCCCGGGAAAAGCATGAAGACCAAGAGTCTTGGAAGGGTGACTTTGATCTCCCCAATGCTGTACGCGGTTTCTCTACCACAATCACATCCTCTTCCGTAGGACACTTAGATTGGGGAGTGCTCCATGGTGAAAGGCAGTCTCTGGAACCATGACATTTCTTTTTAGGTGGTTCAGATCCATTCTCATTCTGATGCTCTACTGGCGGTTGTGGAGATATAACACTCTCCAAAATCTGTTTGTCACGTTTAGAAGAGTGATGTTTCTTTTTCTTCTTTTTCTCTAGGCTGGTTCCGAATGGTACTGAGGACCTTGTCGGATCCGAAGATCCCAGAACCAATGAATCACTACATTGGCTCCGTCGGTTAGAAGTTGCTCCACTCCGAGTTCTCAGTTCCGATATCCTTGGAGTCGTGGAACCATCTTGCCTAGGGTGAGTAGAGTGTGACGCAGCCACAAGTGGTTCCGAGGGCGCTCTTGGTCTGGATTCCAAGGGAATCAGACCCGACATAGATGTGGCCGGTTCTGAAGCGCTTTGAACCGAGGTGGTCGTATCCGAATGCCAGGACTCGGTGTGAGCTGGGGAAGAACGGGAGCGAGGTGTCTTGGCTCCAGAGGGCCCGGATTTCGGCAGGGTAGACAGCTCCAGTGCAGTGGGAGGTTTCACCGGAATCGGAGGATCGGTCACCACCATGGCATACTGCCATAAAGAGGCTTGCAGTCTACCTGCTCCTTCTGCTCTGGCCTTCAGTGTGAAGGTGCGGAAGTGTCTACAGGCCTGTGTGTTGTGGGTCTCCCCCAAGCAATACAGGCAGTTAGAGTGGCTGTCAGATTTGGTCATTTTTCTGTCGCAGGACACACATTTCTTAAATAAAGCCTTTTCTGACATTCTTACAGCTAAGATGATATCTCACTGAAAGAGAACAGATGCATTTGAATCTCTCAAGTCGGTGGCAAAAGAGGAACTGAGGGTATGTTGGGGGCACCCCGCCTCTTAGAGGCCGTTTTTGGTGGGAAAGACGGCTGTGCGGGAGCACTAAGAGGCGAGGACACCCCCTAGTGGTTTTGAGCTTTAAAAATCTCTGGAATAGGCAGGCCTGCACGTGCGCAGTTGCATGTGGGACTGCACAGAAAGACCATAGATGAACCATTGATTCCCTAGGCAACATAGGCCTGGAATGTCTGCAGACCTTTTTTTCCCATGGAAACCCCAATCTTAGCCCTCATAAGCTTGATAGGCAGCTCTCCCTGCCAACCTGAGAACTCCCATACTGTTCTATGAGAGTAATGAGCAGGGGGGAGATGAGCCTTCTGTAGCCAGAACACCAATCTTATCTCTCCAAACCCTGTTAGGCAGGTCTGTCTACCAACCAGAGAGCTCCTATTCTGCTCTATGTGAGCATTTCTTATATAAGGCGCAGCTCTGTGCCTCTTACTTTTAGTTCCAGTAGACAGAGGGAGAGAGAAGAGCTGTTGTTGGGATTTGGAGTGAGAGAGAGTGGATTTGGGAGCTTTGGGCTGGATTTGCTGCTGCTTCAAAAGAGACTGAAAAGACTCTTTCTTATTTTCTGCTCTTGTCCTTGCTGGGAAGATGGTTGGGTGAGGGTGCCTTTGAAGTATCCCTGTGAGTCTGTCATCTCTGGGTATGAATGGGGCTGTTGTAGGGCCCCGGAATCTGATGAATCATGAACCTAACAAATCATTTCATGAAATGGGACAATTTTGTGAAAGTTTGTGGTTCATCATATGCAATGAACCATGAAACTCAGGGTTCATTCCCCCCCCCCATTTTCTGCCCATCTCTATTAACAACTATTATGATTAAACAACCAAGGTTTGGAAATTCTTTGTATGAGAATTTCTGCCTTTTCTAGGTTAAAGAAAAATCACAGTATCTTCCTCTTTCAAAAATCTGTCATAACTATAATACTTTACAACCTTTCAAATACTGATGTAGTAAGAAAAAAGTAAGGGAAATAAAAAGTCACTCTGATTGTGTAGATACATTAAAAGATAAATGAAAACAACAAAGGTTTCCTGCATCCCAACAAAATTCCCTATCACATTACATGCTCCATATGTTCTATTTCCTACTCTAGTAATTGTTGCAATAAGGCACTATCAGCATAAAATTGCTGTAAAATAATTTATAGTTTCATTTCTATTTCCATGTCAAATGTAAACATGAAGAAAGTGACCTTGGTTACAAAAAAAGGAAAAGAAAGCAATGTCAGAATTGATAGGGTCTACCATTAGTATTTCATTCTGACAGGAAGGAAATAGGCATGTCAGCACTGAATGTTATGGACTGAGCTGTGGCCCTGATCACAGTCTAAGCAATAAATTTCTTCCTACCAAAGTAATTTTTATCAAAAATAAAAAAATGCTTAAATAATGCAAGAAAACTATCCAGAGAAAAGTATAACTTTTTTCAAATGAACTGAAAGACAAACAAATGAAAATGATAGATACAACTTTTGAGTTGCTAAATATGATTATAATTGAAAACTCAGCTAGTTTTTTGCTTCTGAAAAAAAAGAAAAAAAACTTAGTCACTGGAAGTGGCGGGGGGAACCTATTCACCTACTCATCCGTTAAAACATATCTCAATGTAAAATCAGCTCTATGGAAGGGAACACATTTGAAATGCATTGCACATGGCAGACATATTTTGCCTTTTCATATGTATGCAATGCTTTTTTCCTGTGTATGTATTTAATTAAACAAACCAAGGGTTAATAATCAATTATATTGCAACACAGACCATGGGCTGCTCATACTAAACTCTATTTGTCTGAGCATTTTCAGGGAACCAAATGCAGCTGAAAAGTGAAAAGGTTTTCATTGCTATCTACAAAGTATTGGAATGGCTTAGTAAATCATGCAAACAGCATTTTTTCAGCTCTGTATTGGATATCTGCTGGTTTTAAATTTTAACAAATTTGCACGTATATATCCTGTTACATGTTTATTGAAATGTCTTTGAAATTGACTATACTGACTCACACATGGTAATGTGTCTCAGTGAGAAAGACAATAAATAACATGGAGGAAGGGAGGGAGGGAGGGATAGATGGACATACAGATAGACAGATATACTGAGAGATGGAGAATAGGATTCAAATAGTACAAAAAGAGATAGTTTAGATATTTGGCTTCTCTCCCCAATTTGATCTACATAGAGTCTTTAGTATCAATGAGACCAACAGCTTTGGTTAATGCTCATTAATGTCAACTTACTTTTCAGAAATTTTTATTTTATCAGTAAAATTAAAAGCCCAGTAAGAAGGGCAGAGAAATAGAAGAAAAAAGTAAGAAAAAAGAATATAAGGAGAGAAAAAGAACAAAGATTGAAAATAACAAAGAAAAATAATAAGTTTCATTTTCCATTTTTCTCTACAACATCTATCACATTTTAACAAACATTATACTTTTAGTTTTAATATCTCCAAAATTTAGCTTTTCAATACTGCCCCCTTCTATTTATTTCTCCCAAATTTATCTTCTTAAAAATCAAAAACATGAATCATCAGTTCATTTTTCCTTGTCTCATGCATAAAGTCAATAAGGGATTTCCAGTTAACTGTAAAAGTAGACAATGTTTTATCTCTGATCAGAGCTGTAAGTTTAGCCATCTCTGCTAACTCCATCATTTTCACAATCCAGTCCTCGATTGAAGGCATTACTGTACCTTTCTATTTTTGTGCATATAAAAGTCTAGCTGCCATAGTCATATATAGAAATAAGATGCCATGCTTATTTTCAAACTGTTTATCCAATAGTCCCAACAAAAAGGCTTCCGGTTTAAACTGTATATTGATCTAACATTTTTGTATTATCATATGAATTTGTGACCAAATCTTTATTGCTTTAGGGCAAATCCACCAAAGATGATAAAATGTTCCTTCGTGTTGCTCACATTTCCAACATTTGTTTGACATACCTTTATTCATTTTTGCTAATTTATCAGGAGACATATATAACCAATACATCATTTTACAGACATTTTCTTTAAGTGTGGAACTCGAAGTGAATTTGAGCCCCTTTACCCACATATTTTCCCACTGGTCCATTGGTATATTATACTCAAAATTTTTAGCCCATTTAACCATACAATCTTTCACATGTATTTCAAATTTCAACAAAAGTTTATACCTTTTGGAAATAAGATGTTCGTCATTTGTACAAAGCTTTTTCAAACTCTGTCTTTTCTTAACCAAAGCCCCATAATTTTTATCTGATTTAAACCTTTCTAGAAGCTGAGCATAAAAAAACCATTGGCATTTATAACCTTTATAAACCTTCAATTTACAATCTCCTTGTGAGAATTCTAGTAAGTCTCCATAAGTCAGCCATCCCTGTTTAGTAGTCATTTCACCTCTGTAAAGCTCTTCCCGTGTTGAAATCCAAAACGGTGTTTTCTGTAATAATCTCAGTTTGTATTATTCCAAATTCTCAAGATGGCTCTCTTTACATAATGATTTTTGAAGTCTACATTGACCTTTACTTTATCATACCACAAATAAGCATGCCATGCAAATCTCAGGTCATGACTTTTCAATGTCAAGAGCCTCTTATTTCTCAGAAGCATCCATTCCTTCATCCACAATAGACATGTGGCAGCGTAATACACCTTCAAGTCTGGTAAACCTAGGCCACCTCTTTCGTTTGCATCTTATTAAATTTTGTATTTAACTTTTATTTTTTCCCTTGCCATATAAATTTTGAAATATCCTTTTGCCACTATTTAAATGGTACACCTGAAATATTGTCTGGAAGAGGAATAACATCCTAGGTAAAACATTCATCTTGATTAACTGATATTCTCCACAACAAGAACAACTCTACTCCATCCCATCTTAACATGTCTTTTTAAATTTCTTTCCATGTCTTAATTATTTTGAAATAGCATTCAATACATCCCCGTCAGTGTGATAACTAAATATTTTACCTTTTTTTGAACCTTAAAACCTGTTATTTTCATCAATTCTTCCTGGTTTGTAGTATCCATATTCTTCATTAACATTTTTGTTTTCTGTTCATTTATTTTGAAACTTGCCAGAGTACCAAACTATGTCAACTTCTCCATCAATATTTCAATTCCCTCTAATGGGTCTTCCAGGATTCAAACTAAATCATCTGTGAAGGCTCTTAATTTGTATGACTTTTTTAAAAATTTTTATGTCTCTAATCCTTTCCTACTGTCTAATGTCTCTATTCAAAACCTCCAACACCAAAATGAAAAGGAGCGGTGACAATGGACATCTTTGATGTTTTCCTTTTTGAATCTCACATGGATTAGTTAATTCTCCATTAACAATAATTTTAGCATTTTGTGAAGCGTAGATTGATTTCACCCATTTTATACAATTCTCTCCAAATTTCATATTTTCTAAAACTTCAAACAGGAAAATCTAGTTCAAATTGTCAAAGGCCTTCTCAGCATCCAAGAAAATTAAAGCTGCTTGTTTTTAATTGTCTTTATCCAGATATTCCACTATACCCAATACAGTTCTGACTTTGTCTTTCAACTGTCTTTTGGGTAAGAAACTACTTTGATCTTCATGAATCACATCTTTGAGAATATACTTAAGTCTTTCTGCTAAAATCATGGTAAATAGTTTGTAGCCATTATTCAGCAATGATATAGGTATATAGTTTTTTGCTAGTGTCATCTTTCCAAGCCTCTGGCATCTTTCTTCCCAATAAAATTGAATTCATTGTATTTTGCAAGGGTACTAAAATCTCATCTTCAAAGCATTTATAAAATCAGCCAGATAGTCCGTCAGAGCCTGGTGACTTCCCAGTTTTCATCTTTTTAATTGCTTCCACCACTTCTTGAATCGTTATTGGGTTGTTTATCACCTGTTGTTGTTCTTCCCTTATTTTAGGTAGCTTCTGTTTTGTTAAATAAACATTTAATTTCTTTAAAGAAATGTTTTGTCTTTTGTACAGCTTTAATAATACTTAAAAAGGGTCTTTTAGATGGCCCCATTTTCTGTTAGCATAGTATTCCCATCTTGCAATTTTAAGATCATTTTTTCTCTCTCTTTTCTCAGTCTATAGGACAACCACCTTCCTGGTTTATTAGCAAATTCGAAATTTCTCTGCTTAGCATAATTCAGTTTTTTCTTTAAATCTCTTACTGTTAACATTGATAGCTGTTATTGCAAGCATTTTATCTCTTGCTGCATCTTAGCATTCCCCAGCACAGTTTTTGATTCTTCCTCCTTTTTTTATTTCTTGCAGAATACCTGGACATAAGTCTGACATCAGGAACCAAAACATTCAAAAACCAGTAGTGGAACATTTTAACCTTTCTGTACATTCAGTTGCTGACCTAAAAGTAGTAGTTCTCCTTAAGAGGAATTTCAAAGGGAGATTAGAAAGAGAGACGGCTGAATTGCAACTGATAGCAAAGCTCAAGACTATGCATCCACCTGGACTGAATTGAGACAAAGGCTTCCTGTCTCATTACCAATGCTAATTTCTGCACACCTCCCCCTCTGCATACCCCACCCTATTTCATCACACCTGCCTTTGTCGTTCACTGGCTATTATCATTCGGCTTCTGCAATCACTCCACTGTCCAAGAAATAAGGACAGATGGTCTCACATTCTAGCTGTATCTGAAGAAGTAGAAAAACAGAGAGAACCACTCCGACCAAAGTCCAGCAGAAACAAGAGCACAGCCTCTCGGAGGGCACACAGAGTATATAATCAATGTTACTAAATTCCTATTTATTTTTTATATTATAAAGTGTCTGTGTGCAGAAAGTGCTCAATTACTGTATAAAATGAATGATTGATTCAGACAATATTTATACAGTAATTGAGCACTTTCTGCACATAGACACTTTATAATATAAAAAATAAATAGGAATTTAGTAACATTGGTTATATAGATGGTTGTTGGGGGTTTTCCGGGCTGTATTGCCGTGGTCTTGGCATTGTAGTTCCTGACGTTTCGCCAGCAGCTGTGGCTGGCATCTTCAGAGGTGTAGCACCAAAAGACAGAGATCTCTCAGTTCTCTGAGAGATCTCTGAGAGATCTCTGTCTTTTGGTGCTACACCTCTGAAGATGCCAGCCACAGCTGCTGGCGAAACGTCAGGAACTACAATGCCAAGACCACGGCAATACAGCCCGGAAAACCCCCAACAACCATCGTTCTCCGGCCGTGAAAGCCTTCGACAATACATTGGTTATATACTCTGTGTGCCCTCCGAGAGGCTGTGCCTTTGTTTCTGCTGGTATCTGAAGAAGTGACATGTGGCTCATGAAAATTCATACCCTTCCACTAATTTTGTTAGTCTTACAGGTGCTACTGAACTCTTGCTCTTTTCCACTACTACAGACAGACTAACACGGCTACACATCTTGATTTATTGTATTTATTTATGTCATTTATAGTCCGCCTCTCTCACTAAGACAAGACAGATTATATAGTATGAGATTAGTACAGTCAATATCAAGGGCATTATAATAAGCAATGCAATAAGATAAATAAATGCAAGTTTACAAAGATATAACATTCGCAAAAATCCAATACAGAGTGGGAAAAATGCTGAAATAGAACACAAGCAATTTTAGGACTGACATTAGACAACACAGAACTATCCAGTAGGGTCATACTTAAAGCAACAGGTAGTACATAGGAGCACACACTTAAAGCAACATATAGTATATAAGGCAATATAGTGGTGAAGTCTATGGTCCCTAACTCATTAATGAAGCATCTCTTTGAGACCACCTCCCTACAATACAGCCCTCATATCTAAGTAAAAAGCCTGTGCTAAGAGGCATCTACCTCAGGGGTCTGTAAAATTAAATCCTTTTGTTCAATCTCCTTGAAACATAGAGGGTCTTTAGATCAGAGGAAGGACTATTTTCTGTGCACATTTGGTCCCATTATCTTTATAAACAGCTCTCCCAGACCCTCTAATACATTCCCCATTGAAAATAATGGTCAAAAGTCCAGAATACAAAACCCATACAAATTTGAATCCAGAACCAGTAATGTCCTACCCCAAAATCAGCAATCACAGGGGGAAAAAATCTCCCCCTTCCTGAATTTTTCTCAGAGCACCCATAATTAAACCATCTAGTCCAATGTTTTTTACTCTGACCAGTAATGGTTTTTCAGGGTTTTAAGCAGCAGTCCCTGGCCTTCCTTGTAAGAAAATTTGGATATGCAGAGATCATTCTTAAATTTGATGTGACCCAGCTTGCTTAGAAACCACAAAGGCAGAATGAAGAGGTTAAAACTGGTAAAAAGCAAATGCTTGGTACAATGCCGAATGTAGCTGAAAAGACCAGTAGAAGCAGAAAATTACTCTCAGCTAAGCCATGTGACCATGCACTAAAGAAGTTGTTTGTGTATAAATATGTATATTTATTGTATTATAATGTGTATAAATATTCTGCTCTTACACAAATCTATTGAGTTTGGGGACTTGTCCGATGATGGAACCCTGGTCTCCTATTTCATGAAATAAAATTACAGCCTTGTCTTGGATCCTCAAACCTCTTGTGATTATTGGCTAGTCACACTAGATAGAATCTGCATATTTGTAACTTTCTGCCCATTAAATTATTCTTCTTACACAATTCTAGTGAGCCTGTATGTGAAGGGAATTCCAAAAAGGACTTGACCAAACAGGACAAGGCCCATTGCTTCCAGACACACAGCTATTGTCTCTGTTTGCAGCAGACAGTAACTCTGAAGCAGAAAAGATAGTAATAGATCCCTCTCCCCCACAATTGTGCTTTTGCATTATTTATGTATATTCTAATATATTCTATTGCTATTTGCTTCTGTGAACATTCTTTGCATGTATTTTCTGATTGTTCTTGCAACTGAAGGATCTTTTCTTTCAATAGATGTGCTAAATAAAGAACAGATATCGCTAGATCCATATCAGAGCTGTTTTCTTTTGTTGAGTCTCTTATTACAGATGGTGTCTCTAAACTGAGACCTCAGCTGATCTTTTTTTAAACTGCAAAATACATTGATGGTGCTTCATGTATAAGTCTACATAGCCCTACTTTGACTACTTCTCCAGTAAAGCAGAAGGCCAACACTAAATCTTTTAACTTTTTACCTTTTTTACTGAGGGATTACATATTTATCCTTGTTCTTTCTCAGACCTTTAATGATGTACTTTAGAGGTCTCTTATTATGATTCAAAGCATAAAAGTGTGTAATAGCTGATAACCCACAAAACTTAACAGATCCTCATTTACATTCAAATGCTTCCTCCATTTAGACTGAGACAGTAAGATTTTTCCACCTCAGTGGCAGACACTAATGATACTTGCAAATATGACTAATGTCTTCATCGGTGAAAAATTAATGCACCACAATAATTTTTCTACCTGGGGTTAATGAACATGTCACATGCTGAAAATGAGTTGTTTGAAAGTAAATTACTATAATCTATATTTAGAAGACACTGCTTTTAAAAAGAATGGCCATACGATGTTTGATGTCAGGATTCTCTTCTTTACCTAATGAGGCTTTATGCTGTAGTTGCTAGAGAAAATGTTCATTTTTCTAGAGTGTCCATTATGTCCAGGAGAGAAGACTAGGTCTGTGTGCACTTATTATAAACAACAATAAGGAAACAAGCAAAGCTGAAAAACTAGCAGTTTGAATTCTAACAGAAGCCAAGCCAAGCTAAACACTCAGAAAAGCATTTTGAGCTGTCATGGCCTTTTGCCTTATCCAGCATAGCCACTGCAAAACTGTAAATTTCCTTGGAACTTTCCCCAAATAGCAATGATTGAATAATATGCAAAGTTGAGTAATGCAGGAAGCAGAAAATTGTTATTATTAACAAAGTAGATGGATGAAGTTGCCATAATTAATTTATTTACTGATATTTCTTGTACATATCCATGTGGAAGGCTTGGGTGGAAAACTACAAAAACAATCTTTATGCAAACCTACAAAAATAGCTTTTATTGGAGTTCATGGAACAACCTGAGATAGATTGTTCCTACCTAACTGAATTCTTAACTGGCCTGTGAAGTTCAGGGGCATCCAGACCCCTCCTCTTAGCAGCTCCCTTATCCATCCCATTCTTTCCAATAGCAAGTGATTACATTCAGGAAAGAGAGCTAAGTGGAAAGGAAAGGAGTAGAACTATTGTGCATCTGCAGATTATTGTCACTCTGCTTCAAAAATTTGTGGAAGATGTCTCACAGCAACTACTAGATGAGCTATTTGGAGCAATCAAAACAGTCTTATGTTTCATCAGACTGGATATGAAGGAAACACTGGAAATGCTGTAACAAAGGTAGACTTAAGCAACCATCAGACTGAATGATTGCATCATGTATTTGCACAATTTCCCCAGATTTACTTGGGTGAATCATCTGGATAATTTCAAAATCTACTTTGAACCACCTGATGCAATCTATAGGTTCCAAGTCGTCCTATGGTTCAGTGCACTTCAGACAAATCAAGAAACAAGAACACAATCCATATAATACTTTACTTCAGCCAATACTATTGTAAAATCTGCTTAGAGCCAAGTCTGTTTCTCACAATTTCCACCAGAGTGTTTTTATGAGAGATCATCTGAAACAGAATAATTAAAGTGAGTCAGAGGATGGAGAACAAAGAGAGTGGCCGGTATAGGGTTGGGGATCCCAGTCCTCTGGGGACAAGGGAGGTATGGCGGTGGGATGCAGGCTAGGATGAGAAGGACACGGAGATATGGTAGGGCTCGGTGTCCTTCTAACCTTCATCCCATCTTGAGAAATGCTGGATGTGGAGTTAGGAAGTTTAACCCCCCTTCGACACTGATGCTGTGCAACACCAGGTCCATAAATAATAAAACCAGAATGCTGCATGATTATTTTTCAGCAAATGATATGGATCTGGTGTGCATGACTGCGACCTGGGTAAGGGAGGGCAAAACAGTCACCTTGAAAGAACTGATCCCCTCCGGGTTCTCAGTCCTCCATCAGTCCCAAACAGGAGGCTGGGGGAGAGGGGTGGTGATTCTTGTCTGAGAGTCATTTTCCTTCAAGCCACTCCCCGCCCCGAAGATCTCTGGCATTGATTGTGTGGGCCTAGTATGGGGTGCTGAGGAGAGTTTGGCTATCTGTGTGGTGTACCGACTGCCTAGTGCACCAGCAGATACCCTGTCGCACCTGCTGGAGGCGGTAGCAGGGTGGGCTTTGGAGTACCCAAGACTTGTGGTGTTGGGAGACTTCAATATCCACACTGATGATGTTGCCTCTATTCAGGCTGTGGATCTAGTGTCTTCCATGGCTGCACTGGGACTCTCCCAGTTTGTTTCGACTCCCACACACCAAGCAGGTCACACGCTAGATTTGATCTTTGGGATGGGGATAAATGTGGGTCTGGAAATAGTTGAGCAGGTGCCATGGTCAGACCACTCAGTTTTGAAGGCCCGGCTGAATATCCTGCCCCCAGGGCTTTTTTTCAGAGGGAACGCGGGGGAATGGAGTTCCGGCACCTCTTGAAAATACTCGGCAATAGTGCTTGAAAATAATATGATTTCAAAGAATCCCATAAGTTTCTTCCTCATTTCCCTCTTGAGAGTTCCACCACCTCTTTTCCCAGGAAAAAAACCCTGGGTGGAAGTCATGCTTTGCTGTAAGATAACCTGGCCCTCCACATCAATGAGTTACCCCTGCGACACTTGATCATAGCACTAGATGGAAAGACCTTGTCTAACAGCAAATGGACAGGTAAAATTGGCAAGAGGCTAGACATTGTTACAGAACTTGAAATTGATCCTTCATTCACCATACTCTCAATTGGAGAGCCTCTTATTTCACTGAGTGACAGTGTCATAAAGGATCTCTCAACAGATCAATCATATGGGTATAGAATTACACAGGCCATAAGCACAGGAAGACTTCCTACAGATGTGGCCCTTCTTGAAATTGGCCCAGTCAGCCATTCAACGTGGTTGACAACAGCAAACAGTGTTTGCCACATATGGGTTTCAAAACATGGCCTTACAGGCAAAACCCTCAACAACTTAAGACTGAAAGTGGAATACATTGTTGGCGTGTACTACCCCTGCTGGTTCAAGATCAAAGTAAAACACTCTTGGGCAGGGCTTTTTTTCTGCAGGAACATGGTGAACGGAGTTCCGGCACCTCTTGAAAATGGTCACATGGCTGGTGGCCCCGCCCCCTGATCTCCAGACAGAGGGGAGTTTAGATTGCCCTCCACACCACTGGAGTGGCACGGAGGGCAATCTACCCTCTGTCTGGAGATCAGGGGGTGGGGCCACTGGCCATGTGACCATTTTTGCCGAGGGCGACTTAAACTTAACTCCCCCTTGTTCCAGCTGACCCAACGTAACGTCATTGTGCAGTCCTGAGTTCCACCACTGAGTTCCACCACCTCGTTTCCCAGAAAAAAAGCCCTGCCGCTCCCCCCCACAAGGGCGGCAAGCTTATTTATGCTCACCCACGGAGACTCATGGATCCTATTGGTTTCCAGAATGCTCTGCGGGATCCAATACTCCCTGGTGGTTTGTTAGATGAGCTGGTGGAAGACTGGCAAGTCCATCTCTCTGAAGCCATTGACAAAACTGCCCCCCAGAGACTTCCGGTTTGGGATCCCTGAAGGTCTAATTCAGCTCTAAGAGCTGAGCTGTCCATGCCGCTGTTTTGGAGGCTGGAGGGGCGCAAACTGCCAGCAGCCACCTGTTCTCAGGCGGAGAACAGGTGAGAACGCTCAAGAACCTGATGGCGCGTTGATCTCAGGTGAGGGGGGGGCTCTACACAACGAACTCCCACCCACCCTTGAGGTTCCACCCGAAGAAAGTTTGTCAAGATCTCTGCAGTGGCTCTGGAGTCAAATTTTGGAATAAGACCTACATGCCCAAGCTTCAGTCAAACAGCAAAGGGGCTGGATTCGATCAGATAACAGAAGCAGCTATTACAACCCAAGGAAAACGCTGAAGGAGGTAAAGATCGCTATCTCTCAATACGGGACAGATTTTAAAAAGAAATAAGAGGCAAAAGTTGATTTAAGAACTGCAACAGATTAGCTATATAAGGGGAAGACTCCGGCAAGAAAAAATTTGAAAAAGTAAATTTGTAAGGAGAAGCTAGTGCGGAAATTGGATTATTGTTTACATACTTGTGGCTGGGAAGAGATAATGGACTGTGGGAGAGCTTAAAAATCACGAGAACTGCTGTGCAACGTAGAGGGACAGGAAGTGCATCAGAACCATAAAGAGACAGAAGAGAAGGGCCCTTCTCTTAAATGCTGGAAGTAGGGCGACGCCATTTTGAAAGAGGGCAACTGGTGACTTCAATGAAAACGGAAGTAGGCCATCTTTAAAGAAGGTAAGGGCGAACGCTTCAGTATAAAACCATAGAGCAAAAAACGCCCGACATTTTGGACAGTTTAAAACAGCATTTGAGAAAAATAAACTGGATTTGGACTTTTAAAAATAAAAGAAAGTAAAAAGGTAGCGTCACGGATTTAAGGAAAAGGGCAGACTCGTGGGAGCGAAGCAGAGCTAGCCCCACGATGTCGAAGAAAGAGTGGCAAGCTATGATGGAAAATCTTGATAAAAAAGTTTCAGAAGGAAATAAAGAGCTTAAGGACATGATGCTAGAGATGGCGAAAGAATTAAAAGACTTTAAAGAGACCCTTAAATTGGAGATGGCAGAACTGACAAAAGGCATGGATAAAATACAAAATGACCTACAAGTTACACAGCAGAGAGTCAACGCAGTAGAGGAAATGGTGGAAACTTTAGCAGATGTGCAAAAGACTGAAATGAGGGGGATGAGAGACAGAATGGCGGTTGCAGAAAGTAAACAGATGGAAAAACAACTCAGATTTTGCTCGGTCCCAGAAGTAGAGGGAAAATCAGCCCAAGAACAGATTACAGAAAGTTTGGCAGAATACCTGGGGAAAGAAGAGGAAGAAATTGCAGCTTTCTTGGACGTGGTGTATAGAATTAATTCCAGATTTGCAGCTCAGAGGAAGTTACCAAGGGATATGATTGTTCAATTTACGACTAGAAGCACAAGAGAATTAATTGTGAGCAAACAATTTCAAGATCCATTAGAAGTCGATGGAAAAGTGGTGAGAATCATGAAAGAGTTGCCCAGATCGGTGTTGTTTGAGCGGAAGAAGTATAGAGAACTGGTTCAGATGCTAAAGGAGCTGAAAATCAGATATAGATGGGAAATACCAGAAGGACTGACATTTGAGTTTGGTGGAGTTAGAAAGAGCGTCAGATCTGGACATGAGATGGAAACTTTTATTAGGGAAAATGAAAAGGACTTACCAAAAACTATAAGAAAGTGATCATGGAATGTAAAGTTATATCTTGGAATGTTAATGGACTAAATTCACCTTGTAAACGCAAAGCTACTTTCCACTGGCTATCAAAGCAAAAATGCAATATAGTTTGTCTGCAAGAGACACATATTAGAAAGCAGGACGAAAAATATTTGAAATTTGTTAAATTGGGAAAAGAATTTGTTGCTGCTTCTAAAAAGAAAAAGAGGGGAGTTGTATTGTACATAAAAGAAGAATTGCAGCCCAGACTAGTTTTAAAAGATGCAGAAGCCAGATATTTAGCAGTGGAAATTATTTGGAATTCTAAGAAAATATTGATGATCGGGATCTATGCACCTAACGGTGCAAAAGAAAATTTTTTAAAGGACTTAGAGAAACAATTAGATGAATTGACCTATGATCACATAATTCTGGCGGGTGACTTCAATGGTGTCACAAACCCGGAAGAGGACAAGCAGTCTAAAGCTGCTCACAAAAAAAGAGGACTATTACCAAAGGCGTTCTTTATGCTTAAGGAGCAAGAGAGTTTAGAAGACGTGTGGAGGAGACAATACCCTAAGAATAGACAATATACATTTTACTCTGCAAGACATTTTACACTATCAAGAATAGACATGATCTGGGCCTCTAAAGAACTGACGTTATGGACTAGAGAGGTGGAGAGAATGCCAAAGGTAGGCTCAGATCATAATCCAATCATGTGGAGATTTGGGAAAAATAATAAAAGAAAAGGATGGAGAATAAATGAGGACTTGTTACAAATAGAGGAAAATATTGCGTTGCTGCGAAGGGAGACCAAATTTTTCATACAATATAACCTGAATAAAGAAGTGCCGACCAATAAAGTATGGGATACATATAAAGCGGTGGTAAGAGGCATACTAATAGACCTGAATGCAAGAACTAGGAGGAAAAAGGAGGAAAAGAGATCTGAAATTTTGGATAAAATAAAAGCCAAAGAGATACAACTTAAGAAAAGACCGGGGGAAAAAAAGATATATCAGGATATTAAAATTCTGCAGGAACAATTGACAGCAATGGACAATAAAGAATTAGAGTGGAATTTAAAGAGGATGAATCAGAGGTCTTTTGAAGGTGCAAATAAACCTGGGAAATATTTGGCGTGGCAACTAAAAAAAAGGAAGGAGAAGAAAGTCATAAGTAAAATCCTAGAAGATGATAAGGTGCTTATGGACCAAGCGGCTATTAGTAGAGCCTTTTTTAAGTTTTATGCAAAATTGTACCAAGAAAAAGAAGCGAGTAAAGACTTAATTGCGGAATACCTGGATAAGATGAAAATCCCGACAATTCCTGAAAAATGGAAAGAGAAACTAAATAAGGAAGTGACGGAAGAAGAAATAAAGGAAGCTATACAATCAACGAAGATAGGAAAGGCGCCAGGACCAGATGGACTAACAGCAAAGTTTTATAAAGTGATGGCTAACGAACTGGCGCCATTCCTGAAAGAGGCAATGAATGGAGCGATGCAAGGTCAAAGGATTCCTGACTCATGGAACGAAGCCAATATATCGCTGATACCGAAGGAAGGTCAGGACTTGACCAATGTTAAAAATTATAGACCAATTTCGTTGCTGAATAATGACTATAAAATATTTGCAAAGGTGTTGGCAGAGAGGCTGAAAGGATGGATGTCGGAATTTATTGCTGAAGAACAGGCGGGATTTTTACCTAACAGACAAATTAAAGACAATTTGAGGACAGTAATAAACGCTATTGAATACTATGACAAGCACTGTGACAAAGAGGTTGGTTTTTTCTTCGTAGACGCGGAAAAAGCATTTGACAATCTGAACTGGGACTTTATGTTTGCCACCATGGAAAAGCTGCAAATGGGAGAAAAGTTCATACAAGCGGTTAAGGAAATTTATAGAGACCAGAGTGCAGCAATCATTGTGAATGAGGACTTGACAAAAAAATTGAAAATTAGTAAAGGAACTAGACAGGGATGCCCGTTGTCTCCATTGTTGTTCATTTTGACTTTGGAAATATTGATGATTCAAATACGTGAAGACGATACAATTCGAAGTATGAAAATAAAAGAGTTTCCCTACAAGGTCAGAGCTTTTGCGGATGACATAATGTTAATAGTAGAGGATCCAATTGAAAATATGCCAAAGGTAATAGAGAAAATAAAAGAATTTGGAGATTTGGCTGGATTTTATGTGAACAAAAAGAAGTCAAAGATCTTACGTAAGAATATGACTAAACAGAAGCAGCAAGAGCTAATGGAGATAACAGACTGTGAGGTGACTAATAAAGTAAAATATCTTGGCATTGAACTGACTGTGAAAAGCATAGATTTGTTTAAAAACAATTACGAGAAATTGTGGATACAAATAGAGATTTAATAAAATGGAACAAACTGAATTTATCATGGCTGGGAAGAATTGCAGCAGTAAAAATGAACGTTCTACCACATGTGATGTTCTTGTTGCAAACCATACCAATTATCCGAGACTCCAAACAATTTGACAAATGGCAAAGGAAAATTTCAGACTTTGTGTGGGCAGGCAAGAAACCACGAGTGAAAATGAAGGTCTTACAAGATGCAAAGGAAAGAGGCGACTTGCAACTGCCCAACATAAGACTGTATCATGAGGCAGTATGTCTTGTATGGTTGAAAGACTGGATAACTTTAAAAAACCGTAAGTTACTGGCCCTGGAGGGACACAAAAAAATATTTGGATAGCATGCATACATGTGGTATGACAAAGTAAAAGCGGACTCTTTGTTTTTCCATCACTATATTCGGAGAAGCCTCTTCACGGTCTGGAAAAAATACAAGTTGTATATGGAAGATGGAATTCCTTCACGGGTGGTTCCGTATGAAGTAATAGATCCGAGAACTGTCGACAATGAACAGCAATGTCTAACTTACAAGGAGATTACACAAATACAGTATTCAAAACTGAGAATAAAGACAGAAGAAGAATTGTCTCCTTGTTATGGATGGTTCCAGTACAGACAGATTAGAGACCTTTATAATGTGGACTGCCAGAGAGGAGGAATAAGACTGGAAAATTCGGAGTTAGAGGAAGTGTTATTACAGGAAGGCAAGAAAGAAATATCCAAGATTTACAAATTACTTTTAAAATGGTTTACGGTGGATGAAACAGTAAAAGTCCAGATGGTGAAGTGGGCAATAAATTTTCACAAAGAAATAACAATGGAAGCATGGGAATACCTATGGAAAAATACAGTGAAGATTTCAACCTGTACGAACATTAAAGAGAATGTGTACAAAATGATTTACAGATGGTATTTAACACCAAAGAAAATTGCGCTAGGAAACACCAACATGTCAGACAAGTGCTGGAAATGTAAAAAACATGAAGGATCATTATATCATATGTGGTGGACATGTGAAGTAGCTAAACAGTACTGGGGAGAAATAATTGAAGTAATAAATGAGATTTTACAAATACAAATAAATAAGAACCCAGAACTGTTACTACTGAACTTGGGAATGGAGACAGTTCCAATGCAGCACAGAACATTGTTATTTTACATGACAGCAGCGGCAATACTTTTGTATGCGCAGAAATGGAAGACACAAGAAATACCAACTGTAGAAGACTGGATTTACAAATTGCTGTACATGGCAGAAATGGACAAAATGACAAGGAAACTTAAAGATCTTGACCTAGGACAATATATTGTTGATTGGGGGAAACTGAAACAATTTTTGGAAAAAAAGTGGGATGTAAAAGGAGAACTGTGGCAGTTTGAAAATTTTTAAAGAATAGTGTTGCAATGAGAAGAGAGAAGGGATCTTACCATTTAGGGGGAATGTAATTATAATCTAAGCTAATATAATATTTAAGGGGATTTTACATTGAGTATATGGGATAATGAGAAGGGTTAAATAGATATCTCAATGAGGTATACTATATATGATATATGACACAAAACAATGGGTTAGTAGATCAGACTCTATATTATAACATAATATGTGGTTGTGTTGTGTGGTGATGTGTGCTATGCTACATTGGTGGCATAGCATACAACATATATATAATATATTATTGTGATATATACTATATTGATAGTGTATTTGACGGAGTATATGCTTAAAAGAAAAGAAATAGAATAAGTTTAAAGTAAGAGATAGGGCGATCCTTGCTATATATTATATTATATTATATTAGTATGTTATATTGATTTGAGATATACTATATTGATAGTAGGTTTGATAGAGGCTATGTAAAAAATAAGAATGTGCTTAGAATAAGAGATATTATGAATTAAAGTTGGTAGGGAAATATAAATGAAATAGATTTAAGTAATAAGAAGGGTTAGGGGTTGGAAAGCTGTTGGAAGTCAATAGGGAGGGGGGAGGAAAAGGGTGGGGGATAGAGCAAGGGGTAAAATGGGATTATTTGTGTCAAATTTGCAAAATTTTCTTTGTTTTACCACTCACTAATAAAAATTTTATTAAAAAAAAAAGACAAAACCGCCCCCCCTCGCCCTCTTCACCCCCGCACCAGACTGGCTCCCTGGTACACTGAGGAGCTACAATGGATGAAGCGGGAACTAAGACGGCTTGAGTGAGTGTGGCGCCGATCTCGCAATGAAGAAGCAACAACATCTTATAGGATGTTTATGAAAGTCTATGAGATGGTGGTGAAAGCTACAAAGAAGGATTTCTATGCAGCTTCCATTGCGTCAGCTAGCTCACGCCCAGAAAAATTACTTAATGTGGTTCAGTCTTTGGTCTCCCTGTTGGGGGGAGACTCTCAAATTTTAAATTTGAATATTAGCTGTGAGGCTTTTGTGAGCTTTTTTGCTGACAAAATCTTGTCTCTCCGCCACGACTTGCCAGCCACAATTGATTCACTATGTGAACTAGAGGCCCCTTGGCCGTCTACTGGGCCGATATTAGATCAATTCAACCCACTCTCTGGAGATGAGATTGACAGGACCCTGTGAGCAGTGAGACCTACCACGTGCTCCTTGGACCCATGCCCATCATGGCTGGTGAAGGCTACAGACTGCCTTGAAGGCCATTGTCAACATGTCCTTGAACTCTGGGGTCTTTCCTGGAGCACTGAAGGAAGCTGTGGTTAGGCCTCTACTGAAGAAACTATCTTTGGACCCCACTGACCCAGTCAACTACTGCCCATCTTCAAATCTTCCATTTCTGGGTAAGGTGATTGAATGGGCAGTGGTAAAGCAGGTACAGGGTTTCCTGAATGATTCCTCATCCCTAGATCCCTTCCAGTCCAGCTTCCGCCCGGGTCACAGGACGGAGATGCTGTTGGTAGCCCTCACTGGCAATCTCCACAGGCAACTGGATCGTGGCAGAGCGGCACGGCTGATAATGTTGGATTTGTCAGCAGCGTTCAACATGGTCGATCATGATCTATTGACCCACCGCCTCGCTGATGTGGGGATACGAGGGACTGCCTTACAGTGGCTCGTCTCTTTTCTCCACGGTCAGGGACAGAGGGTGGCGCTTGAGGAGAAATTGTCATCCTGCCACCCATTGGTGTGCGGTGTCCCTCAGGGGGCGATACTCTCCCCACTATTGTTTAATGTTTATATGCACCCCCTCACCCAGCTGGTGCGAAGTTTCTGACTTGGGTGTCATTAATATGCCGATGACACCCAATTATATCTGATGATGGACAGCCAGCCCGACTCTGCCCTGGATGTCTTGGAGCGTGCCTGGGTGGTTGAAACAGAGTTGGTTGAAACTAAATCTCACACAGATGGATGTCCTGTATGTGGGTCGGAGGTCCATGGGTATGGGACTCCAGCTCCCCGCTCTTGATAGAGCATCACTTGCACCTCTTGCGAGAGTGAGGAGCCTGGGGGTGATCTTGTATGCCTCCTTGACTATGGAGGCACAGATCACAGTAGTTGTCCAGTCTTCATTTTTCCATCTGAGACAAGCCCAGCAGCTTGTCCCCTACCTGTCAACCCACGACCTAACAGCAGTGATCCAAGCAACGATTACCTCTAGATTAGACTACTGCAACTCGCTCTACACAGGGCTTCCCTTGGACTTGATCCAGAGATTACAGCTGGTTCAAAATGCAGCTGCATGGGTGATTGCAAGAGTCCCGAAAGGGCAACATATAACACCTATATTACACCAGCTGCATTGGCTACCAGTTGAGTACCCGGTCCGGTTCAAGGCTTTGGTGCTGACCTATAAAGCCCTATGCGGACTGGGTCCAGCATATCTGCGGGACCGCCTCTCCCTATATATACCCCACTTTATTCTACACACAAAAAACTTTTGGTGGTCTCCGGTCCTAGGGAGGCTCACCTGGCCTTGACCTTTTCGGTCCTGGCACTGGCCTGGTGGAACTCTCTGTCTGATTAAACCAGGGCCCAGCAGGATTTATTATCCTTCCACTGGGCCTGTAAGACAGAGATGTTCTGGCAGGCATATGGTGGAGGCTAGGCCCCCACCGGCCATGCTTGACTTGACTTGAAAAGATCGGTCCATCACCCTATATATATCTATAGATATGGATATATGAGCCATGTCTGAAATGAAGTAACTCTTCCATCGCCATCTGAGAAGTTTCTATTGTATGTAGTGTTTTAAATTTTATTGTAATGTTTTATCTGCTTTTATGTGTTTTTGTGTAAATTATTTATTTATTTATTTATTTATTTATTTATTTATTTATTTATTTAATCGTATTTGTATTCCGCCCTACCCGCAAGCAGGCTCAGGGCGGTTAACAGCATTAAAACATTTAAAACATTCCATATAAAACATTTAAAAGCATCGTACAAAAATATTAAAAAATAGCAGCATTCTTTTCCTTGATGGCGGCAATACAGTTAATTACAAATAGTGCAACAGTACAGTTGAATATAGCAGAAGCTTAAGAACAGTGATGGGCAGCTCTCATAGGGAGGGGGTAGATGTTGTATCCTCCAGCCAGCGGAGGCCCAACCTCAGCCATAAGCCTGGTGGAACAACCCTGTCTTACAGGCCCAGCGGAAAGATCCTGCCCGGCCCTGGTCTCAGTAGACAGAGCGTTCCATTAGGTAGGAGCCAGGACTGAGAAAGCTCTGGCTCTATTCGAGGCCAGGTGGGCCTCCTTGGAGCCAGGGACTGATAACAATTGCTTTCCTCCTGATTGGAGGGTCGTCTGGGGAATCTACAGGGAGAGACAGTCTCTCAGGTACGCTGGCCCCAGTCTGCATAGGGCCTTATAGGTCAATACCTTGAACCTGATCCGATACTCCACTGGCAACCAATGCAGCTCGCACAATATTGGTGTAATATGCGCCCTATTTGGTGCTTTCATAATAATGCACGCCGCTGCATTTTGCACCAGCTGTAATCTTTGGGTCAGGCTCAAGGGTAGGCCCACGTAGAGCGAGTTACAGTAATCTAACCTAGAGATGACCGTTGCCTGGATCACTGTAGTTAAGTCACAGGTAGACAGGTAAGGGACAAGTTGCCTGGTCTGCCGCAGGTAGAAAAAAGAAGACCTGACAACCACTGTGACCTGTGCCTCCATTTTCAGGGAGGCATCTAGGATCACCCCCAGGCTCTTAACCCTTGGAACTGGCACAAGCTGTGCCCCATCGAGGGTTGGGAGCCGGAGTCCCAAATCTAGTCCTCCATGGCTCAAGTACAGGACCTCCGTCTTTGTTGGGTTCAGTTTCAGTCGACTCTGTTTCAACCAATCAGTCACAGCTGCAAACGCATGTTCCAGGATGTCTGGGGCTGAGATGGGCCGGCCGGCCATCATCAGATACAGCTGGGTGTCATCTGCATACTGATGATGACACCCAAGCCCAAAACTTTGCACCAGCTGGGCAAGGGGGCGCATATAGATGTTAAACAGTAAAGGTGAGAGTATTGCCCACGCGGGACCCCGCACACCAATGGGTGACGAGGTGACAATTTCTCCCCAAGTGCCACCCTCTGTCCCCGACTGTGGAGAAAAGAGACAAGCCACTGTAAGGCAGTCCCTCGTATCCCCACATCGGCGAGGCGGTGAGTCAGAAGATCGTAATCGACTGTGTCAAATGCTGCTGACAATTAAAATGTTGTGCTCCGCCCTGAGCCCGCTCAGTGGGGAGGGTGGACTAAAAATCTAATATAATAAATAATAAATAAATGCATAATTTTATTTAAACATTTTAAATATGAGCAAAACTGTACATTGTGGCAGTCATAATTAAATTCAAAATGGCTACAGTGATTGATTTATCATTATTGATCTACATAGTTCATATCATATTGGTTTCATCACTGGAATTAATTTTCTACCTAGAGTGAACTGAAATATTGACTAAAACATGACATTCCCTACAAATACTCATTCCACAGTAACAGAGGAATCCTATGCAGTCCTTAGGATTGCATTGTAAATCTGTTCGTTTTAAAGGCACCCTGAGTAAGAAGCCTAGACTTACTTATTATTCTACCCTCCCATCTTCCCCTTGGTTCTAGAATGCCACCAGTAAGGCCATAAGAAACATAATAATAACAACAACAACATTTGATTTATATATCGCCCTTCAAGACAACTTAATGCCCACTCAGAGTGGTTTACAAAGTATGCCATTATTATCCCCACAACAAAACACCCTGTGAGGTGGGTGGGGCTGAGAGAGCTCCAGAGAGCCATGATTAGCCCAAGGTCACCCAGCTGGTTTCAAGTGGAGGAGTGGGGAATCAAACCCAGTTCTCCAGATTAGAGTCCCGTGCTCTTAACCACTACACCAAACTGGCAATGTATATTGCAATTTGGTGGTCCAACAGCCTTGCACATGAACCACATCAATAGAATTTCAGCAAAGATATCCGATTTGTACAGTAATATATGAATAAACCCCAAGATTTTTCTTCAAAAATATGTATTTGCAGTATATTATTTCACTGGCGATCTGAAGAATAATAAATTTACTTTCAACATTAAATGCTTTTAGTAGGGCTGCCAGGCAACCAGTGGGAAGGTTGAGGGGCAAGGAGATGGGGGGCCATGTACCATTCAGTGATTCTGCCATCACTATGTCATTTCTGGGTTGCCCCAGATTGGGTATCTCTAGAGTTTCTGGCAATTCTGGTGGTACCCAGAAGTGAAGTCCCAGCACAGAGGCCAGCAGTATTTTTATTTTTCTCCTGCTGCATTTTGAAGCAGTGGCAGGCAACAGCAGCAAGCTACAGCAGCAATTAGCAGGAGATCTCCCACCATGGTGAGAGGCCTGGCAACACCAGGTTCTGTATTAGATAGGAACAAGTGAAGGATCTGCAAGGATTTGCAGAGAGCATCTCATTTCCCCCTCCCCCACCATGTCCTCTTTCTCTTCCTTGCCCTCCCATAGCATCTTCCCCTTTTCCTACTTCCTTCTGTCTTTTCCACCCACCTTTTCAAACCCTGAGAGACAGCTTAGGCTGACAGTGCAGGAGTGGATCAAAGTCATTCAGCGATCTTCTACAGCAGAGTGGAGATTCAAACCTGGGTTTCCCAGATCCTACTCTGAAACGCTAACCACTACACTACACTGGCTTTTAGTGGGGGCTGCTGTTGAACAGTAGCAAACAGCCAGGCATGTGTAAGTCATGTTAGTCAGGTGGTATCAAGTTGCCGAGTGGTCACCCATTAGCTGCCCAGTTAGTCCTCCCTCAAATGCCAGAATAGTTCTAGAAATGCCCTGCCGCACCCCCCCCCTTTTTACTGACAGCAACCAAACCTGGAATACTGGCTAAACTGTTATTGCCTAGTAACAGCCACTGAGGGCATATGTTCTGTTTCAGTATTTTCTTCTACCTTGTATTGGAGTTTTGCTAATGCTATGTATTTTTAAACTTGTATCTATTTACCCTATGACATTGTTTATGGAAATCTTCTCGATACTGTATGGAAATGTACTTGATACGGATTGTACTAATCTCATACTGTGTAATCCGCCTTGAGTCTCAGTTAGAAAGGTGGACTATAAATGACATACATACATACATACATACATACATACATTTATCATTTGGGGTTTTTTAAAAAAACCCAATTTATTTTTTTTTAGACTTCAGATTTTTCTGCAAACATGGGGCATTTTTCAGGTGTGTAGAAAGATCTGTCTTGTCCATTCATGGCTCCAGTCTCTAAGTATCCTTGGATCAGGGCCATTTTGCTATTAGTATATAAGATATGAAGCCTGACATTAGTTTAGAGGAAATCACGACACATCTCCTTTCCATCAGTGATCCACAACTGCTGCTATACAGAACAGTGAGGAAATCAGTTCGATCCTCCGATTTTTGTTCTGTTCTTCATGTTAAAAAAAAGAGTAGACTTGGATCCAGTTTACAGATATCCCAACTTCAACTATCAGCAGTAACTGTGATGGTATTAGGCACTGCAATATAATTCACGGAATATAGTAATTTTTTAAGAAAAATACATTAAGTATTAACAAATACATTACAATCACAAGAAAAGTGCCAGAATTTAAGTCTCATGGGCCACTAAAATAATATTACATTAAATGAAAATGTTTGCTTTCCCTGCAAACTCCTGTGGGTAACACTATGATTTTCAGTTTTCTTTTCCAGTGTTTTTCGTTTTCAGTTTTATATAACAACTTTCTGGACAATTACTGGTTTTTCATGTTTTCCTCCTAATGGTATTTTGAGCGGGATCACAAACACACAATAGAATTTTACTGTTCTTAAATAAGGTGGCTGCAGACAAAAATTCTGTCACTCTGTGACTGATCAAGTAATAATGTTATCCACCAAGGGAGAAATAAATGTAGCAGTACAGGAATCATAGTGGGCGTATAAGCTGTAACCATCATAAATGACACTTTTTATTCCCTTAGAAAATCTCCCTGATTTATTTCATTTACTTAGAATCTGTCACCATTTATTTTTAATAGATACATAAAAAATCCCATCAAGCAAAGTTCTGTGCATTGCAGAGAAAACTGATAGGAAATGGTGACACTCTCACCCAAATTGTCATTATTCAAAATGATTTCTTCTGCTCAGGTTGTTTTCATTTAGTAAAATAATTTCATTTTTCTGTGTCTACCCACATTATATTCACAGGATTCAAGGAAAGCTCAACACAACGTCTTCTGCATTTAATATGCAAGGAAAATGCTTAATAGAATCATTTGCAGGATTAATTAAAAGCCTGCTGATACATCTTAAGAAAGTGTGAAACAAAGAACAAAATGAATAGAGCTAAATGGCAATTGCTTATTTCTGTAGAATAAGTGCTAAGTCAAAGAGGTCATAATTGCTACTTTGCACAGAGAAAATGGCTAAGAAGTTCTGTGCTACATTTTCAGAAGTAAAACTATCATCTGCTGTTTTCATACAGAAATTAGTTGAATTTTGCACCAAGAAAAGCTACGTAGCATTGTCACTGTCTCTGTCAGTGGTGTCAAGCAAGATAATACCAGAAATTGAAACACAATTGAAGAATAAGTTGAAGTCAGTTCATGCTTGAAAATTGTAAAATGTCATATGATGTTTTCAATGAAAAATATAACTTTTTGTTTTGTAGTGATGGATTTTCTTTTTCATGTACCTAGACATATGACACCCACATTGCTTCCTCACTTTGACTCCAGAACAACCTATGTCATTTGAAAGTACTGATTCAGAAGCACAGCAGGATTTGGGTCCAGTGCCACTAGACTCAAATCCTGCTGTTCTACTGCAGACCAACACAGCTACCGACCTAAAACTGATTCAGAAGAAGTTCTTTCTCAAAGTTTCTCAGTTTTATTGAATTCTATTTTATACAACATCAAACACACCTTAAGGGCAAATCCTGTACATGGTAATCACCTGCTGTACAACTAGCCCAGTTCCTTTCTGTATAGTAATTAATTTTTGTAACTAGAAATTAATTCATAATTACAATGACTTTAAATACGGAGCAATCCAGTCTCTGGCACTGATCCATTTTGTTGAATTATGTGCAATATGGATGAGATGTTGATCTCTTTATTCCTTAAACAGTTAACTATATAAAGCCTTATGACATGGTTGTTCTGTTCCAGCTGCTTTTAGATATAAAAACTATTCCCTTGAGTAATCCCCAAATAAGTACCGTAAAGGTTGCATTTTATGCAAGGCTATTTCAAGTTATTTTTCTGCTCCAAGTGAACAGTTTCAAATGGGCTTGGCTCAGATCCAATCAGCAGTGGCACAGGTTCAGGACGTAATCACAGGAGTAAGCCACACCTATTTCCTCATCCCATGTAGTCATTCACTGGAAGCAAGGTGAGCCCCACTAGCAATGCAAGTGCATTTGAGGGCTCATCTCAGGCCCAGATGATGGTAGCATGTTTTCCTGAGTCAATGGCTTAGCTTCCTGTGTACTGCAACTGTGAGGTTCAATCTGAGCCCCAAAATCATATCATACCACATAGGCTCACCTTGAACCTGCCTAGCAGCTGCATGGCTCTAGGAGCAATGATCGATATAAGTCATGCCCACTGTCTCCTCTTGCACTGCTGCTGGATGAGAACAGATCATTGGATACTTACCGTGAAGGGTTCTTCTCTGAGGAAAGGAGGACATCTTGGGAAGTGATTCCCACCCTCCAATCATGGAGGCAGGAACAAAATCTTTCCACTGTCTCCTTAGTGGGACACCCATCTTCTCAGTTCCAGCAACTCTGAAAGCAGTTAACAGCATCCTAAACTACCAAGTTTTACACTCTAGAAGATAATAACAAAGAGAAAATAAGTAGCATTACGATAAAAAAACACTAGGACAGGAAATGGTCCTGTTGAACAGAAGAGTGGAGAATGATGATGACTTTGGGAGGGACAAGATGTCCTCCTTTCCTCAGAAGAGAGGACCCTTCATGTATCCAATGGTCCGTTCTCCCTCTGAGGCAGAGAACACCTTGGTGGGACCTCTCAAAGCAGTGTCCCCATTTTCTGGGTGAGTCATCATCCTCTGAATGTCAAATATGTTGTGTCACTCTTCTGCCAAACATTGTATCCACTGAGTTATAGATGTTCATCTTGTAGTGCCTTACAAATGTGGATACTGACAACCAAGTGGCTGCCTTGCAGGCTTCTTCAACTGTAATGTGTCTGGCAAAGGCATGTTGGTTGCAACACTTTGAATTGAATGGGTGGTAATCCCAACCTTTATGTCTAATTTTGAACTTTGTAAGTTTTGATAATGCAAACCTTAAAGGTACTGCTGATGGTCGATTTTGGCATCTCCATTTATTTGGTAGAGAGGTAGAATGAATAAGGAATCAGTTTTCCTAATATGTTCTGTTCTGCAGATGAAGGTTTTTAGTGCACATCTTACATCTAATGTATGTCATAATCTTTCCTTAGGATGGGTAGGATTCAGGCAAAATACTGGAAGATAGATTTCCCAAGATCTATGGAAGGGTGAATTCACCTTTGGTTTAAAAGTAGGATCTGTTCTCATGACTACATTGATCATATGGAAAAAATAGAATAGATTTGATCTTAGGTTTCAAGGGGTGGACACCTTTTATTCTGCTTTGATTGAAGGGTGAATTTTCTTCTTCTTATTATAAAATGAAGAAAGTGTCACAAGTGGTCATCAAGCCCAGGTCTTCATCATTGATGACACTTGCAAAACTGATAGGCCTGCTGATTTCAAGCATTGGCGCCACCCACTGGGGTTGACTACATACAAGACCCTTATAGCAACTGCTAAGACATTTTCAACTACAAATTAGGAATAAAAAAGATCTTCCATTATCCTTGATGAATCTTTGTAATGCTCTTTTGGAGCAAAAGGAGTAATTCCCAAAGGGTCTTCTGACGGTGCGAGTCAGTGTCTTGGGCATCACTTTTAAAAAAAACTCTGGTGTAGATAAGGATCTTATCAAAAGCATCCTCAAATAGACTGATGCCTTGAAAATGGATAATCTGGAAGCCAGCTTGTCAGGCCCAGAGCCATACAGTTCTCCTGGTGGCTGCTGCAGAAGCCATAGCTCTGGATGTGAACATTAGGGAATCGAATGTTGCATCTGCTGTGAATGAGGTGGTTTTGAGGACTCTGCTGCTCCCTCTACTAGGAGACAGTTGCTGGTTGAGATGAGCTACAGAGGTTTTCCAGACCAGACCACAGCTGCTCTCGATACCATCAAGGTGATGATGGAGGCCTTGATGGCCATTGAAGTGGCTTCATGAACTTTTCTTAGAGTGAAGTCAGCCCATTGTCTAGGCTGCCCTGGGTCATGCCTTCACTATCTCCTGACAGTAGTTCATGTGGCTGTAATGCTTCTACTGGAGCATCCACTAGTGGGACTTGGAAAAACTGATTAGTAAATGATGGTAAAGCATATAGTTTCTTAATAAAGGTTAGAAATTGCCTGTTGGCCATAGGTTTCACCCATTCTGCCTTTAACAGCTTTTCAAAAAATTCAGGGAAGACCCTCTCTGCTATGCTTAATCTAGGGAAGAACTGTTTCTTACCTTTGGGTTCTGAGGTGGATGGACCTATTTATTTTTCTGATGGATTCTCCTAAAGATCCAAGGCTGTCATAGTCTTGGGTAGGAGAAACTGGTTGTCCTCTGATTTAAAGAATCTTAGGGATTGTTCTGGGATTTCCATCTCATCCTCTTCCTCATCTGGGATGTTGTATATCATAATATATTGTATACTGTGTGTGTGCAACATGCCATCACGTCACAACTTATTTATGGTAAACCCTGCTGGGGCGTCCAAGGCAAGTGGGAATCAGAGGTGGTTTGTCACTGCCTTCCTCTGCAGAGTCTTCCTTGGTGGAGTCCCATCTAAGTACTGACCCTGTTTAGTTTCCAAGATCTGACAGGATCAGCCTATACCATGCCACCTATCCTATTGACTTTCACTATCTGTATAAATATCTTTCTATTTTTCTGGTATAGGTATCCTTTCTAGCTGCCTTAGTGTGCCAGCTAGGATTCTCTCATAAGAAATTGCCCCTTCTACAATTCCGTCTGGGAGGGGAAGGACAGGAGGATGAACCAGAGGTAGTGCTGTCTCTTTCCTCAGCATTCTGACAAAAATTGGCAACCTCTTTCCTCATATTATCTGGAGACAATATTGTGGTTTCAGATCTCAATGCATTATTCACAGTTAGACTTTTACTGTCAGCGTTGGGTTCTGGAGCCATTGCTATTTGCAGATCAGCGAAATGGCTTGACTGGCTTTCATAGGGTCTTACGTCCATTGATTGGGTTATGGATGCAGGAAACCACTTTGCAGACACTGTCCAGTTGGTTGACAAGAAAGCTTGAGTTGATGGGGCCAGAAATGGCTGCCGCAGTTTCCTTAGATAGGGAGGAATAGTGCCTCTTTTGGGTGCATTTTTCAGCCCCTGGTCTAGTTGCACTGTTAACAGCAGCAGCTGTGGTCTCTGCATGATCTGTGCTGATTGCACCAGTGTTGTTACCAGGAATGGTGGTGAAAGGGGCTTCTAATTCTCCTTTGGAGAGGAAGCCATTGCTGCTTTCACGGTTTTTCATTTTAGAATGGTTGGGAAATGTGCTCTGTAATGCTATCAGATTTGGAGAAATTGGCTGCTGCAGCCGATAGGAACTTCTTACTGAAGAAGTCTTTCCCTGAAATTTCTTCATGTAGATACATGAAATAGAGTATTTAATTGAATTTCTAGTCCATTCTCCCAGCAAGCAGACTCAGAGCAGATACCAATAGAAATTCATCGAGTGATTAAAAAAAAAAAAGATAAAACCGAATATTCCAGTTCCATTAAAACAGCATAGTTGATACAGTGCTCATTGAGCAACCCAACCACAGAATCCATGGGACAAGGATGGTCCGCTTTCAAAAAAGGTACAGAACCACAAGGAGGTAGCCCCCCTCCACAGGAGACCAGTTTGGGTGATCTGCCTGTCTCCATAAGCCTGGCAGAACATCTCTGTCTTAGAGGTCCAGTGGAACAATAATAAGTCCTGCTGGGCCCAAGTTCCACAAACAGAGAGTTCCACCAGGTTGGTGCCAGGGCTGAAAAAGCCCTGGCCCTGGTTGAGGCAAGGCGAACCTCCTTAGGGCCAGGAATCAATAGCAGATGTTTGTCTGCTGAATGAAGCACCCTCCAGGGAACATACAGTAAGAGGTGGAAGATTAGAGAAGGAATTAGAAGGAACTGAAGAAAGGCACAAGAATAAGAATCTAGAATTAGAAGTAAGTTGAAAAGAAGGAAAGAAAAAATGAATAGGTGAAACAGCGCCTACTCTAAACTGCTCTTCCTGTTCAGGCAGGAAAAGAACTGAGAAGATAGCTGACTCCTACCAAGGAGACAGGAAGTTGAAAGTCTTTGTTCCTGCCTCCCTGCTTGGAGGGTGGGAATCACCCACCAAGATGTTCTCCACCTCAGAGGGAGAACAAGTTGAATACCAGTGATATGTTGGCACCTTTGGCAACATGTCTGTAATATACTTATTTCATTTTTGTTGGTTGTATGTGTTATACTGTTCTTACAGCATTCTTTTTAGTTATAACCCACCTTATTTATTTATTTATTATTTGACTTATACCTTGCCCTTTCCTTGAGTCACAGTAAGAAAAAAGGACTATACATAAACTAAATAAATAAAGATAAATAAATATATTCACCTTTTAAACGTAAGACTATTTTCCACTGGCTTTTAAAACAAAAATGTAATATAGTGTGTTTGCAAGAGACATATTAAAAAACAGGATGTGAAATATTTGAAACTTGCAAAACTTGGAAATGAATTTGTAGCAGCTTCCAAAAAGAAAAAGAGAGGAGTTGTATTATATATAAAGGAGGAGCTACAGCCAAAACTGGTTCTAAGTGATACAGATGCTAGATATATTGCAGTGGAAATAATTTGGAACTCTAAGAAGATTTTGTTGATTGGAATTTATGCACCCAATGGGGCAAAAGAAAATTTTTTCAAGGACTTACAGGAACAATTAGATGAATTGACTTATGATCAAATAATTTTGGCAGGTGACTTCAATGGAGTTACAAATTTGGAAGAAGATAAGAAATCTAAAAGTGCACAGAAAAAGAGAGGACTTTTGCCAAAATCATGTTTTGCGATTAAGGAACAAGAAAGTGGAAGATGTGTGGAAGAGACAAAATCTGAAAAATAGACAATATACATTTTACTCTGCAAGACATTTTACACTATCAAGAATTGACATGATCTGGGCCTCCAAAGAACTGGTGGTATGGACTAGAGATGTGGAGATAATGCCCAAGGTAGGCTCAGATCACAATCCAGTTATGTGGAGATTTGGGAAAAAGAAAAAGAAAAGAGGATGGAGGATAAATGAAGACTTGCTGCAAACAGAGGAAAATATGGCGTTGTTACGAAGAGAGACCAAATTTTTTATACAGTGCAATTTGAATAAGGATGTACCAACTAACAAGGTGTGGGACACATATAAAGCTGTGATTAGAGGAATGCTAATGGATCTGAATGCAAGAGCTAGGAGGAGTAGGGAAGAAATGAGACTTGAAATTATGGGGAAAAAGCCAAAGAGATACAACTTAAAAAAAGACCAGGAAAAAAGAAAATATTTCAGAATATGAAAATCCTGCAGGAACAATTGACGGCAATGAACAATAGAGAATTGGAGTGGAATTTTAAAAAAATGAAACAGAAGTCGTTTGAAGGTGCAAATAAGCCTGGGAAATATTTAGCGTGGCAATTAAAAAAAAAGGGAGAAGAAAATCATAACTAAGATTCGAGAGGAAGATAAAACATTGACAGATCAATCAGCCATTAGTAGAGCCTTTTTTAAATTTTATGCAAAGCTGTACCAAAAGAAAGAGGTGAACAGAGATTCAATAGCGGAATATTTGGAGAAAGTGAAGCTTCCAGTAATTTCAGAGGAATGGAAAGAGAAGTTAAATAGGGAAGTGACAGAGGAAGAAATAAAAGAAGCTATACAATCAACAAAATTAGGGAAAGCACCGGGACCAGATGGAATAACAGCAAAGTTCTATAGAATGATGGCCAATGAGCTGACACCGTTTCTAAGTGAGGTAATTAATGGAATATTACAAGGCCAAAAGATTCCTGATTCATGGAATGAAGCTAATATATCATTGATCCCGAAAGATGGACAGGATTTGACCAATGTTAAGAATTATCAGCCAATTCCGTTGCTGAATAATGACTATAAAATATTTGCGAAAATTATGGCGGAAAGATTAAAGGGATGGATGTCGGAATTTATTGCAGAAGAACAAGCTGGATTCCTACCCAATACACAAATTAAGGACAATTTAAGGACAGTAATAAACGCTATTGAGTATTACGATAAGCACTGTGATAGGGAAGTTGGTTTCTTTTTTGTAGATGCGGAAAAAGCATTTGACAATTTGAACTGGGATTTTATGTTTACCACTATGGAAAAGCTGCAAATGGGAGAAAAGTTCACACAAGCAGTTAAAGGAATTTACAAAAACCAGTGTGCAGCGATTGTAGTTAATGATGATTTGACTAAAAAATTGAAAATAGGTAAAGGTACAAGACAAGGTTGCCCATTATCTCCATTGTTGTTCATTTTGATTTTGGAAATTTTGTTGATTCAAATTCGAGAGGATGATACAATCCGTGGCATAAAAATAAAGGAATTTTCCTACAAAGTCAGGGCATTTGCGGATGATGTAATGTTGATAGTGGAAGATCCATTAGACAATATGCCAAAAATAATAGATAAAATAAAGGAATTTGGTGATTTGGCGGGATTTTATGTGAACAAAAAGAAGTCGAAGATATTGTGTAAGAACATGATGAAGCAAAAACAGCAAGAACTAACGGATATAACGGACTGTGAGGTAGCTAATAAAGTGAAATATTTAGGAATTGAGTTGACTGCAAAAAATATAGATTTACTTAAAAATAATTATGAGAAACTGTGGCAACAAATAGAAAGAGATTTGATAAAATGGAATAAATTAAATTGGTCATGGTTGGGAAGAATAGCAGCAGTGAAGATGAATGTGGTACCATGTGTGATGTTTTTGCTGCAAACTATTCCAATTATCCTTCAAACAATTTGACAAATGGCAAAGAAAAATTTCAGACTTTGTGTGGGCAGGCAGGAAACGTCGAGTGAAAATGAAGGTATTACAAGACTCGAAAGAAAGAGGGGGGTTGCAACTGCCAAACATAAGATTATATTACGAAGCAATTTGTCTGACTTGGTTAAAAAATGGGATAACGTTAAAAAAATGTAAACTGCTGACTTTGGAGGGACACAAAAAGTTGTTTGGATGGCATGCCTATTTGTGGTATGATAAAGTTAAAGCGGACTCTATGTTTTTGCATCACTATATCAGAAGAAGCCTTTTCACAATCTGGAAGAAATATAAGAATTACATGGAAAGTGGTATCCCTTCATGGGTGGTACCATATGAAGTAATAGATCCGAGAACTGTTTATAATGAACAACAATGTTTAACTTATAAAGAGATAATGTCGATAGAACATAGAATACCAAAAATAAAGACACAAGAAGAGTTATCTCCTCACTATGGATGGTTTCAATATAGGCAAATTAGGGATCTTTACAACTCGGACTGTCTAAAGGGAGGAATAAGACTAAAAAACTCGGAGTTAGAAGAAGTGATTCTACAAGAAGGCAAAAATGATATTTCGAAAATATACAAAATACTTTTAAAATGGTATACGGAAGACGAGACAGTCAAAGTCCAGATGGTGAAATGGGCAATAAACCTTCATAAAGAAATAACAATGGAATCATGGGAACACTTGTGGAAAAATACTTTGAAGATTTCAACTTGTACCAACATTAAAGAGAATGTATACAAAATGATGTATAGGTGGTATTTAACGCCTAAGAAGATTGTGCATGGAAATGCAAATATGTCAGATAAATGCTGGAAATGTAAAAAGCATGAAGGATCATTTTATCATATGTGGTGGACTTGTGAGGTAGCTAAGCAATACTGGGGAGATATAATAGAAATAATTAATGAGGTTTTGCAAACCCAAATAAATAAGAACCCAGAGTTGTTGCTACTGAACTTGGGAATGGAAGAAGTTCCAAGGCAGTACAGAACATTGCTATTTTACATGACTACAGCAGCAAGACTTTTGTATGCGCAGAAATGGAAAGTGCAAGAAATACCAACTATAGAAGATTGGATTTACAAATTGCTGTACATGGCTGAGATGGACAAAATGACAAGGAAACTTAAAGATCTTGATCCAGGAGAATATATTGCAGACTGGGAGAAACTGAAACAATATCTAGAAAAAAAATGGGATGTGAAAGGAGGATTGTGGCAGTTTGAGAATTATTAATATGTGACTTTATAAAGGGGAGAGAGAAGTAACTTTAAAATTAATGGGGAAACTTAGCTATTAATTAATCTAAGCTAATATTAGTAATAAGTGAGATTGTATTAAAAATAGATAGTTTAAACAGTGAAACGTAGATTGATATATTAGAAAATTGGAGATATAGAAGAATTTGAACATGCTTAGAATAAGTGATATAACATATATAGGATTTAGAAAAATTATGGTTAAGAGTAATTTGAGTAATAAGAGGGGTTTGGGGTTGGAAAGCTGTTGGAAGTCAGTAAGGAGGGGGGGAAAGGGTGGGGGCTGATATAATTTAGATAAGACGGGGAATTTGTGTATTGAATAACATTGTATGTACTCACCAATAAAAATTAAAAATAAATAAATAAAGATAAATCCTTTTTACAAGTGAAATTCTGATCAATCTGCTGTCTTTCCTTCCTTTATATAAAAAAAAAATCTAGGCATAAACTAAATAGAATAATATCAGTGATTAATTATACGCAATGATCAAAATATAAAAATCAGTAACAATTTTGCAAATGAATATTAAACTAGACACTAATAAGAAACAGTAATGAGAAATAGTTGTAATCATTGATGTGCGATCCACATTTTCCCCGACAGAAATCAATAAAATCTCTCAACTATCGGTAAATTTTGCTTTATGTTACTGTTCTTCAATATAGTTACCTGACTTACAGTGCAATCCTATGGAGAGTTACTCCAGTCTAAGGCCATTGACTTCAGTGGGCTTAGACTGGTGTAACTCTGCATAGGATTGCAATGTTTATGGTTCATCATTTTGTAGACTCCTATATTTTTTATCCATTCACTCATTATACACCACTTATCTGTTACCATTGTGGCTACAGTCAACAAATCCCAGATCATCTGATAATGAAGATATGAATTATAGCCTTTCAGAAAGCCCAAAAGCATTACAGTGTTTAATGACAAGTTACAACCTAACATCCCATTAATTTGTTACAATCCCTCTCTCTGCCCCTATAAAAAATCCTTTATTTTAGGCTATTCCCACCAAACCTGCAGAACAGTGCTAACAGAAATAATTAATATATATTTCTTATCCAGTTTATCTAGAGTTAAATGCTAACAAGAAAGACTCATATAAACATTTTTTTTCATATTGATTCAACAGAAACTGCTGCTCCAGTTGTAAAGAATTTTTGTCGACTTCCGGTTCGGGGTAATGAAGAGACCGACGTGATTCAGAGCTCCGGATCATCTGAGGTGCTGTTTTTTGGGCTGGTGGGGCTTCCAGATCGCCCACAGCCCCTGGGTTTTAGTCAGAAATCCGGCAAGAATGCTTTTAGCCCTGAGAGTGAAGGGTCTCAGCGAGTGGGAGGCTCTGAATTAAGGGCTTCTCCCCCAAGCCTTGAGATCCTCCACGGAGAAGGGCGGCCAAAATCTCTGCAGCAGCTTTGGGAGTCATTAAATAGGCTCTTTGTTCCCCGAGCCTCGGGAACGGATTTGAACAGATTTGGACGTTTGAAGCAGTGAGTACATCCCAAGAAGTCTGTATTAAGTTAAGATTACTATCTCCTCCAACGGACTGTTTTACTGAGTAAAGACTTAAATTTTAAAAGAACTAAAGACTGAGTTACCAAGCTGAAAAAGAATATTAAAAGACTGAGCAATTTAATTGGAGTTTTGAGAACAAGAAAAAGCTAAAAAGAGCTAAGAAGAATATTGTTTTGCATACCTGTGGTTGGGGAGATAGCGACTCGGTGGGCGGATCGTGGGAACTGGAAGGTGTGCCGTGAGACAGGAAGTGGAGAACAATAGACGGAGAGGAGATAGAGAGAAAGAGCGGCGAGGGAGGTCAGGAAGAGCAGGAGGACCCGGAAGAAAAACAAAGCTGGAAGAGGAAGTGAAGTACCCACCATTGAAAGTAAGGGAAAGGAAACGGAAGTAGAGGATTCACCATTGAAAGTAAGGGAAGATTATCGGTGTGACTGTATTACCATAGAGAAAGATCGCCCGACATTTTGAAACATAGAAAAACATTGTCCGACATTTTAAGGGTAAGGGAAGCCTCAATTGCCATTTTAACTGAGGGCAAACGTCAAAAACTTTTGATATATAAAAACAGAGATTTGAATTAAAAAGAAGACGGAGCTAAGAAAGAGAGCTGATTCGTGGGGACCTAAGGCAAGTCCGATGGCCTCCAAAAAAGAAAAGGACTGGCAGGCTGCTATTGAAAATTTGGATAAGAAAATAACAGATGGAAATAAAGAGATTTGGGAGATGATACAAAAACTACAGCAAAATCTAATGACAGAAATGAAAGAAGCAATCAAATCAGAAATTATGTAAGTTAAAAAGGAGATGGAGGCAATAAAAACAGATTTACAGAATACTCAACAAAAGGTGCAAGAAACGCAGCAGTTGGTGCAGGATGGGGAGAAAAGAACAGAGGCTATACAGAATGAGACCATAGGTATGGGCGAAAGAATAGTGATGATGGAATGCAAAGCAATGGACAGACAGATTCGCATGAGGTCAGTTCTGGAAAAAATGGATGGAACTGCCCTTAAACAAGTAGCTGAAATATTGGCAAAATTTGGGGGGCAAACAGAGCAGGAAATGATGATTCATTTGGATATCGCGTATAGAGTCAATTCAAAATATGCGGAACAAAAGAACTTAGCAAGAGATATTATTGTCCAATTGACCACAAGGAGAATGAAGGAGGAAATTATTAGAAGACACTTTGAAACTCCACTGGAGGTAGCCGGGACACGGATTCGAATTATGAAAGAAGTACCATGTAAAGTACTCCAGGATCGGAAAAAGTACAGTGACCTAACACAAAAGCTAAGGGCAGCGGAAATCAGATATAGATGGGAGCTACCGGAAGGAGTGATTTTTGAATTTCAATCAGGGAGACAAGTGATCAAATCGAAATATGCAATGGATGTCTTTCTGGTGGAAAATGGAAAAGACTTTCCTAGCTCAACCAGATTATAATTATGGAGTACAAATTAATTTCATGGAATGTTAATGGACTTAATTCACCCTCTAAACATAAAGCTGTGTTACATTGGTTAGTTAAACAAAGAAGTAATTTGATTTGTCTACAAGAAACTCATATTAGGGATCAAGATGTTAAATATTTGATTGACAAAAAGTTAGGAAAACAATTTGTCTCGGCAACAAAGCAAAAAAAGAGGGGAATTGTTATATATATAAAGGAAGAGCTACAACCCAAATTAATTGTGTCTGACAAAAATGGAAGGTACCTGGCTGTGGAATGTTTATGTAATGCAAAGAAAACTATGGTACTTGGATTATATGCGCCAAATGGCTCCAAAGATATATTTTTCAAAGACTTACGAGAACAAATGGAGCAGTGGACTTATGACCAGGTAATTATAGCTGGAGACTTTAACGGAGTGGTAGATTTGCAATTGGATAAAAGTCTATCAACAAGTAAAGTAAGGACGGGGAAATTACCGAAGTCTTTTTTTGAAATTCAGGAACAAGAAAATTTAGAAGATGTTTGGAGAAAATATAATCCTAAACTGAAGCAGTATACTTTTTTTTCATCTAGTCACCAATCTTTTTCGAGAATAGATATGATCTGGGCGTCTAAAGAACTGGTAGTGTTTACAAAAGAGACTGATATATTAACAAAAGTTAGCTCGGACCATAATCCAGTGATGTGGAGATTTGGAATGAAACACAAGAAAAGGAGATGGAGAATTAATGGAGATCTTTTGAGTGACCCAGAATGTGTTGAGGTGTTGAGAAAAGAAACAAAGTTTTTTATTCAGTCTAACGTGGATAAAGAGGTGCCAATGCACATGGTCTGGGACACATACAAAGCTGTAATTAGAGGTGTTTTGATGGATTTAAATGGCAGAGAGAGGAGGAAAAAAGAAGCTAAATTAAAAGAGATACAGAAAAATTATTCAAGATGAACAACAATTGAAAAAGAGACCAGGTAAAAAGAAATTGTTGTATGAAATAAAGTTACTGCAAGAACAGATTAGAGCTATGGAAAATAAAGAAGTGGAGTGGGAGTTGAAGAAAATGAAGCAAAGAACATTTGAAGGAGCTAATAAACCAGGGAGATATTTGGAGTGGCAATTAAAGAAAAAGAGAGAGAAAAGAGTAATAAGTAAGATTACAGAAGAGGGAAAGGAACTATATGATCAAGGATTGATTGAGAGAGCATTTTACAAATATTATGCCAAGTTATATCAGAAAAAAATAGTGGATCATGAAAAGATAAGAGACTACTTTGACAGGATTGACTTACCAAAGGTACTAGAGAAGTTGAAAGAGAAGCTTAGTGCTGAGATATCAATAATGGAAGTGTTACAAGCAATACAAGCTACTACAGTTGGTAAAGCTCCAGGATCAGATGGAATTACTGCAAAATTTTACAAAGTGATGGCAGAGGACTTGAAACAACTGATGCAAAAGATGATGAATGGAATATTGGAAGGGGTCGAGATGCCAGATACATGGAATGAGGCTAATATTACATTGATACCAAAGGAGACATTAGACTTAAGTAATGTTAAGAATTATAGACCAATATCTTTAACTAATAATGACCATAAAATATTTGCAAAGATACTAGCAGAAAGACTTAAGACTTGGCTAGTGGAATTTATTGGAGAGGACCAAGCCAGTTTTTTACCGGAAAGGCAAATAAAAGATAACTTACGAGTGTTGTTGAATGCTATTGAGTATTATGATAAAAATCCAGGGAAGCAGGTTGGTTTTTTCTTTGTGGATGCGGAGAAAGCATTTGACAATTTGAACTGGAATTTTATGTTTGCAACAATGGAGAAGATGCAGTTGGGAGAGAAATTTATACAAACAATAAAGGCAATATATAAAAACCAATCTGCAAATATAATTGTTAACTTGGATGTAACCAAAAAGTTGGAAATAAGAAAAGGAACAAGACAAGGGTGTCCGCTTTCCCCACTTCTGTTTGTAATGGTACTGGAGATTTTACTTAGGCAAATAAGAGAAGACAATTCAATAAGAGGATTGAGGACTAAAGGATTTGAATATAAAGTAAGAGCTTTTGCTGATGACATAATGGCGATAGTGGAAGATCCAATAGAGTGCATGCCAAAATTGATGAAGAAAATGAAGGATTATGGAGATGTAGCGGGTTTTGTAATTAATAAGGTGAAGTCCAAAATACTTTGCAAAAATATGACTAAACAACAACAAAAGGAGCTGATGGACAAGGTGGAATGTGAAGTAGTAAACAAGGTTAAGTATTTGGGAGTGGAAGTGACAGTGAAGAATATTGACTTATATAAGAAAAACTATGGCAAGTTATGGCAACAAATAGAGAAAGATATGATTAGATGGAATAAAATAAACTTGTCATGGTTAGGTCGTATTGCAGTAATTAAGATGAATGTTCTTCCAAGAATGATGTTTCTACTACAGACAATACCTATTGTTAAAGACAGTAAACAATTTGAGAAGTGGCAGAGAACCATGTTAAACTTTGTTTGGGCTGGAAAGAAACCCAGAGTTAAAATGAAAGTACTCTATGATGCGAAAGATAGAGGAGGATTACAATTACCAAATTTTAAATTATACCATGAAGCGATATGTCTGGACTGGCTAAAGGAATGGATGACATTGAAGAATTTGAAGTTGTTAGCATTGGAAGGATATAATAAATTATTTGGATGGCATGCATATCTATGGTATGACAAAGTAAAAGCAGACTCTATGTTTCTACGTCATTATGTCAGAAGAAGTTTGTTTGCTGTATGGACTAAATACAAGAAATATATAGAAGAGACTATACCAATGTGGTTCATCCCTGCGGAAGTAGTAAATCCAAGAACAGAATATGCAGGGGAAGATTGGTTGACTTATAAAGAAATTCTTGAGATACAGCAGAATAACTATATGTTTAAAGGTAATGAAGAATTGCCATTCCAATATGGATGGTTTCAATACATGCAGATAAAAGACCTATATGAGAAAGACAAAAGAAAAAATGGTTTTAGACTACAAAACTCTGAGATTGAGGAGTGTTTGCTTCAGGGGGGGGAAGAAAATAATTTCTAAAATATATAAGATATTATTGAAATGGTTTACAGAGGAGGAAGTTGTTAAAGTGCAGATGGTCAAATGGGCAATAAACTGTAATAAGGAAATTCCAATGGAAGCTTGGGAAAAGGTTTGGAAAAATGTAGTTAAGATTTCAGCATGTACCACTGTGCATGAAAATGTATATAAAATGTTGTATAGATGGTATTTAACACCGAAGAAATTGGCCAATGGTAATAGCCAGATGTCTGATAAGTGTTGGAAATGTAAACAGCATGAAGGTTCATTCGACTTCCGGTTTGGGATCCATGGAGGTCTGAAGCAGCTCCATTTGCGGAGCTGACCGGACTGCCGTTTTAAGCGGCCGGCGGGGTGAAAATAGCCCGCGGCCGACTGCTCTCAGGCGGAGAGCAGGCAAAGAACGCTCGAGACCCTAGGGTGAGTTAGATCTCGGACGAGGGGGGGCTCTACACAACGGGTCCCCTCCCGATCCTTGAGGTCCCACCCTGCGACGGGTCGGCTACAATCTCTGCGGCAGTTCTGGGGCCAATTCGGCTGGCATAAGACCTACATACCCAAGCCTCGATTGGGGGAAGAAGCGGAGAGGAGAAGTTAAAATCGAAACAGCGATTACAACCCGAGAAAAGTGAAGGAGAAGGTAAAGATCACTATCTTCTGATACGGGACAGATTGATAAAAGCAGAGAGGAAAAAAAGTAGATTTTTAAACTGCAACAGACTAATGAAAAGGAGGGGAAGATTCGGCAAGAGTTGTATTTGAAAAGAGACTAAGTTTAAAGAAGTTATTAAAGAAATCGGACTATTGTTTTGAATACTTGCGGTTATGGAGCTGTGAGAAAAAGACACCATCACGAGATCTGCTGTGGGAAGTTGGGAGACAGGAAGTGCGTAACAACAATAGAGTGGCTGGAGAGAAGCGGCCCTTGCTGGAGGGCAGGAAGAAGGGAATCGCCATCTTTGAAAGGGGAAGGGTCGCGGCTTCAGCGGAAAAGGAAGTAGGCCATCTTGGATTATAAAATCATAGAGAGACCATAGAGAAAAGACGCCCGACATTTTGGACTCTTTAAAAACTAATTTATGCAAGAAGACCGGGACATTTGAAATAAAAAAGGTATTAAATTTAACGCCACGGAGTTAAGGAAGAGAGCGGATTCGTGGGAGCGAGCTAAAGCAAGCCCCACGATGTCGAAGAAAGAGTGGCAATCGGCAATAGAAAACCTGGATAAAAAACTTTTAGAGGTGATTAAAGAATTCAAAGATATGAAATTGGAGCTGATTAAAGAGGTTAAACAGACAGTAAAATCGGAGCTGTCAGAAGTAAAATCGGAGCTGTCAGAAGTGAAGAAAGGTATGGAAACAATACAAAATGAATTACAAGGAACGCAGCAGAGAGTTAAAACAGTAGAAGGAGCGATGGAGAATTTAGCAGACACGCAACAAACAGAGATGAGACTGATGAGGGGAAGAATGGCGGTTGCGGAAAGTAGACACATGGAGAAGCAGCTGAGATTTCACGGTCTGCCGGAGATGGAAGGAAAGACAGCGCAAGAACAGATGACGGAGGTGTTAGCTGAATACCTGGGGAAGGAGGAGGAGGAAGTTGTGGCTATCCTTGATGTGGCATATCGCGTAAACTCGAGAATTGCAACCCAGAGGAAAGTACCAAGAGATGTGATTGTGCAATTTACAACACGAAACATGAAAGAGAAGATTGTGACTAAACAGTTTCAAGACCCATTGGAGATCGATGGCAAGACAATTATCATAATGAAGGAATTACCCAGATCAGTGTTATTGGATCGGAAAAAATATAAAGCGCTAATCCAGATGTTGAAGGACATGAAAATCAGGTACAGATGGGAGCTTCCAGAAGGTTTGTCCTTTGAATTTGGAGGTGCCAAAAAGCGCATTAGATCTGAGCGGGAGATGCAGCGATTTATAAGGGACAATGAAAAAGACTTACCAACAAGACTATGAGTATGAAGTGTAAAGTCATATCTTGGAATGTAAATGGACTAAATTCACCGAACAAGAGAAAAAATATCTTCCACTGGCTATTAAAACAAAAATGTGATATTGTTTGTTTGCAAGAGACCCATATTCGAAAGCAGGATGTAAAATATTTAAAATTGGGAAAATTGGGCAAGGAATTTGTAGCGGCCTCAAGTAAGAAAAAAAGAGGAGTGGTGGTGTATATAAAAGAGGAGCTACAGCCAAAATTTGTAATGAAAGATGTGGAAGCCAGATTTATAGCAGTGGAATATACTTGGAACTTAAAGAGAGTGTTGGTAGTCGGAGTTTATGCACCCAACGGTGCAAAAGAAAGCTTCTTTGAGGATTTGAGGAAGCAATTGGACGATCTTTCATATGACCAGTTAATTCTTGCTGGAGACTTCAATGGAGTGACGGACTTGGAATTAGATAAAAAGACAGTAACGGCACAAAAGAAAAGAGGATTATTACCAAAGCTCTTTTTTGAGTTGACCCAACAGGAGACTCTTGAAGATGTATGGAGAAGAGAACATCCCAAAACCAGACAGTTTACTTTTTATTCTGCAAGGCACTCTACATTATCAAGAATTGATATGATCTGGGCCTCAAAAGACTTAGCGTTATGGACTAAGGAGGTAGAAATAATGCCGATGGTAGGCTCAGATCACAACCCAATTATGTGGAAATTAGGGAAAAGGAGAAAAAGGAAAGGAGAATATGGAGATACTGAGAAGAGAGACAAAGTTCTTCATACAATACAACGTGAATAAAGAAGTACCAACTGGTAAAGTTTGGGATGCTTATAAGGCGGTTATAAGGGGCATACTAATGGACTTAAATGGTAGAGCAAGAAAGAAGAAAGAGGAGAAAAGACAAGAGATTGAGGAGAAAATAAAAGCCAAAGAAACACAGTTAAAAAAGAGACCAGGGAAAAAGAAATTATATCAGGAAATTAAAATACTTCAAGAACAGCTAACAGCAATGAGTAACAAAGAATTGGAGTGGAACCTCAAAAGACTGAACCAGAAAGCGTTTGAAGGTGCAAATAAACCTGGGAAGTACCTGGCATGGCAATTGAAGAAGAGAAGGGAAAAGAAAATAATAAATAAAATTTGTGAAGACAACAAAACGTATTTGGAACAGACCACCATCAGTAGAGCCTTTTTTAAATTTTACGCTAAGCTGTACAATAAGAAAGAAGTAAATAAAGAATCAATAGCGTTTTATTTGGAGAAAATGAAACTTCCAGAAATCTCGGAAGTTTGGAGAAATAAATTGAACAGTGATGTAACGGACGAGGAAATAAGTAAAGCAATACAATCTGCAAATTTAGGAAAGGCGCCAGGGCCAGATGGACTTACGGCTAAATTTTATAAGACAATGGCCAACGAACTGGCACCATTCCTAAAAGAGGTGATCAATGGAGTTTTAAGGGATCAAAGGATTCCATATACCTGGAGTGAAGCGAACATATCATTGATCCCAAAAGAGGGCCAAGACTTGACTAATGTGAAAAATTACAGACCTATATCGTTACTTAACAATGACTATAAAATTTTTGCGAAGATATTGGCGGAGAGACTGAAGGGGTGGCTCTCGGAAGTAATAGAGGAGGAACAAGCAGGCTTTTTGCCAGACATACAAATAAGAGACAATTTAAGGACAGTGATTAATGCTATTGAATATTATGACAAGCGTTGTGACAAAGAGGTTGGTTTCTTCTTTGTTGACGCTGAAAAGGCGTTTGACAATTTAAACTGGGACTTTATGTTTGCCACTATGGAAAAGCTACAATTGGGAGAAAGATTCATCAGAGCAATTAAGGAAATTTACAGAGACCAGACTGCAGCAATTGTGGTGAACGATGAAGCGACCAAGAAATTGACTATAAGTAAAGGAACAAGACAAGGTTGCCCGTTGTCTCCACTGTTGTTCATTTTAGTATTGGAGATCCTGATGATACAAATACGACAAGACGAAGAAATTCGAGGAATAAAAATAAAGGACTATTCATATAAGGTCAGAGCATTTGCGGATGATATAATGTTAATTGTAGAAGACCCATTGGAGAACATGCCAAAAGGGATAGATAAGATTAAGGAGTTCGGAGACCTGGCAGGTTTTTATATTAATAAAAAGAAGTCAAAGATATTATGCAAAAATATGACTAAGCAGAAACAACAATTGTTAACGGAAATAACGGACTGTGAAGTAACAAGTAAGGTGAAATATTTGGGAATTGAACTGACTGCAAAGAATATAGACTTATTTAAAAACAATTATGAAAAACTATGGATTCAGATAGAGAGAGACTTGATTAAATGGAATAGGTTGAATCTGTCATGGTTGGGTAGGATTGCAGCAGTTAAGACGAATGTGTTACCAAGAGTAATGTTTTTGCTACAGACAATACCAATCATCAGAGACTCTAAACAATTCGAAAAATGGCAGAGGAAGATATCAGATTTTGTATGGGCAGGCAAGAAGCCTCGAGTGAAAATGAAAGTTCTACAAGACGCAAAAGAAAGAGGCGGAATGCAACTGCCCAATCTGAGACTTTACCATGATGCAATCTGCCTAGTGTGGCTGAAAGAGTGGATGACGTTAAAGAACAAGAAATTACTAGCCCTAGAGGGATACAAAAAAATATTTGGATGGCATGCATACCTATGGCATGATAAAGTAAAGGTGAACTCGATGTTCCTGCACCATTATATACGGAGAAGTTTATATACAATCTGGAAGAAGTACAGAACTTATCTACAAGAAGGAACCCCTTTGTGGGTAGTTCCATATGAGGTGATAGATCCGAGAGCTGCTGATAATGAGCAACAATGTTTAACTTACAAAGAAATTACTAGAACTGAAGCATCTAAACTCAGAATAAAGACGCAGGAGGAACTATCACCTTATTATGACTGGTTCCAGTACAGACAGATTAGAGATTTATACAACTCGGTCTCTGTAAAGGGAGGTATACGAATAGAGAATTCAGAACTAGAGCAGACCCTTCTTAAAGAGGACAAGAAAAGAATATCTAAGGTATACCAAGTACTGTTGAAATGGTATACTGAGGATGAGATAGTTAAAACACAAATGGTGAAATGGGCTATAAATTTTAATAAAGAAATAACAATGGAAGCATGGGAATACTTGTGGAAGACTACAATGAAGATAACGACATGTACGAGCATTAAAGAGAACATTTACAAAATGATTTATCGTTGGTACATGACACCAAAGAAGATTGCGCTAGGGAATTTGAACACTTCTAATAAATGCTGGAAATGCAGGAAGCATGAGGGTTCCCTCTATCATATGTGGTGGTCGTGTGAGGTAGCTAGGCAGTACTGGGGGGAAATAATAAGAGAGATGAGTGAAATTTTGCAATTTCAAGTAAATAAGAACCCAGAACTCCTGCTACTAAATTTGGGAATGGAGGGAATTCCAGCTCATCATAGGACGTTGATATTTTACATGACGGCAGCAGCCAGACTTTTGTATGCGCAAAAATGGAAAGTACAAGAAGTGCCAACTATTGAAGATTGGATACACAAATTGCTGTACATGGCAGAAATGGACAAGATGACAAGAAAACTGAGAAATCTGGACTCAGGGCAGTTTAACACAGACTGGGAGAAGCTGAAACAATATTTGGAGAAGAAATGGGAGGTGGGAGGAGAACTGTGGCAGTTTGAGAACTACTGAAGTATAATAAAATGTAGAGGGGGGTGACTTTACCGGGGGGGAGAAGAGATAAACGTGAATCTCTAAGCAGTTAGGTTAATAGATTGATATATATAGATTAACAAATAGAATATCGATAGAAAATAACTAACCATAAGGGTTAACTATAAGGACTGATTAACTAATAATATTTTCTTTCTGGTAAGATTTGTATAATGTACCAAATTGAATATGTTTACCTGAAGATATATATGAGTTAAGTTGATTGATTATATAATGACAGTAATATAGATCTACTATTGAAGGGGAATAGAAATACTAATGTAATTAAATATAACTAAAACAGAAGGAAGAAGATAGAATGTAACACATAGAGTATAAGTCAAATTGTTTGATTTATATGAATGTATGATTTATATGGTTTATGATCTATAGAAATATTTGAAATCTGAACTATGAAAAATGGGATAAATTGTTTGTCCAATATGGAAATAAGGACTCATAGGGTACAGAGTTTTAAAAATAGTTAAAGAAGTATTGCTTAGAATAGAGGGAGAATATACATTTGTTAGATAGAGGAATTTAAAAGGAGTAAGGGAAAAGGGACAAGGGGTTGGAAAACTGTTGGAAGTCAACAAAAAGGGGGGGAAAGGGAGGGGGTTAGAAATTGGAAATTGGGAGAATTGATTGTAATGTGAAAATAATTGATCCTAACCCAATAAAAATTTTTTCAAAAAAAAAAAAAAACAGCATGAAGGTTCATTCTATCATATGTGGTGGACTTGTGATAAGGCTAAGCAGTTCTGGGGGGATATAGTTAAAGTTATGTCAGATATTTTACAAAGGAATATAAATAAACCCCCGGAATTGCTGTTATGTATGAACCTAGAAGATTTTGATAAAACGGACAGAGTTTTATATGATTATATAAAGTGTTATATAGTGTTTTATATGATTACGGCGGCCAGAATGTGTTATGCACAGATGTGGAAGTCTCAGGAGATACCATCTATGGAAGATTGGATTTTGAAAGTTTTGAACATGGCAGAAATGGACAAATTAACAAGGAAATTGAAAGAACAAGAAGAATTGGACTATATATCAAGCTGGGAAAAATTTAAGAAATATGTGGAAAAAAAGTGGGACATGAAGGGGAAATTGTGGTCTTTGGAGAAGTAGGGGAGATAGAAACTTACTTAAGCTTAAAAGGGGGTATATTTTACTATATGTAATGAGATTAGTATAGTATATTTACAGGGGATATGTATGTAATTTTGTTTTACTTAGTTAGCATATGTACTTATTATTACTTATGCAATCTTTATATTTTTAACTAAGATAAGTAATATAGTTAGAGTAGATAGTAGGTATAATATAGATATATATTACATTAGTATTATAGATTTTATGAATTTATATGATATACTTTTTAGATTAAGTTGGGTATGGAAAACTGCGGGGAGTCACCAGAAAAGAGGGGGGGGGAAGGATGGGGAAAATGCAACGGGGTGAATAATGATAATGATTTTTATGTTTATGTTTGTAAACCCATCCAATAAAAATTCTTTAAAAAAAAAGAATTTTTGTCCAGTCAGTCCCATCAAAAATTATACCTAACACTTTCTCCCAATGAAGTATAAAACTATTAACTCCATCAATGTTTAATATAAAAATTATATTTTAATTTAAAAGTATACTCTTTGTTCCCTGTGTACAATAGACACATTTATTAACATCTGTTAATGTTCTTCAGTTTAGTTTTGTTTTCTTACTTAAATACTGACTTGCAGTTGAAAATATTGGAACCACTGAGGAGCTCTGATTTAATTTCTGTACAAGTTCTTCTAAACTTGTGCAATAATTGCCCTTAATACATCAGTAGATCTTGTAAAATTATATTTTGCCCCAAAAGATGTATTATTTTCAATTTTAAAGTCATGGTTATAAATACAAGAAGGTGGCAGGGAAATTAAAGGGCTAAATATATTTTAAGTTTAGCACAAGGTTGAAAAGTTGAACCAAAAAGTGGATGCAAGTACTACATTAAATTCTATCTCATATAATGGGTTGTAGTCCATGATCTGTGAGCAGAAGGTACTGATTGTCACAGATTTTTTCTTTGTTCCCTTCCCTCTGGCAGTCCTTTCTGACCCCAGGAGGTTACTGCACTGGGAGGCGACTACAATGGGTAGGGAGAAGGGGATGAAATCATCCTTTCTGCCTCTTCCTCTGACTCAGTTTTGTTGATGGAAGAGGGAAGAAAGGGTGAGTGCCTCCCCACAGTCATGTCATGACCTGCTTAGATATTATTCCACACAGGTCTCATGATCCTGGGAATAAATGTTCCAAGGGCTGGAAAGGAATGTGAGAAAGATCCTTTCATTTTAGGACCTAGCAGAGAATTGGTCTGGAGAAGGTGAAGAGATGGCTCTCCTTAGTCAGGTTGCTCTAACAAGTGGCCAAAGCCTTGGGCAGGAGATTGATTCAGTGATGGGGCATCTGGCACTCCTACCCATCACTGTGGGAGCTCACAAGGCCAGACACTCACCTTAGTTTATCAATATAATTTCATCAGCAAATGGAAGTCTTCCTGAGTGCTAAACTGAATTACTATCAAGCTGCCAGGTGGGCTTGGTTACTTTTACTGATCTTGCCTGAATAAGTTCAACCAACCTGCCCCAGGCATAAGTGAAGCCTCCACCCAACCAGTCATCTTGTCCACCCAGGATATTCCCCTGCCTAGATGCAATCACCTCCCCCCCTCTTCTGGGAAGCATCCTGCTTTAACTTCATCAGAGCCAGCTAATCCATAGAGGCTTATACTGGACTCATCCCAAATTCCTGTGTTTGACAATGATTTCTTTGATATTCCTTTGCACTGGCTCCTATAAATATCGTTGCTCCATCAGCCAAAGGGTGGTAGCAGTCTCTTCACCTCTGCTTGCACAGAGGCTTCCAAGTCACTTTTCTTTCTTTGGGACTCTGAGATGTTTCCTTGCCAAACAGGAGCATCCTTCTGTGCATGAGTTCCGCAGAACCTTTGGTAGCTCTGTTTAAGTCCCCAATCCTCAAAATGGACAGCATCCTCTAACAGACTAAGGATAGGGGAACTCCTCCTCTTTCATGAGACATGGACTTGTTATTCTTTTTCTTTTAAAACTCTTATTTCCCATTCCTGAAATCATTTCCTCTCTCACTACTTCTTGTGGCCATTCCCCAGCGTAGAATTCTCACTCAGCTAGTGGTTTAGCCCTTTTGAACACAACTATTCCACTTCCTCATGCTTAAGTACCTTTCAAAGCCTGCAACCCTATATTTCCCTGAATAAATTCTAAAAAATGTTTTGGAAAAGATCTGGTTGTTTGAGGCAAAGATCCGTAAACCATACATTCATCTCCCCCTAACTAATGAGTGTGTCTATTTTTTAAAGTTAGCCAGACTGGAAGCAGGAAGAGGTTTCCCCTGAGGGTCTCTCTAGACGTGCAGGTTTTTAGCTTTGGGGAATAGCTGATAAAAATAAAGTGGAGCCTAAATGGCCTCATAATGTCTCCGTGGGGGGGAGGAGGGGCTCCTTCCTCCCTCTCAAGCCATTTTCCTGTGTCAAAATACCACTGGAAGGAGTTTTTTCCCTGTTTTTTCTACTCCATGTAAAATATTCTGTGCACATGGAGCAGTGAAAACAGAAGGAGGAACTCCCCCTGTGTTATTCTAACATGGGAAAAGGTTTAAGGGGGGAGGGAGGAGCCCCTTCTCCCCCCATGGAGGCATTCCATGGCTGATTAGACTCTCCTTTATTTTTTAACATCCATTTACTTTTCAACTGCTGTATGGCTGCAGAAACCCCAGACCCAACTCTTTAAAAACCTGCATGTCTTGAGAGACCCTGACACCGAACTTAATCCCTCAAATTGGTTGTGGTTCCATGTGAATGGCAGGTAGGTAGGTAAATTTATTTTATATGGCCATTGGTCTTTAGAAAACAAAACATATATACAAATTGCAACCGTAAAATTTAAGAAGAATTCTAAAATACCAGACAACATTAAAATTATTTAAAACTCAAGCAAGACCAAGATTTACTGCTCAGACTGATTAGATGCTTTCTTAGAAACTGCACTTGCTCTTATTTTTCTAGTGGCCAAGGCAAAAAGTACCACTTTATAGGATACAGTGGCATCTGCGTCAGATAACACGTAGACTAATTTATTGGCGTCAGAAAAGGAGTGTGTTATTTAGGGGTTTGATCAAGAATTTCTTTCTGGGTTCCGTATACAAAGGACAAACCAGAACATAGTGAAGAAGATCCACTACTGATCTACCACATAAACAAATGCATCACTCCTTTGGTTTTTTGGAGTACCAGCCTAAAAGTAACTCAGTTAGCATTGTTCGGAATCTCAATGATGTAAATGCCATTCTAAGGTTGTGCGCAGTAATATCAACCAGGTAAGAGGCCCTAATATGGCCTTTTTAAATAAGTTTATACCATGAGGAGACCTTTTCTGGGTAATTGACACATTGTCAATTAAGTTGTCACCTTTATAAACCCACTCCCGCAGATTGAAATTGTTCCCTGAGGGCCGAAGCAGATCATCTGGGACAGTGTAGTGGGAGATAATGTTATTGAGAAATTCTGACCTTTCCTTGACCTTGCTTTGCAGCAACTAGTAGATGAGTTTGCTCAGGTGAACGTGGGACCTGATTGAAGGAAGGCCAAGTTCTGTCCATAACAGGGCTACTGGAGTTTCTTTTGGCAGGGCCAGAATTCATCTCAAAAAGAGGTTTTGAATTGTTTCTAGACTGGCTAGTGTCTGTTCCTTCCAACTCCAAATTTCAATCCCATACAACTGAGATATGACCTTGCTGACAAAAAGTTTCACAACTGGATCTATAAGAAAATCACCCCTGATATAATAAAACATTATTGCTTTAATTGTCTTGAGACCTGAAGATTTTACAGAAGCTAAATGGGCATTCCAGTTCAAGGTTTCACTGTAAATTATGCCCAGATACTTACAGTTCTTGCACTGCCAAATCTGAATTCCATGGATGCTCCAGAGGAACTTTTTTGGTTTTCTCTGAAAAACGATTACCTTTGTTTTGGTATAATTGATGGTAAGTTGCTCTTCTTTACAGTAGACCCCCGTTTGTGTAAAAGCCTCCTTAGGCCAGTTCTAGTTAAGGAGATTAAGACTATGTAGTCTGCATACAATAAAACTGAAACTTTCCGGTGTCCTACAGCAGGCGAAACAAACCCTGGACCAGATAATCTCTTCACAATGTCATTTTTGCATAGGTTAAAAAGTAAGAGCACTAAAACGCACCCCTGCCTTACTTCCTTTCCCACCAGGATTTCAGCGGTTCGAGAACCCAAAGAGCCTACATTGATTTTTGCATGCATGTCAGAGTATAATTCCCTTATGAGGAACAGCAGTCTTTTATCTATACTGGTCTTTGCCAGTTTCTCCCAAAGTTGATCTCTATTAATAGAGTCAAAAGCAGTGGCTAGATCAACAAAGACCACAGAAAGGGCTTTGGTAGGACTATTCATTCCTGAGTAGGCTAGCTGGTAAAGTGTTTGGCAGCGGTTTATGGTGCCTTGGCCTCTCCTGAAGCCTGCTTGATGGGGGTGAAGGATATGATTACTGGCAACCCAATCCTCCAGCCTTTGTAGAAAATATTTCCCATACAGTTTTGATGTTTTATCAAGGAGGCTTACGGGGCGATAGTTGTTTGGATTGGTTTTGTCCCTTTTTTGTGAATTGGGACTACTATGCCTGTCTTTCAGCCAGCAGGAAATATGCCCAAGTTGTTTATCTGGTTAAGTATTTTAGCTCATATTGGGTTCCACCAATTGGGGAAGGTTTTTTCCTGATCTGTAGGAATCAGATCTTCCCCAGAGGATTTTCCAGAGCCTATGGAGCTAATAAGATTTCCTACTTCAGATTCCAGTACTGGGAGTCTGGTTGTGGGGGGGGGGGGGTCCTACCATCTTTAGTGTAGCTTGAGGAGGTTGGTAGATTTTTGTAAAATGTCTAGGTATTTAAGCATCTAGTAAAGTTTGGCGTCTGACTTTTAGGTCAGAACTCTCCAAAGCTAGAAATACTGAATTTTGTAGCTGCTTCATCCACTTATGCCTCCTGAAACCGAGAGATATGTATCAGGGTCCTGGCCCCTGCCATAATCTGGGGATTTGGGATTCACTGGTGTGCTGCCAGCCTGATCCTCTTTGGATTTCTCTAGGAGTATTTATTAAGATCTTTAACATGCTTTGGGAGATGCTCTGGAATGAAGAGAAGGCCATTACCAGGACAGTTATCTCTGTTGCCAAGAAGACGAAGAAGATCCAACTTTGTTTACTTTTCTTTCTCTTTCTGCAGCTTATTAGAAATGAAATTAGAGCTTAGTTTCAGGGGGAGTAGCGTGGGCAGTAGTAAAGTGGGTAGTGCCTGAAGGGGTGGGTAGTGCTTGAAGAACTTAAGGCTTAACAGGGGGAGGGGACAGCCATTCCTATCAAGAAAGTCTTTCTGTACAGAACTCTTGGATTATTAAAAGCTTTAACTCATGCATCTTTGGACTTAGGCAGCGAAGTTATTTGAGATTTAAGCTGGCAATCTCTGACAGACATGGGCACGATCTGAATTACGATTTCCAAAAAACCCCGATTTTGGTGTTTGCACCATCATGACTCAGCTAATCGGTTCTGTCCACGGCAACCGATCCAGTAGTCGGGGGTTTGCTTGTTCGGGACTTGATCGGATATATCGGTTTCTGTTCGGAATTGCAGACACTCTTGCGCCAGTAATTTATTCCAGGGGCAACGGAGCCAGGGGAATGAGCTGTGTTTGCCCTCCTTCTGTCGCCCTCGAAACACGAATGGAAGCCCAGCTTTCCTTGATTAGCAGGCTTCCTTCCAACCACGGAGCAGCAACCCAGGGAAGGGAGGGGGAAGGGGGTGTTCTGAAGCCATGGGCACAAAGGAAAGGCAAAAGGCAGCGCGGGAGGCTGGGAGGCCGCCCGCGCCGTTCGTCTTTCCCCAGGACAAGGGGTGCACGGGCAAGCCAGCCGCCCCTTGTCCTGGGGAAAGGCAAAAGGCAGAGCTCATCGCCGCCTCCCCCTGCCTGCCGGGCCTGGCAGCCGCTGCCATGAACCACCATTCCTATATCACTGGAAACAGCGGGGCACCCTCCCACTTTGGCCTTCCTGATTCCGAATCAGAAGTGGGACTTGATCGGTTAGAATCGGTGGCCTGGGTTCGACAGCGGCTCAGATCCACGAATGGCTTAATCGATATATTTTTTTTATCTTGCCCATCTTTAGTCTCTGACAATGTCATCGGTGGGTTTGGCTGTTGGAGTCAAAAAGATTCTATTATTATAATTTAACACAAGCCTTAGAGCACAATGATCACTCTCAGTACTGTCTCCCACTTCAAAATTATTTATCTGATCCAATAGTGTGGAGAAAACAGCTACATTGTGCTAGCATATCAGGAAGACAGATATGTATAAGAATCTCCTGACTTGTCATACTTCATCCCATGTAGATTGTACAAGTTAAATGAGGAAAGTAGCTCTAGAACCTTCAAACCAGCCTTACTAATTATGGAATCTAGCGCATGATAATTGAATAGCAAAGCTTGATCAGCAACCTGGTGGTATATAAACATTAACGCACAGGAGGGAGCCTATATAGTGGTCCTTGACTGATACTATTTGTATGTACTTTGGGCAAGTAATTTCAATAGTTTGACTTTCCACCTTCAAGTTGAAGGTGGACCTTCAAGTCGACTATGACTAGCATTGCCAGGCCACCGCTACCCCACCCTTTAGAGTAATTCTTAAGTGTCGGTGTGGCAAATACCTTAAAACCCTGAAGGGATAAAGAGGCAGGGTCCTCTGCCCATGTTTCCTGCACTAATAGAATATAAAATTTTTGTAAAAGGTTTGGGAACTCTAAGTCATGGAATTTATTATGCCAGCCCCCCAGATTCCATGACAGTATCTTTAATGTCAATCTCTTGCAGTTGTATCCACATCTCCTCGGATGTCATGCAGAATACAGCCACTTTTGGGAGAAACTCCACGGGCAGAAAGTTGGAGTTCATGAGGAAGTGCATTGTGCATTTCCAGTTCACATTCCATCAATTGGCTAGTAGGAGACTCATTATAGGTTTGGGGTTTGTCTGGGGAGATGCTGGAAAGGGAGAGTGATGTTGAGATACTTGGATTCATTGTCAAAGGGCCACACTCATAAGAACATAAGAACATAAGCAAAGCCATGTTGGATCAGGCCAGTGGCCCATCCAGTCCAACATTCTGTCACACACAGTGGCTAGAAATCCAGTGCCATCTAAAGGACTGTCAGTGAGGCCAGGACACCAGAAGCCCTCCCACTGCCTTCCTTCCAGCACCAAGACAACAGAGCACCACCTCCCCACAAAGAGAATACCATCTATCTCCTGTGGCTAATAGCCACTGATGGACCTCTGCTCCATATATTTGTCCAGTCCCCTCTTGAAGCTGGCAATGCTTGTAGCTGCCACCACCTCCTGTGGCAACGAATTCCATGTGTTAATCACCCTTTGTGTAAAGTAGTATTTTCTTCTATCTGTTCTAACCCGACTGCTCAATAATTTCATAGAGTGCCCACGAGTTCTTGTATTGTGAGAAAGGGAGAAAAACACATCTTTCTCTACCTTCTCTAACCCGTGCATTATCTTGTAAACCTCTATCATGTCTCCCCTCAGTCGTCTTTTCTCCAGGCTAAAGAGCCCCAAGCGCCTCAATCTTTCCTCATAGGGAAGTGTTCCAACCCTTTAATCATTTTAGTTGCCCTTCTCTGTACTTTTTCCAGTGCTATGATATCTTTTTTAAGGTGTGGCGACCAGAACTGTACACAGTACTCCAAATGAGGCCTCACCATCAATTTATACAGAGGCATTATGATACCGGCTGATTTGTTTTCAATCCCTTTCCTAATAACCCCTAGCATAGCATTAGCTTTTTTTATGGCAGTCGCACACTGTGCTGACGTTTTTAGTGAGTTATCTATCATGACTCCAAGATCTCTCTCTTGGTCAGTCTCCGCCAGTTCAGACCCCATCAACTTGTATTTATATTTTGGATTTTTGGTTCCAATGTGCATTACTTTGCACTTGGCTACATTGAACCTCATTTGCCACATGGATGCCCACTCTTCTAGCCTCGACAGATCCCTTTGGAGTGCCTCACAATCCTCTCTGGCTTTCACCACCCTGAACAATTTCGTGTCATCTGCAAATTTAGCCACTTCACTGCTTAATCCCAATTCCAAATCATTAATAAACAAGTTAAAAAGCATTGGACCCAATACCGACCCCTGTGGCACCCCACTGCTCACCACCCTCCACTATGAGAAGTGCCTGTTTATACTCACTCTCTGTTTCCTATTAATTAGCCAGTTTTCGATCCACAAGAGGACTTGGCCCTTTATCCCATAGCTACTGAGCTTACTTAGGAGCCTTTGATGAGGAACTTTGTCAAAAGCTTTCTGGAAATCAAGATAAACAATATCTATCGGGTCTCCCTTGTCCACTTATTTGTTCACTCCCTCAAAGAACTCTAACAGATTGGTGAGACGAGATCTTCCCTTACAGAACCCATGCTGAGTTTTCCTCATCAGCTTTTGGTCATCAATGTGCCCACTAATTTTATTTTTGATAATAGTTTCCACCAACTTACCCGGTATTGACGTCAGGCTGACTGGCCTGTAATTTCCCGGATCTCCCCTGGAACCTTTTTTAAAGATGGGGACAACATTAGCTACCTTCCAGTCCTCAGGAACAGATGCAGAGTTTAATGACAGATTACATATTTTTGTGAGGAGATCTACAAGTTCACACTTGAGTTCTTTCAGAACTCTTGGATGTATGCCATCTGGGCCCGGTGATTTATCAGTTTTTAAATTATCTAGCAGTCACATAACCTCCTCTCTCGTCACCTCAATGTGACTCAGGTCTTTCAAAACCCCTCCCAAAGTCAGTGCTTCCAGAGTGGGCATGCACTTCTTATCTTCCACAGTGAAGACAGAAGCAAAGAACGCATTCAGCTTCTCGGCCATTTCCCTATCACCCTTTAGTAATCCTTTTACGCCTTGGTCATCCAAGGGCCCCACTGCCTCCCTAGCTGGTTTCCTACTTCTAATATATTTAAAGAATTGTTTATTGTTTTTCTTTATGTTCTTTGCAATATGCTCCTCATATTCCCTTTTTGCCTGTCTGATCACAGACTTGCACTTTTTTTGCCACAGCTTATGCTCCTTTTTATCAACCTCACTCCGACTAGTTTTCCACTGCCTAAAAGAATCCTTTTTACCTTTTACAGCTTCTATTACATTGCTTGTTAACCATGCTGGCCTTTTCCTAAACCTATTTGTGCCTTTCCTAACCAGCGGTATATATTTAATTTGAGCTTCCAGGATTGTAGTTTTAAATAGTCTCCAAGATTCCCCAAGTGTTTTGACTTTTTTTACTTTCCCTTTCAGTTTCTTCTTCACGTACCCCCTCATCTCAGAAAAGTTACCCCTTTTGAAGTTAAACATGGCTGTGTTGGTCTTATTAGGCAATTTCCTATTTATACATATGTTGTACTCAATAACATTATGGTCACTGTTCCCAAGTGGTGCAATCACATTTACATCTCTCACCAGGTCTTCAGCATTACTGAGGACCAAATCCAGGATCACCTCTCCCCTAGTAGGTTCTGTAACCATCTGTTCCATAGCACAGTCATTGAGACAGTCTAGAAACTCACTTTCTCTCCCCCGATTCGAACACCCATTGGCCCAGTCAATGTGTGGGTAGTTAAAATCACCCATTACAACACAGTTTTTTTGTTTAGCAGCCATCTTTAATCCTGTCATCATTTTATAATCCTCCTCTATTTTCTGATCTGGAGGGCGATAACAAACTCCCACAGTTAAGTTTCCATTTGGGCCCATAATTTCAACCCATAGCATTTCCAGAAGCGAATCTAATTCAGTTACCTTCTCAATCTTACTGGAATGTATACCTTCTCTGACATATAGAGCCACCCCACCACCAACCCTTCCCTCCCTATCCTTCCGATATAATTTATATCCAGGAATCACCGTGTCCCACTGATTTTCCTCATCCCACCAAGTTTCTGATATGCCCACAATGTCTATGGATTCGCCCAACACTAAACATTCCAGCTCCCCAATTTTACCTCGGACACTTCTAGCATTTGTATATAAACACCTGTAACTTCCCCGGCACACTTTGCCTCGAGACGTAGTTAGGTCATCTGCACTGTTTGTCTCCATCTCAGTTGACAACTCTAATCTATCTCCCTGTAGAAGTGTTATACCTAGCCCTTCATCTCTCTGAGATGAACCATCCTGAACCAGAGACACTTTATCTCTTGTCGGCTTTCCCCTAGCATTTAGTTTAAAAACTGCTCTGCCACCTTTTTGATTTTAAGTGCCAGCAGCCGGGTTCCTTCTCGGGACAAGTGGAGACCGTCTCTATTGTACAGCTCTGTGCAATACAATAATACTTGGGTTGGTGAAACTTCTTTGAACTTCTTTGAACTTCAATAGCTTTGGACTTCAACAGCTTAACCAATCTAGTCTTGATGTTATTGCCGACTGTTCCTCTTCTGGAAGAGTCTGATAGGTTTTAATCTTCCTCAACTGAGTTATCAAGATGGAGGCACTCATTTCCGACCTGAAGATCTCTGGATGTAGCTGACATGCTGGCTTTGTTCTGTTGGGGTTTTGTTCTGTTGGGGTTTTGAGGTTTTTGCTTGTTGTGGTTTGGTATACAGAGGTGTTATGATTGAGTTAGTAAATACTATTGTCAGAAAAATCTCTCTAGAACTCAGGAAAGATTTTTGCCAGAGTATCAATGCAATGGAAAGATACAAGATCTTCCATGGCCACAGTTAACAATCTGTAATTGTTACGTAATTAAAGTGCACAGTGCCAAATGATTTTAGATATTGGTTGAATATTTAACTTCACCATTAACCATTAAAGTGCATTGTGTTATAAGGTCAATAAATACAATGATAAATACTTAATACCTGAATTTATCAAACTATGAGCCTTTAAAATTGACAATAAAGGCATACATAGTCATCCTGCATTGTTTAGCAGACTATCACTTGCAGGTCCCCTTAGTCTTCTGGATTTGGTCACAATCCTTGTGAGTTGTTCCAGATTGGATCTTATTTGGTTCAGCAATTCAAAAATGAGGTTCAGTGTCTTGGCTCTCAACGTAGCAAGCTCATTCAGAATGTTGTCTGCTCCTTCCATGGTTGTTGCTACTTGTGGTGGATTGTTAAATTCCGCACTGTCATCTTCCTCAAAATTTTCATTATCAGCCAGAGGTGCAAAATTATTTGTTGTGAAGATGTTGTATACTGTGGACTGCAAAATAATCCTCCATTATTTTCTGCTTACTGGCAGGAGATGTTGTTGAATCCTCTGAGTCACATACTTGTTTACTATTTCCCATGGCTTTTCCGTGCTGCATGCTGCGTTTGCTTTAAAAGCCTTTAGCAATCAAGTAGCAGTCTAATCACTGTAATACACAGCCTAAACTTCTCGTTAACTTCTCCTTATTGTCCAGCAGACACTATAATGTATTTGGCAGAGGTCTCTTTGGAGGATTAATTGGTTGTAATTCAGTGACTCCCCTTTCTCATTTTCACTCTTTTTTCAAATTACGGGGGAGGGTCAAGTTAAATTCCTCTGTCTGTTTAGATTTAAGGACTGTCTCAGGCTACTGAATAAGGAAACAGCTGTTACCAAGTAGCTGATAAAAGTTGTATAAATAGGGAGTTAAAAATAGAGTAAAATAAGATAAAAACTTGTGGAGCATTGTGACCAGAGCTTCTAACTCGACACCATCTTGGAAAGGCAGCCACCAGGTGAGTGATCTGAACATAACTTAGAGAGTCTGCACATGTCATCTAAGGATGCATGTGAAAGGAAGTATACATGGTTAACACACAATGTTCACACTCAAACATTTAAGAGCAATGGCATATATACAGCTTATTCCTAGCCAGTAACTATCTAGAGAAGAGGGGAAGGGAGAATCAGTCATTATACCAGCCAATCAGTGTCAACAGCCTGTGCATTTAGTTACCATGTACTTGTGTTCTTTTCTTACACTGCAGCAAACCCTCTAAGAAAGTGGAGCTCGTTTACTTGTTGTAGAACATGATTGTCTGAATATCAGTCCAACCAACTCTGGCGGCTTCTCTTAACCCACTCATTTGATAACAGAAGCAGGACTGCCAAGAGGCTTATCCCTTTACTAGAGGTTTAAAGTGTGGAAATAGGCAGCTGAAACTTTTCATGGTACGGAGGTAAATAACATCTTATTCATTAAAGGGACAAGACATTTTTATTCTCTAGGCAGTTGGTAACCTATAATGGAAATGGTGTTTCAAGTGGTTGCTACAAGCTTTTACTAGTAAAATAGTTGAGAATAGGGTCTTCAGTATCTCTTGTGAGGATGAAATATTTTCCAGTGAGTAAGTCCAGGTCTAATAATGAAGTAAAATGAAATGGTAATGATGGTAGTACTGAGGCAATAGAATGCATGTAAGTGGAAAACTTGTATGATATGCAAAAGTGTTGAATAGACTTCTATCTTTATTTCTCTTTCTGATACTATTTTTTAATCTGCATAGTTATACATGGGGGACCATTAGAACTAACTCTCCCCACCTGCAGTTTGAAGTCATACAGCCTATTCTGCTAATCCATCCTGCCGGGTATGTACACACAGCCCAATCATATATACTCTTACTGTGTTGCATAGGGGTTGGTGCAAGATCCTGTCACTGCTGAAAAGATCTAGGGGAAGAAATTTGGTTCAGAAGTTGCACGTCATAAAGCATGAATCCTCCAAGCTCAGGTCTCCTTCTCAGGTCACAGGCTGAAGGGAATAGAACCTTTACTTCTCTTACATTGCAATCCTGACAGGTGTGAATGAAAGTGCTCAGGGAGCTGACCAGCCACTACGCCAGCATATCTCAGAGATACACTGGCATAGTATCATGGCCAACTGCTGGCTGAAGTGCACTGCAGGTGCAAAGACTGCACTGGCAGGGAAGGGGTGGATCCAGGGTCTTGGCAGAAGTTAATCGGCTTCCTAAGCTTGAGAATGTCTCCCAGAACTGACAGAAAGTTACCCCATCAAAAACCGTGGTTTAGTCCATGGGCAGCCAAAGAATGGGACAGTCCAAATGGTCCCACACACAAAACTGATAAAGCACAGGATGCCAACTACAACTGGAGCCACCACCACCCCTGTGGAAGCCACCCCCCTCCCCAGCACCCCTGCATTACATAATCCCCAGCCAAGGTTCCCATAGTTCAGAAGGTAGGGAGGATGGGATAGGCTTCTGTCTCAGAGGTCACTGACATACACACTTAGAGCACACAGTATCGCACTTCAGTGGTGGGAGAGGCACAGGGAGACCACCTGGCACCATCGAAGGAGCACTTAGCATTAACACCCAAGGGGAGAGCAAGGGGAGAGAAAAGCCTATGCTGTGCAGCTAACATGTCTCATTTTAGAACCCTAACAGGTAACCCACATCCAGAGATGACCATGCACTGGGTTGAGAATCCGGCTGCATCAGCACAGGAATCCAGACCCACCTCCCCATCCTCCTTGCATAAGGCCAGGGTCATCTCAACATTGCTGGTTCCCACACCCAAGGCTAGCAGTGTGTTTGTACGGGGGTGACCCAAGCCTGGCCCACCTAGCAGTATGCCACATGTCATGCAATGGGTCATACTCCAAGGGAAGTGTACCCAGGAGAGCTGACATGATGTGGGGAGGAGTGGGATGGTGGCAGCCCCATGTCAGGGTCAGCCTCCTCCCAGGTGTGGAAGAGAGCACATATGTGCTATGAGGTGACTGGCAGGATTGGAGCAGCAGTGGGTGGAGAAGATGCAGCAGCAGATCAGTAGATATCATTTGGATGGCAGGTGCCTGTCTGCTGGCACTCGGGGGGGGGGGGGAGGTAGATGCTGAATCAGCAGAATGTGATTCACCGTGACTGCCACATAGAGTGACATCATCAAGCACTGCTACCTGGCTGGTGGGTGCTGCTATGGTTGCTATGGAATCCACTGCAGTTGCAATGCCTCTGTGTCTTGCAGAGGGGTGCATGTTATTTTCCCCTGCAGAATGTTCATAGGAAATGGAGCAAGGGTGTCACTGCTGCTGCAGTGACTGGCTGCCTCTGCTATAGCACTCTTCAGGATTGTGCTGCCCATCTTCTCTTTTTTTTTAAAAAAAAAAATTATTATTTTTTTAATATCTAACATAAAAAACTACAAAAGACTACACAAGTATAAGGAGGAGGGGGAAAAAAGGGAGGGGAGGACTGGGAAAAGGGAAAAGCAACATACAAACAACAAACGCTACACTACATGTCTTGTATTCCCTTCATGCTGCAATTTTTCTTAAAAGTTAACTTTCTAATATGCTATCAGGTTGGTAGATCTTATACAATACAGACTATATTCAGGATCAGGACTTCTCCCCCCCCCTGCGTCTCCGTCTCAGTTCTCTCTGTGCAGCTGGAGCAGCTGCGCCCGCTCTTTCCTCCCCCCCACTTTCCCCTTCAGACTTCGAACTTTCTTCTTGCTGAAACTCCTGATGGTTGAACAAAAAGTCTGTCAGCTGCGCGTCCGATGTAATCTTGTAAGTTTGATCCTTATATCTGAATCAGATGCCTTCTGGAAACAGCCATTTATATTTTACATCACATTTCCTCAAGAAAGCCGCAAGTCCTTTATACTTGAATCTTCTTTTATGAGCCAAAAATGGAACATCCTTCAATATTTTAACCTTATTGCCCAAATAATCCAAGTCCATATTGTACGAATTGTATAAGATGGTGTCCCAAATCTTCTTAGATGAAAAGTCAATAATAATCTCGCGAGGCAGCTGACGCTTCATTACATACTTTGAAGATGTCCGCCGGACTTCCAAAATATCGCCTTTTAGCTCTTCTTTAGTTGCCTTTGCGAATGGCGCCAAAAGTCCAGACACCAAATCTTTTAAATTTTCACTTTGCTCTTCTTTTACATTTTGAAGACGCAGTACCGTTTGGGCACGGTCCACTTGTAATCCTATTATTTGATTCTCCAAAAGCTTCACTTCCTTACTTATTGCTTTCATGAGTACTGCGTTCTCGTGTGCAGACTGCTCTGCTCCGGTCGCTGTTTCTTTAATGGCTTTTACTTCACTCTCCACTGTATCAACCTTTTGCCCCATTTCATTCAGTTTCGCAACAAAGGGCTGCACAGTATCGAAGACTGCTCGTCTCACCATCTCTTCCAAAGTTTCCCCCTTCCCCTGTAACGTCGCCATCACCGATTTACTCATTGCAGGGCTCTGCTTTCTCGTCGCCATCTTAGGGGGGGGCGCCAACTAAGTTCCGAAACTCGGTGCACAGGAAGAAATCCACACCTTTTTAGCTTCAACTCCCACCAATCCTTCACATACGCTTAAAAATCAGAAGGGATTCGCTTACTTACAGGCTTTCACCTTAAATCTGCTTGGCCCGGCAGCTCACAGAGTGCTGCGCAAGTCTGCCGGCCTCCGTTGGAGCAAACAGGCAATTTACCCCCTGCATTGCTTCCAGGGGGTTCTTCCCGTGGCACCCCGAACCCTGGCTCCCTCACTGGGAGTCCTGGGGGTTAACCCTCACGGGTCAACCGCCCGGTCAGGCTGTTCAGACAGTTCCTCCCGGACCTGCGGAGAGGAGCGTCCGACATGGCCAGGAAAACGAAACCGAATCTCGTGCTGCCCATCTTCTCAAGCTGGCCAGCAGAATGTTCATGCTTGTATGCTGCTTTCAATTGCTACACAATACCCCTGATAATATGAAGGCAGCACACATGTACAACCTTTGCTACTTTAGGGGTGTTAGGAGAGCCATGACCCTAGATTGCTGGATAGCCAAGCTGCACCATTTTGTAGGAGTACAAACATATCTCACTTCTGTCTTTGAATAAACATCGCTTCCTCACACTTACGTGACTCGTCGTGTTCCTCTAATGTACTGATACTCACTCAAGTGGCTTGTGAGCCACACGCAGCTCTGACATGGCATTTTGGGCTCTTCTGAGCACTGTTCCCCTAATGTGTCATCTGCTTCATGTCCCAGGAAAGTGGGCAAGGCCAGCGCCTGGCAGAGCTTGTGGTTTACAGATAGTTCTCACCCTGAAACAGCAACTGCTGGAGGTACTTCAATGGGCTTAGACAGGAATAACTCTTCTTAGGATTGCACTGTTAGTGTTTGAATGTTTGAATATACTCAGTGTAGGAACACTAACTTATCTGAAACTTAAGATAGTTTGGTTCTACACTGCAAATATTTCAAAGAATATCTATGCATTTTATAAGTGCTGCACAGCCGTGAGAGCTCGTAGGAGCTAACTGCAGTCCCTTCAGGACAACTGGTAGGAACTTCAAGGTACATTTTTAATAGCTTGTTATACTGTCTTGTTTTTATATTGATAACCAATTATTTTAATTGACAGGCTGGAAAACTGGGCTAAAACAAAATGAATTTCAACAGAGATAAATGTAAAGTTCTGCATTTAGGTAGGAAAAATCAAATGCATAATTATAGGATGGGGGAGACTTCTCTTGGCAGTAGTATGTGTGAAAAGGATCTATGAGTCTTAGTAGACCATACACTGAACATGAGTCAGCAGTGTGATGTGGTAGCTAAAAAGGCAAATGTGATTTGGGGCTGTATCAACAAAGGTATCGTGTCCAGATCACATGAAGTGAGTATCACTCTGCTCTGGTTAAACCTAACCTAGAGTATTGTTTCCAGTTTGGGGCACCTCAGTTTAAGAAGGATATAGACAAGCTGGAGCATGTCCAAAAGAGGTTAACAACGATGTTGAGGGGTCTGCAGACCAAGTCCTATGAAGAAAGGGTGAAGGAGCTCAGTATGGTTAGCCTAGAGAGGAGACAACTGAGAGGTGATATGATAACGATCTTCAAGTACTTGAAGGGCTGTCGTATAGAGGATGGTGTGGAGTTGTTTTCCATTGCCCCAGAAGATCAGGCCAGAACCAAACGGCTGAAATTACATTAAAAGAGTTTTCAGCTAAATATCAGGAAGAATTTCTTGACAGAGTGGTCCCTCAGAAGAACAGGTTTTTAAGCAGAGGCTAGATTGACAGTAATGCTGGTACTGTGACCTAGGCAGATCATGAGATGGAGAGCAGGAAGTGTTATATCAGTGCTTAGTTGTCATAATGCTGATCGTCACTTTGGGGTCAGGAAGCAATTTTCTCCTAGCCAGTTTGGCCAAGGATCCTGGGGGGCTTTTTTGCCATTTCTGGGCATGGAGTAGGGGACACTGAGGGTATGGGAGGGAGGGAGTTGTCAATTCCTTGCATTGTGCAGGGAGTTGGAATAGATGACCCTGGAGGTCCCTTCCAACTCTCTGATTCTGTGATTCAAAGATAAGACTCCACTGCTGGAAGCAACAAACATGGAGCAATAAAAGAGAAGGGGATAGGAGGGCTATTTTTTGAACTCTGAGAAGATCACTGACCTTAAATACAGATGCCTTAAATGACAGGTGCCTTCTTGGCTTCCTCCTAAAATATTAACTGAAAGAAATTTCACAATTTCCCTGTAGATTTCTGTCCATTCTCAATAGTTTTTTCATTGAATTTATTACTGATATTGAAAGAAATTACTGAAACTTACTTGAGAGTACAAGAATCGAATGTCTAATTTAAGCTCCCTGTTCTTCTGCCTAGTTAATAGAGAAACTCAATCTAAAGAAACTGAGACCACAGAGTTTAAGAAAAGCTATAGGTATACACTGGAATTCAGAAATGGCCCTTTTAAAAATCTTGCCAATCAGAAGAGAAATAGGTACAGATCTGCAGATGTTTTGGTGGTCTTTTATATCTATTATTTTAAAAAATAACACCTGGAAAATATTTGCCTAGCAACAATAGTAGCTTTCTAAGCTACATATCTAGCAAAATATGTTCTGATTCCAAAACAGTTAGCATCTGCACAATTGCCTTTGGGACTGCCTTAGAGTCGAGGCCGCTGATGGACCTTGTGGGCTGCCTTATTTTACCAATTTTTCTTGGTTGTTTTCCTGGTTGTGAGCACTTTATTTCTGTGCATTACTGCCTGCATAAAATATAGATGAGCCATCTTCAGGGGGTTTTTTTTAATGGTAAAAGCAGTGTAAAGTCCATCTATGTCAATACTGTGTGCCATGATGGGAGGTGGGGGAATAATGCAAGATAAACGATCCCCCCTCTTTAGATTATCCACATTTCAGTGAGTTTGTTGGTAAGTCCTTCTTAATCAGAAGGATGTATAGTTTATATGGAAAAAGAAATACAGTTAATGTGTCAAAGACACCAAAACATCTTAGGTATAAAATTCCATAAATTTCTACTTGCAGAACAACAGTTGGTACAAAATATAGTCCACACTGGAAAAGAAGGTGCTATGGATGGAATTGCAGGCGCAAAAATATAGTTTCATGACTTATAAAATGTCTTCATTTCTGATCATTCTGTGTGCCAGTGGTGCCTTTCACTTGAGAATCATCTTTAATATTTCACTTTGTTTGGGATCATATAATCTATCTCCAGACTTACCTAAATCAGCTCTGCTGCTCTGTACTCATCATCCGATGCAAGAAGAGTCAAGAATTAACATTAAAAATAAAACTACATACTAAGCTTCTTTGTCTCATAAAATATAAGATATTAAAGATGTTACTAAGTTTGTGCTTGCTACAAAAACACAGAGTTAGTAATGGCCAAGATGGCACAAACCAAATTATGAACCAAAGTTTGGCATGAGAGCCAGTTTGGTGTAGTGGTTAAGAGCACGGGACTCTAATCTGGAGAGCCGGGTTTGATTCCCCACTCCTCCACAAAGCCAGCTGGGTGACCTTGGGCAAGTCACAGTTCTCTTGAGCTCTCTTAGCCCCACCCACCTCACAGGGTGATTGTTGTGGGGTAATAATAACACTTTGTAAACCGCTCTGAGTGGGCATTAAGTTGTCCTGAAGGGCGGTATATAAATCGAATGTTATTATGTTATTATTATGAACCGGGCTGGTTTGGCATTCACGAACCAGCATTTTGTGGGACCCCGTTTTCTACAAACTTCCACAACTTTTAAGGCTGGTTTGTAGATTTGTATTTGGTTCATGACGCCAGACAGCCCGGAGCCGATCCATTAATTCTCTAGGCAACAGCGGGGATGAATGTCTGCAGAACTTCTGCAGCCATGGAAACACCAATCTTAGCCCTCAAAACATTGATAGGCAGCTCTCCCTGCCAACCAGAGCGCTCCCATGCTGCTCTATGAGAGCAAGGAGTATATAACTTCCGGCTCTCAGCTGCGTGGTTTCACTTTCCAGCAAGCAATGAGGGAGGAATTGTTGGGAGCTGAAGTGAGAGAGGGCAGATTTTGGAGGTTTTTGGTGGAGTTGCTGCTTAAAAAGAGACTGATAAACAATCTCTTCCTTATTTAAGGAACTTCCCAGCTGTGAAGGTGTTTGTGTGGTGGTTTAGGGGCCTTTTCCCCCACTCCAGTCCCAGAACTACTTCTAGGTTCTGGGGCCAAGCTTAGTGGGTTCCTCTGCTGAGGGCTCACAGTACTCTTTTTTATTTTGTTTATTCATTATTCTTATTTTGTGCACCTGTCCTGCCTGGGAAGGTGTCTGGGTAGTGGGTTAAGGGCCTTTTCTCCAACCCCAGTCTCAGAGCCACTGTCAGGCTCTGGGGCCAAGCTTAGTGGTTTCCTCAGCTGAGGGCTCTTCTTAATAGCTCCATGAGGGTTAGAGTGAGGGGCAAGGGTAGTCGTGGGAGGAAGAAGTCCCAAGTTCGTTGTCAGGATCTTGGCATCCCCTGTCATACTTCAAGGGCTTGACACCCTGACCTGAAAGCGTAAGAGACTGGGCCAAGGACTGGAGTCTAATGGGCATTGTGCTCTTATGTTAGAGATAGCTGTAGCGGTCTCCTCTGTCTCTGTCCTGTGCAAGCGTAAGGAGGAGGGGGCCCCTCCTGAGCTTATCTGCCTGTCTCCTGAAAAGAAGAACCGTTGTTATGGATACATAACCTTGGAACTCCTGAACTTCCTAAAACATCCTCTTTGCACTCACCCTTAGTTGCTTTGCTTTGCTTTTGCTTACATATACACCATAGCTATTGGGGGATGGGAAGTGGGAACCTAGACTAGGCTGGCAGCTCGTGGGGGTGGGAACTGGGCTCTACTTAAAATTCAATATAGACTTGGGGGCTTGGCTCAGAACTTCATTCCTAGTGGTGAACCTGTAGTGGATTGCTGAACTAGTAAATTATCAATAAAGCTTTAACTCATGCAGTTCTCGACTCATGTAGTGAAGTCATTGAAATCTACCTGGAAGAACCTTACACTCGTCCTGCTGGCCCACCGGTGCCCAGTAATAGTGGAGAAATCTCAGAGTTAGAGCCTCTTTTTCAAGATGGAGGGGATCCACTTGTGGGGGAAGAGGAGGAGGCAGAAGAGTTGTCAGAGGAAGAGCAACTGCTAAAAATTTTCAGGAAAAGGAGGAGGATGAAGAATCTCAGGGTGCATTGGGCGGGGGGGGGGTCTTGGAGAAACATTCAGTTCTTCCACATCCCAACCACTTGGGGCTGCCCCTGCCTGCAGCCCACCCCTCACTCCATCCTCCCGGCCCAGCCACACCCATACCCATCCCAGTTTCAGGCCCACATTTTGGCAGCACTTCCTAACCGTCCCCAATGACCCCTGTGTGGTGCGTTGCCAGGCCTGTGATGTCCTAGTGTGTAGGAGCTTGGATCCCAAGCACCTGTTGTCCACTGCCCTCCATAGGTATCTGCAGAGGTACCACCCAAGTCTGTTGCCTCCAGAGCAAGGAGAACCATCCAGTAGGGAGGGATTCTGAGCAGGGAGAAGTGGGAGGGGAACGGGAGTCCATCCCGAAGAAGAAGACTCGCATTCGCACTGACAGTGTTGTGGGTGGGAGTGGAACTTCCAGCTAGACTACCCTTCAGGAGGTTGTTCCCTCAGGGTTGGTGGCACTGCCAAGTAAAAGAAACAGGGGGAGGGCTCAGGAGGCAGGGACTCATTTGGTGGTGGAGATGTTTGCCCTGGATGGACTGCCTTTGTCCGTTGTGGAGGGTGTGGGCTTTCAGCATCATTTTGCCCCCTGATATACCATGCCCTCATAGCGGACCGTTGGCCAGTGAGTCTTGCCATCCATCTACCATTGTGTGTAGAGCTGGTCAATAACAAGCTGTCCAGAGCACAAGGGCAAAATGTGCACTTCACAGCGGACCCGTGGAGCATCCATCAGCATGCCTACCTCACTCTCACTGCCCACTGGTGGCAACTGGAGGACCTACACATCACCAGGGTAAAATCAGGACCCTGGGAGGAGAGGATATCCCTGCTGCCGGGCTACAGAGCTGTTCTGCTCCAGGCGTGGGGGATGGATGAGGACCACATGGGGAGGAAAAGGCAGACACATATTTAGACAGTACTTTGTTTCCAGTTTTAGTTTTTACAGAACCCTGGGGTGGTTGTATCAGAGGATATGGCCTTCCATACAAAACTTCAATTGGGGACAACCCTAACATCCCCCTGGCTGCTGCCATTATGCATGTGAGTGCAATGGGAAGAAGTTCAATCCATTTCAGAGAAGTTTCCACAGTCAGTTTGGTCAGTATAATCTTTACAGATTATTTAAACATTCAATCTGACCGCTGGAATGGGGCCTCCACACTGTATGAACGTGCCACTGGATGCCTAGGGCCTGCACCACCTTCTGGACAACCTCGTTAGTGAAGTGCATTCCATGGTTGGAATTTAAAGCCACAGGTAAGCTCAACCTAGGTAGAATTTCATTCAGGAGGCATTTGGATACGTTCCTAGCAGTAGGGGCAGTACACGGGAATGCCCTGGGCCATCCAGTTAGTTGATCCACAAAAACAATAAGAGTAATATCTTCCAGATTGGGGAAGGTTGGTGAATTCAACTTGCAGGACCTCAAAGGGTTTCTTCATCCAGGGTCTTGCCCCTGGCACTACAAGGTCAACCTCCTCCTGCTAGGATACTCCTCACCAGACCTTGGGGATTGAAGATTCCAGTTCTCCCACATTGGAAGTTAACCTTGGGTCCCCCACCAACAGCTGTCTGGGGGTATCATGGCTTTGACCCCACCCAGTCTCTGGGCTACTGCCAGGATCAGAGGTTCCTCATTATGGAATGCAATGCTGTTCCCTCAAGGTCTGCCCTCCAGGATTAACCTCCCCTCATGGATTGTGTCTGTCCTTTCCTGTCCAAGAATATCCTGTCTCCCCAAAGGACATCTCCTTCCCCTCAATATTAACCTCATCTCATAGACTGTCTCTGTCCTCCTCTCCTTGAATATTCCTGTGTCCCCAAGAACATCTCCTTGACTGGGGGAGGATGCGAGCAAAGGAGTTGAAGAGATGAGAAAGCATGACAAGAGTCCCAATGAAGGGAGAGAGTGATCCAGGGTGTCTCCAACCCCCCTCCTTCCTCAATAGCTGAGGCTTTCCTTGAGCCCTAGCCACTGCTCAGGCCAACCTGAAGGGCATGCCACCCCCAGGCTCCAAGGAACCTGGCCAAGAGCCTGTCACATGTCAATTGGCATTCGTGGCTGGCTCCCATTTTATCTAACGGAACTTTCTTGGGGCACCCGCTTGCCGGGTGTATAACTCAGACATCTGAAATACAATCTTCGCCAAACTTGGAGGGTGGCTGGACGATAGCCTGCTGAAGAGTCCCTGTAAGTTTGGCATCTCTAACTGTGAAGGAGGCCATTCCAGGACCTTGGGAAATGATGAAACATGAACCAAACAAACTAGTTCGCGAACTGGGGCAATATTGCATGAATAAATTAAAGCCAATAATGTTGCAGTCAAGACTGTCATCACCATCTGTTCTCTCAGTTTTCCAATTGAGATAAAGATAACTAAGTTGAACATTCTCAGGCAAATGTTTTTGGCACAAAAATGAGGTTGCAACTGAGATATTCGCAGAACGATACCTCAAACCATGCCCTTTTCACATCTACTCCTCTACTTTCATTGTCCTTTGCAGGCAGCTGCTTCAGCACCTTTTTCCAGTTGGGTTTCATTTTTGTCACAATATGATCCTAAGATACTAAGAGCCCTTCAGCCATGATAAAGAGTTAATTACTGCTTATCACCACTTCTGTATTCCTGTAGAATAATCACTGTTTGACTGACTCTTTGAGAAATATATTTTGAAACAGGCCAATAAGGATCTAGATATCCCGTTAGAGAATCCATGACTCTTCATAGCCTCTTGAGAAGATTTTACATAACAAACTCCATGTTCTTCACGTTCTCCTTGATACCTCTGAGGAAGAGTGCTTTTGGACTGTTTGCAACCTTGTTATTTATGAACTCTGAATGATATTTGAATATACTTTGAGGATTATCATTGTTATATGCTGCTATTTATGCACTTTATATACCTTATGAGCAATATATTTACCCTTTGGAAATTAGCACTTTAGCACTAGCACTTTGATATCCTGTATGTATTTCCTTCTGAAGCACCCTTAGAATTAACCCTCTTATGGTACGGAGAGCTGTTTGGCATAAAATATATATCTGTGACTCTTATACAGAAGAGTTACATTGTATATTTTTCTTTACTACACTGTATTAAATTTCCCTGACTTCATTTTTCTGTTGCATACTTCTGTCTATTATATGATTTTTAGAAATGAAACTGGTTGATTTTCTTTTATCAAAACTATGGAAGTATATATGGGTCACCGGTGCTATATTCAGATTTGGAGGTAAGGCTGTGGGGCAAAGAGAAAAGGAGAGAAAGGTGGAAAGAAGAAAAGTGATAGAAGACAATTATGCCAATAAAAACATTACATTCAAGAAGTAAATAAGATGGCATGTATTGGTAACAGGTAATGTTAGGTAATGTTAGAGTTTAAAAAGCCACAATGAATATAGGCACATGACCCCCCCCCCATGACAATTGTTCCTATAAAATTTACTCTATCTTAAATCTCCAGTATGAACAACTTCTTATAAGGATTTGACCTGAAACATTCGTGCTGCAATATTTGTTATCATGCAAGTACTGGATTGATGCATCTTCCCTATCCAAGAGCCCTTCCTCCATCACTCTGTGCCAAATCTGGTCACCTCCAAAGAAATGCCAGGCCTTGTGGCAAACAGTGATTATAGATCTGTATTCTACACCTCCAAATATTTGTCTTCACTTTCACACCACTTTACTTTCACACCACTTGTTCCACCTAATGTAGAGTAAAACTTTGGTTCAGGCCTCATGTCTTGCAAAAAACTTACTAGGCCTGTTTGATGGGAAAGGCACAGCTCTGATAATAAATTGTACCTGAGTTGCTTTCTCCCTGCTAGAGAGTGACTTTGGGGGAGATCAGTGTCTGCCACTGATCTCAGCTCTTCCCATACTCCCTAAACTTTCACACTGAGGTAATGTCCAATTAAGAAACGAGCCCTGATTGGTTTCCTGAGTGGGCTGATGGCCCCCTCCACTTGTGGAGATGCCTCTTTGTTTCTAAGCAGTTTACTATTCCATCATTCTACCACTCTATACCATTCCAGACCAGTCTTGACCAGCTACGCAAGAAGAGAGCTTCTAGCTCCATGCCATCTCCAGGATGCCTAGAGTGAGCTGGCATGGATGGACTTTGGTAAGAAAAACTAGCTTTGGAACCAACTCAGAGAACGTTTAGTCAGTCAGCCAGCAAGTAGTATTTTAGCTAGTTAGAACATAGATTAGTAAGCTGTTGTTTTCTGCCTTGCTTAAATGCTTTCATGACAGTTTCTGCCTAGCATACACTCCTATGTTGTTTCTTCAATAAATTCCACTAATATATTTTACCAGCCTGTATTCAGTGTTGCTTGCTAAGGAGGTACACACACTCATAAGAACACAGGAAGCAGGGGTGCTTCAGACAAATGACCAGAGCTCTTAGAGGCTCCTAGGGGACTTAAGTGGCCAGGAGAGCCATCAGGGACAGGGGATGAGAGCCTCTGGGTTGATACAACCACTTTCCTGGCTAGGAGATTACCTTGAACTGGGTTCTCTCCCTACACATGCAGAAGGTATCTGGAGTGGCGCTCTGGATAGCCAGGGTCCTGGAAATTTCCCCCAATTTCCCTGCCTTTTTATAGCTACTGTAGTTGATTCTACCAACCAGATTACTTTTTTAAAAAAAATTGCAAGGGAGAATCTACAACTTATTATCCTACCCAAGGATAGTCTGGGAATTAATTAAAGTAGATGAGACTTAGGTTATGGATCTTGTTCACTTTTAAATTAAATCTATGCAGCAAAGGGAGAGAGATAGAGATATGGGGTTTAAACCCTTCCATCTCACATGATATTGATAACAGAATTCTTGCTTCACCTTATGGACTATTCCTTCTAAGGAAAGAAGGCAGCTATCTTTTTCCCTTGAAAGGGCTAATAACACAAGGGAGGGTTGGTTTCAATGTCCTAACCATGCAGAGGTGGAAAGCTTAAATCCCCTCTCCCTTCTTTGCATAGATGAAACAAAAGATAAAGTGAAATCTTTATACGTTTTGGCACAATCTGAAAAGATTCTGAAAGTCGTCTATCTCAAGTAAAATGTAACAACGAAAATGAAGGTGTACTGAATCTACCTTAACATAAATAGTTATTTTGACTAATATAATAGTTTCCTTAAGCCTGTCAAGTCAGTAATATAGCATAAACTATATAGTGACATTCCATTCATAGACACAGTGGTTTTCAGGTTAATTAAGATAAACATTTAATTTAGTAAACAATATGAAAAAAATTGCACTTTGTTGTGACATGTCTTGAGCATCCAGTTTAATTAGTCAAGTATATTTACACATGTTATTTTTAATGCCTCTCTTCTTTCAACAGTTCTATGAATGTAATCAAGTTGCAATGTTCTATGCAGACTGGATCACTGGCAGCTCAAATGGATCTAAGATGTAACAAGTGCTGAAATCCAAAAATTCCTTTCAACTGAATATTTAATTATTAAAATTCAGCATCTATAGAGCTCATTTAAAGGACTTAAATGTACTTCACAAACATGATCTACTAATTTTTGCAATAGCCCTGGAAAACAGACTAGCATGATGAATATAATTATCAAAAGTTCAGTCTTACCTCCTCCCATGCTATTCAATCCACAATAAAATACCCTCCCCAAACCCTACTCTCTGTGCTCCTGCCATACCTGCAAAGGTGAAACAAATGGCAACCAGAGAGGATTTTTTCAGTGGTGGTGCTTAGTGTGGTCTCTCTCTCTCTTGAGGCTTGGTTGGTCTACCTCCTCACTGTCTTTTAGGCATCAAGATGAAACAATGTTTTACTTAGCATTTTAACTTTGGAGTTGCATGTTTTTACAACTGTTCTTGTAGTGTGCTGCTAGCCTGTAAACTAATTTATTAATATAATTTTAAGCTGCTGGTTGTTTTTATGCTGTATTATGCCTCTGCTTGTTTTATGGCTTTTCATTATTCATAATTTATTTTGTTGCTGTTTTCATTATTTTATTGCATTTTTACATTGTGAGCTGCTTTCGGCATGTCTCTGGAGAGGAAGCAGATACATTTCATAAATAAATAGCAATAATAAAATAACAGAAGAGGAACTAATACCACCTTGTGAGTATGTGACTGAAGAGGCATGGCTCACAGCTCACATACTTGGCAGCTATACTCCACCAACTCTATTTGTACTTCAGTAATTCAGATCTACTGGAGTTAATGGGGGGGGGGTTAAGAACATCAACAAATTGTAACCCATTTAAAAAATATATTAATCCTGGATATTCTGAAAGCAAAATAATACCCTTAAATATTCTGACCGCACTATAGTAGAATCCTGGAAATATATTAAGACTAGCAATAGAGCCTGTTGTAAAAACAAATACAACAGGCTGTAGCAGCAGGGCTTTAGGAGGGTCACACCAGCGGGGAGGTGATGGGAAGGCCACATGGGGAGGGAACCCCCTGCCCACCTGCTTCCCAGAGAGCAGAGAGCCAGTTTGGTTTAGAGAGTTTGAGTGGAGAGCCAGTTTGAATGGACAGCCAGGTTGCTGTAGTGGTTAAGAGCGTGGGATTCTAATCTGGAGAATCATGTTTGATTCCCCATTCATCCACTTGAAGCCAGCAGGGTGACCTTAGGTCACTCGCAGCTTCTAGGAGCTCTATCAGCCCTACCCACCTCACAGGGTGTTTTGTTGTGAGGACAATAATGACATACTTTGTAGACCACTCTGAGTGGGCTTTAAGTTGTCCTGAAAGGCGGTATATAAATCGAATGTTCTTATTACTATATTATTATGAGGGCTGTGGAGCTGGCAGGGAGGTGTAGCAGCAAGGCCGCACAGGGAGGGAGCCCCCTGCACTGTACCTGCCCGCTGGCTCGGCAGGCAGGCCTCTGAGGGCCATGGAGTGGGTGGGGAGGTGTAGTGCGGCCCCGCTGCCAGCTAAGGTGGAAGGAAAGCTGCACGGGGAGGGCGGGAAGGCCGCATGGGCTCTCCTGCCGCCCCCCTTTACCTACAGATCAGCTGGGCAGGGAGAAGGCTTTCTCCCTTGCCTTACCCGCAGATCATCTGTGCAGGGAGAAAGCCTTCTCCCTGCTCTGCTGAGTGGCAGACGGGCAGTCTCCACCACCTCCCTTGCCCGCTGATCAGCTGGTCAGAAAGAAAGCAGCAGTTCACCCACCTTCTCCCTGCCCAGTTGAGAAGCCCTGAGGCAGCAGGAAGGCCCAGTGCCATGGCACCAGACCTTTCCGCAGCCATGCAGTGAGGAGGCAAACCATTTTGCCCCCACTCACTTCTTATCCCCATGTGCTGCACATGCACAGGGATAAGAAGTGATTGTCAGCAATACATTTTGCCTTTTATGTCTTAGAATATGAACTGCAGTTCCATTTCTTCAGGCACGGTATTTGTTGGCAGCGTGCTCTAGTTTGATTTTATATTTTTAATCTTTTGCATATGTTGGTTTGGTTTGTTTTTTTGGGAGGGAGAGAGAAACTAACTTGTAGGAACCGCTGGACATTTCAGATATTTGAAAACATTGCACTTAGTGCAAAGACAGTTTTGGTGGCCAGCCATGAGAAAAGACATTTCTCAATATGTGTCTTCCTGTCCTGTATGTATAATGGGGAAATCAAGAAGGGGGAAACCCTCTGGACTGTTACAGCCCTTGGCCATGGGCCGTGATTTCCATGAACTTTATTACCCACCTTCCCCCCTCCAAAGGACACACAGTCATTCTAGTAGTGGTGGATCTCTTTTCAAAACAGGCTCATTTTGTTCCCTGTACCACAATACCCACAGCCAAAAAACTAGCCAGACTGTTCTTGAAACATATAGTGAAATTGCACTCATTTCCTGAGAAGGTGATCTCAGACAGAGGCCCACAATTCGTTGCGAACTTCTGGCGGGAGCTTCTGCAACTTGCGGGGACTGAACAGGAATTAAGCTCTGCCTACCATCCACAGACCGATGGACAGTTGGAAAGAACTAATCAGGTGCTTGAACAGTTCCCTTAACTACATTACTACATTAACTATCAACAGGATGATTGGGTGGATTTTCTTGATTTTGCCGAATATGAGTATAAGAATTCAGTACATTCCTTAACAGGAACTGCACCCTTCAAAATAGTCCATGGGTATGAAGGGAACGCTGTGCCTTTTGCTACAACTCCTGAAAAACCCCAGGGAGGAGACCTCGAGGAATGGTGGACCAAACTACCTTCCCAATGGGGAATCATTCAAAAGACTTTGGACAAAGCCAAAGAGGATTACAAAAAGTTTGCTGATAAACACCATTCAGAGGAATGGGAGCTAAAACCCGGGAACTTTGCATACGTGTCCACCAAAAACATACGAGGAGAACAACCTAGTAAAAAGCTTGGGTGGAAATATTTGCACCCTTTTTCTGTAAAAAAAGGTGATAAATAACGTGACTGTAGAAATTGAACTTCCAAAGAGCTTAAAACAACTCCATCCAGTATTCCACTTCAGTTTATTAAAAAAAGGCTCTCCCTAGAGATCAGTGGCATCCTGAAAAGGGGCCCCCTCACCCCATGTTAGTGGATGGACATGTGCACTATGAAGTTGAAGAAGTGCTGGATTCCAAAGTGAAGCACAACAAACTGTTCTAATTGGTGAGGTGGAAAGATTTTGACGAGGCATACAAAGAATGGGTAGAGAAAGCCCATATGAACGCCCCTAGACTCATATCTAACTTCCATAAATGCTATCCTGATAAACCAGGGCCTTGAAGGGGGGGAGGACCATTTTTGGAGAGGCAAAATGTCATGTCTGGCTGTGCCCATTCATTCATGCCAATAATTTTGCTGTCAAGTGTATGCTTTATTCTGTCAAGGGTGACTCCATTTTGTATTGCTAGATTTATTCTTGTTGCTAACATTCCAATGAGTTATTACACGTTCCCAAGTGGCCGGGTGTTTACCAGTCTGAGGCCTTCTCACTGTGATATGTCTGCTCTCTGTGTAGCCTGATAGTACAAGTATGCATCCTGTTCTCACACAGAATAAACAGCACTAGGTTGTTTGGGAATGAGGAGGGGGAAGGAACAAGGGTAGAAAAGGAATGTAATTTTCTTATGTAGCCATTCTGGTCAACTTTCTACTAGAACTGTTTAGGTGCTTACCTTACTCCTAAGTAGACCTTTGGGTCTGATTATGGAAAGAACTGATTTCTGAATAAAAGTCATTTAACCAAGAACCTGTGTCTTGCTAAAATGAACCAGGGATCTGTCTGTTGTAGTCTATCGTCCACAGCCTGACACTGATCAGCGTCCACAGCCAGCCACTGAGGCAGAGACACCGATACCCTCCAGCTCCAATACCACAGGTGAAGCACAGCCAAAGACTCCCAAACCTCCAGCTTCATCCAGAGAGTGCTGCAGACAAAGGCAGCAGCTTCTGAGGCATTTAGACAGTTTAGGGAGAAAATGGCTGTGGTGCCAGTAGACAGGGTTCAAGTAAGTATTGGCAGAAGAGGGAGAGAGAGAAAGAGAAAATGGGGTGGGGAAGAGACAGAGAGAGTGATAAGGGTGAGTGAAGGAGAAAAAGATAAAAAGTGACAGTAGGCAAGGGGGAAAGGAAGAATGAAAGACAGAGAGAGAAGTGAAAATAGGCCTGGGGGAGAAAAAGAGAGACTGAGGGAAGGAGTGGTGGAAGAGGGGAAATAAACAAAGGTGTGATAATTAGACGGTCACTTCCACAAGTTTGTATAAAATGTATTTTGTTTTTATAGAATATTTATTATTTTAGAAAAAATAAAATTTGTATAAAAATGCCATTCCGAAGACTTTATAGCTTTAACACAGAATTAAAATAGGTAGGAGGAGGCAGCAGAATGCAACCTAAGGATAAGCATAATCATTATTGAATTGTTTTCAGTACTGATAAAATTAAGACAAATTTCTTGGAAAAACATGCTGTAATTTCAAACATTTGACATTTATTTGTGTATTTATAACACAAGGTATCATTATGCAAATCTATAGCTTACCTCACTTCAGGAAATATCTACACTGTAAATTTCAAAGAAACTACTGTGTTATAATCATATAATTTTCTTCTGGAACAATCCAGTTTTGAAGTGGTGATACTAATGACACTGCCCCCTGAACAGTTTCAAGACTAAAGCCTCACACTGTTATGAAAATGATTACTTCTCAATGTAAAGACAGTAGCATAAACTACTGAAAGTACCATAGACTGCTGCTAGCAAACAGTTCTGTAAAAGTAACTGAAAACATATACAGTATAAAAATAAAAATTATAGATACCATTTATGTACATGAATTCAATACACATTTCAATAACAGATATTTGAACAAACTCATTTGAACAGATATTAGAGTTAATTACTGCCTATTGGACTGCACCCAGTATAAACAAGCACACTTTACATATTCACCCAACAGAAATCTGTGGTCACTGCTCTTCTGAAGGAAAACTGGGTACGTAATCCTCTGTTAGGGAGATTTAATATGCTGGATCCAGATAAGTTATATTTTTCTGTTTTACAAGGTAATAATCCAGTGCTAAGAATACCCTTCAAGCGCAACTCCATGACTGGAACAGTACTGAAGCTAAAGTTTCTAAACACTTTTCCTTCTAGTTTTCGGCAATGAATTTGTAATTTCATATTATTTTTGCACATAAGTAAAACATGTATATTGTGTACGTCTGTAAGGGCTCAATTCCTGTACCATCTCCTTGATATCTGGATTTAAGCCTTCTAGGTCTTGAAGAAGTTAACCAGCAGAAATAGAGAAAATTTATACAGCTGCTTACATTAATAGTGATTTCCATTCTATAAACCTTGAACACAATTAATCACAAAATATTTTTGAAACATTTCCCTGTATATGTCAAAACCATATGCTAGATAGATAATCAACAAAAAAACATGTCAAGTGCAACATCACTGAGTATTAGACAGGTTTTATTTTAAATGTTCACAAATGGTGGTTAATTTAAGTGTATTGTATTTGACTGATAATGGAGCCACAGATATTGCTTGTCTGTGAAAGTATCTATTGATATGTAAAGCACAGACATTAGCCATGTAATTAGCCTACAGCATAACGATCATCTTTCACTCAATCATTTCAACTTTAACTGCCCAAACAATAGTAACATTTCACAATGTTTTCACTTGAAATAGCTGGTGCTGTAACCATAGTGTGAATTTCTCATAAAAAGCTCCCACAGATAGTGTATCTCATGCTGAGAAAATGAATTTAAGTAGAAGAAACCGATTAAAAACTCTCACAATCTCCCAAGGATAATTTGTTAAAAGAGCTTTGTTACTTTTTTTACACTAAAAATATCTCCTTTATTAAAATCTTCAGTACCATAAAAACTATTCTGGATTCTATAAAACTAATTATAGTTTGTACTTTTTATATTAAGGATTGGATGTTACTGGTTTCTGGCGCTAGCTTTTACTCCAAACAATCATCTCTCTATGTTTTTCAGTTCCATTATCCATTTTTTATTTATTTTATTTATATCATTTATAGTCTGCCTTTCTCATTGAGACTCAAGACAGATTATATAGGCTGTTTTCACACTGTCTATAAATAGCGCAAGACTCACGGAAGGCTTCTGGCTTTCTCACGCAATTTTTAACACCATCCGATTACAAAACGCCATAAATCACTGTTTGTGGTGTTTTGTAAACAGATGGTGTCAGAAATCACGCAAGAAAGCCGGCAGCCTTCCGTGAGTCTCGCTATTTATAGACAGTGTGAAAACGGCCATAGTGTGAGATTAATACAATCAATATCAAGGACATTTCCATAAATGTCGTAAGGTAAAGAAATACAATTTTACAAAGATTTTAAAAAGAAAAAAGTAGTGTTCTCTAAAGAGGAAGATATTTAAAAATATTACACATTTCCAAGATACTGTAAGCTTGTGATACTCTTATTATTATTCAATAAATGTACATATCAATCCCTTTCCTATCTTTAACAGCAGAAGTATATGGCAGGAATAGGCTGGTATAGTGGGTTCTGGGATGCTACATATTACAAAGATATATGCATAAAATACAAGTAATGTACATATAACCTCAGGAAAAATACCCAAGCTACCTCCTCCTAAAAACCTACCACAAACCTAAGGTCCCAGTTATAAAGAACTTGTACAGGTACATAGATCGTACAAGGGCAAATATCTATCTTCTCATGAGGAGAAAGGCTTGGATTAATTTATATTACATTTTCATTCATGGCTGAAGGAACTAATCCTGGATTGGCAGAACTACAGTGGGAGGTTCATTAATAATCCTCGGTTTCTTATATTCATGCTTCTTCTAGTGCTATAAGATCCATTTCTCATCACAGTGTCATGTGCCAGCCCAGTCTGTAGCACCGGATTTCCCATCTGCTTGCCAGAATTTCCCATTTGTTGACAGGAAAATCTCTTAAATCATTTACAAATGTACTGACAGAACTTTGGGTAACCTCTGGTGCTACAATTAGGACTGCCAATCTCCAGGTGAAGCCTGGAGATCTCCTGGAATTACAACCGATCACCAGCTATCAAATCAGTTCCTCTGAAGAAAATGGCTGCTTTGGAGGGTGAACTCCATGTCATTATATTCTGCTGAGGCTCTCCCCAAACTCTCCCCTTCCCAGGCTCCAACCCTAAATCTCCAAGAATTTCCCAACCAAGAAATTCACAGGGTTGCCAAAAGGTGGGAGCAACTGGATGGCAAATAACACACACACCATCCCATTGACACTCCTTCCACCTTTCTTCTGGCATTCAGGAAGGTGTCAAGAGTCCTTTAAGTAAAGCTGTGAATATGTTGGGTTAGTGGACCCACACAGCGGGTCACTATTGTGCTATAACTTCCTTTCAACATATTCTTCTCAAGAACTTGGTATTTTTATTTACTTGAATTTTTGAAATAATTTTAAACTGGGTTAATGGTATACAACTGGAATGATTTTGAAGATTGGCTGTGCCAAAAGACAGGGCAAATAAAACAAAACTACCTACTAAACATTCTACAATATTACATATCAATGTCCCATTCCTCTGATCATTTAACTTTTTGTACAAATCACCAAATTTAAATATGAATCCTATATAACAGATCAGGATTTCCCATTTCTACATCACATAACCTTCCACCATTTTAAATGGAGAAAAAACTGTTTTATCATTTCAAACGATTATTATATACCAGACACAATGTCTCCACTGTAATTTTTTAAAAATATATTTCCAAAGCAATATAACCATTGGCTATATGGCTTCTCAGAATAGAAGTTGTCTGAAAATGCTTTAGCAATTACATTTTGGAAAACATGAATTTGGAAACCATGAATACCAAGATTACTACATAAATATGCTAAGATTAATATGTAATGAAGTCAGACAGGCAAATTGGTGACATGGTGAACTGTTTCTACAAAATTTCCCCACCATTCTGACATAACAACTAGGAGTATGCACCCCCACAATCCGGGTTTCAAGGATCAACCCCCCCTCCCAGCTAAAAACTCAGGGATTCCTGAAATACAGGAAAGATTCTCTAATTTCTCTGATATGATTCTCAAAGAATCAGATTTATTCAGCCATTATTCTCTGTGAGAAAAACTATCTGGCGGTTCTGTGGTGGTATTTTTCTGGAAAACACCAAATTTGCAGGGAACATACCCAAGTTTCAGGAAGATTGAACCCTGAGGTCCACTTCTATAGGCCCTGGAAAACACTGCCCCTAGCCACTCTCGATTATTCCCTATGGGGAAAACTATCTGAAGCCTCTCTGGGGGAAGAAGGAGCACTTTTCATGGAAACTCCACCAAATTTGCAAGGAACCTACTCTTGACTGTCCACACAAGTTTCACAAAGCTTAGATCCTGGGTATACAATTCTATGGGCCCCTGAAGAAGATGTTCCCAGCCATTCTCGACTGTTTCCTATAGGGAAACATTTCCAGGCATGCTATCAGGCAGAAACAGAGGGGCAAGGTAGCCAGTGGCCAAAGGCGCACTCCTAAATGCAAGAGGAAGCCCAGCAGAATCAAAGTGAATCAAGGGGACCAACATCAAACTAGATAAGCATGTGAAAACATAGAATTCCACCAAACCAAACTGAAGGGACACTGTTGCAACGTAGCCCTATTGAAACATTGTTACTCACAGAAGCCAGGCAGATAAGGAGAGCTCCTACACAGATGGGCTACTTATTACCCACCCTCCTTTCCTCCCTCCTCCCCCTCCCGTCTTGGAAAAAAAGCAGGAGAAGCCCAGGAAGGAGCATCTCTGAGGATGAAGCCACATTTCCCAGATTTATCTAGATTTATCCAGGGGCCTGGATCTGGGTTCCTGGATCAGATCCCAGATTCTCCGATTTTATTCAAGAAAGCTAAATTTAGCCAGACTGGCAAAAATCCAAGTTTTTCCCTAATTCCAGATACAAATTGCACACTCCTAATGTAAACACACCAATGGACAGTCACACTGAAAACAAAGTAGGAGTTACAGTAGGTAATTCTGAGCTTTTTTTTTTTAAATAACAACTCTGGATCACATTGCAATGCAATTGAAATTACGGGTGCACACCAGAAAAAAATTCAGGTTCCCCACTTTAGTTTACCCGAAGCAGGAAAAAGCTTTATAAACACCCAAAACCCTAAGGGGCAAGCTGCTTCGGATTTGGGTATTTAAATCACATCGGTATGCTCCATAAAATTCGGAGCATATCTAAATGAGGGGGGAAGCTTCCAGCCCCCACCCTTACCACCCCACTTACCTGGCCCTGGAAAGGAGTATTTAAACCCCCGCTGACAGCTGGTTGGTGAGGATTTCCCTTCCAAACAGCTGATGCTGAGGTTTAAATGCTCCTTCCTATGTCACTGCACAGTTGCATAGAAAGGGGCATTTAAACCCCAGCCTGCTTGGATCAGCTGCTTGGTGGGGATTTCCCCACCAAACAGCTGATCCCGGGGGGTTTAAAATGCTCCTTCCCGAGCCGCTGCACAGCAGCATGGAAAGGGGCATTGTAAAACTCGGCTAGCTTCCATCAGTGGCTTAGCAAGCTGCTGATCCAAGGGGGGAATGCCCTTTCTTCACCACTTCGCAGCAACAGGGAAAGGGCATTTAAATGTTCCTTTCCCTGCTGCTGCAAAGCGGCAGGGAAAGAGCATTTCTCCCCCCACTCTTGGATCAGCTACCTAGCCAGGCAGCTGATCCAAGGGGAGGGAATCTCCTTTGCCCGCTGCTTCGCAGCGACAGGGAAATAAACATTCCACCCCAGCAGGCTGCACTCAGCCGCTTGTCAGGGAAACCCCCAACAAGTGGCTGATTTGGGGTTTTAAATGTCCCTCTCTGTTCCGCTGTGCAGTGGCCAGGAGAGGGGCATTTCACGCTGGCAGGCTGCACTCAGCCGCTTGTCGGGAAAACCCCTGACAAGTGATTGATTCCAGGGCTTAAATGTCCCTCCCTGTGCCACTGTTCAGCGGCAGGGAGAGGGCATTTCACCCCGGCAGGCTACACTCACCCGCTTGTTGGGGAAAACCCCAACAAGCAGCTGATCCGGGGGTTTAAATGTCCCTCTCCATGCCGCTGTGCAGTGGCACGGAAAGGGGCATTTCAATCCAAAGCTTCCTGAAGCTATACAAATAGCTTCAGGGATCTTTGATTTGGGGTTTCCAAAACGGCCCCAGTACACTGGGGCTGTTTTGGAAATCCTGAATCTTTGTGAATCGAGTTCGATTTGTATATTTTTCCCAAATTGGAAACCCGAATCGCACACCCCTAATTGAAATAACTGAAGTCATAAAGATTGAGTTCACTGGTTGCCCTTGGGAGTTAGATCTCCTGCAAATTTCTTCTCACCTCTGATAAAAGAGAGCACATGTAATTCAAGCAGTCTTTAAAATGGACATTCAGGTGGTTGGTGGATTTCATGGGGTTATCAGTGTCCACTATTACATCAACATATATAATGACGTAAGACATGCATTTTCACAACATTTTAACCATAGTAATATCTATATTCTACTGGTTTTGAAATGTCTGAGAGGAGTGTAAGAAATTGTATAAGGAACACTTCCTAGGCAGATGGATTTTTAAAAAGCAAAATATCAGTCCTTTATATGTAAATACAGTCCTTGTGAAGTGGTCTGATTTTAGTGCCAAATCTGCTATCAAAATGCTAACATTTCCCATTTGTCAGGTTTATCACACAAAAGATACACAAGTATTTTTTTCCCATTCGCAAAATAGAAGACTCAACAGGAGGTGGATGTTAATAACTAAAAGCATTAGTCTCTTTATAAGGCAACTCTGCATAGCCTTGCTTTTGTCCTGTTAAATAAATGGGAAACCAGAAATTACCAGTAATTTAACTTGGAGCACAAAAGGAAAGTAATTGTGAGAAATATCACACAAAGTGCTCTGAATAATTATAGCACATAACGGACTGAGGTTTTAAATCAAGGGCACTTATCTTAATTGAACATCTGAAATGTTTTATTTTTAAAAGGTGTAAGAAAAATTAACTGATCCAAAGCATGAGCAATATTGACTGTGTTGTGGAAGACACTCATATGTGAGTTCCTTCTATTTTGACACCATAGTGTATAGGATTTTAAAGCAAGCCATATTGGCAAAGATTGGTGAAATTTATAGAGACTCCATGCCAGACTCCACAACAGAAGCCATGGGTTGGATCCAAGTAGTTTGAAGCCAGCTTGGTGATCTTGGATCAGTCACAGTTTCTCAGAGCTCTCTCAGCCCCATCCACCTACAGGGTGATTGTTGTAAGAATAATAATAACACATTTTGTAAACCATTCTGAGTGGACATTAAGTTGTCCTGAAAGGCAGGATATAAATCAAATGTTGTTGTTGTCATATTGGTGAAAGTGAGTGGAAGAGGTCTCTCTTGGCAACCAAAAAGGCTATGTTTAGGATCAAGGGACCTGCATGGACAAAAGCTATGTGGAGCAGGGTCTACAATAAAGAGGGAAATTGGCCAAGATTGAGTGAAAAGGCTGACTGGATCCAACTCAAAAGTGTTTTAACCATAGTCAAAAAATTATTCTACACTTGTATTTACAAGTTCAGATTGAATATTGTAGTCTCTTTACTTCTGAATACTGATCTACAAAATTCTCTATGTTTTTAAAGTAAACTTTTACATGTCATGGAATACGCATGATATATTCACTGCCAATAGAATGGCTACCAAAATTATCATACAAAACCTTAAATATGAAATCAGATTTCTGTATAATTGCCAGAATAAATCAAAAGTCCCTAAGTGGCAGATATCAGACCACAACTGTTGTCAATGGCTCATTCACATATCTCAAGTTAAGAATCTTCATCTGGCATCCTGAAGCCAGAAGGGGCTCCAACCATCCTGTAGTGAGGTAAGTCAGTGCAGGAGAGGCTTCAGGAAGCTTATCATTATCACCTTTCCCTGACCTTAGAGTAGAGAAAACTTCCCCTCTCTCTAAAAACAGGAAAAAGGTGATGTTAAGAAACTTGCCTTGTTTAGTCTGTTTCTTGGCTTTTCAAATCCTTGTTTCAAGCTTTGGGGGCCAAATTAACTTACAGAAGACTCCTCTCTGAAAAATTACAGTCACTATTACTTTGCAATTCCCAGAGACATCAGGATGGGATGGAACTGAGGCACGGGTGCATGTTCAAGAGATTCAGAGGTGAGAACCCAGATGGGAGTTTTGCACTCTCATTTCATCTCATTAATAGAGTGAGTTGCTCTGATTGTGAATGTGTGCCACCTGCAACGGCATGTGGTCACAAGGCTTCACAACACTCACTGATTGGTTAAGCAGAATTAGGCCATACTGCAGATAGTATGGCAATAAAACAAGGGTCTTCATTCCAGTTTATTCTTTTCTTCTTTCTGGTTGTGACTGCTGGTAGATACCTGCTGCTACACATCTTTCTGTGCTACTGGACCTGACTACCGGGATATGTGTCAGGTCCAGGAATTTGTCTCTGATTTTGGATGTTGAGATTCTATTTTACCAGACTGAACTGAACTAATCTTTTGTGACTCCAGATGGTTTTCGTTATCATAGTTTTCTTTCCCTGAAAGCAACTGCAACTTACATCAAGCATAAAGGAAGGTTGGACATGCTCCCCCCCGCATGGTTCCATGCACTGCCTACACATGTGCCAATCAGCACTCACAGGAGGTGGGGAAGAAACATGGCCTATCGAGACCAATAGGAGTCTTCCATATGTGGACATTGCTCTCTGCTGTTAAGTAGATTATTCACATCTGTTACAATCTTCAATTAGATAAAGGCTGATATAGTGATGAATGTATAGCTTCAGTTTTGTAGAACTCCCTCTCTTGCTGTGAATGGAATATTACTCTAATAATGCATTCAGTTGAACTTCACTAGCACATGCTCTTTACATAAAATAAAGCCACCAGGCCACTTTTCCTCTTCAGTTTGCAAAGATCAACTTAGGCAGAGGCAATTAATATAACCTAACAATTTTCTTTTGGCTAGAACCTTCACATTCTTTAAAAAAACCCTTGCCCAGAATCATGGCCATGATCCGAATTTTAAAACTGTTAAACACTAAGAGATCTAATCACAGATCTTCTACATACAACCCCACAGGAAAGGCTGAAAAAGAGTTTCAAAGGACCTGATGCCATTGTCTGAACTAACCATTTCAGAGAGCTCTTTCTTCCTTTGAAAGGCAATCCTACTGGGGACAAACAGATGAGTAAATATTTGAATACTATTATTGATGAAATTGCGCTATAGTTAGGAAGAAGGGCAGGGGCCAGCTCTTGAAATGGCTCACAACTGCTGAGCCTCTCCAATGCTTGCCGACAAGTCACTTCTAACTTATAGCAACCTTAAAAATTAATGACTAGACATGGGCATGAACAGCATTACAAATGCAAAAAAACCCACAAACAGCCTGGTCAGCTGTTCATGAACATTGGTCATTGCAAGGCTCGTTCATTGCTGTTCATTGCTGTTCATCAAGCCAGACAGTCTGGCACCTGCAATCAATTCCCATGGCAAGTCAGGCAGGGATTGTCTGAACTCCTGCTGTTGCTCTGGAAACCCCAAATCAAAGATTCCCAGAGCTATTTGTATAGCTTCGGGAAGCTTCGGAGTTTAAATGCCCGTTTCCGTGCCACTGCTCAGGCACCGTGCTGGGAGGGATGGGAAGATTCTCCCCCCTCTCACCGGGAAAGCCACCACTGCCGGGCTTCTTCTGCCTGGTGTCAGAGGGACTAGGAGATTCTCCTCGACCCTCTGACACCGGGCAGAAGCAGCCCAGCACACTTGCTCTCCAGTGGGAGCGGGGAGAATCTTTCCATCCCTCTCAGCACCAGGAGAGCCGGCGCCACTGGGCTGCTTCTGCCCAGAGTCAGAAGGAAAGGGAGAATCTCCCCACACTGTTCGCACGGGACAGAAGCAGCCCAACGACACCAGCTCTGCCAGGTGCGAGCGGGACAGGGAGAATCTCCCCACACCTCTCGCATGGGGCAGAAGCAGCCCCAGGGCGACAGCTCTGCGGGGTGCAAGTGGGATGGGGAGAATCTCCCCGCATCACTCGCACGGGGCAGAAGCAGCCCCACGGCACCTGCTTTGATGGGTGCGAGCGGGACAAGGAGAATCTCCCTGCACCGCTCGCATGGGGCAGAAGCAGCCTCGTGGCACTTGCTCTGCTGGGTGTGAGCAGGACAGGGAGAATCTCCCCACACCGCTTGCACGGGACAGCAGCAGTCTGCTGGCACTGGCTCTGCTGGGCGCAAGTGGGATGGGGAGAATCTCCCTGTCCCGCTCACATGGGGTAGAAGCAGCCCCAGAGCGCTGGCTCTGCTGGGTGTGAGCGGGACGGGGAGAATCTCGCCACACTGCTCGTATGGGGTAGAAGCAGCTCCATGGCTCTGCCAGGTGTGAGTGGGACAGGGAGAATCTTCCCGTCTCTCTTAGCACTGGGAGAGGCGTGCCATGTGGCTGCTTCTGCCCGGTTTCAGAGGGATGAGGAGATTCTCCTCATCTCTCTGACACCGGGCAGAAGCAGCCCCATGGCACCAGCTGTTCTGGTGCTAAGAGCGATGGGAAGGTTCTCCCCGCCCCGCTTGCATGGGGTAGAAGCAGCCCAGCAGTGCCGGCTCTGCCTGGTGTGACTGGGATGGGAAGAATCTCCCCTCCCCGATGGCACCAGGCAGAAGCAGCCCCGCAGCACCGGCTGTGCCCAGTGCAAGAGGGACAGGGAGAATCTCCCCGCCCTGCTCGCACCAGGCAGAAGAAGCCCAGCAGCGCTGGGGTAGGGCAGGGGGTGGGGGGGGGGTTTAAAGGGCCCTGCCGCTTGCAAGTGACAGGACAGGGGGGAATCCCCCCTGCCGCCTGCCAGCTGATAGTTTAAAGGGATCTTTAAAGGGCCAAGTAAGTGGATTAGAGGGGAGGGGGCTAAGTGGGGAGGTTTGGGGTTTGGGGTGGGTGGGGGCTGTAGGTCCCCCCTAACAATGAACAATGAAAATGTTCATGACAGCATCATGTTCATCAGTGTTTGTTGTTTGTTGTTTGTGGACGGCAATGAACCATGAACAGAGTGTTCGGGGGGTTTTTGCGTCCGTTCCCGTGTCTATTAATGACCTCCAAAACATCCTATAATTAATAGCCTTGCTCAGAGCTTACAAACTGGACGTTATGGCTTCCTTTGTGTCAAGCCATTGCATGTTCAGTCTTCCTCTTTTCCTATTGCCTTCACCTTTCCTAGAATTATTGTATTTTCCAGTGAGACTTGTCTTCTCATGATGCGACCAAAGTGCAATTGCCTCTGTTTTGTTATTTTAGCTTCTAAGGAGAAGTAGTAGATGTAGTAATAAACAGATTTACAGATTTTTCAAAAACCTGCAAGTTCTGAGACTTCCAAATTCTACCTAGTGTAAAATTATTTACATCTTTTATACCCTGCTTTTCTTCCAAACAGAAACCCAAAACAGCTTATGTCAGCTCCCTGTCCCCCCCTTTTATCCTCACAACAGCCCTGTGAGGTGTGTTAGGCTGAGAGTGTATGACTGGCCAGGCCATTCAACAAGCTTCCATGGCATAGTGGAGGTTCAATCCTGGGTCTTCTAGGACCTAGTGTGGCATTCTAACCACTAAACTACATTGGCTCTCATATGCAAACTATATAAGAATATGAAATATAGCTGAATGAGCTATATTAACAGTGTTATCCTAAGCAGGCCTACTCAGAATCCCACTGAAGTCTACTCAATGGGACTTGCTTCTAGAAGAGTGTTTTTTAAGATACTACTACCAATTGTTAGGACTGGAATGGGATGTGACAATGGGAAAATTTCACATATGAGGGTCTTTTGTTTCTTTAAAAAAGCTGTCCTCTATGATAGTGTACCCCAAAAGAAGATGTACCTAACGTTCCCACTACAAGTTACATCTGCCAAGTGGGTATGTAGTTCTTTAAACATTCTTGCACTGCAGTGCAAACAAAAATTTCAGCTCCTTTTGCAGCTGCTTACCACTGCTTTGAACTGCTCTGGTTATCACCAGAAGCTAATAGAGATGGAGACTGGAGACACTAAGCACAAAGCAGAAATAATTGAGTGCTTCCTCCCTAAATGAAGTGTGGGAGATGATGGAAAAGCTGCGAAGATTCACCAGCCTGAGGCAACATGAAGTGTCAACAAGATAGGAGAACATCCCTGATGCAGCTGGAGCCAGATCCTCTGACTAATCACTCGACAGCCTTATGTCAAAAACAATTTGCTGGCCCTAGGGGGCGAAATGCAAAAGTACCTGTTTTCAGCTTTCTCCTTCTCTAAGGAGAAAGCTGAAAACAGGCACATTTGCATTCCCTCTAGATAAATGGTGAGAAAGTGAAACTTGAGTATATGACTTGATTTTCCCCCCAAGAGAAATGAAAGCACTATAAAGTGTTTCCACAATTTTATTCTTTGCATTCAATTAACTTTTGGTTTTAGTTTAACATCATGTCTATATGTATTGACTACTTCAAAAGCACATGATATTAAATTAATGTTGAAATAACAAGCAGAAATAAAATGACAGCAAATAAACAAATTAATGAAATTAATGAATATCTAAGTGTTCACCAGTAAAGTTCTGCATATAAGAACAATTTGTTTGAAGGCGCTGTTATAGAATATAAGTTGTTCTGGAAAATGTATTGTCGAAGGCTTTCACGGCCGGAGAACGATGGTTGTTGGGGGTTTTCTGGGCTGTATTGCCGTGGTCTTGGCATTGTAGTTCCTGACGTTTCGCCAGCAGCTGTGGCTGGCATGTTCAGAGGTGTAGCACCAAAAGACAGAGATCTCTCAGTGTCACAGTGTGGAAAAGATGTAGGTCATTTGTATCTACTCAGGAGGGGTGGGATTGAGCTGAGTCATTCTGTAAGAGTTTCCCAGGGTGTGGAATGCTAATGGCGGGAGGCTTCACTGAATCCTGAGGAGGTTCTTTTGCATATGGATTGGTGCTTAATGTGCTAATCTTCTCTGCAGGGCTATTGTCGGGTGTGGAGTGTTTTGTTGGCCTGGTGTTTTTCAGAACTGGAGCCCATGCTCTGTTCATTCTTAAGGTTTCTTCTTTCCTGTTGAAGTTTTGCTTATGCTTGTGAATTTCAATGGCTTCCCCCTGTGCAGTCTGACAAAGTAGTTGGAAGTGTTGTCCAGTATTTTGGTGTCCTGGAATAAGATACTGTGCCCTGTTTGAGTTAGGCTATGTTCAGCCACTGCTGATTTTTCAGGCTGTCCAAGTCTGCAGTGTCTTTCATGTTCTTTTATTCTTGTCTGGATGCTACGCTTTGTGGTCCCAATGTAAACTTGTCCACACCTGCAGGGTATACGGTATACTCCTGCAGAGGTGAGGGGGTCTCTGCTGTCTTTTGCTGATCGTAGCATCTGTTGTATTGAAAGACACTGCAGACTTGGACAGCCTGAAAAATCAGCAGTGGCTGAACATAGCCTAACTCAAACAGGGCACAGTATCTTATTCCAGGACACCAAAATACTGGACAACACTTCCAACTACTTTGTCAGACTGCACAGAGAAGCCATTGAAATTCACAAGCATAAGCAAAACTTCAACAGGAAAGAAGAAACCTTAAGAATGAACAGAGCATGGGCTCCAGTTCTGAAAAACACCAGGCCAACAAAACACTCCACACCCGACAATAGCCCTGCAGAGAAGATTAGCACATCAAGCACCAATCCATATGCAAAAGAACCTCCTCAGGATACAGTGAAGCCTCCCGCCATTAGCATTCCACACCCTGGGAAACTCTTACAGAATGACTCAGCTCAACCCCACCCCTCCTGAGTAGATACAAATGACCTACATCTATTCCACACTGTGACACTGAGAGATCTCTGTCTTTTGGTGCTACACCTCTGAAGATGCCAGCCACAGCTGCTGGCGAAACGTCAGGAACTACAATGCCAAGACCACGGCAATACAGCCCGGAAAACCCCCAACAACCATTGTTCTGGAAAAGTCATGTTGAATAACCTAATACTATGAGAATTATAATAAGTTTACACAGATATAAGTTCCACTGATTCACTGAGATTTGCTTCCAATAAATGTATATAGAATTGAAGCTTGAATGACAAAATACACTTTCTAATAAATGAAGAAACTATAGGCTAAAATGTGACCTGGCCTAATGTGTTTATGGCTTATTCATTTGACACATTAAAAAGCAGTGATAAGATTTTCAGTTACTAATGGAAACTAGTAATATTGTACTGAACTAATATTTCATCATTTGAGAGAGACTGTATGCTTTAAGGTGCACTGAAAGTTCAAGCTATTACATTTCTGTATTCCTCTTGCAAGAATTAAATGGCAACACATTATTAACACCAAAAGCAGGGCAAAGAGCTTCTTTGAGTTGTATTTTTGTTACTAATGATGTCATTAACTAATGTGAAAAAGATGTTTTGAAAACAGGGTTTGTTCCAGTTAGGTCAACAAGTGCATCTAAAAATAACTGCAACATTTCTGATAAATGTAAGGTTACAATCCTAAATATACTCATCAGAGAGTAAATCTCAGTGAATTCAATGGAGGTTATTTCTGAGAACAAATGTTAAGGATTGATGTAAGTACCTGTATTTATTTACTATTTTGAATAACCCTTTTAAATATTGTTTCCAACGTAGTTCACAAAATAAGACCAAAAAATCAATTAAATCAGTTAAACATTGTTTCCAAAATAGTTTACAAAATATATTCCCTGGAGGACACTCTGACCAGGAGAAAAACAGCTGTTGGTGGTCCCTGGGCCAAGGAGGCCTGCTTAGCCTCAACCAGAGCCAGGGCCTTTTCGGTCCTGGCTCCCACTTGGTGGAATGCTCTGTCTACTGAGACCAGGGCCTCGGCAAGACCTACTATCTTTTTGCTGGGCCTGCAAGATAGAGCTGTTCCACCAGGCACATGGCTGAGGTCTAGGTCTCTGCTGGGCTAAAACATCAAGAGGTGTATAAAATCTAACCCCTCCTGTGAAGGCTGTCCACCATCCTGTTTTGTAAGGCTGACTGTATAACTAGAAATATGTTTTTATTTTAATAATGTTTTAAATGTTTTTATGGAAATGGAATTTTATTGTATTTTAATGGGTTGTGATCCGCCCTGAGCCCACTCGCATGGAGGGCAGAATAGAAATGTGAAATAAATAAATAAATTAAAAAAAATCAAGCTAACATTCTGATAAAGTATCAAACAGCTACAAACAAACAGCAGACGACTCAATAAATCTTCAGCTCAGTGAACAAGGATCTCATTTCCAAAGGCTTGTTGAAATAAGAATATTTTTTACTTCTCTCCAAAAAAAAGACAAACGATCACACCATATGAGCTTTGAGATGGAGCATACAACACTGGAACAATGAAAGAAAAAGGCCCTGCACCCTAGTGGATAGCAATCATTCATCGATAAGAGGCAAGAGACAGCAAGATTTGCAGATCTTAGTCCACTTATGAAAAGGAAATCTACACAATTATGAGGTTGTATCCCATTTGATTCTCTTTATGCGTCATTTCAGCATCAAAAAATCTTGAACACCAGATCAGTTAAAAGAAATGCATCTAACATCCAGGCTTTAATTCTGGATGTGTGTATTAATTTGGGATGTATTATCAAGTTGCAACTTGATGAAGGAGAAGCTACAATGCTCACCAGGTTTTTTTGTACAACAGTAGGCTACACTCAGTGGCTGGGACAGGGCAGATCAGTCACTGACTGCTTTCACATGGACCTTCAGCTCTGCTCCCCTCCTCCTACAGTAGCATTTCTTTTTTTAGCTTTTGCACATTGTCATACAATTGTCCGTCTTCCAGATTTTTTCTTGCCTCACAGTGCATTTTTACAAACCTGCTTTGATACAATCTTTATAGGAAGATCATACTGAAAGAGGGTTTGGTCACAGCGTACATGGGAAGGAGCAGATTTGCTGACCTCACTACCCACATAAGTGCAATTTCCCCCATTATTTTCTTTCCCACTTACTATTTCTACAACCCCACTCCTGGTAAGCCTTTTGCCATTTTAAAGCTCAATACTGGGTATGTTGCTATAACATCATAACACTATAGTGATATACCTACCTTTAAAAAAAACAGCACTCCAGCAGTGAGGCAGGGGAAAATAATGAATGTGAGGGGAAATAGAGTGAAAGAACAGGAAATATTTTAATGCGATGTATTGTCGAAGGCTTTCATGGCCGGAGAACGATGGTTGTTGTGGGTTTTCCGGGCTGTATTGCCGTGGTCTTGGCATTGTAGTTCCTGACGTTTCGCCAGCAGCTGTGGCTGGCATCTTCAGAGGTGTAGCTATTTTAATGCGGCTTCTCTGTTTCTGCTGTGAATGCCTCTGAATGTGTAGTGGCAACTAGAACAGAATAGGGAATCATCTAATGTGGAAGTAGCCATAGTCTATCCTGATACTGGTGTTCTCAGCATGCACACTGTTCAATGGCCAATTTTGGAGTAGGGGTGTGCACTTCAGGAATCCAATTTGGGTAAAATACCTGAATCGGACCCGATCCGGAAACCATGCTGGCCCCGATTTGGAAATATGAAATAAACATTAACAACATATGAGGGTTCATACAGGAGATGCTCTCTATGGTACATTGAGCTCAGACCATTTACATCTTTAAAAAGTCAGAAACTGCAGTTTAAAATAACTGCAGATGCAGGACTGGGAGGAAGCTGCTGAAACTAATCATAATCCCTGCAGAAAGGTGGAAGATTTACTTTGTTTGTTATTATACCTGACTGTTTCTCAAAAGTAATACAGGCCATAAAAACTGCAAACTGAAAGTTATTATTATTGCTGTTCATTTATAGTCCATCTTTCTCATTGAGATTCAAGATGGATTACATACTGCAAGTGAATACAATATAATCAATAGCACAATAGGACATTCACAGCAAAAAATACAAAAGGTTACAAAAAGTTTTAAAATGGAAGACTAACCCACTCTGGGGAGGAATCCTCTTCTCTTACTCCTTTCTGTGTCTCTCTTCTCTTTCTCTCTCTCTCTGCCACCTCTCCCACATCCTAGTAAGCACCCCATCCCTCTGATTATTTCCCTGCAAACAAAGTTATCCCAAATTGTACTTAGAAGTTAGCCCTTTTGGCTAACTGTGACTCTCAGAAGACATGGAACTAAAGGATCCTAATAAGCCTGAATGCAGCAGCTCCTGCCCTCAAGAAGTGTGTGTGTTCAACTATAATTTTGAAAGCAACCCTTGGCAAGATCCAGGTTTTCTTATCAACTCCATGATTTCTCAGGCCATATGTTGTTTGAGACTGCAGGAGAGAGAGTGTCTGACCATGCTTGATATCAAACTGAGACATTAAGATCAAGTGGCAGGAATGGAAAAGCTGAGTCACAGACAGGAAGGTAGTCAAGCTTCCCTAGGGATCTGGACACACCCTTGACAACAGTTCTATTCTTTGGCTTCCTGAGGGTCATCACAATTCAGACCATGTTTAAAGATCAGAGTTTGCTGGGTAATAATTTTCCAGAACCATCAAGGAATCTGTTTTACAATGCAGAGTTTCCTGAGCTAATTAATCATAAGGAAGGTTAGAATATCTGCCTTTGTTAAATCAATCAAGTCTTTGTCCAACAGGCTTGAGCTGGTCACCTGTCAGGTAAACTAGTCATGTCCATATTTGGAATTCCTTCCACTTCTCTAAAATTCAAACCTTCCAGTCAAATTCAAAGTTTCTACCCTGGAAACAGTCCCTTCACAGCAGACACACTGATTTCCTGTCAATGCAACTAGTAGTACATAAAAGCCACTTCTCAGCCCCCAAACTTCTGTGGCTGGTTTCTGGATCCTACTGTGGCGGGAATTTTGAGGGGACCCCCTCTCTCTGGATCCCCCTCACCACTTTCGTTCTTTTTCTTGGGGAGCCCCTTACCAAAGGCTTGTATGAATGTAAGCACCAGAGGCTTGTATAAATGCAAGTGCTAATCTAGCTCTCCCTAGCACTAATCTGAGCTGCTGCTGCAGAAAAGCATCTTTGTACATACAAGATCTTAACCAAAACTGTTAGTTTATTTAAAGACAAGAAAAGAGATACAAAGTAGCAGGACAAGGCTCTATAGCCGAGCCTGTCTGCCCTTGACTATTTCACAGCTAGCAAGAGAGATAAAACACAATCAAGTAAGCATGCAATAATACAATACAGAGTTCCCATTCCCCAACAAGAGCACTCTTGTGACCCCTGTTGAAATTTTACACATTTTACACAAGAACACTCAAGTGTAGAGAGATGCAATGCTAGCCAAGAAGTGAAATTTAAAAAGACAGAACTGAAGGCTCTGTCAATTTCATCGCTCTACAGAGCTGGCAAAGATTGCTCCTCAGAGGGTTTGTTAATTTCTTCTTCACCTCCCTAAAGGCTCTGGCAGGCAAGCCTTCAGGGAGGTAACTGGCAGAAGTGACTATTCAAATAAGGCACTACTAATTACAGGGAAACTTCCCACCTTTGGGTCCATTAACATTCTGGCGCAAACCCCCAAAGAGGAACTGATTAGTTAGGCTAGACAGAGTACAGAATGAAATTATCCCAGTCTCTGAGAAAAGATACATCGCTCGCTGCCCACAGCTGGCATCCAAAAGCGAAAGTAAATACTTGCTCCAAAAGCGAAAGTAAATACTTGCAATAGATAACAGACAGCCCCCACTGGCTCAGTGTATTGTAAGTTAGCAGTTTACACACTTTCAGATGAGTTATACAAAATACAGAATACAACCTTAGAAAACCGTTATGATTAGCACAAAATGCATAACACAATAGTGGCAGGTATGCTGGCATACATGACACCGTCTTCCAGGCCTAGCTCCACACCACAGCTGGTAATCCTGTTTTTCCTCGTGACCAACCTCCCAGTCCTCGTTTCAATCTCTCGATCAGGAAGCACTTTCGGACCATCCACCATGATCAAGAAGCCTTGCCCTGCGGGTACGGTGGGTGGGAGCGGGACGCCCAGGCAGGCCACCCTTGTGGAGGTTGTTCCCTCGGGGTTGGGGACAGCACCCTTGAAAAGGGTGAGGTCGAAGGCTCAGGAGGTGGGTGTTCATATAGTGGAGAAGACGACTGCCCTGGAAGGACTCCCTTTGTCCATCATTCTCAGGCATATGGATGACAGGCTATGGCAGAAAGATCCCTGTACCCTCACAGCAAGCACTCCGTGGTCTTGGTTGAAAAGGCTTTATTCAAGGAATCAAATCAAGTTCATAGCTATGTTCACAGGTTGATCAGAAGTTGACAGGAATAACAAGATCTGTAAAACTATGGTTCATATAGGTCCCAAGTCCTCATCCCCCCTCCCAACAGGAAAACATAACTTTTAGCGCGAAGCAGTCCTGAGACTGCTAAATAGTTTACATGCTTAGTCTAGACATAAAAGAGGCAATAGATTAAGGATGAAACACGGTATATTCTTCTTCCCCCTGAGAACTAGCAGGTTTGCAAGGTCAGAGACACCGAGCTTCAAAGCACAAGAGATAAGACACTCTGGATACAGCAGGCCTGTGAATACAAGGCAAGTTATGGCATCAGCAATATGGTATCAAGGCACAGCATAGAACAATGGTTCAGCACAGAAAAATGGTTCATAGCAACACATCAGCTGAAAATAATGGCATGGATGGGTGACAGACATGACATTTGTGGAGGGAGTGAGCTTTCACAGGCTGCTCCATCATTTCGTCCCATGGTTCCAGATGCCTTCGCGGCACACCATTGGCCAGCAAATTGTGCCCGCTCTCTACCAGTGTGTGCAGGACATGGTGTATAAGGAGCTGTTGGGTGCTAAAGGCCAGACCGTGCACTTCATGGCAGATATGTGGAGCGGCTGCCATCATGGCTGCCTCGGCCACACAGCCCACTGGTGGCAACCGGAGGACCCCAGGCAAAGACCAGGGCCCCTGAACGAGGTGCTACCCTTGCGGCTGGGCGACAGGATGGTTCTGCTCCAGGCACGGGGGATGGATGATGTTCACACGGGGAAGAACATCGCTTCCTCGATCAGGGAGGGTCTGAGGGAGAGGGCACCCAGGGGGGTTTGTGCGTGGCTTCATGGTAACTGATGCGGGAAGCAACATACTGGCAGCCCTGAGAGAGGCCTCCCTTCTCTTGTTTGCTTGGCGCATAAGGTGCACCTGGTCATGAGGGATGCTCTCGGGCTAGGTAGCAAGCCCAGGGATGCCTGGGACGAGGGAACGTTGGCCATGCGCCAATTGTTGGACAGCTGCCGGTATGTGGCTGCCCACTTCTCCTGCAGCGTGAACTCTTTGGCAAGCTGCTCCAGAGGCAAGGGGAGGGGGTGGTCCTGAACACTACCTGTTCCAGGACATGCCCACCCGCTGGAACTCCACCTACAACATGATCAGTCGTCTGGTGAAGCAAAAACGCCTGGTACAGGACATAACGTCATCGGTGGCCATTCTGCATAAAGGAGAGGAGCTCAGTCTCAGCTCTGTGGATTGGCTTGGCCTGTCCCAGATGCTGTGTGTCCTGAAACCGTTTAAGGATACCACCAAGCTCCTGTGCTCCTAACAGGCCATCTTAGGTCAAGTCATCCCCCTGATTCACAGGCTGGACCAGGTGCTGAACAAAGAGCTGGAGCATGAGAAGCTCTTCTCCCCAGGGTCAGGGACCTGATCAGGAGGTTGCAGGCGGGCACGGCCACCCACTTGCATCCGCTCTGTCGGGAGGCGCCATACAAACTGGCCTGTCTCTGTGACTCCCGTATCAAGGTCAGCATCGCCATGTGAGAGGGTGAGCTGCATCAGTGGGAGAAGAGCTCCACAGAGAGGTGAGCAGGTTCCAGGCCAAAAAGGAAGTATGGAGGGAATAGGGCAGGGGTTAGGAGGAGGCGGAGGCAAATGAGCCAGGCCATGGGAGCGCACCCCAAACGGGACCACTTGAAATCTGGTCCTCGTTGGTTAGCTGGGCGGTTGGTAGCAGCAGAGCAGGTGCATCTGTCACGGTGGAGGACTCTGCAGGGGCAATGGTGTGCGAGTACCTTGCTGAACCCACTGAGCCCCCCCCCTCGAACTCCCTGGAGTACTGGGCCCGAAAATCTGCCGGCCGGCCGGAGATCTCTGTCGTGGCCACTAACATCCTATCCTGCCCTCCCACCCCAAATGGGCCCAATTGAAATCTGGTCCTCATCGGTTGGCTGGGCGGTTGGTAGCAGCAGAGCAGGCGCATCTGTCATGGTGGAGGACTCTGCAGGGGCCATGGTGTGCGAGTACCTTACCGAGCCCACCGAGCCCCCCCCCCCACTTGAACCCCCTGGAGTATTGGACCCGAAAATCTGCCGTCCAGCTGGAGCTCTCTGTCGTGGCCACTAACATCCTCCCCTCCCCTCCCTCCAGTGTCCAGAGTGAGCAGGTGTTCTACCACCGGGGAGACCTCCTCCGTCTCCACTACACACACCTGCACCCAGACCTGGTAGACATGTTGTCCTTCATCAAGGTCAACCTCCACCTGCTTGGCTATCCCTCCCTGGACTTGGACTTATCTGGGCTCTGAGCCACCCCAGTTTATTGAGGTCTTAAGTTCTAGGGCCAAGCTCCTGTGATGCGGGCTCAAAGTCTCAGGGCCACCATCTGGCTCTGTGACCAAGCTAAGTGGGCACCTCAGCTGAGGGCTCACCTGGTTCCTTTCTTTTTGAGTTTATTATTCTCATTTTATTTTGTGCACCTGTCCTGCCTGCTCAGGACGGGGTCTCTCTGTGTAGCAGTGGCCCTGGTCTCAGGGCCACTGCTAGGATCTGGGGCCAAGCTAAGTAGGCACCTCGGCTGAGTGCTCACTTTCTTCTTTCTCTTTGTGTCTGCTTTCTATCTCTTTATTTTGTGCACCTGTCCTGCCTGCTCTGGTCAGGTCTCTCTGTGTGGGGTGGTAAGGCTCTACTCCCCCCCGCCCCAGTCTCAGGGACACTGCCAGGTTCTGGGGCCAAGCTAAGTGGGCACCTCAGCTGAGGCCTCACCTAGTTTGTTTCTTTTTGAGTTTATTATTCAGCTCTTTTATTTTGTGCACCTGTCCTGCCTGCTCAGGTCAAGTCTTTCTGTGTGGGGTTGGCTCTGTGTGGGTTCTACCCTCCCTGGTCACAGGGCCACTGCCAGGCTCTGAGGCCAAGCTAAGTGGGCACCTCAGCGGAGAGTTCACCTAGTTCCTTTCTTTTTGAGTTTATTATTCAGCTCTTTTATTTTATGCACCTGTCCTGCCTGCTCAGGTCAGGTCTCTCTGTGTGGGTGGGCTCTGTGTGGGCTCTACCCTCCCTGATCTCAGGTCCACTGCCAGGCTCTGAGGCCAAGCTAAGTGGGCACCTCAGCAGAGAGTTCACCTAGTTCCTTTCTTTTTGAGTTTATTATTCAGCTCTTTTTATTTTGCGCACCTGTCCTGCCTGCTTAGGTCAAGTGACCATCTCTCTGTGTGGGGTGGTAGGGCTCTATACCCCGTGGTCTCAGGGCCACTGCCAGGCTCTGGGGCCAAGCTAAGTGGCCACCTCGGCTGAGGGCTCACCTGGTTCCTTCATTTTTCATTTGCTTACCATTTCTTTATTACTATTACTATCACTATCACTATTACTATTTACATTTCTAACCTGCACTTCCCACAAGCTGCAAGATACAGTAGTTATAAAAATGTAATACAAATATAATACCAACATTAAAAACAATTCATAAAACAACAGTTCAAAATAAAATCGACAAACAGATAATAACTGTCCCAAGATGGGGTCAATTCCAAATTCTTGCCCATCAGCATACAGGGGGAGGGAAGTGGACAGATAAAGTACTGCAGCCCATACGTGGGTCATCTAATGGGCACTACATACCAGTTGGGCAGCCAGCTGTTGGACACTGTATAACCCCACACTTAGTGTGAGGCTGGTGGGAGGCTCAGTGAGGATCTCATGCTGGCCTCAACCTGGTGGAAAATCTCCATCTTACAGGCCCACCGAAATGACAGACGATCCTGACGGGCTCGGGTGTCCTCAGACAGAGAGTTCCACCAGGTTAGGGCCAGGACCAAAAAGGCCCTGGCCCTGGTTGAGGCCAACTGAGCCTCCCTAGGGCCAGGGACCACCAGCAGATGTTTTCCAGCTGATTGGAGCATTCTCCGGGGCACATATGGGTAGAGGCGGTCCCTTAGGTATGCTGGTCCCAGTTCATTTAGAGCTTTATAGGTCAAAAACAGCACCTTGAACCGAATCCAGAATTCCATGGGGAGCCAGTGGACCTGCTGCAGAATTGGTGTAATATGAGTCCTATAAGGAACACCCGTCAAAACACGTGCAGCAGCATTCTGGACCCATTGTAGTCTACAGATCAAACCCAAGGGCAGCCCTGCATAGAATGAGTTCCAGTAATCCAACCTGGAGGTGACCGTTGCACAGATCACTGTTGTTAGGTCCTGGGCTGAGAGATAGGGGGCTAGCTGCCTGGCCTGCTGAAGATGGAAAAAGCAATTCGGGCAACTGTCACAATCTGGGCCTCCATAGATAAGGAGGAATCCAGGACCACGCCCAAACTCCTGATCGATGGTACGGGCACAAGTGGTGCCCCCCCCAAAAGGCTGGGAGATGGATCCCCTCCTCTGTCAGCCCACGGCCCAAGTACAGGACCTTCATCTTTTGCGGGATTCAACTTCAGCCTGCTTTGTGCCACCCATCCAGACACGGCCTCCAATGCTCTCAACAGGGCATCAGGGGCAGAGTCAGGTCGATCGTCCATCAGCAGATACAACTGGGTGTCATCCACATATTGATGACAACCAGGGTGGATTTGATTTAAATCAAACTGATTTAAATCACTAGTCAGTAAGGCTTGATTTAAATCATAGTTTTCTACATAAAGACTAATTCTTGCTGGTATAACTTTAATATGCAAGTAGATGAAGATTGTTCACAAACTGTCATCAGAATAGGCCAGTTCTTGATATACTGCTTAAAACAGTCCACCACAGAGTTCCATTTAACGTCTTGTGGGAGCGTTAGCTTGGTTCCACCCATCCTTTTCAGAGCGGCTGCAGCAAAATGATTGTTACGGAAGTATTTAGCAATTTCAACAACATTAGTCTTTATTTCTGGAACACTTAAGTCTTTGGCTAAGAGGTGCAGCAAATGAGCACTGCAACCATATGTTATTAGCTTTGTATTCCCTTCCTGCTCTTCTAAATTTCTTCTCATCTTGGATACATTTGCAGCATTGTCTTTAAGGTCTTTTTCTCAACTCTGTTCATGTTATAACATTTTTGCTGTGAAGAAGAGGCATGTGATCTCTGCTGAGCTGACACAAATTCAGTTTTGAGAACTGCAAAACCAAGCATCTGTGATAATATCTTGTAGGCAGAGAAACTGCCCAATAATCTTACAAAAACCTCTGGAAGAGCATGACATTGTGAATGGATTAATGGAATTTATTTACCAAAAAAATTAAACATATACAGCCTTATTCTACATAATTAAATACTAATCTTTATTTCATGATGGTAATATATTTTCCTCAGAAAGCATTTTATTTAAAAAAATCCGATTTAAATCAAAAAAATCCGATTTAAATTTAAAAAATCCGATTTAAATAAAAAAAAATCCGATTTAAATAAAAATCTGATTTTTTTGATTTTTTTTTAAAAAAATCATTGATTTTTATCCACCCTGATGACAACCCAGTCCAAACCTCCACACCAGGTGGGCAAGGGGGTGCATATAAAGACTGAACAACTGGGGAGAGAGTATTGCCCCCTGAGGGACACCACACACCAAAGGCTGGTGTGTGGACAACCTCTCCCCCAGCGCCACCCTCTGTCCATTACCGTGGAGAAAAGAAACAAGCCACTGCATGGCCATCCCTCGAATCCCCACGTCAGCGAGGCGGTGGGCCAATGACTCATGGTCGACTGTGTCAAACGCCACTGCAAGGTCTAACAAAATCAGCAGCGCTGACCCGCCATGATTCAGGTACCTACGGAGGTCGTCCATGAGGGCAACCAACACTGTCTCCGTCCCATGGCCCGGATGGAAACCGGACTGGTATGGGTCCAGGACAGAGGTCTCTTCTAGGAAAACCTGCAGCTGATCCACCACTGCCCCCTCAATCACCTTTCCCAGAAACAGGAGGTTCGATACTGGGCAGTAACTGGGCGGGTCAGTGAGGTCCAAAGATGGTTTTTTCAGAAGAGGCCTCACTGCAGCTTCCTTCAACGCACTGGGAAAAACCCCGGAGCTCAATGATGAATTCATAATATCCTCCAATTGGGCCCCCAATGTGTCGTCACTGGCTTTCACCAGCCATGACAGGCAGGGGTCCAGGGCGCACGTAGTGGGCCTGACCAGCAGCAGGATCCTGTCCACTTCCTCCTGGGTGACCAGGCTGAAGTGATCCAAGGTCAGACCGGAAGATGGCGAAGGGGTCTCCAGTTCCCTTACTGTATCAATCGTGGCAGGCAGGTCACGGTGGAGAGACAGGATTTTGTCTGCAAAAAAGCTCCCAAAAGCCTCACAGCTGATGGCTGAATTTCTAACTTGGCAGTCCCCCTGCGAAAGGGAGACCAAGGAGCGAACTACATGAAACAATTTTGCTGGGCATGAGCTTGCAGATGCTAGGGAGGCGGCGAAGTACTCTTTCTTCGTCGCCTTCACAGCCACCTCATAGGCCTTCATAAACGCTCTATAAGATGATCTCACCTCTTCACCCCGATTCCACCGCCACACTTGCTCTAACCGTCTCAGTTCCCACTTCATCTGACGTAGCTCCTCCGTGTACCAGGGAGACAGTCTGACACGGGGATGAAGAGGGCGACGGAGAGCGATTTCGTCAATGGCTTTTGAGAGACGGCCATGCCAATCCCTCACCAGCTCATCTAACGAACCGCCAGGGGGCATCGGCTCCTGCAGAGCATTCTGGAAACCAATTGGATCCATAAGTCTCTGAGGGGGAGCATAAATTAGCTCACTGCCTATGCAGGAAGGGGGTGGCATACCCAGACGAGCCCTCAGGACATGGTGGTTCGACCACAACACTGCTTTAATAGCATCCAGGTCCACCTGAATCCCTGCCCCAAAGATCAAATCCAGCATGTGGCCTGCTTGATGTGTAGGAGCTGAAACAAATTGGGAGAGTCCCAGTGCTGCCATGGAAGACACCAGGTCCGCAGCCTGGGAAGAGGTGGCATCATCGACATGGACACTGAAATCACCCAAGACCAACAGCCTAGGGTGCTCTAATGCCCATCACAATACCACCTCTAACAAGCTCGACAGAGTAGCTACTGGTGTGCTATGCAGCCAGTACACCAAATAGATAGCCAAACTCTTTTCAGCATCCCACGCCAGACCAACACAATCAATGATATTAGGAACAGGGAGTGTCCTGAAGGAGAAAGACTCACGAATAAGTATTGCCACTCCCCCCACCCCCAGCCATCCGTCCTGGCTTGGTGAAGGACCGAAAAACCGGGGGGGGGGGCGTTCTTTCAAGGCGACTATTTCACCTTCCCTCACCCAGGTCTTTGTCACACATGCCAGATCCACTCCTTCCACTGCAATAAAATCCTGCAACGTTTTGGTCTTATTATTGATGGACCTGGCATTGCACAACACCAGTGCCAGAGGGAGGCTACATCTCCTAGTCCCACTACCAGCATGCCTTGGGATGGGACGCAGGTTGGAAGGTCACCAAGCCCTATCATGTCTCCGTGGTCTTCCCTTCCAGCCCCGCGTCTCACCGCCATACCTCCCTTGACCGTGAAGTACTGGGACCCACAGCCCCACCCTGGTCTCCTCCCTCAAATCCATTGCCCTCCGCAATACCCACCCCAGAAATTTACATACCACGATAATAACACCAAATCAGAGTGGCTACCCACAATTCAACCATTGTTGCACCCCCACCCCCCAATTACAGATATAATTAATACAAATACAATCAGGTGGAATAAACACAAAAATATAGCATCCAATCCAGTTCAACTTCCACCCCTTTCCACTCTGAAAGTATGACCCTACTGGTTAGGGGGTAAAAACAACACCCCCCCCAGGAGTCTGTTTCAGTTTCCACGGCCTTTGCAACATGCCCTCTCCCCTCCCCTCCCCTCCCCTCCCCTCCCCTCCCACATATGTGCATTTTGGCCAATAGTTGGTTCCAGCCATCTCCCAGGGACCATCTTTCAGTTTCTCTGCACTCCAGCACCCCTCCCCTACATCTAACCAGCTGGCTTCAAAGTTTCCTGATGTTAAAGTGGCCGAACAGACAGGCAGCCAGAAGCAGACCTCACCGCCAGCTGAGCAGTTCAATGTCCTACCCAGCAGAAGTTTACATTGAAGCTTAATTCCACAGGGCATTGGGTGAGGCTCTAGCTGCACACCATCATCCCACAATATAGCATAGTTCAACAAGGCTCCAAATACGCTGAGTACAACGGACACTGGGCTCAGCAGATCACACAGCAGCAAGGCAGCAAGGCAGCCCCTGGGAGCAGTTCACAACAAGGCGGCAAGCAGCGAGGCTCAGCCAGCACCTATCTCTACAAAGCTGGGTTCAGCGAAACACTGGACTCGGTAAGATAATGTGACAATGAGATGACAGGGAGGCTAGAGTTAGCCCGACTTGGCTCGGCTCAGCTTGACAATGCGATAGGCAGCGAGGCAACTCTACTGGCAGCTCAGGCACAATGTACAGCCAGTCCAGGCAGGCCCTCACGCCGTATCTGCAACGCTGCTCTCGCCGCTTCTTCTGGGCCTCCGCTTGTTCCATGGATCGAAAGAGCCGCTCCCTCCGCAGTTCGACACAATTCAATACCAGCCACTCACCCAGTGCTGTAGGTCCTCTCATGCTGGTCAATTTCGTATGTCTATCTCTTGTCCCTGCAGGTCAATTTCTTTTATCGGCAGGTCAATTTTCTTTTATCAATTTCTTTTATTATGTGCACCTGTCCTGCCTGCTCGGCCCAGTTCTCCATGTGTGGTGGGGTGGTGTTCTAGGGATCTCAGGAGGAATGGCATGGGTTTGGAGCAACCTCCCCGCCTCAACATCTCCTCCTCTTGGGTCTGTCCCTGCCTGCAGTTCACCCCTCACTCCATCTTCCAGGGCCAGCTCTGCAACACGGCCAGTAATCCTCAGCTCTCCCTAGCTACCAGTCCCCTTTTTCAGTCTCTCATTCTGGCAGTACTTCCAGACCTTTCCGAATGACCCCCTGTGTGGCACGGTGCCGTCCCAGTGACGACCTGATGCATAGGAGCTACTATCTCTTTATTTGGTGCAACTGTCCTGCCAGCTCAGGTCAGGTGTCTGTGTGTGGTAGAATAGGGCTCCCTTACAATGGGGATTAATGTCCCTGTCCCGGCAGCAATTTAGCCCTATCCATGGGACTTCGTCTTTCACCCCCAGATGGGGGGAAGGGGTCCCATCCTTGCCACCAGGGCTGGCAGGTGGGTGATGTCAGTGTTCCGTTGGTGCCGCCGCTGCTCAGTACAAGGGACAGTGTTGCACATATAGCTGTGCAGGACTGTGGGAGGGGCCCCTCATGGTACCTGATGTATCCCTCCCCTGACCTACGGAGGAAGGGGTTCCATCGTTGCTGTCATTGCCGGCAGGTGGATGATGTCCATGACCACTGCTCCTCCTCACAACGAGGGATGGCTTTGCACATAAAATTGTAGAACACGGTGGGAGGGACACCAATCCATGGTACCTGCAGTCTTCTATGCATTGGGGGAAGGGGTTCTTTCCTTGCTGCCACAGCCAGTAGGTGGGTGATGTCTGTGGCCACATCCTTCTATGGTCCCTAATGGGACCTACTGTCTCCTCTGCATCAGGGGGGAAGGGGTTCCATCATTGCCGCCACGGCCAGCCCATGGGTTTTGTCGGTGGCCGCATCCTTCATGGCCCCCATGTGTAAGTGGGCCACGATCCCCCAGCATGGGACACAGTCATCCACTCATTCGAACAGCCCACCACAGCAAGACCATGGGTTTTGTTGACAGCCACATCCTTCACGGGCCTCATGCATGGGACTGTCATTCAGTCCCTGGCGGGGCATTGTAGCAGCTGCTCTTCCTCTGCCAAGAGAAAAAGCCCCTAAACTACCACCCAAAGTCCTTCCCAAGGGGGACAGGGGCTCAGAGAAAGAATTAAGAAACAAAATAAAAAGGACTGCTGTGAGCCTTCAGCCGAGGAACACATTAAGCTAGCCCAAAGAGTCGAGCAATAGGCATAGGGCCCATCGGTTATGTTGGGGCAGCCGTTCCTCAGCATGAGGGACGGTTTGCACATGAAGCTGTCCAGGATGGTTGGAGGGCCTCCTATCAGTGGGACTTAGAATTGCCCTCCCCCACCGCCACAGTCAGCCCATAGGTTCTGCTGCTGCACACAACATTTAGGATTCCCCTCCCCCACCTGATGCTGAATCCTATCCCTCCTGGTTGGTTAGGGAGGGCATCCATCACTGCTGCCATGGCCAGACCATGGGTTTTGTTGGTGGTCACGTCTAGGCCTGGGGCGATGGGGAGCCTGATGCAGTTTTGATCATGTTCAGTGATGTTATGCCAGTCACTCCTGCTGCCCAACACGGCCGGACCATGGGTTTTCTTGGCAGCCGCATCCTTCACAGGGTGTTGTGACAGGCAGCTGCTCTTTCTCTGCCCACAGAGAGGTCCCCCACGGCCGGCCCAATAGTTTTGTTGGCAGCCGCATCCTTCATGGCCCCCATGCTTGAGATGAGAGGGTCATGTTCCCCTGGTCTCCGTGTGGGGCCCTTATTTTGTGAACCTGTCCTGCCTGGCCCCAGGTCCATCACACACTCTGCAATGGCGGGGGAAAGGATTTGCATCAGAGCCAGTTGCCTGCCATGGCTGGACCATGGATTTTTTCGGTGGTGCATCCTTCATGGGGTGTTTTGACAGGCAGCTGCTCTTTCTCTGCCCACAGAGAAGTCTGCCACAGCCAGACCATGGGTTATGGGGGACGCATCCGTCGATCTGCCCAGAGAGGTGTGGAGGGCTTCCATCGGTTCTGCATCCAGTGGACATGATTCCATTGCATTACTCCGCTGTCCTGTTAGCGGGACTAACACTTCCCTCTGTCCAAACAAGGAAAGGCCTGTCGATGCTCCCACGTCCGAGAAATGGGTACTGTTCTTCCATGGTACGGGGACAGGTATAGCTCTGCATTGGCAGAATTGCAGTGGGGTCTAAAGGCATCTTACATCATTCTCTCCTTCATTTTCTCACAGGAAACCGAAGAAGGATTGTTCTCCATGGGCTCACACGGAGGGGGTCGCCACAGAAAAAACTCATTGTCCTGACATGGTGGCTGTCCGTAGGGGTGTGTGGGCAGACACATGGGGAGTACTGCCACCTGGCGGCCAACCCCCCTGCCCCCCAAAAGGGAGGTGGTCAGCTGATCACCTCCCCAAGCCCGCATGGAGGGGGTGGCCACCAACAAAACCCATATACCGGCCACTGACAACCCATTGTTCCAGATGTGCAGGCAGGCACAAGGGGGTGCTGTCAGCTGGTGGCCAACCCCCCTGCCCCTGAGAAGGGAGGCAGCTGGCTGACCACCTTCCCAAACCTGCACAGAGGGAATGGCCACCAACAAAACTCATATACCGGCCTCTGACAACCCACTGTTCCGGACATGCGGGCAGGCACAGGGGGGCTGCTGCCAGTGGGCAGCCAACCCCCCCTGAGAACGGAGGCAGCTGGCTGATCCCCTCCTTCAGCCCACACGGAGGGGGTGGCCACCAACATCACCCATTCTGTATGCAGTGGCCACCTGTAGGGGCGTTCAGGTGGGCACATGGGGGGTGCCACCAGCTGGCAGCCAAACCTCTCGCCCCCGAGAAGGGATGCAGCTGGCTGACTGCCTCTCTGAGCCTGCACGGAGGGGACAGCCACCGACATCACCCACATTCTGTATGTGGTGGCTGCCCATAGGGGCATGTGGGCGGCCACATGGGGGGTGCCATCAGCTGGCAGCCAAAAACTTCATCCCCAAGAAGGGAGGTGGCTGGCTGACCACCTCTCTGAGCCTGCATGGAGGGGTCAGCCAACGGCATCACCCACATTCCGTACGCGGTGGCTGCCTGTAGGGTCATGCAGGTGGGCACATGGGGGTACCATCAGCTGGCGGTCAAACCCCCCACTGCCGAGAAGGGGGACAGCCGGCTGACCCCGAGCCCGCATGGAAGGGACTGCCACCAACAAAACTCATGTACCGGCTGTCGACAACCCACTGTTCTGGACATGCGGGCAGGCACAGGGGGGTGCTGCCAGCTGGTGGCCAACCCCCCGTCCCTGAGAAGGGAGGCAGCCAGATGACTGCCTCCCCAAGCCTGCACGAGGGGGCGGCCACCAACAAAAATCATGTAGCGGCTGCCGACAACCCACTGTTCCGGATGTGGGGGTGGGCACAGGGGGTGCTGCTAGTGGGCGGCCACACCCCCCCCCCAAGAAGGGAGGTGGCTGGCTGACCACCTCCTCACATGAAGGGGGCAGCCACCGACATCATCCACATTCTGTACACAGTGGCCGCCTGTAGGGGCGTGTGTGCAGGCACATGGGGGGTGCCGTCAGGTGGTGGCCCAACCCCCCAACCCTGAGAAGGGAGGCTGCCAGCTGACCACCTCCCAGAGCCCACACAGTGGGTAGGCCACCAACAAAACCCATGTACAGGCCGCCGACAACGCACTGTTCCAGATGTGCGGGCAGGCACAGGGGAGGTGCCACCAGCTGGCAGCCAAATCCCCTCCTCTGAGAAGAAAGAAGGCCAGCTGACTGCCACCAACATTGCCCCCGTCTGGGGGTCCCTCACTTGAAATGGAGCTGTAAGTCAATTGGCATTGATTGCTCTAATTGTATTGAATGAGACTTTCCTGGGGGCACCAGCTTTGGGGGGGTCTATAACTCGGAGATTCATATTGGAATCTTGTCCAAACTTGGCAGGTGGCTGGAGGAGAGCCTGCTGAAAACTCCCTGTGAGTTTGGGCTCTCTGAGCATGAAGGGGGCCATCCTGGGCCCCAACGAACCACAAACTGGTTTGTGAACAAGCTGAAGTTCTTCAAAGTTCAAGGTTTGTGAAACTGAATAAACCTCGAACTTGGCGGTTTGGGGTGGGTTTTTTTGGTTCGTGCTCATGTCTAGTTGTGTTGTTTCACTGCCAACAGATGAGTTATGAATTGATTTCAACAGTACTCCCTCCCATATTATCATGGACCCTCCCACTGTTCTGGGGAAATCAGGAGTTACTAAAACTACTATGTCAGCATTGCCTCCAAAAGCATATTTTGTTTTAGCATGACTCAATGAAAATGATTTGTTCAAATATGCCTTGTGACATCATATTTGGAGTCAAGAATTTATTTTTCCCCAAGTAACCTTTGCTGAAAATCTTAAGAGCATGTTTGATTTCATTTGCAGTGCTTGGCTTGGTTCCCTCACTTGAGCTATCTGAATCTGTCTGTGCTATGTAAGCTTTTCAGCAGTGCACATTCTCTTATAAACAGTTCTATTTCCGTTTGTGACATATTTTTGAAACTTGATAGATTTGAAACATGACATTTTGTGAAGTCTATGAGAAGCAACACAAACTTTGCCTTTCTTCCACCCACTCTGTTCTCAGGAGGGATCTGCCTGTTTAAAATGTAGTTCCAAGATGAGCTCAGATGTATCATCTATAGGAATGATTAGTATCTACTATTTATTCCTAACAGTTCGTTATGCATTTTCAAACTATAACCACAATTTTAAGAATGCGACAGAATTATGATGCTAATGTTTATTATCTTGCCTTGCTTTTCTTTAATTTTCCATTTTACAGCTAAAATTTTGACTGTTCTAGTTCCCAGCCAGGCAAACACAAAATGGCATCTGAAAGACAATCTGGATTCTTGCTGGCTCAAATAGCTACTAATAGAAATTCTATAACTGACTTAAACAACTTAGTGAGAAATACTAATGCAAATGATACACCAGGTTATTCTCAACCATTTAAGAAGTTAAACATAGCATGAAAGTTTTATTTGACACAAATACTGATACAGAAGGCAAAGTTTAAATTACACTGGAACCATGAAGAAAGTGAAGAGAAAACTCCGATGTTCATAGTTTACAACTAGTTCCCTTTGAATTTTATATATTTCAATTCTATATTACAAATAAATTTGTATTAAAAGTTTATAGTAAATCATTGATGAAAATATATAAGCAATGGCCAAGAAAACTAACAGATTTTTAAAAAATTCTTCATCAGACCTATTGCATGGGCAGACCTGGCAGTTTGCCCCCCTGCCTGCCAATCGCTGGTGATCAGTGGAAGGAGGCAGGGCATCCGGTGAGCTCCAGACATCATGAGGCAATATGGGCAAACTGGTGTGCATGCTCCCAGCCCTGTGCACACTGATGCCACTTCTGGAAGTGATGTCATCACATGTGAGAGAGGGAAATCCAGGTGACTACCGGTCCCCACCACCACCCTCCCACTGGTCACCAGAAAGACTTGGCAACACTAATTGCACTACATAGTTAGGTAAAAGGTAAAGGTAGTCCCCTGTGCAAGCACTGAGTTATTACTGACCCATGGGAGGATGTCACATCACGAAGTTTTCTTGGCAGACTTTTTACGGGGTGATTTGCTATTGCCTTCCCCAGTCATATACACTTTACCCCCAGGAAACTGGGTATTCATTTTACCGACCTTGGAAGGATGGAAGGCTGAGTCAACCTTGAGCCGGCTACCTGAACCTGGCTTCTTCCAGGATCGAACTCAGGTCACGAGCAGAGCTTGGGCTGCATTAGTTGTGCATTAGTTACAACTAGAGATGAGCACAACCCCCCCCCCCCAAGAACTGTGCGGTTCTTTCTCAAACCTGCTCCAGTTCATTTGGTTCATGAAAACGTCACATCCAGGTCAGCAAATCATCACTTCCGGGTCAGTAGAAGGTCTGCAGGAAGTTCATCCCCTGTTGCCTAGGAAACTGATTGATCGGCACCAGGCTGTCTGCAGTGACGAACCAAAAACCAAACCAAATGAACCAGCCTAAAGTTTGTGGCAGTTCGTCAGAAATGGGCTCTGACGAACCGCTGGTTTGCGAACCACGAACCAGCCTGGTTCATCACGAACTTTGGTTCATATTTTGGTTTGTGCCCATCTCTAGTTACAACTCATCTCCAGACTACAGCAATTGGTTTCCCTAGAGGAAATGGCAGTTTTTGAGGGTGGACTCTATGGCATCATGTTCCCACTGAACTCCTTTTTTCTGCTCAAACGCCAATCTCCCTAGGCACTGCTCCCAAATCTTCAGGAATTTTCCAAGTTGTAGCTGGCAATCCTAGTTATAGCTGAGTGGGTGGGCCCCAAATTACTATTTTCTGTTCCCAGCTAAATCTAAGAAGAAGGCTGATTTGGCTAAGTACCCTGTGTCAGAGTCTCAGTTCAATTGTCAGTTCTCTAGCCAGAGTCACACCATATTAACATGCTATAATTCGTAGTTATTTAGTTTTCTCCCTCTAGGCCCAGGTGCTGCCCAGGCCGCATATATCCATGGGAGCGAAGAGTCCTTATCAGCCCGTTCCAGCCAACGACCTTGACATCCTCGTCTTCCCATGCCTTCGCAGACAGGACTAAGGGGGGAGGCTGTGAATGGGTGTTTGAAACATTGTTACTTTCATTTCATGTGTCATTCTCAACAAAGCTTTCGTTCAGCCAAGGGCCTCAAGCCCTCGGATTGTGGACACCTGTATCCTGAGCATAATCTTCCAATAAACCTTTTGAAACCAAGAAACCTTGTGCTTCTTGCAGAAGGGGGGGAGACGAACTCTAGATAACTGGGATTCCATAGTCTGACACCCTGGAGGAAAGTTGCACCAAAGTAAACAAACTATATTCTTCAATTCTAATTAAGGATCAGGTCCCGAGAGTCATAACATTTCTATTTCAAACAAAACATTCTAACACCCTACACAAAATTTCTCTCATTATACAGGTTGTCTTGCAGTTTGTAATAGCAATGAAGAGTCTTGATTACAAACATAATGTACATCATTACTAAAGAGGAAGAAAAATATTAATAAATATTTTTGCCAATTTGTAGACCTCTCAATTAAAATTGGTTTTATAGAGCTTAAACTAGCAAACCAACACTGTCATAAATATGGATATAACTCATGTTTTCATTGCCCTTGATATGTTGTCAAGTATGTTGTCAAGTATGTTGTCTTCATTTGGCAAGACACATAACAGAGAGGCATTCATCTCTCTCCACCCATTCTCCCCCAATCCTATTCATTACAGACAAATAAATTACCACGAGCGCTACAGATAAATTTGCAGATAAATTTACAGATAAAGTTGCAGCTAGCTTACGGTGACCACTGCTGAAGTTTTCAAGGCAAGACACTGTGAAGGCTGTCCACCATCCTGTTTTAAATGTGTATGGATTTTATTGTATTTTAATATGTTGTTTTTATTGTATTTTGTATTTTAATATTTTGTTATCCGCCCTGAGCCCGCTCGCAGGGAGGGCGGAATAGAAATTTGAAACAAACAAACAAACAAACAAACAAACAAACAAACAAACAAACAAACAAACAAACAAACAAACAAACAAACAAACAAACAAACAAACAGGTGGCCATTGTCTGCCTCTGCACAGAGACCCTGGTAGTCTCCTATCCAAGTACTAACTAGCTCCAACTTTACTTAGCTTTCATGACCTGACAACATCAGGCTAGCCTGGGCTGTCCAGGTCAGGATACTTTAAACATTTATTTCAATATGAGATTTTGTGGGTCACTCACAGCCTGCTTCATTAGATAGATACATGATGGGATATTTCCTCAAAAAACATTTTATTTTAAAATGCCAATTTAAATTTTAAAAATCCGATTTAAATTTTAAAAAATCCAATTTTAATTTTTTTTTAAAAAAAAAACATTGATTTTCATCCACCGTGCTTGTCTGCCTCTTCATTCTGAATGGGGGGGGCAAAGTATAATAGCAGCTAAAGAAGAAAGATTAACAGAAAAAAGAAAGACCTGATCCCTGAGGAAAATAGTGAAAACCAGAAACAAAAACCCAAAAGGAATGTTCAGACAATATGAAAAGAACCAAGACAAAGCATTCCCATGGAAATCAAGAGAACAGAAATTAAAACATAACCTTCAACAGTATCAAAAACACATCATCAGTCCAAAGCAGGAATACAGAATCGTACCCTGAGACTGAGCATGTAATAAATCATTAGTAATAAGATTCAAAACAGATTCAACAGTATTATCACAACAAACAAAAATAAAATACTTAAGATGGAGACTGTCAAACTGTTCAACTACTAGTGGAGCCATCCTGAGGTGAAAGGAATTTTGTTCTAGAGAAAGGGGCATGGTCCACTGGAGGATGCTTCCTTGCGCTGGAGGACTGCAGCAAGGCTCCATCACTAGTGGAATGGATTCATAGGATCCACCCTATTATCAGAAAGAAAGACATCTAGAAAATTCAAGATGTTCCAATATTTTAGGGAAGAAAGAAAAGATACAGGATGACTGCACAGAATGTATACATCTTATATTCTGCTGACTGAAAACACTGCAGGCACATGGGATTCTTCATTCACCTCTACTGAAAATGCCCAGCTATGCGATATTTTAAAGGCATAGTCAAGAACATTCTAAGTTATACTGTGTTGCCCAATAAATGTAAACTCCAAAATGATTTTAATAGATCTATAAAGGTGGAACAGATGGGCACAGCTAATTTGAGAAAAGCAGATGGCACACTAGCTCTTTTTTGTCCATGGAAATGGCCCCAATAATTAACAGGAGATTGGAGGATAGACCAATATACCACCACCATCAACTTGTCAGTCCCACTAATCAATAAGTCTATTGCCACTATATTGATACAGCAAGGAGCAGGAGCAGTCAAGATGATGATCAGGTAAACTATTGCCTTTAAATAGGAATATCTTGTTGAGGAACACTGAACATACAATTAACAAAGATCATTAAACCTTAAATTGGAAAGTTTTAACAGGAGATTGCTTCTCAGCGGCAAACTGTGGTACTTTCTACAATTTAGGAATTGTTAGCTTTGATAAGGTCTGAAAAACTGCAGAGATGGCAAAACTAAGAGACTGTAAAATCACAGAAGGTAAGAGGGACAGTAAAGCTATGAGACATGTTGGCTACCATTAGATAAAGATGTAAATAGTGGTCCAATACTGAATGGCCAAAAACGTTATGATAAACAATAAGTATTTCTTCAAATATATCAGGAGCAGGAAACTGGCTGAGAGGTGGTTGGGCCTTTGGATGACAAAGGAATAAAGGGATTGCATAAGGAAGATGGGGAGATGACAGTCAAACTGAATGAATTCTTTGCTTCAGTTTTCATTGTGGAAAACGGGCACATACCTTGACTTGACTATCCCCTACTGGTAGTGGAGAATCCCACACCACCGGCACTTCCCACCACCACTCAGCTGGTTGGCAGGGTGGGAATAGAGGGAAAGGAGGTGAATCATTGGCAGTGGTCTGATATACTGACATGACTGGAGGATGCCAGGGGCCATCTGGTATTTGGGCAAAAATCTATGGTTAAGCCATAGTGTTCTGTCCAATACCAGAGCATCCCCAGAGTTGTGCTGACATCATTTCCAGAAAATATGGGGAGTGACATTAGCATGTCACCAGTGATGTAATGATGTCACCAATGAGTCCTCCTTAGCCAGTAAGTCCACAACCACCTGCTGGTTGCCACCCTACATATACCCATGCCAGAGCTGCTGTTTTGGGTAAGGTTATCTGAAGAATTGGGTCAAACTGACATGGCAACAGATAAAGTTCTAGGACTACTAGGCAAACTGAAAAGTATTAAGTCTGCAGGTCCAGAGGACATAAACCTGAGGAATTCTAAATAACTCTAAGGTGAAATTGTGGATCTACTAACAAGCACATGCAGCCTGATGCTAAAATCAGCCTCTGTGCCAGATGACTGGGAAGTCGTAAACATCAACCCAATTTTTAAAAATGGTCCACAAGGAATCCAGAGAATTAGAGAGCTGTTAGAGCTTAACATCTGTCCCAGCTAAATTAGTAGAAACTGTTATTAAACCATGGCAGCCAGTCTCCCCTCCAGCCACACTATACATCCTCTCCCATTAGGGATTCCAAGTCTCCTGGTGGGGGCAGGGAATCCCCCGCTCCTATCCTCTACCACCACTCAGCTGTTGGGGGGGGGAGACATGGGAATGGGCCTCCTGGGCATGCTCCCAGGGCGCAATGACAACATTACTCCCAGGAGTGACATCACTGTGCCACACCAAAAGTGCTCCTGCATTTTCAACATTACAACACTTTCCTAGTTTTTTAAAAAAAGGGAGACAGTGTGTGGCATACCCTCCAGGGAGGAAGGGGAAAGCAGCTATTTAACCCTTTCCTGGCTTTTAAAGCCACAGGGAATAAGCACCAACATTAGGAATTATTCCTGGCTTTGAAAAAAAACAACAAGAGAGTGCATGCATACCCAGGAGGAAGGAAGACAATGGAGAAACAGCCTTATGACCTTTATCTCCTTTACTAAAAAAATGGTGGACAAGGCATTCAGAGAGCTGAGGGTGGGAGTGGCTAAGTCTGCATGGACCAATCAGCTTCTGGGGAAAAGGAGAGGGCGGAGAAGAGAAGCAGAAGGGTAGTATAGAGTTCACACTGACATTAATCGTGCCAGCTGCAACTCGGCAGTGGCTTCAAAATAACATTGCTGTATGTTCGCAGGGCGGAACATCGGGGATGCAGTGGACAAACATCGGTTCTGTGTCCCATGGACTTCCGGTTTGGGATTCATGAAGGTCTAACGCAGCTCAGGGAGCTGAGCTGTCCAAGCCGCTGTTTGTAGGGGCTGGAGGGGCGCAAACTGCCCATAGCCCCCTGTTCTCAGGCAGATAACAGGCAAGTACGCTCAAGACTTCGAGGGTGCGTTGATCTCGGGTGTGAGGGGGGTTCTACGCAACGAGCCCCCATCCACCCTTGAGGTCCCACCTGAAGAAAGGTAGCCAAGATCTCTGCAGTGGCTCTGGAGTCAATTTTTGGCATAAGACCTGCATGTCCAAGCTTCAGCAAACCAAGAAGGGAACCTGAATCGATTGGATAATCGAAGCAGGGACTACAACCCAAGAGAAACATCTAAGAAGGTAAAGATTGCTATCTCTCAATACGGGACAGATTACAATAAGAAATAAAGTGACAAAGAGAATTAGGAAACTGTGAGAGACTTGATATATAATTGAGAAAACTCCGGCAAATAAATTACTAAAAAGTGACATTTTAAAGAGAAGTTTGCGCGGAAAAACGATTATTGTTTACATACCTGCGGCTAGGAAGAGATAGCAGACTGTGAGAAAGTTTTAACATCGCGAGAACTGCTGTGAAATGGAGAGGAACAGAAAGTGCGTCAGAACCATAAAGAGACTGGCGAGAAGCGGCTTGTAAACAACGGAAGTGAAATATCGCCATTTTGAAGAAAGGCAAAGCTGCGACTTCAAGGAAAATGGAAGTAGGCCATCTTTGACAAGGATAAGGGCGGTTGCCTCAAAATAAAACCATAGAGAAAAGACGCCCAACATTTTGGATTGCGTAAATACTAGCTTTTAGAAAAACAACCTAAATTTGGACTTTTAAAAATAAAATTAAAATAATAAAGTAGCGCCACGGAGTTAAGGAAAAGAGCAGACTCGTGGAAGCGAAGTAAAGCTAGCCCCACGATGTCGAAAAAGGAATGGCAAGCGGCGCTGGAAAATTTAGATTAAAAAGTTTCGGAAGGAAATAAAGAGCTTAAAGATATGATGCAAGAGATGGCGAAAAATTTGAAAGACTTTAAAGAGGCACTTAAATCGGAGATGGCAGAACTAGTTAAGAACATGAATCAAGTTCAAAAAGACTTGCAAGTCACACAGCAGAGAGTTAATGCAGTAGAAAATGCGGCTGACACCTTGGCAGATGTGCAGAGAATGGAGATGAGAGGAGTGAAGGGAAAAATGGCCGTAGCTGAATGTAAACAAATGGAAAAACAACTTAGATTTCGTGGAATTCTGGAAATTTTGGAAAAATCAGCCCAAGAGCAGATTACAGAAATCTTGGCGGGTTACCTGGATAAAGAAGAAGGGGAAATAGCAGCGCTTCTGGACGTGGCATACACAATTAATTCAAAATTTGCAGCTCAAAAGAAGTTACCAAGAGATATGATTATGCAATTTACAAGTAGGAATACAAGAGAGTCAATCGTGAGTAAACAATTCCAGGATCCATTAGAAGTCGATGGGAAAGTGGTGAGAATCATGAAAGAACTGCCCAGATCGGTGTTGTTGGAGAGGAAAAAGTATAGAGAGTTGGTCCAGATGTTAAAAGATTTGAAAATCAGATACAGATGGGAAATACCTGAAGGGCTGGCTTTCGAATTTGGTGGAGCTAGGAGAAACATCAGATCTGGCCAGGAGATGGAAACGTTTATTAAAGACAATGAAAAAGACTTACCAAAAGGAGCTAAAATTTGATCATGGAGTGTAAAATTATATCTTGGAATGTAAATGGACTAAATTCACCTTTTAAACGTAAGACTATTTTCGACTGGCTTTTAAAACAAAAATATAATATAGTGTGTTTGCAAGAGACATATCAAAAAGCAGGTTGTAAAATATTTGAAACTTGCAAAACTTGGAAATGAATTTGCAGCAGCTTCCAAAAAGAAGAAGAGAGGAGTTGTATTGTATATTAAGGAAGAGCTGCAGCCAAAATTAGTTTTAAGTGATACAGAAGCCAGATATATAGCAGTGGAAATAATTTGGAATTCAAAATTTACGTGCCTAATGGGGCAAAAGAAAATTTTTTCAAGGATTTACAGAAACAGCTAGATGAACTGACCTATGATCAAATAATTCTGGCAGGTGACTTCAATGGAGTTACAAACTTGGAAGAAGACAAGAAATCTAAAAGTGCACAGAAAAGAAGAGGACTTTTGCCAAAATCGTTTTTTGTGATCAAGGAACAAGAAAGTCTGGAAGATGTATGGAGGAGACAAAATCCTAAAAATAGACAATATACATTTTACTCTGCAAGACATTTCACACTATCAAGAATTGACATGATCTGGGCCTCCAAAGAACTGGTGGTATGGACTAGAGATGTGAAGATAATGCCCAAGGTAGGCTCAGATCATAATCCAATTATGTGGAGATTCGGGAAAAATACTAAAAGAAGAGGATGGAGGATAAATGAAGACTTGCTGCAGACGGAAGAAAACATTGCGTTGTTACGAAGAGAAACCAAATTCTTTATACAGTATAATTTGAATAAGGATGTATCAACTTATAAGGTATGGGACACATATAAACCTGTGATTAGAGGAATACTAATGGATCTGAATGCAAGAGATAGGAAGAGAAAGGATGAAAAGAGACTTGAAATTATGGAAAAAATTAAAGCCAAAGAGATACAGCTTAAGAAAAGACCAGGGAAAAAGAAAATATATCAGGATATGAAAATCCTGCAGGAACAATTGACGGCGATGAATAACAAAGAATTGGAGTGGAATTTTTAAAAAATGAAGCAGAAGTTGTTTCAGGGTGCAAATAAGCCTGGGAAATACTTAGCGTGGCAGCTAAAGAAAAAAAAGGAGAAGAAAACCATAACTAAGATTAGAGAAGAGGGTAATATATTGATGGATCAATCTGCCATTAGTAGATCCTTTTTCAAATTTTATGCAAAACTGTACCAAAAAAAGGAGGTGAATAGAGATTCAATAGCGGAATATTTGGAGAAAATGAAGCTTCCAACAATTTCAGAGAAATGGAAAGAGAAGTTAAATAGGGAAGTGACAGAGGAAGAAATAAAAGAAGTCATACAATCAACAAAATTAGGGAAAGCGCCTGGAGTGAAGCTAATATATCACTGATTCCGAAAGATGGACAAGATTTGACTAATGTTAAGAATTATCGGCCAATTTCGCTGCTGAATAATGATTATAAAATATTTGCAAAAATTATGGCGGAAAGGTTAAAGGGATGGATGTGGGAATTTATTGCAGAAGAACAGGCTGGATTCCTACCTAATAGACAAATAAAGGACAATTTAAGGACAGTAATAAACGCTATTGAATACTACAACAAGCACTGTGATAGGGAAGTTGGTTTCTTTTTTGTGGATGCGGAAAAAGCATTTGACAATTTGAACTGGGACTTTATGTTTGCCACTATGGAAAAGCTGCAAATGGGAGAAAAGTTCATACAAGCAGTTAAAGGAATTTATAAAGACCAGTGTGCAGCGATTGCAAATAATGATAATTTGACTAAAAAATTGAAAATAAGCAAAGGTACAAGACAAGGTTGCCCATTGTCTCCATTGTTGTTTATTTTGATCTTGGAAATTTTGTTGACCCAAATACGAGAGGACGATACAATTTGTTGATAAAGTTAAAGCGGACTCTATGTTTTTGCATCACTATATTAGAAGAAGCCTTTTCACAATCTGGAAGAAATATAAGAATTACATGGAAAGTGGCATCCCCTCATGGGTGGTACCATATGAAATAATAGATCTGAGAACTGTTTATAATGAACAACAACGTTTAACTTATAAAGAGATAATGTCGATGGAACATAGAATACTAAAAATAAAGACACAAGAAGAGTTATCTCCTCACTATGGATGGATTCAATATAGGCAAATCAGGGATCTTTACAATTCGGACTGTTTAAAGGGAGGAATAAGACTGAAAAACTCGGAGTTAGAAGAAGTGATTTTACAAGAAGGTAGAAAAGACATTTCGAAAATATACAAAATACTTTTAAAATGGTACATGGAAGACGAGACAGTCAAAGTCCAGGTGGTGAAATGGGCAATAAACTTTCATAAAGAAATAACAATGGAATCATGGGAACACTTGTGGAAAAACACTTTGAAGATTTCAACTTGTACTAATATTAAAGAGAATGTATACAAAATGATGTATAGGTGGTATTTAACACCTAAGAAGATTGCGCTTGGAAATACAAATATGTCAGACAAATGCTGGAAATGTAAAAAGCATGAAGGATCATTGTATCATATGTGGTGGACTTGTGAGGTAGCTAAGCAATACTGGGGAGATATAATAGAAATAATTAATGAGGTTTTGCAAACCCAAATAAATAAGAATGCAGAATTGCTGCTACTGAACTTGGGAATGGAAGATGTTCCAATGCAGTATAGAACATTGCTATTTTACATGACTACAGCAGCAAGACTTTTGTATGCGCAGAAATGGAAAGTGTAAGAAATACCAACTATAGAAGACTGGATTTATAAATTGTTGTACATGGCAGAAATGGACAAAATGACAAGAAAACTGAAAGATCTGGATCCAGGAGAATATTTTGCAGACTGGGGGAAACTGAAACAATATTTAGAAAAAAAATGGGATGTGAAAGGAGGACTGTGGCAGTTTGAGAATTATTAATTTGTGATTTTATAAAGGGGAGAGAGAAGTAACTTTACCATGAATGGGGAAATTTAGTTATTAATTAATCTAAGCTAACACTATTATTAAGAAGATTGTATTAAAAATAGATAGGTTAAACAGTTAGGAATAGAATGGATATATTAGAGAATCTGAGATACAGAATAATTTGAACATGCTTAGAATAAGGGATACAATATATATAAGATTTAGAAGAATATAGTTAAAAATAATTTAAACGATAAGATGGGTTAAGGGTTGGAAAGCTGTTGGAAGTCAATAAGGAGGGGGGAAGGGTGGAGGTTGTTATAATTTAGGTAATATGGGGAATTTATGTAAAATTTATGTACTCACCAATAAAAATTTTTAAACAGGTTCTGTGTCCCATGACTACCTTGCAAGTGTGAAACTCCTGCAAACATGGGAAGCAGAAAAGGTGCTGAAATGCTTTAAAGTCCCAGTGTGAAAAGAACCATTGCCTTCTTACAAGATTTCACTCCTTAGGAAGAACATGGACCTAAACTAAAGATAGTGACTTTCACACTTCTCAGGACACTGTCAACATTCCTCAGATCAAACTAAAATGATCCATCCAACTATCACCAGATGGTTTTACAGACACTTCTACCACATGATTTATTGATAAATTAGCATCTAAGAGTAGATCTGAGATGCTTTTATTGGCAAAAAATTTGCAAAAATATTACAACTAAATACCAAATAACTGTAATTATACGACTCACTACTATGAGTTGTAAATTGTGAAATTACCCTAAATAATTGTGTTGGAGGCAGTGCAGCCAACGCACAAGTAGAAGCAAAGGCATCTTTCTTCATTGCTGCTACCACCACCACCTCATAGGCTTTACAGTAAGATCTATAGCATGATCAGTCAGATTCAGCCTCCATTTCCTGTCAACATCGCTGCACCATTTTAGACTGCAGGTGGAAGATCATCTCTTCAGGGCTCTTTCCCCTACAACCTCTCTTCAAATAATGAAAAAGAATATATCAGGAAGAAATATTCCAGTGTGTTCACTGTGCTGTACTAATTTTCTATTGACAGAGAATTACTAATGGGGGAAATTCTGCAAAAAGTAATGCTCCCGCAAGCAGAAGTGGTACCATTAGGGTTGCTATCCTCCAGGTGGGGCCTGTAGATCTCCTGGAATTACAATTGATCTTCAGGTGACAATTCCCCTGGAAGAAATGGCTGTTTTGGAGAGAGAGAATTGTATGGCATTATACCCTGATGAATTCCCTCCCCTCCTTAAACCCCACCCTCCTGAGGCTCCACTCCTAACCTGCGTGAATGAGCAGGTCATATAATTTAAAACAGCTGTGTACCCCCCACCTAGCTAATACGATGACAGAATTCTCATTGCTGCCTTCCAGTTGAAGATCAGAGAAGTAATCTCTGTGATGTAGCTTATTGCACTTCATGAAATAACCTGTAAGGCTATGTGTTCTACTCATGCAGTTAAAAGAGGTGGAAATGAGGCAGTAAAAAACTAGTAAAATAGGCTGTGCCACTTAAATTACACGGTCTCCTGTGTAAGAAAAAATCTCGCAGTAGCACCCCAAGGAAAAAATGATAGTAGCTTTGTAGAGCAGGCTGAGCACTGGGAAGAATTTGGGGGAGCCAAGGGGACTAATAGAACAGGACTAATAGGTTTAGAGTCCAGATTATTCAAGAGTTTGCCTGGCAACAAGGGCCTAGAAATGGAGAGTAGGGCTGAATTTCATGTATTGGTTTGAATTAATTAACTAGTTCTTTATCATACAATTATAATTGTTGTTCATAAGCATGGTTTTGAATGCAATATGAAATTATTCTTTTCCACTGGTTGAGTATTAAAAATGTGTGTGTAGTAAAAATTGTACGACCAAATACAGGGCATATTCTCATTTCTAATTAAAGCAGTAAGCAGAGAACATGCAAAACCTTCCTGGAAGGCTACCGTTTTTTTTTTTTTTAATTGAAATCCTTTCTCTATATTTGTTTTGCAATGCACTAACTTTCTTTTTACAACACTGGCTGTTTTCACATTGCTTACCAATCGCGCAAAACTCCCAGAACAATGCGCCTTCCTGGAGCAATTTCCTGTCATAACTCTGGTTAGCGCAGGAAATTGCGCCAGGATAGCGCGTTGTTCCAGGAGTTTTGCGCAATCAGGTAAGCAGTGTGAAAACGGCCACTGTCTTGTAGAGCTTCATTTGTGACAGCCAGAAAACCAGCATGTATCCTACTCAACATCTATATTCAGGTAAATCTGCAGCAGTGATATATTTTAAGTTCAGAGTTTGAAGTTATTTAAGGTCTTATATTGCAATGATGGTGCAAAGATTCTAAAATGCATGTGATTATAAGTTTTGGGACTGCATTTGTGACATGGTATCCTGGAAGACAAGTCTGACCCCTTTATAGTGTTAGATAAATTAATACAAAGAGAATGAACTTAATGGGGCTGGGAAAATGCAAAAATGTGTTTTTCCCATTGTAGATCACCCAGATGGAATGATCATCCTGGGATTGTGATGGGGGACAGTAATTGCATTTTAATTACAATGCTGATGGCTTGTGCTTCCTAACAGATGGAAGGCTCTTCTAAAATAGCGACACAGTAGCAACCCTCTGCTTATTTTCTCTTCTGATGCTAGCTAACGTATACTGACGCAAGACAAAAGCTATTATGCTATTGTTTGATCAGAAAGACTTCTGTTAGAATTCAAATAGTTCAAATAGTTGATTATGAAGCAAAATGCATTATCTTATGATATTTAAAGGTGTTTGCTCAATCTCGAAATGAAACCCCCACCCCCCACAAAATTCCAGTGATTACCTACAGCTTTCCTTGTCAAAATTCCTACTTAATCACACTGTCACTATCCCTGATAATTTTTTCTAGAAAGCAACAATGATGGAGTTTGCTTTTCTAAAGAATATTTGAAAAGGTGCTTCTCTGGATGTCAGTATACCGAACATACATGTAATCTGTTAACACATGTGTGTGTTTTATTGTTAAAAATATATATAGCAAGCAGAGATAAGCTGATCAGGTAGCAACGATTTCTACTGAAGTGATTAATTTCTGAATAATGTGCAAATAATCATCGTTATTAGCTGTCATACTACAAAATATTTTATTACAAAGGTACACGTGTTATTCATCAGCCATGAACTACATTATTACCCATAGGTCATTATTCAGTGTTTCTTTTGTTATCTGTGGTCAGAAAACTGATACTAAAGTTTGGTTCATGTAATGGATAGCTATGCTTGGGTCTGAGGTATTTCCAGAATTTCAGGGTTTTCATAAAATAAATGTGAATGTATTTCTTATTTGTACGCAGTCCTCATTTCTTTCTTATAGAGAGCTCTTTTGTTGCAAGAATATTACATTTTTGAGAAGCCAAAGTCCAATATGAATGGCCTCAGGCAACACTGGAGAGAAACCTGGTGTACAAGTAGCAAAACAGGTAACAAATTCACTATATTTCACTCACTAAAATTGAAAAATTGGAGTGAGTATGATCCAGTTATACAATTGTTGTGAGGACAAAAATAAGGATTCAGTTTCACATAAAATCTTTTAATATAAAAAAGTGTCATACATATGTAAGCATGTGCTACTTATTAAAATTAATAAAATATTGAATGACTGCATCAATCACTATAAGAACATAAGCAGAGCCTACTGGATCAGATTGGTGGTTCATCAGGTTCAGCATGCTGTTTCACAAAGAGGCCAACCAGTTGTCCTGGAGGGCCAAACAGGGTATAGAGGCAAGGCCTTATCCTAAGACTCACCACTTTAGCCCAGTAGGGGTGGATGCTGGGCCGCGCGGGTCGTTAGGGGCAAGGCTTCTTCCCATCACGTGTCACACTCCATCAGGGGGCAGTCCCTCATCAGGTGGCCCCACTGCCCGCAGAGGAAACAGGGCTCTCGGTTGGCCGCGCTGCCAGGGGTCGGGCCGACTGGAGTCTTCACGCCAGGTGGTGGGGGTCGCAGCCAGCGGGGCGTGCCCCTGCCGCTGGTGAGTTTAGCTCCGGTGGCCAGTGGGGCGGCGGGGGCGGCCCCCTAGGGCCCGCGAGACCCTACTCTGGCCCGCCCCGTGGGTCGGCCGTCGCGCCCCGTCGCGGCCCCATCCTTGCTGGGTTCGCGGGGCTCTGCAGCCATGAAGTTCTCCAGCAGGGCTGTGGCCTCCTTGAGGTCAGCCGGCTTGCTGCAGGCAACCCAGTATCGCGCCTTAGAGGGCAGGACATTCAGAAGTTGTTCCAGTACGAGCTGATCTGCGATGGCCTTCTCGCCCTGTGTCACTGGCTTGAGCCACCGGTAGGCGAGGTCCCGGAGGGTTGCCACAAACCCCCGGGGGTGGTCACCTTTGTTGTAGCTCAGGGCCCAGAACCTCTGTCAGTATGTGTCGGGGGTGATGACGTAGCGGTCCAGGATGGCCTCTTTCAGCCTTGCATAGTCAGCCGCCTCCTCTTTGGGGATGGCCTTGAGCACGGCCTGGGCTTCACCGGTCAGGTACGGGCCTAGGATGAAGGCCCACTGGGCGGGAGGCCACTGGGCCGCCTCCATGGTTCACTCAAAGGTCTCCAGGAATGCGTCAACGTCATCCTCCAGTCCCAGCTCGGTGAGCTGGAACGGGGCTGCCCTCTGGGGTCCTCCTGGGCCGGGCGGTGCCCCGGCTCCGCCTTGGGCATCCCTCAAGGTGCGGCAGACATCCCAGAGGAGGGTCGCCTGGGCATCGCACTGCTGGGCTGCGATGTCCTGCAGGATCCGACTCTGCTGCTCTGCCTCCTGGGTGGTTATGTTGCATAGCAGGCGTCCCTGTTGCTCTGCCATCCACTGTCTGAACTGGGCGAAACCAAAAGTGCTGGCGGGGGTGGTGGGCCCCGCCCCTCTGCTGCCACCTTGGTCCATGGCTGTCACGGGGGCGGTCGGGGTGGTAGCAGGCCCCGGGAATGTTGGCGGGCAGAGGAAGGACCGGCTGCTGGCCCACCCCGCAGGCATAGGGAGGTGAGGAAGGCGCTTCACTAGCGGTCGAGTGCCTGCATTCTCCACCACATTGTGAGGTTCTCCGTCAGCAGGGGGCGTCGGGCCCGGCGGGTCCGTTGCGGCGGGAGTGCAGCCTTCGTAGACGGCGGGTCCAGTGGGGTCCTGGTCCCTCCAAGGCCAGGCGAGCGGCCTGCAAGCTGGCTGCAGGGGTCTGAGCTTCCCTTTTTGATCGGCCTCAGATGGCTCAGAGGGCTGTTAAGCCGTGTAGGAAGCTGGCAAGCACAGCCTCTGGGCCCAGGGATGGTCCTTCCCTCAGGACCTGCCTCCCTGTTTCTCCTCCCCGGCCGGGAAGCTCCTGATCCCTTTTATACCCTCCCACTCTAAGGGCAGCCCCGCCCCACTCCCCAATTGCCAGCACCCCAGGTGAGCCCCATTACCTGGGCTAAGGCTGGCAGCAATACCTGGCCCCAGCCTTTCCTGGGTGGGAGGCTTGATGCTTCCTCTCCCCGCCCCTGGGGCGTCATTGGGCCCGAGACTCTGGCCTCCCTGGCTGGCGGGCAGGCCGGCCTATTGCCTTCCACTGCCGGAACATGCTCCCGCCCCCTCCCTGTCCCTGGGCGTCGGGTGGGGCCGGGCCTTGCAAGTGCAGGCCTCGCGGCTGCGCCGCTTCACTGCTGCCATGGCCGCCACGGCTATGTCGGGGCCATCTGCTCCAGTGGCGGCCGCCTCGCCAGCCCTCTGGCCTGCCCGCTCGCCCTTCCCGGGGCGTCCTCGCCCGTCCGGGCTGTCGGCGCCATGGCCCCCGCTGCGGCAATGCGGCAGCCGCCGCCTGGGCCGCCGGCCCTGCTGCCGTCATCATGTGGGTCCGCCCCCGCCACCAGGTAAGCTTCGGGGCCCGGGGGACCGCTGGGAGCGGTGGCAAGGAGGGAGGGGAGGCCCGTCCCCAGACAAACTTATCTTGGTTAGGTCGGATTGCTACAATCAAAATGAATGTGCTGCCTAGAGTTATGTTCCTGATGCAAATGATACCAATTGTTAAAGACAAAAAACAGTTTGACAAATGGCAGAGGAAAATATCGGAATTTGTGTGGGCAGGAAGAAAACCTAGAGTCAAAATGAAAGTGCTCTGTGACGCAAGAGAAAGAGGTGGCATGCAATTACCTGATTTTGGTTTGTACCATGAAGCAATATGGAACCAAGATGGGAAAGCTTATGGAAAAGCATAACCTTCAAGCAGTATTCAGACCCACCCAAAAAATACAACAGATGCTACGATCAGCAAAAGACAGCAGAGACCCCCTCACCTCTGCAGGAGTATACCGTATACCCTGCAGCTGTGGACAAGTTTACATCGGGACCACAAAGCGTAGCATCCAGACAAGAATAAAAGAACATGAAAGACACTGCAGACTTGGACAGCCTGAAAAATCAGCAGTGGCTGAACATAGCCTAACTCAAACAGGGCACAGTATCTTATTCCAGGACACCAAAATACTGGACAACACTTCCAACTACTTTGTTAGACTGCACAGGGAAGCCATTGAAATTCACAAGCATAAGCAAAACTTCAACAGGAAAGAAGAAACCTTAAGAATGAACAGAGCATGGGCTCCAGTTCTGAAAAACACCAGGCCAACAAAACACTCCACACCCGACAATAGCCCTGCAGAGAAGATTAGCACATCAAGCACCAATCCATATGCAAAAGAACCTCCTCAGGTTACAGTGAAGCCTCCCGCCATTAGCATTCCACACCCTGGGAAACTCTTACAGAATGACTCAGCTCAACCCCACCCCTCCTGAGTAGATACAAATGACCTACATCTTTTCCACACTGTGACACTGAGAGATCTCTGTCTTTTGGTGCTACACCTCTGAAGATGCCAGCCACAGCTGCTGGCGAAACGTCAGGAACTACAATGCCAAGACCACGGCAATACAGCCCGGAAAACCCCCAACAACCATTAAAGAGAATGGCTATAAAATTATATATAGATGGTATTTAACACCAAAAAAGTTAGCCAATGCTAATAAGCAGCTATCCAACAAGTGTTGGAAATGTAAAGAGCATGAAGGTTCTCTATTTCATATGTGGTGGACTTGTGATAAGGCTAGAGACTTTTGGTCTAAAATATGTACTGAAATGTCCTTAATACTTCAAAATAATGTAGCTAAGAATTCGGAAATGTTATTGTTATCTTTGCATTTAGAAGATATTAATAGAAGGGATAGAGTAATACTGTACTATATGATAATGGCGGCAAGAATTTTGTATGCACAATATTGGAAGAAAGAAGAAATACCAAAAACTGAAGAGTGGATACAAAAAGTGTTATATATGGCGGAAATGGACAAATTAACAAGGAAACAGAGAGCAAGATCCAAAGGAATTTTTTGAGGACTGGGGGAAATTGAAAAAATACTTAGAAAAAAGATGGGATGTTAAAGGATAATTATGGTCTTTTGAGTGTTATTAAGTAAGATAAGACATAATGTAAATCATTTGGAACAGAAACGGGGGGTTGTAGTGCTGTTGGAAGTCAATAGAGGAAAAGGGGGTGGGGACCATACGCTACTTATATAGGGGATAATTAGTATGTATTAATAGTATGTATGATATGTTGACCATCCAATAAAATTAAAAAGAAGAAGAAGCTTGAAGAATATGGTACTGTGGTTGTCAGAGTATACTTGGATCAATGGCTTTACAGAGCAAGTTGTGTGTAAAAATACTGTATGATCTACATAATAAACTCAGATCTGAACCTTGATAATACAATAACTATGGCTATGAGCACAAGAATTCATTTTCTACTGTCATTTTCAGCCATATATAAATAAATTATAATAGAAAGCATTCATATTCTTAAGAAGCATGTGAATTCAGCTTCATTTTGCTCATGCACAAAGAGCTTCAGCTGCATTATACTCCGGTTGTTGTAAGGATAAAATTTGATTGGTTGTAAGCTGTGGGCATATTGGTATGTTGGCATATGAATAATAAAACAAACAATAGCTTAATATAACAGGATCTATCATGAACAGATCTACCCAGCCTTAGGTCCAATTCAGTAGAGGAACACACTCATAGATTGTAGATTGGAACAATGGATAATTAACAAAACAGTTCCTTCTATCAGATCCTGAGAACATCAGTTTGAACCCATAACCCATTTGAACCCATTTCCCCCATAATTCTGAGAGAGGCAGGAAGTTGCTTGCAGTTTTCATCTCTGCCCACAGATGGTCCCTCTTTTAATGTAAAAAAATTGCTAGTGTTCTAGCATAAAAACAATAAATGACAGGTGATGTAAATTCAGAAAGATAAAAAGCATAACATAGGAACAGATAGAGTACAAATGAAGAATAGTTGGATTCCACATCCCTAGCTTACCCAGGTAGGCATGTGTCCCCTTCACTTATGATTAGACAAAATGATATCCTCAACTTCGAGAGAGAAAGAGCCTTCAGAGTGAGTATCCAATATTCCATTCTTATCTGGAACTGAAGGCATAATTTTGAATACTGGGATGTTAAAACCCACGCAAAACAGGCAAGGAAGAACTACTAACTACAAATTTATGGAATGTGTTAAAGCACTCACTGCTCCAAACCTGAATGAGCTCAGGGCATTTAGCTTGTACTAATCTCTGACAAAAGTGGATACTGAAGCCCAAGCTAATGTTCTGTAGATGTTTGCAGGATGTCTGAGTTAAAAGTAGAGATGGGCACGAACAGAAAAAAAATCCAAACATGATGTTCATTGTTCATTGCCATCCACGAACAGGGACTCACAAACAACCACGAACATGGCCCTGTTCACGAACATGTTCACGGTTGGCTGTTCATAGTGGCCAGCAGGCTCTCCTCCAGCCATCATCCAAGTTTGGTCAAGATCCCTACTGCACCACTCCCAGAAACCTGACCTGAGCAGGCACAAGGAAAGGTACCAATAGTAAACAATAGCTTGGCCCCAGAGCCTGGCAGCAGCCCTGGAACCTGAAGGGGTAGATCCCTATCCCACCACACACAAAGAAAATCCAGGCTCCAATGCACTCTCCCTGTCTCGTTATCAAAATGCCAACAGCAGCTGCCTCCCCCTCTCCACTGTCTGCAAAGACTAGCCAGAGCTGGGAGCCCTCCCTTCCCCATGGTCTTTGCTCTCTTGTAACAAATTTGGAGCGCCACACTTGGAAGGAAGACCTGTCTATCAAGCTAAATTGGGCTTAGATTGGGGTTTCCCGGGCAACAGCAGGAGTTCAGACAGAGTTCAGACAATCCCTGCCTAAGTTGCCAAGGGAATTGATTGTAGGTGCCAGACTGCCTGGCTTGACGAACAGCAATGGATGAGGCTTGCAACAACCACCTGTTAATTTAGAATGGGGCCTCACAAACAGCTTGTTCTCAAACAGCAGATTGGGCTGTTCGTGGCCCTTTTTTGTTCGTATTGCTGTTTGTGCCCATCTCTAGTTAAAAGCCACAGAAATGGGTACATTTCTAAAAGAAAGCGTAGTAATACCTCCAGGAAGCTGAAGGCCTGGTGACATGTAGGCAACTGTGATGCATTCTCTCAGCAATTGACTCAGAAATAGAGATGGGCATGATCCGCATTATGATCGGAAAAAACCCACGATAATGGCGATCGCGCGATCGTGACCTGGCGGATCGTGATTGTCCATGGCCAACGATCCAGTGATCGGGAGAGGCCTGGATCGTTGCGTTCAGGCTCGGATTGGGGATCCAGACACTCAGGCGCCAGCAATCTATTCCCCTGGCAACGGAGCCAAGGGAAAGCCTGAGCTCTGTTTGCCCTCCTTCTGTCGCCCTGGAAACCCAAATGGAAGCCCAGCGTTCCTTGATCAGCAGGGCTTCCTTCCAACCACAGAGCAGCAAAGCAGAGAAGACACCCAGGGGAGGGAGGGGGAAGGGGGTGTTCTGTAGCCATGGGCACTCCAATCTCATCCCTGCAAACTCTGATAGGCAGCTCTGACGGTCAAACACAGACCTCCTGTGTTGCTGAATGGGGCCTGAGGGGAGGCGGCTCGCCGCTGCCTCCCCGTGCCCGCCAGGCCCGGCGGCCGCTACCAACACCCACCATTCATGTATCCCTGGGAATACCAGCACGCTCCAGTTTGGCCTGGCGGGTGGGCACATGGCGGGTGCCGCCAGCAAGCGGCCAGACCCCCTGCCCCCTGAGGGGAGGAAGCTCATCGCCGCCTCCCTGTGCCTACCAGGCCTGGCGGCCGCCAGCACCACCCACCTTCCCACATAATACCAGCGTGCCCTGCTTTGGCCTCCACAATCACAATCCACGATCCACGGCTCGGCAACGGGAGATGATTGGTGCGGATTGTTATTTCGGGATTGTCGTCGGCGCCGATCCACAATCTGCTGGATCTTTAAAAAATTTTGGATCATGCCCATCTCTACTCAGGAATGCTTTGGACATCATCTTCCCCTTGACAACCGTACTGAAGGCAATGAATAAGAACTGTGTTCCTGAAAGAAGTTCTCCTGATATAACAAAGCACCATAAAGCTTTCTAAGGGTGAGATGTTTGAATGGTGGTTTGATGAGAGCTAGAAGGATCACATGAAGCCTTCAAGAAGGAAAATAAAACACTGTTAATGGACACAATAAAGAAGCACCATGAAGCAAGTGCTTTGCTTGACAATATTTAGAAATGTTATGGTGTTTTACATTTAAATTGTCTCAGGCAGGACAGTTGAGAGAAAAAGGTAGTGCCCAGCCAAAAGAGGTCATGACCCTGGATATGAATTTCATCTGAGCTAGCACGTCATCAACTCTGTTTATCACTCATCTGCAGTAAGATGATCAGAGAGATGTTTTTCTTATTTGTTTACTCATAGTTGAGCAAGCTGTGATGAGCTTTCTCATTCACATCAGGAAAGCCCTCATCTTCCAAGAGGTAGCAGTAGAAGCCTTAACTGCTGCCTCACCTTGTGATTACAGCAGAGTGCCAATTCTATTTTCCAATCCATGGAACACTTCAGGGACCCCTCTCTATCTTTTGAATCAGATCATTAGTCATCTTAGGGAAGATATACTATCTTTGAGCATGTCCAGGATGCTGGAAGTCTGGAAAAAAGCCCATTCTATTATTCCCTACTTGAAAAAGCAAATAACCCATTGTTTTAAATGAAGAAACAGATCTTTAATGCCTAGGGATCCTTTCTGTGTCCTTCCAAAGGGGTCTTGTCAATTAAGTTTCAACCTCTCATAGCATTACCAGTAGTACCTGTAGATTACCAAAAGAGAAAAGTCTCCTATACTTTTTTGGGTAAGAAACTTTTAACCAGACAGTCCACTCTCCTCTCTGAGCCAATTTCTCAGCCCCCAGGATCAGTAAAGAATGGGTCTGATCTGTATACATATCCATAGAGGGCAGCCCTTGGACATGCCACTCCGCTTCCATACCATTTAAGTCAGCCATGAAGGGGACTAAGCTGCATGAGCAGAGATTTACCTAGGAGCTCCTAGAGCTAATCATTTAGGAGGACACCTAGGAGATGAAGAGGGCACTTTTGGAGGTGTCTATTGCATAAACTTTTACCCTCTGCCCCCTTCTTTGCCCTTTGGGGCCATCTCTGGTTCACTCTCTCTCTCTTTTTTTGACACTTCAACCACTATTTATCCCTCTCATCCTCATCCTCATCCACAACCAATTTGCATTTAGTAACTGAAGAGCACAAGTTTTTAAAAAGAGCTCACTATAGAGAAAGAAAAAGGAAGGCATAACTTATTGGCAGAGATGGAAATTCCAACTATGCTCTCTCTCTTTAAGAATGATAGGAAGGGTAGTACCTAGCATGGAAAATCATACACTCAGTTTCAGATGAGAACAAGCAGTTCCATTCACATGAATTTGTTTAAAATGATGCAGGTTCTTCCTGTAGCAACTGAAGGTAACATCAAGAAAGTATTAGCTACAGCTGACCTTAAAATGCCTCAGGTTATAAAATAATGCAGACTGTGGTTATCTGCCTATTGATAACAGAATTTTAACATGAGCTGACTTTGAAACAGTCCACACTAGCTGAGATCCTATCAATTAAACAAGACTGACTGGCTTGTTTGGGAATGCCGTATTTATACACTCCAGTACCAGTAATTATGTTGAATTTTCACTTATGTGTGTTGGCTTTGATTGCAATAAATGCTGTGAAATCTCCCTCAGCTGGAGAACATATTCTCATACTAGGGTGCACATTAATAACTATTTGTCATTATGAAGAAGAGACCTGGTGTAAAAGTGGTGTCACCTCTTGCTTTGTAATTACAGCATGGCATGTAGTCATTAAAATAAATTTTTGTAAATACATGCATGACAGGTAGAGGAGTAAAAGCCACCCAGCAACACAGATCCAATCTATATGTGCAAGTCCAATAAGGACTGAGTCCTGGGAAACAAGATCAGTTTGTATCAACCCAGAGGCTCTCATCCTCCATCCCTGATGGCTCTCCTAGCCACTCAGGTCCCCTAGGAACCTCTAAGAGCTCTAGGCATTTGTTTTGAAGCACTCTAGCTTCCTGGGTTCTTTTGAGTGTGTGTACCTCCTTAGCAAGCAACTCTGGATACAGGCTAGTAAAATATGTATTTGGAGTTTATTACAGAAAGAACATGCAAGGCAGAAACCACTCTTAGAAAGCATTTAGGCAAGGCAGAAAACAAATAACAACTTGCTAATCTAAGTATGTTCTAACTAGCTAAATACTACTGGCTGGCTGACTTAAGCATCCTCTGAGTTGGTTCCAGAGTTGGTTGATCTTACCAAAGTCCATTCATGCCAGCTCAATCTAGGCATCGTAGAGATGGCATGGAGCTGAGGAGCTCTCTTTCACATGGCAGATAGTTGGTAATGGCTGCAAGGTGTCAAGACTGATCTGGTATGGTAAACTGGCTAAAAACAGAGATGCTTCTTGAAATCTGGAGGGGCATCAGCCCACTCAAGGAACCAATCAGGGCTCATTTCTTAACTGGATATCACAGCCCTGTGAAAGTTTAGGGAGTATGCTGAGAGCTGAGATCAGCACCAAGCACTGGCCTTCCCAAGGCCACTCTCTCAGGAGAAGAAAGCAGCCCAGGTTCAGCTAATTAACAGAGGCTGTGCCTTTCCCAGTAAACAGGCCTAGTAAGATTTCCTGCAGGACATGAAGCCTGAATCAAAGTTTTACTCTGTATTAGATGTCACAGTTGCAATTTGCCAGTTTGGTGAGAATTTAGTAAATGGGTTAGCTTAACAAAAACGTGATTTCAGGACAGAGTAGTGTCCAATCTTTTGTTAAGTTTCCTTATATCGACCTGGAACTGAGTGAGAGTGATACAGACGGCTGATACAGAAAGCTGTATAAATTTCTTAATTTCTAACAGTATGATCCAGTATTCATCTGCCAGAAGGGTTCCCCCCTCCCTTCTTGACATGCAAAGTTTAAAAATTAAAGCTTGATATTTCCATGTGACCTGTTAATATTTATCTCAGCCTGTGTTATAACACATAAACTTTATTCTTGGTTCACTTAAGGAAAAAACCTTGACTCTTTTCAGTTTACCTCACACCTCAGTTATCAACCACAGGGTTGGATAGGTTTTTAATCTAAGGCAAGACACAAATCCAGTACATTTTTCCTACTGGAATCCCTGCTGCAATGAGGAAGGTAGGAAAATGGTGAAACCTAGGGGGCTGCCTAGTGAGGTGAAGTTTTAGAAGGACTTGTCTCAGTTTCACAACATGGTCTTAGCAGAATCTTAAAAATTCTACATGCAGTAACCCTCCAATACTCACATGAAATAGAGAGTTTACATTGTGGTTACTTCCTTTGCACATCTAAACTATCAGGAGACAAACACAGTGAAGAATATGACCTTTTATCTTTTAATCCCAGGTCATATCAAGAAGTGATGTCATTGTGCAGGTGTGGGGGCATGTGCATGTGTTTTGCAGCGGGCTGATTTTGGCCTCAAATGGGCCAAAACAGGCCTGGGAGTGACATCATCATGCTGTCCTGAGAGTGCTCCTGGGAGTGACATTGTCACGCTGCCCCAGGAGTGCACCCGGGAGGTCCGCTCCCATGTCTTCCTCCCCCACCAGCCAAGTGAGTGGAGGTGGGGGGCAGAGGTTGAAAGTGGGGGATTCCCTTACCCCACTGGGGGAATGGGATCCCTACAGAGGAGTTCAATCTACTATATGAAAAAACTGTGATATTTCTATGCTTCAATCTCTCTTCCTGAATCTTGCTTGGAAATGTTGGGGAGGGCACCTTTTCTTCATAAAATGTTATTTTTATGCTAATTTAAAATGCATATAAAAACATACAATACCAATACAAAATACAAATGAATTCACAGAAGCAGCAGCAGAAGATTAAGAAAAAACACAGACAAAATTTTATAGGAATATTTTAAAAAATAAGAAACATTCTACAACTGAGGGCCTATTGCTATAAAGTAGGTCCTTTTCGCACTGGGACTTTAAGCATTTCAATATCTGTTCTGCTTCCCACGTTTGCAGGAGTTTCACACTTGCAAGGTAGTCATGGGATGCAGTACCAATGTTTGTCCATAGCATCCCCAATTCCTCCCCGTAAGGACATATAATGATTTTATTTTGAAGCCGCTGCCGAGTCACATCTAGTCTGATTAATGTCAGTGCGAACTCTACACTCCCTTTCTGCTTCTCTTCTCTCCCCTCTCATTTTCCCAGAGAACTGATTGGTCCATGCAGAATTAAGCACTCCCACCCTCCTCAGCTCTCTGAACGCCTTGCCCACCATTTTTTAAATAAAGGAGGTAAGAGTCATAAAGCTGCTTCTCTGTTGGATTCCTTCCTCCCAGCATGTACTCTCTTATTTTTTTTTCAAAGCCAGGAACAATTCCTAATGTCGCTGCTTATTCCCTGTGGCTTTAAAAGCCAGGAAAGGGTTAAATGGCTGCTTTTCCCTTCCTCCCTCGAGGGTATGCACACACATACACTTTTTTTTCAAAGCCAGGAATGAGTTGCTGTGTTATAACATTACTGTTCATTTCTCCTGGCTTTAAAAGACAGGAAAGGGTTAAATGGCTGCTTTCCCCTTCCTCCCAGTACCTTCTAATAATGCAACCCCCCCCCCAAACAAGCATTTTGCACAGCCATTTGCAAAACAAAGCATCAGGTGGGGATGAAGTTGAGAGGGGATGATGCAGCAGCATTTTAATCCTTTCCTGGCTTGGCTTTAAAAAACATAATAAATGAGAGTGGAACAAGCATGAAAAGTACGTTTCCCCCCAGAACACCACCAATTGCCTCTCCAGTGGACACAGGACAGCCCAATCAGCAAATACGGGAGTGGGGGTGGGGGTCAGGAATGGGTTCCAACACTGCAACGTTACTATGCATGCTCAAAGTTCTTTAAAAAGTGAAGTGAATTGCAAAGCCTTGAAAACCCAAAACTGAACTAAGGCTTCAAAGCCTGTCTAAAATGAAAAACAAGACGCCAAATCAAAACTGCCTTGGACAGTGGGGAACATGGGGGTGTCATGCTGAAGCCATTGCGATCATGACAAGTGGTCATAAATGTCAGTTTAAACTGTAAGTTTGAAAATGGCCCTAGTCTTAACTACTCTTATCATTTTAATCATTTAAAAACTTTATTCTTGCAAACAAAGTGGAAGAAACGTTAATGCACTCCTAACTGGAATATCAGTGATATTACTTTGAACAATAACTGCTACTTTTAAAATTTGTATTAATTCAATAATACTGGATTAGCATGAAATAAATGATAAGAGAAAAGTTTCCACATTGACCAATCTATTTGAAACCACCTTTTTTTAAAAAAGGAACAGGCCATTGTTGGTGTAAACATCAAGATGCTGATTTGATGCATATGTGATGGTGGTGTTTGCGCCTAAAGAAATTTTGGCTTACAGTTAGTACAACGTTAAATTAAGCTTTTAGCTTAGAATAACCTTTAAGTCCAGAAATGTTTCTTTTGTCTCAGTGACACCAAGAAGTTTCAGTCTTTTTTTGTCATATTATACCTGCAGCAAGAATAGTTTATGTGAAAGTCTAGAAATAAGTTTCTCTGCCAGATATATTTCAATGGATAGTGAAAGTTAAAGAAATGTATGTAATAAGAAACTTTGTTTCACGAGGGTAAAAGTGTAACTGAATTTAAATGGATTTGGACCTCTTTAATTAGATATTTGGATGTTAATCTTTGATGTAAACTTAATGGAATTTATAAAATAAAAAACAAATCTTCATTTTTAGTTTTCATATCTTGGTTGTACCAACACATTCAGAAAATATCCAGATCAGATTATAGCATATTTCTAAAAAGAGAGCATGCAATATTGTACATAATCACATCAACATTTTATATAACAGAAACATTCTAACATGTTAGTTCCTATATTATTATGGAACCTTCTGTGTATTGTTCCCCATTAATTGAAAGGTAAAGAGAACTTTCATATTTTAGTGGGATCTTAAGCAGAGTAACACATTTCTAAACTCATTGATTTAAAACTCTGTTTAAGATAGCAGTGTTACATTACTTAAAGACAAAGACTTGTGCTATAAATTAGAACTTGGAACATTTGATTTAAGAGGCAATAATTTAAACGTTTCATTACAGCTCCATACCTGATGACTTATTCCATTTCTTTATTCTGCATGCATTTCATAATAATTAAAAGAGCTGTTTATCTTTAAATAAATTTCTAATGCAGATATTAGAGCCCATTGGTATGGATGAGAATTCCAATAAAGGTGTCAGGAAAAAAATGATGCTAATGCACACACTCTTATGTTGCTCAGAAGAAAAAGTAAATGTGACTGGATGTGTAAAATTTTGTACAAGCAGGGAAGTTTACATAGAAATGGTATAGAACAGAAGTAAAACTAACAACCTATTTTATGTTTCATCACTAGAGTCAAGTTCTTCCTTCCACGCCAATTTTGTCTGCTTTACCTCTGCTCTTTACAAAAAGCTAGAGAAGCTTCTTGGCTAAACAGGTAAAATTGACAAGGGATTTTAAACCCATTGTTAGTTTCATCTCTACAGTGAAGGCTTTCCTCTGGACTCATTCCAGAGGTGGTCAGAAAAGCTTGTCAGCTGTATTGCAACAAGAGGAAAAGATGATACACAGTTAGAACCAAACTATCCAGGACCAGTGACAGGATGAGCAAAACCAGGACCAGTGACAGGATGTGTAAAACCAATGTGTGAACAAATAAGGAAAGAAAAGAGAGCTGGGAATGGGGCACACATGCACTGCAGTTGTTTGGAAACTTTATGGATAGCCACCAAGACATGCTGTGGGGTTCCCATTAATATCTGATCCATGGGTGGAACAGCAAAATTCCACAAATCTCTAACAAAAAAGAATGGAACAACGTGCACTAACTGGCAAACATGACTCTTCCATTCAGGAAGATGAATGATAATGCAATTGTGCACACCACACCACATACCCCACCTCACACATACTTTGCTCATGGTGACACTTGATCATTTGCAAATGTGCCTTACCTAAACTGGGGGAGGAGACCCCCACAGTGAAAAATACAGCAAGAGCAACCTGTGCATAAACCGTTTTCAAAATTAGGGCTTATCCACATGCTCAAATTATAGCAGGTTTTCTGGGAACTCGTTCCACCGCAAGGATTGGATCTGGTTTGGGTGTCTGTAATACTATACTTGAGGGAGTTGAACTAAAGTAGTGTCTAGTTTTTTGCCCTGCACTTAGAAAATGTCCCATTCCTGATTTGTGCTTTTGGGGTAATGCCAACAATGTCAGCATTTTCATCAATGTAGGCATCTCCTTTGTGTGTGTGTGTGTGTGTGTGTGTGTGTGCGCGCGCGCGCGCGTGCATTATAATGTTTGGATGTTAGAGGTTGTTATGCTATTCAAGTTGAGATATTTCAAAATTTTATTGCTCAGCGATTCAGTTTCATGGTTGGACAATTACAATCACATGTTCATACTGAGCCTATCAGGAATGACTGAGTGACAGAACCAGAGAATCACTCATGACCTGTAAATGCTGTGTTTACAATCATATGAGAGATGAAAGTTAAGAAACAGACAAAGTGCATGTGCAGTGCTATGCCTGATCTTCACTGATATTAATTTTAATTTGGATATTTTTTTGAAAAAAATTGACATAAAATGGGAAGAAATTGTTTGCAATGTAACAAAATTATGTTATTGCTATAGAATTTTTAAAAGGCATCAGGAAAAAAAATGGACAACAAAACAGGAAAAACAGATTAATGTACAGAATATCATCTTCCACAGTTTGTGTTGGCAAGCAGACTTCGGTGAATTATTTCATACTGCCAAGGTTACCTTGAACACATATTAATTTTTTTAATAAGAAAATCTGAATGGGAAGGGGGAGGGAAGGTGTGGTTGGACACTGGCATCCAGCCAATCAACACAGAGAGAAAAAAAAGGGAGGGCAAAAGGCCAGGCTAGAGCTTGCAGCAAAGAAAAAAAATTGTACATCAAAAAAAGAAAAAATAAACCGCTTTTAAAAAAAACCTGGGGTATGTGTGAAGGGAGAAAACCCTGCAAGAACCCCAGGGAAAGAATGATTTGGCAGCTGATGCAGCCTTTCACCGTGCAGAACTTGGAAGAGTAAGGGAAGCAATTCGAACACTGAACTGATGTAATTTCACTATGCAGAATACCTGTTAATTACAGAAAATCTCTATTTAAAAACAGGAAAACTACTGGAGCAGGAAGAGTAGTGGAGCATTCTGCTTCATGTAAGATTTATGAAACTGGAGAAATCTGTCCAGTTTGGGGCATCTGACAAAATACTAGAAAGTACTCTCCTTTTGTCCTACACTTATTCATTCTGATGAAGATGGACCATTTGGATCACCTCACGTTGTATTCTGTTGTTTAGCAATGACCTTTTAATGAAAATTCACATTATTTCTCAGTTGTTCTTTTCATCAATGGAGATCCCTTTGACATGATGCTTATTCAGTATCAAGAAGTGTACAAACAATCTCTTCTCAGTTTATTAGTACATAGGAAATCTTTACTAGGTTTAAACAAAGGTTGCATTCTCATAAAAATAAGTTATATTCCCTATAATTTTAAATTATAGAAATACAAGAATGTATTTATAGCAGGATTATATTTTTAACAGTTTCAACTTAAGACAAGTTTTTGAAAACTACATGAATATAGATTTCAGGTTTTTATAGTTCAACTTGTTTTGTATCGTAAAAATAATAGAAATATAAATTTTAGTGTAAAAGGTTACATTTCAATGAATTCAATTTGCATTAGTTTAGCACAGGTAGTTATTTATTACTGTGTATACACACATAATCTTGATGCTTTGAAGGTGACTCAGACTGCCTGAGTAAAGCAGCCAGGGAAAGACAGCAAAAGCTTTTTACTCAGCATCTAGGGTACACATTACAAGTTCAGCTCTGCATGAAGGGCAATTTCTGCCATGAAGAAGTAGCAAGCTAAATCAAGGGCAATGTTTGTTTAATACTTTAAACCCCATGCTGGAAGAACAGACCTTCATTTTACAAACCAAGTAAAAACAAAATGAAATTATCCATGGGGTTATAAAATGGGTCCACTCGAATCTTTAAAAATCATAAAAATGAAAACGGGAGCACTATTCTTGTGTAAGTTATGACATAACAGTTCAAATTTTAAACCCTGAGTTCAAAGGTAGGTTGTTGTACTTATTTTCTTGTTTACCTATTCAAATAGAATCCAATTATTTTTCACAGCAATGCGGCTTAAAAAGTTGCACACGCACACACAAACCAGGCAAATTTATAGAAGGAAATCTTCCCATTGAAGAAATGGTCAAAATCAAGAAAACTGGTGACAGTATGATTTTTTTAAACATTTTTATTGAGAAGATTATTCACATAAAATAGTTACCAAGATACATATGAAAAAGAACATACATCATAACAAACTGTAGTATATTAACTATATACATAAAACTCCAATTTTCTGACATTGATGATGTTCACTTTTGTTTCTTTTATTTTCCTACATTTTTAATTGTATTAATTTTGACATTGTGATACTTTCACATTTGTTTGGTTTCATGAGTTGATGATTATTTGGTATAGCTGGTTTGGAGTTTGTACTTCATTTTTGGTGACATATTCAAAAAAAGGTAAGAATATTGCTATTTTAGGATATATGTTAGATTGTTATAGACTGTCTGCTATTTTTCCCCTGATGAAATGGACCCATACTTTCGAGTACCATTGGTCTATTGATGGAGGTGTTTGTTTATTCCAACGTGAGGCTATTACTGTTTTTGCTGCTACTGACAAACTGGATATGAGATTGCATCTTATCATAGGGATATTGAGATTTTGCCATTGATCCAGGAAAATGAGCTGTGGTGAAAGTGTAATTATGTAGTCAGTTATGATATATATGTGTTGTAGCACCTCCTGCCAAAATTTGTTTATTATTGGGCATTGCCACCAGCAATGTGCATATGTTTCAATTTCTCCACATTTTCTCCAGCACAGGGGAGAATATGATGATGTAATTGCAGCTAGGTTTTTTGGTGTATGGTGTATTGCTATTGCAGAAGAGAATTGTATTCCGAGGAGGTAGTGGTGCCATAGGTCCGTCCATCTTGCCTAAAGAGCCATCTTTGGCCTACATATGCCTTTGAATATGTGCCACATTACACTGAATCTGCCTTGTTAGGCTGTTTCATTTTATGCTGATGCAAGCTTTGACCTTGAGATGGAATTCTCCCTGTCCCAGGTACAGTACAGTGAGGGAGGTATCCATTAGGCACCTGGATTAAGAGTGTGGGTAACATCACACCCTGATTAAGGAGGACCAGGCAATCAGGCCTTGGATGGGTGCCAGGCGTTTAGCCTTATCAGTTGGGCTTAGAACACCAAGACCAGTTTGACTCTGAAAGCATTCCTTGGCCTTGGCCCTCTAATTGATTACCTTCCCTCTCATCAAGACCCTTCTGGGGAGGGTGGTGTTGCAGGTGGGCATATCCAGCTTTAAAGTATATAAGTCCGAGTGAGAACCATCTTAGTAGGGATTCAGTACAGACAAAAGCTGGTGTCGTGCTGTACAGAACTTGGCTGTGGAGTCTGCCCACTGCCGCTAGCGAGGGTCCCCCGGTGACTGAAAGGGCATTGTGATTGCATCAGGTTGCATCTTTCCTTTGCTTTATGTTATGCTATATGTTATGTGCTGTATGTTTATTCCCTTGTCTTGTGTCTTTATGTATATGCTTTGATTATTGAATTTGCTTTGTGTAATAAAGTCATTTTCCTTCACCGTTAAAGTGTTTCATTGCAATCAAATCTTAAAAAGAACCACCTGCCCCTTGGCAGAACGTATGGTACCACTGTGTTATGATTTTGTATGATTGGAGTTTTGTGTGGATTTCTTGAGAGTTGAGTAATTCTGATGTCCAGATTTTTTCCCATTGGTCAGTAGTTAAAGGCATACTGCAGTTTTGTTGCCATTTTGTCTGGAAGTTTGTTGATTCAGGTTTACTGATTTGGATGATAATTGTATAAATTTTGGAGATAAGGCCTTTTCTGGTTGGATCTGGCTGGTCTAATATGTTCTCAAAATCTGATTTGGATTTGTGTAATATATCCATTATCTGTATTTGTGCAGCCATATGAGAGATTTGGAGATACGAGAACCAGGGAATAGTCTTGTTTACTTTCTTTTCTAGTTCATCTTTTGTTAGTATACCTTTGTTTGACACTATATATATTAGTCTTGTGATATTAAGTCGTCTCCAATAGTTGAAGATTGTTTGATCTTTTCCAGGTGGAAACCAGTCTTGCAATTAAAAATGTGGAGTAGCATGATATTTTTGGACAAAAATTTGTTCTGTAGGAGTTCCAAATTTTGAGTATTTCCGTTAAAAACTTGTTTTTATCTGAGACAGGTGGAAACTACATTTACGCCACAATAGTTCTTGTATTGTCATGGGTTGATGGAGCGATTTCAAAATTTGTAACCAGTCTTGATAGTAGGTTTGATAGAGGTTATGTATAAATAAGAATGTGCTTAGAATAAGAGATATTGAATTAGTGTTGGTAGGGAAATATAAATGAAATAGATTTAAGTAATAAGAAGGGTTAGGGGTTGGAAAGCTGTTGGAAGTCAATAGGGAGGGGGGAGGAAAAGGGTGGGGGTTAGAGCAGGGGGCAAAATGGGATTATTTGTGTCAAATTTGCAAAATTTTCTTTGTTTTACCACTCATTAATAAAAAATTTTATTTAAAAAAATTGTAACCAGTCTTCTTGTTATTTTCTCCATAGCATCTGTATTGCATTTGTAAGGTGGATAGCATTTGTATATGACATTAAGTTTGGGTAGTTGAAGCCTCTATTGGTAGTCTTCTGTCTCAGGACTTGAAAGGAGATTCTCAGATGGTTGTTGTGGGTTTTCCGGGCAGTATTGCCGTGGTCTTGGCATTGTAGTTCCTGACGTTTCGCCAGCAGTTGTGGCTGGCATCTTCAGAGGTGTAGCACCAAAAGACAGAGATCTCTCAGTGTCACAGTGTGGAAAAGATGTAGGTCATTTGTATCTACTCAGGAGGGGTGGGGTTGAGCTGAGTCATCCTGTAAGAGTTTCCCAGGGTGTGGAATGCTAATGGTGGAAGGCTTCACTGTATCATGAGGAGGTTCTTTTGCATATGGATTGGTACTTGATGTGCTAATCTTCTCTGCAGGGCTATTGTCGGGGATAGAATGTTTTGTTAGCCTGGTGTTTTTCAGAACTGGAAACCATGCTCTGTTCATTCTTAAGGTTTCTTCTTTCCTGTTGAAGTTTTGCTTATGTTTGTGAATTTCAATGGCTTCCCTGTGCAGTCTGACAAAGTAGTTGGAAGTGTTGTCCAGTATTTTGGTGTCCTGGAATAAGATACTGTGCCCTGTTTGACTTAGGCTATGTTCAGCCACTGCTGATTTTTCAGGTTGTCCAAGTCTGCAGTGTCTTTCATGTTCTTTTATTCTTGTCTGGATGCTATGCTTTGTGGTCCCGATGTAAACTTGTCCACAGCTGCAGGGTATACGGTATACTCCTGCAGAGGTGAGGGGGTCTCTACTGTCTTTTGCTGATTGTAGCATCTGTTGTATTTTTCGGGTGGGTCTGAATACTGCTTGAAGGTTATGCTTTTTCATAAGCTTTCCCATCTGATCAGTAATTCCTTTGATATATGGCAAACACACTTTTCCTGTAGGACACTGTTTTTCCTTGGTTGTTTGATTCATCCTGGGTTTGATTGCTCTTCGGATTTCATTTCTGGAGTAGCCATTTGCCTGAAATGCATGGTTTAGATGATTAATTTCCTCATTGAGAAAGTGTGGCTCACATATCCGTCTTACACGATCCACTAATGTTTTCATTATGCCTCTTTTCTGTCGGGGGTGGTGATTGGAGTTTTTGTGTAAGTACCAATCAGTGTGAGTTGGTTTCCTGTAGACCTTGTGACCTTTCAGTAACTTTCAGTTAGGTCACAAGGTCTACAGGAAACCAACTCACACTGATCGGTACTTACACAAAAACTCCAATCACCACCCCCGACAGAAAAGAGGCATAATGAAAACATTAGTGGATCGTGCAAGACGGATATGTGAGCCGCACTTTCTCAATGAGGAAATTAATCATGAAAACCACGCACTTCAGGCAAATTGCTACTCCAGAAATGAAATCCGAAGAGCAATCAAACCCAGGATGAATCAAACAACCAAGGAAAAACAGTGTCCTACAGGAAAAGTGTGTTTGCCATATATCAAAGGAATTACTGATCAGATGGGAAAGCTTATGAAAAAGCATAACCTTCAAGCAGTATTCAGACCCACCTGAAAAATACAACAGATGCTACGATCAGCAAAAGACAGTAGAGACCCCCTCACCTCTGCAGGAGTATACCGTATACCCTGCAGCTGTGGACAAGTTTACATCGGGACCACAAAGCGTAGCATCCAGACAAGAATAAAAGAACATGAAAGACACTGCAGACTTGGACAACCTGAAAAATCAGCAGTGGCTGAACATAGCCTAACTCAAACAGGGCACAGTATCTTATTCCAGGACACCAAAATACTGGACAACACTTCCAACTACTTTGTCAGACTGCACAGGGAAGCCATTGAAATTCACAAGCATAAGCAAAACTTCAACAGGAAAGAAGAAACCTTAAGAATGAACACAGCATGGTTTCCAGTTCTGAAAAACACCAGGCTAACAAAACATTCTATCCCCGACAATAGCCCTGCAGAGAAGATTAGCACATCAAGTACCAATCCATATGCAAAAGAACCTCCTCAGGATACAGTGAAGCCTTCCGCCATTAGCATTCCACACCCTGGGAAACTCTTACAGGATGACTCAGCTCAACCCCACCCCTCCTGAGTAGATACAAATGACCTACATCTTTTCCACACTGTGACACTGAGAGATCTCTGTCTTTTGGTGCTACACCTCTGAAGATGCCAGCCACAGCTGCTGGCGAAATGTCAGGAACTACAATGCCAAGACCACGGCAATACAGCCCGGAAAACCCACAACAACCATCGTTCTCCGGCCGTGAAAGCCTTCGACAATACATAGATTCTCAGATGTTTATAGTTCCATAGGAAACTACTGAGTATGGATTGTCATTGTTTCATTGTTTCTGTTGGTAGTGATATTGGGATGGCATGGAAAGGAAGATTATTTCTGGAAGAACAAATGCTTTGACTAAATGATATCAGTCATACCATGAGTTTTGCTGTTTGTTCCATTTGAATAAGTCTAGTTTTATTTCTCCGAGTTTCTGAGAGTGGTTATAGTTTATTAAATGGTTCAAGTTAAAGGGGATATGAACTCCAAGATCCAGATGGTAATTGTTGGCCCATTGATAATTATATTTTGAGCAGATTTTCTCTTTGGTTTGCTGTTTAATGTTAATAAGGAGTACCGTTGATTTAGAGGTATTGATTGTTAGGCCAGAAACTTGAGCATATAGATCGAGGGTTTCCTGTAGATGAGTTAAGGATTCTTCTAGCTTCATGATATAAAGTAGCATGCTGTCAGAAAACATACTTAACTTATGAAATCTTGAAGCTATTTTTATACTTTGGATTTGATTGTTGTCATGAATCCTAGCTACACCAGCTAAGGATTCTAAAGCAATGGCAAAAAACAATGGTGAAAGGGGACAGCCTTGTCTCGTCCCTCAGGAAAGCTTTATTACTTCTGATGTTGGTCCATTTATTTTTATTTGAGCTGTTGCTTGTGTGTATATTGTATTTGTTGCACAAAAGAAATGTATTTCCAAATCCCACAAATATTAGGAGTTCTTGCAGGTAAGTTGTTTCCAGGGAGTCAAAGGCTTTTTCAGTATCAAGGGAGAGGAGAATAGCTTCTGTCTTTTGTTGATTGCAGATAGCTAGAATGTTCAACATTTTATAGATATTTTGTGAAAATATGATTTTTAAAAAGATAATGATATTTATCCTTCAGCATTTGCTAAGAAGTTTCATGTTTAAATAAAAATGTTTATTCCCTTGAGAGGAATAAATTTCCAAACAAAATGGTCAAATGTTGTTTTGCAAAATATGACATCATGCTTGAAATTTAAAATAAAAAGTTCCTTCCTTAATATCAAACACAACTTCATCGTGTAGTACAGTGGTTAGAGTGTTAGACAAGGATTAGGGAGACCTCGGTTTGAAACCCCACCCAGCTATGGAAGCTCATTAGGTGATCTCGGGCCAGTCACAAACTTTCAGCCTAACCTACCTCACACAGTTGTTGTGAGAGAAGCACAATATAAGCCACTTTGGGTCACCAGTGAGGAGAAAGGGAGGGTATAAATGAAGTAAATAAAATATTTAAAATATAACTTTACACTGATAGCTTTTCTAGAAACAGTGCAGAATGGTTACTCTTGTTCAATTGCCTTAAAAATGCCCTATGTGACATTCTGAAAAGATACTAATTTCATTACACCAGGCTTAAAGAAGAATTTCAACACAACCCGCAGCTTCCCCTTCAACCAGAAAATATCATTTTCCAGCATGATGGAGGAGCTGCAGGGCACACAGAAGCCCAGTTCAGTAAAAATCACCCAGAGGCTCCTCCATCATATTGGAAAATGACATTGTTTTCTGGCGCAATGGGGGAACATGGGAGGTTAAGTACCCTGCTGCCCCTGCACCCCACTTTGGTCCCAGGTAACCCTAATTAGAAATGTTCTTTATTTATTAGTAAAATGAGTCCTCTGCACACAAAATTGCTGGGAACCCCAATGGACAGAAGGGCAGGGAAGAAGAATCCTTCTAGCAATGGTATGGACCATCTATCCTTTCAAGATGCTGACTATCAGAACAAAAGACTGCCTTTGTGAATGAAGATGGCATTAGGGGTAGGCTAGCCCTGTTAATGGGCAACCAAACAAGATTCATACATGGCAGGATGCAGGGAGGTTGTATCCATACTGCTGCTTGGCTTCTGGCTGAGGTCTTATATTCCTTTAGAGTGGACCTAAATGAAGCAGTCTTCACCCTGTGTTTGACTCCATCCCCTACCCCTACACAGGTGATGTCACTACATAGTGCAAGTGACTGTGTATATATAGCAAAGCTTACCTGTGGATGAGAAAGCATGACACAACAGAGTGGGGGAGGTATATGAACTTTGGGCTCATTCCTACCACCTACTGTATGTAAAATATTCATACCAATGACCTGCTTATATTCTCTCTTGTATGCAGGAAGAACACGCAGATCTCTATGAGTAACTGATCACGTTGCAAAAATGTGGAAATGGCTATTAATTCATTTACATACCAGTGGTATGTAAATGTTTTTCTGGTAACTTTTGAGCTGATTAACCATCCAACAAAACCATCTTCCGGTCTTTATATATATTTTATTTTACCCTTGAATGAGCCTGTTGTATTGGAGCTAGTACTCTACCATTAAAACAACAAATACTTGCAAGTAAAGTTTCTCAAATTAAACAGGCAGAGAATAGTGTGTTGGTCTGGAATGTAAACAAATGATTAGTATCTAAATTCCATATGCACAGAATGGGGGGGAAACCTCAAGCCTTCTTTCTGAGCCCCATCTAACATTTTTTGCATGTCAATCTTTGACTTTCTTAATGTTTCTGTAAAATATATTTTCCTTTTCTTTTAGTCTGATTTTTAATGACAGTAGACAAAATAAATATGAAATAATTTTAATCTGTTTTGACAAAAACAAGAGTTTTATCATGCTGCATTTTTCTATGTTATGTTTTTATGAATATGTTAATGTAGGATACTCAAACACTAGTGCTATTCTTGGAGGAATCTCAAGACTACCTTCCCTGTAATACTAAGGAATACTCAGAGTTTACCTAAAGCCTCAGTACAGAGAGGAGAGAATTAACCTCATGTTTTCACTTCTGCCATGTACCCTGTCCTTTAACTCTCAGCAGTCATGTATTTTCTTTTTTGTATCTTCTTCTTTGATTCACCACTTTAATCCAATTGTCTCTCCTAAACTCATTATCCTCTCATTTCTTGTACTTCTACCTCCCTATGTATGCCCTCTTGTGCTCCATGCCACTCCTCTGAAGTGAAGAGGGACACCTAGATATTCTACAATATTCTCCACCAGCAGTGCCTTGCAGAGTCAGTGTCAAGAAATTACTCAGCCCCCCCCCCCGCCCCACACACACACAGTTCACCACTGAAGAGGGAGTTTGTACCCTTACCAAAAAGCAACAGGAGGCAGCAACAAACTTGCTGGTGACATGGCTTCAGCACTGGGATCCATTCTTTCAGGTTTGGTGACACTACAGTAATTGCAGGCCTTGGCCTCTCACCTTTCTATATCCAAGCCATAGGGAGGTGGAGATCTGGGGCATACAGGACCTACACCATCCTGGCTTAACCCCCCCCCCCCCCCCACTAATGAACCCTTTCTACGTAGTTTTCACAGGTTGGTTCAAGTCTGTATGGATCTGCCATCATAGCTTTATGCACTGGGCTGGTCTCTATGCATCATCTTCCAATTAGGGTCAACAGCTAGGACTGGAGAGATCCATCAATATTACTTGGATTGGCATCAGGGGAATGTTATGGGATTTGCTGTTTCTTTGTCAAGCTGGACTTGGCAGCAACGTGATGTCTTGGTTGTCCAGCTGAGGGAGAACAACACGGGCAACTAACAAGCCTTGGACTTGAGGCATTCCATCATGGCTGACCTGGGATTCCTCTGTGGACACTTTCCTGGCATGCACCTCTTCTGGTCGGACTTGAAAAAGTGCTCCTGGAGCGGGGCTGCCACCCCAGACAGATCAATTTAGCCAGAACAAAGTTAGCCAAGACATTGGGACATTTTGTGGGGGAAGCAGGGGTACAATGATCCCCCACTCTAACGTATCTTTCAGGCTGGAGCATTATTCTGTCCTGATGTGGTACACCTGTCCAGCTGGGGGCAGGACATTTAGTTGCAGAACATTAGGGATAGATTGCGGTGTTGACTGCTTTAGGAGCTTTGGCAGGAGCCATTTTGTGGCAGCTTTGGGATTGGGCAGGGATCCTTTTGAGAAGTTGGTATTAGGCAGGGATCCTTTCTAGAAGTTGGGATTGGGCAAGGATCCTTTTGAGAAGTTGGGATTGGGAATGGATCCTTTCGAAGAGTTTTCCCCATAGAGGAGTCCCCTTAAGGGATCTTGGGAGTGAGACATGGCAGGCACATATCCAACTCGAGGGCTGGGGCAGCCCCACTCTCAGGTGGCAGGGGATTCACACAGAGGTGTATGCCCACATGGTATCCCACTAACTGTCATCCCAAGTAACAGGAGGGATCCCACTGTCATCCCTTGGCAGGCAGGTAAGCCAATGCGTAGAGCCATGCCATGCTCCATAAGCTGTATACCAATAAAGCTGTAGCCCCTTTTAACTCCAGAAAAATTGTTGTATGTATTCTGTTGCCTTATACTTGCTTCCTCACCCTTCAGTGCTGGGCCTACAAATACTGTCTTTCTAACATGTACTCAAGGCTACTTACATCCTAAAGCATCATAAACTGAAAAAAAATGATTGAAACAATTTAAAAGTTCATTTACTAAAAGAAATCATGTGTTCCAATCTAAAACAAAGTGCTATAAAAGTCTGATGATACAGATGAGATTTCACTGCTCTACTAAAAATATACGTGCTAGGTGAATGCCCTTAGGTAAGATATTCTTAACTGTGGAACAATCAAAGAAATCTGCTGTTCATACTTATTGATGTTATCTATGAGTTGAGTGAAGACCTCAACAGGCATATGAGCATTGTACCCAGTCCTTTATAGTTTAGCAGCTATACATCATGAATCTGAACTGTGCCACAAATCAATTGGCATCCAGTTCTGATAGACAAGAAGAGGTATAATATGCTCACTCTACTCAGCAATTGTCAAAAGATGTGTTGTTGCATTCTGTATCAACTGAAGCTTATTGTCAGAGGTAACCTCACAAACAACAAATAGCAGTAATATGTCCTCAAGAATAACAAGTCATCGGTACAATGAAAACAGGCCACGTCAGTACAGAAAGTAATTTGAGTAGCAGATGTGACTAAAAAAAATCACTCCTGGGCATACTACTACCTAAATATACAGGAAAAAAGCAGAATCCCACCTTCCAAAGTTTACCAGGCCTGCAACCACTATTCCCCTCTTACCTGAATTATGTGTCAGGGATAAAATTATATTTTTATATAGAAGTAAAGACTACACCTTCTGGTCAGTTATGTCTTCCCCTTCCTACATTTAATTGTTCAGTAGTACTAGTTCTTTTGGCATTATGCTATAGTATGAAGATCCTGTGGCTTCTTTACAACCTTCACTCAAGATTATTTTTTTTAATGTATAGCCTTGAGAGGTCCTGCTTCCTCCCGTTTTTTCTTATTTTTTCTATCTAGCAAAACGAACATGTATGAGCACATGAAAATCAAATGAACTTTCCCTCCTTTGCCTAATTTGGCTATAATGTAAATCCATGACTAACATATATTACAATGTATACAACACTGTTGTATTGTCGTCATCTTGATGGCATAATCCCTTCCTTAAGCATTGGGTCTGAATAGACAGCCTTGGAGGCTTGCTTTGAGAAATTTTGAGAATAGTTGAACAATAGGACTGAACAAGTGGGGGACTCATAAGGACTTGCAGGGTGCATGTTATTTCCCTTCCCCCAATATCCCTTCTCCTTCCTTCAAAGCCCCCATAGCCTCTTTCCCTTTCCTACTTCCTTCTCTCCTTCTCATATCAGTCAATTTGTCTTTATCTGGCCTCAAGTTTTCAAGCTTTCCCTCTTTCCTTCCTCTGAGCAGCCTTTTCCCAGGAAAACTGCAATGTCCAGTTGTGCAGTGGGCCTAGTTGCATGGTGGCTGCTGCTTCCAGCCTGGGCCCCATTGCTTGATGGTTGCTGCAGGTAGGCTACTGCCACCAGGACCTGGTGTATGGCAGCTGTGGTGACTGGGCTAGGCCCTGTTGTGCATTGCAGGCCAGGACCAGATGTGCACTGCTAGCCAGGCCCAGTTGTGTTGTGGAGAAACTATAAGGATTTACCGGGGGCACTTAATTTTTCCTGAACCCCTGTTCCCAAAGTATTGCCTCTTTCCCTCCTCTTAGCAACCCCCCATATCCACAGTTTTCCCTGCTTCATTTTCTCCTTCCCATCCAACTTTTCATGGGCCTCTTCATCTTTAGCAATATTTAATTCATTTACACAGCTGCCTTTTTTACAATGGGGACCCAAAGCAGCTTACAGCTCCTCCCTTTTATCCTTACAACAATCCTGTGAAGCAAATTAGGCTGGTCCAAAATCATCAACTGAACTTCCATGGCAGAGTGGTAACTCCAACCTGGATCTCCCAGATCCTAGTCTGAAACTCTTACCAACTATACTACATTGGCTTTTTTGCAGTAGCTGCTGATGAATAGTAGTAAGCAACCAGGCCTGCCAATAGTTGTTCCAGAGCTTGGCCCCAATGAGTCCTCCCTCAAAGGCCAAAACAGGCCACCCTACACATGGGTGAAATTAACTGCAGCCCATACATGGGCTTTCTCTGTGGTGGCCCCTACACTGTGGAACTGTCTGCCTCAGGAGGTCAGGAGAGCCCCCACTCTCCTGGCTTTCCACAAATGATACAAAACTGATTTATTCAAAAAGGCCTTTTACTCAGATAGGAGGGCTATATTGTAGGGAGGGGGTCTCAGATGCTTCGCTAATGAGTTAGGGACCATAGACTTTACCACTATGTTGCCTTGCATATTACCTGTTGTTTTAAATATGTGCTCCTATGTGCTACCTGTGCTTCATGTTGTCTGTCAGTCCTGGAATTGCTTATGTTCTGTTTCAGCATTTCTTGAACTCTGTATTGGATTCTTGCTAATGCTATGACTTGTAAAATTGTATTTACCCTCTGGCATTGTTTATGGAAATGTCCTTGATACTGACTGTACTAATCTCACACTGTGTAATCCACCTTGACTCTCAGTGAGAAAGGTGGACTATAAATATGAAAAAACAAACAAACAAATAAAAACCATCTATTTGCTAATCCCCAAGCTGCAATGCCATATTAACTGGCAAAATCTGATTCACTCCCTCCTTAATGTTCATTTTTAAAGCTTGTTGAATGTGGTAACTATGATGCCATCACCTTGGCTTCTGTACCCATGATATCACTAGTGATGGCAGACTCTCTGCTCCTGTCACAATACAGGGAAGGTAGTTCAAAGCATTCCATTGTGCATGCACAATATCATGACTAGTGGTGGTGGGAACAGTCATTGGTGTTTCTACATTCTCTTGCTTCTATTGATAATATTACACTTCCCATTATGTTGCTGAAATGTACAGGATGTTGACTATACTGCAATGGTGTAGCAACTACCAAAACAGTGGAATAGTAGGATCAACCTGCCTGGCTGGAACTACCTCAAGATGACAGAGATGGCTCATTAGCAGGAACTCAGAGCTGAAACAGCGTGAGTGAAACTGACAAGCACCACAAAGATAAGATCTGCAGCAGCGAACTCTCCTGATTTGTTTCCTTTAGCTGGGTGTGATCAACTCTTTTTTTTCCCAAACTGTTTGAAGCGGCTATCAACTTAAGGAAAGTTTAACCCCCCTCCCCTTTCCTTTCTCTTTTTCTTTTTCGCATCTCTTGCCTTTCAATTGCAAAACCATACGCTGGCAACTTGGCTTAAATACTTAAGGGAAGGGAGAAGAAACTAGCTCTAAGGTGCAATAAAAGACAAGATTTAGTACATCCTAAATATGGTGACAAATTAAGATTTGACTTTGTAAAAAAGAAGAAAGAAGAGGTTTTATTGGATTTTTAGCTGGCATTTATCCATATTAACACACGGTCCTATCTTTATGGCTATGGAAAAGTTGTTGGGCTTTTTGGAAAAGAGACAGATTCCTGGACTATTGGATTCCTGGAATTGATCAAGAATCTTTGGATATATATTGGGTTTTTTCCATATTTTTCCTATTGTGGTTTTTTAAATTATTATCATTATCGTTGTTGTTGTTGTTGTTATATGTTTTCCTTCTCCTGGATATGTGCATGTATTTTTTTCTCTCTTTTTTCTTTTCAATTTTTAATTATTGCTGGTCGTTACATTGCTAACATCTGATTGGAGTATAAAGCTGAGAAAATTTGGAACTGGATTAAACTCTTGAGTGGACTATAAAGTGATTGCCCTTTTTACCATCCTTTTTTTCCCTTTTTTGGCTGCTGTGGGTGCTTTCGGCTTTCAAAATGGAATACAGGCTGATTTAAACTGTGTAGTGACTTTCTCATTGGCTACAGCTTCAAAAAAGGAAAGACCTTTATGGTAACAGCTTCCAGGACATAATTGAGTGGATGAGACTATGTTGGTTTTCTTTTTTAGAATGATATGTAAACATGGTTGTGAATATTTGGGAACATTGTGGTCTGAGAAATAATATTTTCTTTGCTCTTTAAGCTAGTAGAAATAGAGGAGTGGGATAAGTTGGGCTAGATCACTTTTGCTACTGAGTTGAGGAAAGACAGTAAAACAAAAAAGGGGGATCATCTAATTAAAGATTATGCCAGCTAAGGAAAAGGGCCCCAAACCATCCCCTGGGAGCTCTAGATCAGTGACACAAGCTATGGCACAGGCCTCTGCATCCTCACAAACATCAATTCAGACAATTGAAGTATGTCTGGCCTAAATACTGTACCAAATAAAGACCATGAATGAGAAATTTGAGAGGTTCCAGACTGAGATGAGAGAAGCTAAAAAAGGGGCATCTGAACTAACTAGTAAAGTTCAAAAAATAGAAGAGAAGAATCAACAAACAGAAGATAAGGTAGAGGGAATAGCAAAAAGTCAAATGACGATGGAAGCTAAACTGATAACTCTTCAGATGGAGAAGTCAGCAAAGTTGTTGCATTTGCAGAATGTTAAGGAAAAAGGAGAAAACACTTTAGAGTTGGCAGCGGGAATATTGGCAATAGCATTAAATACCCAGTCAGAAGAAATGGAAACAGAGATAGACGTGGCGTACAGAGTAAACTCACCCTTTGCAAATAAGAACAAAAGGCCAAGGGAAATTCATGTAAGATTTGTTAGGCGCAGAATTAGAGATGAAATCCTGAAAGCAACACGAGAAACTCCACTGAAGTACCAAGATGAAGAGATAACAGTTCTCTAAGAGACATCCCATGGGAGGTACGGATGAAGAGATGGGAATATGGATTTTTGACAGACCTATTATGCACAAATGGCATACAATACAGATGGCTGATACCAGAGGAACTACTTTTCAACTTTAAATGTCAAAGGTTCAATATTAACTCGATACATAAAGCTCAAGCATTCGTCCAAAAGAACTTGTTGCAGGACCAGAAACTGGAGGAGAAAAAAGGAGAAGAAGAAGAGGCAAGTTCATTGTCAGAATTGGGAAAAAAAGATGAAGCAAAAGGTGGTGTGAAGACTAGAAAGCAAAGCAAGGAGGAAAATAAACAAGGTAGTAAGAGAGACAAGAAATAATGGCCAAAAACTCTCTAGAAATATTTTCAATAAATGTTAATGGATTGAACTCCCCTCAAAAAAGAGGAAGAACATTTGCATATTTGAAAAAAACTTAAGGCAGGGATAATATGTCTTCAAGAAATGCATATTAAGGATAAAGAAAGAAGGTTGCTGAACTGTAAGAATTTGGGATCCCCATTTATTGCAGCAGATCAAGTGAAGAAAAGAGGATTAGTAACATATATACAGGAAAGATTGAATCCAAAACTAATTTATGCTTGTGAACAAGGAAGAATCTTAATGACTGAATTCCAGAGAGGAAGAAGAAAAACCTTAGTTGTAAACATCTACGCCCCAAATGAACAGCAAGAAAAATTCTACCAAAAACTCTCAAGAGTGTATATCCAACTTGAATTACAATGACATATATATAGTGGGAGACTTTAATGCAGTGGTAGACAAAAGTTTATTTTTTTTTTTGAAAAGTTTTTTATTGGGTTAGAACATTATTATTTTTGCATTACAATCAATTTTCCCCTAATTTTTCGTTTCTAACCCCCTCCCTTTCCCCCCCTTTTGTTGACTTCCAACAGCTTTCCCACCCTCTGTCCCTTTTCCCTTACTTCTGTTAAATTCCTCTATCTAAAACAAATATACATTCTCCATTATATTAAGCAGTACATCTTTAACTCCCTTATTTATTATACACCCAAACTATACGTCTTTAGATAAACAATTTATCCCATTTTCCATTTTTGAATATTTCTATATAAACCTATATATCATAAACCATAAAAATTTCCCACATTTAAATCAAACAATTTGATTTGTTCTCTATGTATTACTCATTTCATCTTTTTATGGTAATTCTATATAACTCCTCAGATACTCAATCAATTTAACTCTTCTATACATTCAGTTTGGTGCATATAAATCTTATCAAAGAAAGAAAATATTGTTAGTTATTCAATCCTCATGTTTAAACCTTATCATTAATTATTCTCTATCAGTTAACCTATACATATCTATATATATCTCAATCAATTAATAACTGCTTATAAATTCACATTTCTCTTCCTCCTCCGGCAAAGTCACCCCTCTCTTTTATACTTTAATTATACTTCAGTAGTTCTCAAACTGCCACAGTTTTCCTCCCACCTCCCATTTCTTCTCCAGATATTGTTTCAGCTTCTCCCAGTCTGTGTTAAACTGCCCTGAGTCCAGGTAGACAAAAGTTTAGATAGGAAACAGGTGAAGAACGGGAAAAAGGGGGGGAAACACTCCACAAGAAATTTTTTGAATTTGCAGAGGAAATGGCCCTTGTGGATTTATGGAGAATACGAAACCCAAATTCAACCAATTATACCTTCTATTCTGATAGACACAAATCGTGGTCATGAATAGATACATGCTGGGCCTCAACATCGGCAGTGGCAGACATAGATATTTTATTGCAAGTGACTGGAGATCACAACCCTCTGATAATAAGGATAAAAGAAGAAAGAAGACAATTTAGGTGGAGACTGAATATAGGCCTATTAAAGGACAAAAAATTTAAAGAAATGGTTTCCAAAGAAATGGAATAGTTTTTTAAACAAAATCTAAACAACGAAACGACTGTGGATATAGTGTGGGATGCAAGTAAAGCCTTTTTTAGAGGACTGGCAATTAGATATGCAGAACAGAAAAAGAAAGAGAGAAATAAAGACAACCAAAAATTGGAAAGGAATCTAAAAGAAGAGGAAGACAACCTAAAAGACACCCCTGGAAAAAGATACATTAAAACTGAAGATAAAGACACTGCAACATAAACTTAACCTGATATTAACGGAGGAGGTGGAGAAAAAAATTAAATTACTTTGAAAATGCAAATAAACCCACAAGGTGGCTTGATTACAAATTAAGAAGAGAAAACTGTAAAAGACAAATAATATCGTTGAGGGATGAAAAAGGAGAAAATACTTCAGGAGGAAATAAAGAAGGTGGTAGAACACTTTTATAAGAAGCTTTACGGGAAAATGACTGTCCATCCAGAGCAACAAGAAGCATATTTAAAGAATATGGGACAAGAAATTTAAGGAAGAACAGAAAAAAATTCTAAATGATCCAATTATTATGAACGAAATATCACAGGCAATTAAAAGACAAAATAAGGGAAAATCTCCAGGACCAGATGGCATTCCAGCTGAATTCTACCAATGTTTTGAAGAGACCCTAATAGCCCCATTCAAGTGCTTGATGGAAAAAATATGGGATACAGAATCCTTACCAGAGACTTGGACAGAAGCCACGATTTCTCTAATACCAAAGGAAGGAACGGACTTGAAAGAAATTAAAAACTACAGACCAATCTCACTGTTAAATGTAGACTATAAAATCTTTGCAACCATACTCTCATGGAGAATGAAGAAAATATTGGACCAGATGATCTATCAAGACCAAGCTGGTTTTCTAACAGGAAGACAGACTAGCCACAACATAAGAAAAATATTAAATATCTTGGAATACTATGAGGCCCACCCAGAAAAACAGCTAGCTCTAATGTTTCTTGATGCGGAGAAAGCTTTTGACAATCTTAACTGGCAATTTATGTTTAAACAATTAGGAGAGATGCAATGTGGAGAATATTTTCATAGAATAATCCAAAAAATCTATAATAAACAAAAAACCAGAATCTTAGTTAATGGCCAATTAACAGAACCAATAAAAATCGAAAAAGGAACGAGACAAGGCTGTCCACTATCAACTCTTCTGTTCATACTAACATTGAAAACACTTATGGATGAGATACGAAATTTAGGTGAAATTAGAGGAGTTAGAATAAAGAAAGAAGAATATAACGTACAAGCGTTTGCAGACGACCTAGTCTTCATTTTAGAAGAACCTTTTAACATCAATCAAGGAGCTCCTGCAAGAAAATAAGGAATATGGTGCCTTGGCAGGTCTAAAAATAAACACTCAAAAGACAAAGCTCATTACAAAAAACATGCAGAAATAGCAGATGGAAGAACTAACTCAAAAATCACAACTTGTAATTGAAAAGAGGATAAAATACCTAGGAATCTGGATGACTAATAGATGTAGTTCTCTGTATGATGATAACTATATGACATTAATAAAATCAATCCAAAAAGATCTGGAAAGGATTCGGTTTCGTTTTCCCGGCCATGTCGGACGCTCCTCTCCGCAGGTCCAGGAGGAAACGTCCGAGCAGCCTGACCGGGCGGTTGACTCGCGAGGGTTAACCCCCAGGACTCCCAGTGAGGGAGGCAGGGTCTCGCGGCGGGAAGAACCCCCTGAAAGCAATGCAGGGGGTAAATTGCCCGTTTGCTCCAACGGAAGCCGGCAGACTTGCGCAGCACATCGCATGCAGCCGGGCCATGGAGAACGGCAATAAGCAGATTTAAGGTGAAAACCTGTAAGTAAACGAATCCCTTCTGATTTCTAAGCGTATGCAAAGGATTGGTGGGAGTTGAAGCTAAGAAGGTGCGGATTTCTTCCCCTTCACGGAGCAATGAGTAAATCAGTGATGGCGATGTTACAGGGAAAGGGGGAAACTTTGGAAGAGACAGTCAGACGATCAGTCTTTGAAGCTGTGCAGCCCTTTGTAGCGAAGTTAAATGAAATGGGGCAAAAGGTTGATTCAGTGGAAAGCGAAGTGAAAAGCATTAAAGAAATAGCATCTCGAGCAGAGCAGTCTGCACGCGAAAACATAGTACTCATGAAAGCAACAAGTAAAGAAGTGAAGCTCTTGGAGAATCAAATAATAGGATTGCAAGTGGACCGTGCCCAAACGGTACTGCGTCTTCGAAATGTAAAAGAGGAGCAAAGTGAAAATTTAAAAGATTTGGTGTCGGGACTTTTGGCGCCATTCGCAAAGGCAACTAAAGAAGAGTTAAAAAGCTATATTTTGTAAGTCCATCGGACATCTTCAAAGTATGTAATGAAGCGTCAGCTGCCTCGCGAGATTATTATTGACTTTTCATCTAAGAAGACTCGGGACACCATCTTATATAATTCGTATAATGTGGACTTGGACTATTTGGGCAACAAGGTTAAAATATTGAAGGATGTTCCATTTCTGGCTCCTAAAAGAAGATTTAAGTATAAAAGACTTGCGGCTTTCCTGAGGAAATGTGATGTAAAATACAAATGGTTGTTTCCGGAAGGCGTCTGGTTCAGATATAAGGATCAAACCTACAAGATTACATCGGAAGTACAGCTGACAGACTTTTTGTTCAACCATCAGGAGTTTCAGCAAGAAGGAAGTTCAAAGTCTGAAGGGGAAAGTGGGGGGGGGGGGAGGAGGGAACGAGCGCAGCTGCTGCAGCTGCGCAGAGAGAACTGAGACCGAGACACGGGGGGGGGGGGAAGAAGACCTGATCCTGAATATAGTTTGTATTGTATAAGATCTACCAATCTGATAGCATATTAGAAAGTTAACTTTAAAGAAAAATTGCAGCATGAAGGGAATACAAGACATGTAGAGTAGCGTGCGTTTTTTGTTCATATGTTGCTCTTCCCTTTTCCCCAGCCCCCCCTTTTTCCCTTATATCTTTGTAGTCTTTTGTAGTTTCCTATGTTAGATATTAAAAATAAAATAAAAATTTTAAAAAAGATCTGGAAAGATGGAAAGACGTGCAGATATCATTGCTGAGAAGAATTGCGGTGATAAAAATGAATGTTCTACCAAGAGTTCTATTCTTGTTCCAAAGCATACCAGTAGGGGTACCCCAAGCTTTTTTCAAGGAGTTGGGATGGTGGGGCCAGGCACAATTGGAATCTAGATATAAAAAAGACAAGGTAATGGGCTTCTAAGAAAAGGATGAGAATATTGACATGATAATGCGTGGTGCCAATGTTAAAACAATAAAGAAATGATATAGTATGCTTTTAAATGCAAAATTATAAGGGGAGGAAGTTAAAGATACCATGATAAAATGGGCAGAGAACGTAGGACACACAATTGACTTAGAGCAATGGTCGCAAATGTGGAAGGACAATTTAAGGATGACAAAAGCAGGCACTTTGAAAGAAAATATTTACAAAATGTTTTATAGATGGCATCTAACTCCTATTAGGATAGCTAAAATGTCTCTAAATATGTCAAATAAATGTTGGTAATGTAAGAATAACCCGGGTTCATATTATCATATGTGGTGGACATGTAAAAAAGCAGCAGAGTTCTGGAAGATGGTTCACAAAACGACTCAACAGATACTTAAGACTTCATTGCCTTTGAAACCAGAACTCTTTTTATTAAACCACATGTTGGTTCCAGTTAATAAAAACCAAAAACATTTGATTTTGAATATAATCACAACAGCCAGGATACTATATGCAAAACTTTGGAAAACAACAGTCACCCCAACACAAGAAAATCTGACTGAAAGGATTCTTGAGACAGCTGAAATGGATAAATTGTCAAGTCTATTGAAAGAGACAGACAATACAATATATAATGACATTTGGGACCCAGAGGATACAGAGGAAATCTGAAGAAACCTACGTTTCAGTTAGGATGAAGACTTTTATCGACATTATTTAAAATGAATGGAATAATTTGCAAATAAGCTGCTGACCTACAGAACACATTGAAGAAATGTATTACATTGTACGGTGCAATGTATTAGCGATATATAATATGAATTTCTTTTTCCCATCCCCTATATTCTGTACCCCTTATCTTTTAGTAAAATAAAAATTTATATTAAAAAAAAAAAAGATGACAGAGCATTTTCATAAAAGACCCAGCATTAATTGGCATTTTACATCTTCTGAATTTTCTTCTGCGTTTACAGCAATCCTGTATAGCATAAAAGCATGAGGCATGTTCAAATGTATTTCTTAATATTCTGCATTCTGAGGTGAAGATTCTCACTAATGTCCAGAAACGGAGAACATAAAAAAATAATATGCACTCATTTTTGGACGTTTTGCATTATGGGTAGACATGGGCACGAACAGCATTACGAACGCAAAAAAGCCATGGACAGCCCGATCAGCGGTTAGCGAACAAGCTATTCATGAAACCCCATTCTAGATGAACAAGTGGTCATTGCAAGCCTCATTCGTTGCATTCATCCGCTGTTCGTGAAGTCAGGAGCCTTCAATCAATTCCCTTGGCAACAGAGGCAGAGACTGCCTGAACTCTGTCTGCACTCCTGTCGCCCAGGAAACCCCAATCAAAGCCCAACTTAGCTTGATGGGCAGATCTTCCTTCCAAGTGTGGAGCTCCAAATTGGTTACAACTGGTTACATGGGAGCAGACGCCAGGGGGGAGGGAGGGGGGTGTTCTGTGGCCATGGGCACTCCAATCTCATCCCTGCAAACCCTGTTAGGCAGTTTCGACTGCCAACCACAGACCTCCTGTGTTGCTCTATGGGACCTCTGGTTATAAAAGGTAATGTGCTCCCAGGCTGGCTTTCAGTTTCAGCAGGCAGTGGAGTAGGACAGAGCTATTGCTATCCTTTGGGGAGAGAGACAGGGAGAGTGCATTGGAGCTGGGATTTTTTTTGTATGTGGTGGGATACGGATCTATCATCTCTGGTTCCAGGGCTGCTGCCAGGCCCTGGGGCCAAGCTTAGTGGGCACCTCGGCTGAGAGCTCACATTATTATTAGTGCCTGATCGGGTCAGATTTCTGGGAGTGCTGGGCTAGGGCTCTAGCCCCGTCCCTCTGGTTCTAGGGCTGCTGCCAGGCCCTGGGGTCAAGCTCAGTGGGTGCCTTGGCTGAGGTGCTCACAGTGTTGTCTCCTTTTCTTTCCTCCTTAATTCTTGTTTGCTGGCACAATGAGTCTTCAGGTGAGGGGCAAGTGTGGTCGTGGGGGGAAGTGCAAAGATTGTCCCGGTTGCCCCATGGGAAGCAGTACTGGGCAGGGCTCTGGGGCACCAGAGACTCCCACTTGCCAAAATTCACCTGTGGGGGCTGTGGAGGAGGCCGAAGAGCTCTTGCCACCGGGGGAAGAGGAACTCTTTAAACTGTTTGAGGAGGAGGGCGAGGGATCCGTGGAGGAATGGTTGGGGTTCGATGAAACATGAATCCTGTCCCCATCCCAAACTCCTGGTGCTGTCCCTGCCTGCAGTCCACCCCTCACCCCTTCTTCCATTGCAAGCTATGCAGCGTGGCCAGTAACCCTTCATCCTCCTTCCCCTGGAACAGTCATTGGGCCACGTTTCAAACTCTCAGTATGGAGGCACTTTCAGGCCCTTCTGAATGACCCCTGTGTGGTGCGGTGCCGTATCTGTGATGGCCTGGTGCGCAGGGGCAATAACCCAAATCACCTGTCATCGATGGTCCTGACAAGGCACCTGAAGACACACCACCCAAGCCTTTGGTCTCCATCCTCGGCCAGTGAAATATCCGGCAGGGGGAGACAGAGGGCTACAAGCTCCTCTGAGCCGGGATCAGTGGGAAGGTTACTGGAATCCACCCCAAGCAAGAAGCCTTGCCCCAAGGGTGCTGCCAGTGGGAGCGGAACAGTCAGGCAGGCTGCCCTTGCGAGGCTTTTCCATTGCGGTCGGGGATAGTGCTGTTGAAAAGGGTGAGGTCAAGGGCTCAGGAGGCGGGCATTTGTGTGGTGGCGGAGACGATTGCCCTGCAAGGATTTCCCCTATCCATTGTGGAGGGCATGGGCTTCCAAAGGCTGCTTCAGCACTTTCCCCCATTGTTCTCCATGCTGTCAGGGTACACCGTTGGGTGTTGGGTCCTGCCGGCTCTCTACCAGCCTGTGCGAGACATGGAGCTCAGGGAGCTGTCGGCTGCCAAAGGCCATATAGTACACTTCATGGCTGACCTCTGGAGCAGCTGCCATCATGGCTACCTTGCCATCACCACCTACTGGTGGCAACCAGAAGACCTCCTCCATCTAAGGCCAAGAACTGGCACCCAGAAAAAGGTGCCATGCTTGACACTGGGCTACAGGATAATTCTTCTCCAGGCCCGGGGGATAGATGAGGTCCATACTGGGAAGAACATGGCCACCACCATAAGGGTGGCACTGAGGGAGTGGATGGCCGGGGGGGAAGGGTTTGTCTGTGGCTTCATGGTGACGGACACGGGAAGCAACATGTTGGCAGCCCTAAAAGAGGCATCCCTCCCAGGCCTGGTGTGCATGGTGCACAAGCTGCACCTGGTGATGAGGGATGTGCTTGGGCTGGGGAGCAAGCCAAGGGACAGCTGGGATGAGAGAATGTTGTGGACACACAATCTGCTGGACAGCTGTCGCCACATCGCTTCCCACTTCTCCCGCAGCATTAACTGTTCCTGCGAGCTGTTCCAGAGGCAGGGGGAGGGGGGACCCCGAGCACCAACTCTTTCAGGACCTGACCACCCGCTAGAACTCCACCTACAATATAATATGTCATCTGGTGGAGCAGAAGGGCCCGTTGCAGAGCCCTTCATTTATGGACGTTCTGAGGACGGGAAGAGGAGCTGAGCCTCAGCTCCATGGAATGAAGAGTCCTTGCCCAGATGTCGCAGATAGGAGTGTGCAACCCCAAAAGATTTGGGTTTCCTGCTTCTGGTAAACCCAAAACCCAAAGTGGCAAGCTGCTTCAGGTTCGGGTTTTAAAGCCAATTCGGGTTTATTAAGGAAGATTCAGCCAGTTTCCAGTGGGAAACACTGATCCTTGCTATTCGGGGGCCTGGGGGGGTCATTTTCTTCCCTAATAATACCAAATTTGCAGGGGACCCTCTACAACCGTCCTCTCACAGCCACCCAAGTTTCAGGAAGATTGGACTTCAAGGGGGCCATGTTATGGCCCCCCAAAGAAGGTCCCCCCAGCCGCTGCTTATCTCCATTGTTTCCTATGGGAAAAATCGGAGGGAAGGTTCCTAGGAGGCTGGGGTGGCATTTTGCAAGCAAAATGCACCAAACCTGCCAGGGACCCTCTTCCAACCCTCCTCCCATGACCACCAAAGTTTCAGGGAGATTGGACTTCAGGGGGCCATGTTATGGCCCCTCGAAAAGGTCCCCCCAGCTGCATTATTCCTTATGAGGACTATCTTCACTCCAGAGAATCACAAAAAAATTGATTAAAAATATACAAAGCTGTATGAAGCAAGTGAGTGAGCAACTAGAAGTGAACTGATGATCTGCCTCCTTCAATACAACCAAAACTGAGTGATCAACTTCACTCCAGAGAGTCATCCAACATTGAATTCTACCCCAATCAAACTGAACCATGTGTTGAAAACTAATGGGCACTTCTAGGAGGCTGGGGGTGGTATTTTGGAAGCAAAATGCACCAAACCTGCGGGGAACGCTCTCCCAGCCCTCCTCCCACGGCTACCCAAGCATCAGAGAGATTGGGCTTTGGGGGGCCATGTAATGGCCCGCTAGTCCTCCCAGCCACATTATTCCCTATGAGGACTAACTTTACTACAGAGAATCACAATAAGAAAAATCTGATTAAAAGCCGTATGAAGCAAGATGGAACCAATATGACCCTTCCCAATGACCTCTCCTGTCCTGCCCATCCCATCCTTTCTGCAAAGGCAGGAAGGTGGGTCATGTCAGCTGCCGCCGCTTTTGGCCACAAGGGACGGCTCAAAAGCTGTTGCTGATATGGTTGTGCTGCACGATGCCCCCCATTCTATGGCACGTGCTGTCCCCACTGAGCAGGGGGGAATGGGTCCTTTCCACCATTTCCATAAAGGCAGGAAGGTGGGTGCTGTCTGCTGCTGCTGCTTTTGCGCACAAAGGGCAGCTCAGGAGTTGTTGTGTATATGGTTGCACAGCATGGTGCCCCTATCCTGCTGTCCCCTCTGAGCAGGGGGAAATGGGTCCCAGCCGGGACACCTATCCTTCCTGAGAAGGCAGGAAGGTGGGTGATGCTGGCGGCAGCCTGCCTGTGCTGCCTGCACAGGTAAGCTTTCTCTGAGTGGTGTGGATTCTGTGGAACTGCCGTTTTCTGTAGGGTGTGCTGAACAGACTACCATGTCTGTGATAGCAGGCGAGGGGGTGATGCGGGGGGCAGCCCACAGCTCCCCATGTGGGCACTTACCTGTCTGCCCACAATCCCCTTTCCTAGGGTAACCGATGCCTACCCCATGATAGGGGGGAAGGCATCCTCCACTGCCTCAACAGCCAGCAAATGAGCCTGCGCTTCTACATGTTAGGGGCTGGCCCAACTTCCCACCCTTGGTTCTTTCCTTCCAACTTTCTAATGACAGGATAACACAGATATTTATGCAATCCACGTCTCCCCAATACGTACACGGTATCTTTCTCTCCTGTCAATCTAATACAGGTATTCAATGTATCCATGCATCTCTCTATCTTATATACCTATCCTATACAGCTATACACCTGTCTATTGAGAAACCTATCTATCCCATGTACCTAAATGTCCAATGCTCCATGTCCAGCCAGTGTGTTTGGGCGGCAACAGCCTCTGTACCACGTGAGGTGTGGACAACAGCATTGGCCCCGATGCCATGATGTCCCCATCTGGTGGATGTATGTTGGTGTCTCTGACCCATCAGGGTGTGTGTTTGTGTGTGCAAGGCCTCTGCGTACGCCATCATGTCTTGCTGGAGGGTTTTCTTTGCAGACTGTTGCTGCTAGGTCATTTGGTTATGCGACGGCCGCCGACATGACCCACCTTCTGGCCTTGGCAGAAAGTAGCCTCTGGGAGGCCTGGCAGGCAGGCACATAGGGGTGCGACTGGTGAGCAGCCAACCCCCCACCCCCTAGAGGGGAGGCAGCCTGCCACTGCCTCCCCCATCCCGCCAGGCCCGGTGGCTGCCAACATCACCCACCGTAATTCCTTGTTGGAAAGTAGCCTCTGGGAGGCCTGGCAGGCGGGCACATGGGGGTTGCTGCCGGCAGGTAGCCACACCCCCTGCCCCCTAGAGGGGAGGTGGCCTGCCTCCACCTCCACCAGCCCACTAGACCAGGCACCGCTGACATGACCCACATTAATGCCTTGGTGGAAAGCAGCCTCTGGGAGGCCTGGTGGGCGGGCCCATGGGGGATGCCGCTGGCAAGCAGCCAAACCCCACCCCCTAGAGGGGAGGCAGCCTGCCTCTGCCTCCCATAGCCTGCCAGGAGCAGCGGCCACCAACATAACCCACAATAATGCCTTGGTGGAAGGTAGCCTCTGGGAGGCCCGTGTGTTATGTATTGATTTAGACCTGTCTTCTTTGATGTATCAATTATTTGGTATTTTCTCTTACAACTAGAGATAAGCAGGCTTATAACTTTCAAATATGAGCTATAAGGGGAAAGATACAAAGATGGCCCCTCGTTCCTTCCCTGGACCTGGTGTGGAAGCTGTTGCCAGGGACCCCCCTCCTCCTCCTGTTATGGGGCCTGCCATGGACTATGTCAGTTTCCTGCGTTGTTGTTTTAAGGCTCCACCAAAGACACCATTTAAGGGCAACATTGCCCATGCCTGTATCCTGTTCTCTCTGCTGCAATGGACTGTGCCATCTATGTCTGTTTCCTGCCTCCTTGGGCACCTACCTCACCTGAGCCCAGAGCCATGCTGCCAGCAGCACAGTGCCAGCTGGAGGGAATCTCCACAAGCCTGGCCAGGCACCCCCTGGTCAGTTCCCATGGGGAACCCCTTGCAGGATGGTCACTGGATTTGCCCTCACCACTGGGAAGCCTGCTAGCAAGCCCTAGCCATGCCAAGGAAGAAGCCATGTTACCAAGCAGTAAAGAACCAGCCTGAATAGTTTACTCCATGGCTGCCATTTCGTGAAAGCGAGACGGTCATGTCCGCAGCGGCCAGCCTCGCCCTGCTATACATATCTTGGAAGCCGCCCCGGAATGGAAGCTACGTGCCAGCTGTCCAGGACACTTAATGGACGCATCTCAATACCACCACCGCATTCCAGAGCTGATGCCATCAAGACAACTTCAGCTTCCTGGCAGATCCAATCAACCCACCCTCCCCTCCTCTCCTTTGTCCCCTCTTCCCGAGGTGTCACAATCACACAATCAGATACTAAAGTGGCCCATCAAGGATAGTTGTAGAACCCATTAAGCCTTTGTTCCCCTTTTGAGAACCACAGGGAAAGGCACTAGCCCCAGGGTATGTTCTAGGGTATTTAAGCAGGCTTCCCCTGCCATGAGGCGCGCGTGCCATTCCTATCCTGAACCTCTCCTGTCACTCTGCGAGTCTAGTGCAGGCATTAGATATCGCCACGCTTCGCTGCTACATTTTTATTCCACGACGTGACCAGGTGAGTATACCCAGTTCCTTTTATCTCAAGTGGGTCCTCTTGCTAATGCAAACGGCTCTATTTTTCCTACTCTTTATTTCCTAGTTTCTTGTATGTACCTTGTTTGTGTGTGTTATTATAGGCATACGCAACACTATTAGTAAAAACACGTTTTATCTTTATTAGTTTCGCCTCTTTTATTGCACGAGTAATCTGGAAGAGGGACTCTGGTATAGCTGGTTAAGATCTGCAATAGTTAAACCCAGACTGCAAGCTAATTTCCCCACAAAACAGCAATTCTGGTAACAAAGCTCAGGGAGAAGTAATTTCTCAGTTGAAAAATATGGGGGCTCAGCTGAAAAAACAATCTCAGCATTTAGAACAACTTTCTGCTAATGATATGGCACTTGATAAATAGATTCAATAACTGCAGGAGTCAAATGAGGCTATCAGTATACGAGTTCAATAGATGGAAACTAAAACTGCTGTCTTGGAAAACTGAACCATTGCTCATGATACTGCTGTCTCAGCTTTGCATAATATTCTCACAGAATCTCTCATCTAGAGACATGTCCAACATCTAAATATTCATGTTCTTGGATTATCAGAAGAGACAGAAAAGACGGGACAGAAGAATCTGGTGTATTATTAGCATCACTGTAGGATGCTTATCTTACTATCATCCCAAAGTCAGGAAAAGACTATACTCAATGCACAGATTTTTGACCTAATTCTTTGATGATGTGGACACTAAGATATTAACTGCCATTTTTGCTAATAGACTTCAAAAAGTTATTAGAACTTTGCTGCATGTAGACAGGTAAGATTTATACAAAGTAGGCAAGGATTTGATAATCTTAGATTGGTCACTGATCTGATTGCATTAAATGGAAAGGGATCTGATCGAGTTGTTATTCTTTCAATTGATGCTGAAAAAGCATTTTGACAAAATATATTGGAAATGTATTTTCTCTTCATTGATAAAATTTGGCTTCCCGCATAAATTTTGGAAATGGATTAGAATTCTGTGTTCTTCCTCTAAATCTAGGGTACTGACCAATGCTATTCTTTCTGTACCATTTCCTCTTGAAGGAGGTACTAGGCAAGGTTGTCCTCTTTCTCCTCTTATTTTTGATTTAAGTTTGGAACATCTGGGGTGTGCTATTAGACAAAGTTATAATATATGTGTTTTTATACATAATTCTTTAGAATTTAAAATTATGTATTTACTTGTTTGTTTAACGTTATTTATAGTCCGCCTTTCTCACTGAGACTCAAGGCGGATTACACAGTGTGAGACAGGTACAGTCAATATCAGAAACATTTCCATAAACAATGCCATAGGGTAAATAGATACAAGTTCACAAAGACATAGCATTAGTAGGAATCCAATACAATATAGTAGTGAGGTCTATGATTCCTAACTTATTAGCAGATCATCTGAGATCCTTTCCCTGTCCCTTTTCTATCTGAGTAAAAAGCATTTTGAATAATTCAGGTTTGCATCAGTTGTGAAAGCCAGGAGAGTGGGGGCTCTCCTGACCTCCTCAGGAAGGCCATTCCATAGAATGGGGGCCACAGAGAAAGACCATGTATGGGCTGTTGTGGATTTCACCAATGTGCAGGGTAGCACCTGCAGGGGACCCTGTTCTGAAGAGTGAAGCTGACATGGAGGAACATAGGGAGGGAGGTGGTCCTGTAGGTATGCTGGACTAAAGCTGTGAAGAGCTTTGTAAGTGATAACCAATACTTGAAACTGAGCATGGTAAATAATGGGTAGCCAATGGAGTGACTGCAGAATGGAAGTGATGTTCATGCTCCTGCTCACTCCTGATAAGCTGAGCTGCAGCATTTTGCACCAACTGGAGTCTCCTAGTTAGTTTAGATGGAAGACCTTTGTATAGTGCATTACAACAGTCAAGTCTTGATGTTACCATAGCATGGATCTAAAATAATTTTTTAAAAAAACATAGCATGGATCCAGATGGCCAGGTCAGCCATGTCAAGGAAAGAAACCATTTTCCATGCTAGGGAGAGGTTGTAGAAAGCATTTTTTGCTGCTGCCTTAACTGGTTTTTCTAGTAATAGCACTGGATCCAGTATAATCCCTAGGCTCTTAACCGTGTCTGCAAGGGTCAGACAAACTCCATCTAAAGTGGAGGGTACAATGTCCTTCAGGATCTTTGCCTTTCGAACAAGCATCACTTCTGTCTTGTCTCGGTTCAATTTCAATTTGTTCGTTTTCAGCCATTTCACCACAGCTGTCAGGCAGAGATCCAAGATTTCTACTGAATCTTGTGGGGACCTGGATAGCAAAATATAGAATTTTGTGTCATCTGCATACTGATGACATCCAACCCTACAGCTGCAAATGAGTTCTCCTGAAGACTTTACGTAGAGGTCAAATAACACAGGAGATAACATTGCACCCTATGGAACCCCACAAGATAGCTCCCATTCTGGAGATAGCCAATCTCTGCCAGCAACCCTTTGAGTCCGTTCCATGAAAAATGATTTAAACCATGCCAAGACACATCCTTTGATGCCAACTTCTGTCTCTAGATGCCTCAACAAGATGGCATGGTCTACTGTGTCAAAGCCTGCAGACAGATCCAGGAAGAGCAATAAGGAGGCACGGCCTTTGTCTATATTCAGACGGAGATCATCTACTAACACCACTAGTGCTATCTCTGTTTTGTGCCCTGGTCTGAATCTAGACTAGAAAGGGTCCAGAATGCTAGAGTTATCCAAGAAAGTCTGGAGTTGGTCAGCTACTGCCCTCTCAATCACTTTGCCCAGAAAGGGCAGATTAGAGACTTGCTGATAGTTAGCCGTATCATTTTTGTCTAGGGATGAATTTTTAATTAGCAGATGGATAACAGCCTGTTTGAACGACTAGGGGAAGGTACCCTGAGTTAGCGATTGATTTATAGTAGACCTCCGTGGATCACTTATGTGGTCCTTACTTGACTTTAATAGCCAAGATGGGCAACTGGATCAAGGCAGTCCAAATGTAAGGCAGATGGTGCATTAAGCATTTCTTCTATCTTGTCTGCATCGCAGCTAGCCTCTAGATTAGAGCGTATTTCTGCTATTTCATCAGCGAAAAACTTAGCAAAGACCTCACAGCTAATTGTTTGTTCCTGAGACTGTAAAGGTTCAGATTTAGGAGTTAGAAGGTATCGGGATATCTTAAACAATTGGGATGGTCGTGAACTAGCTGATGCAATGATTGCTGAGAAATATTGTTTCTTTTCTGTCTTCATTTTATTTTATTTATTTATATTTCAATTTATAGACCACCCATCCCCAGGCACTTCATAGGTCTTCCAGTGGGCTCTGTAGCAAGCTCTATCAGCTTCCATGTGAGTTTTTCCCCAGTGTCTTTCTAGACATCTTCCAACCCTCTTTAGGTCAGTCAGTTCTGTGGTAAACCATGGGGCTGACTTCCATCCCAGGGGTTGGAGGGGTCAACAAGGAGCAATGGTGTCTATAGCTTCAAGGAGATTTGCATTCCACATTCCTACAGCTGGGGTCATATTTACTTTTGCCTTTAGTAGAGGATGGTCTGACCACAGTTCAAGCCGAATCTCCAACACTGAAACAAGACATACCCTCAAAGGCACAGAGCAAAATATTAAGTCCAAGGTGTGGCCTCTTTCATGTGTAGGGCCTGTCACTATTTGAAAGAGGCCCAGGGTTGCCAGAGAAGATATAAATTCCTGAGCCAGGCCTGACTTGGAACACTCAGCATGGATGTTGAAGTCCCCAGAACAGTAAGTCTAGATGTCTCAAACACTATATACACTAACAGCTATGCCAACTCAGAAAGTGTGCTTAAAGGGGAGCTGGGCAGTCTGTAAACAAGCAGGATACCCAATCTGTTTTTAATTCCTAGAGACAGGAAAATGCAGTCAATACCAGCTATAGCTTGTTCTGGAAGTCTACTGAAGTTGAAGGACTCACGGAGAGTAATAGCAAACCCTCTTCCCCACTGACCATAGTAAGGTTGGTGTAGGACAGGATAGCCAAGGGGTGTTAGTTGGGACCAGACACACCATGACATTTTACTGTAGCTATGTCTCTGTTAGGCAAACATCAATTTCCTCATCCTGGAAGATTCCAGCAATGCATGTAAACTTTGTTCCTAACAGATCTGGTACTGTATAGTATTAGTGCAGCAGGGGAGGTGGAAACAGCCCCATTGTCAGCAGGTGGAATGCTAGAGATTAGATAAACAGCGAGCATTGTTGCTTGATACTGGTTGCCTTTGGTAAATACTGCCCCCATATCAACCACCACCCATCTGTACCTGAATAGTAAATTCACCAAATGTTTTGCACCTCACAAGCATATATTCAGATAACAAACACACTGGTGGCCATTATTTAGACAAACTGTAAGGCTACATCCATGGTATATTTAAGCAGGCAGTATCCAGCAGGTGTTGAATCCATCGATACATAGTTGGAGGAGCTCTTCAATCCTCTTGTGTTCTTCACCTTGTGCAACTGATATATGCTCCCCCAGCTGCGTGCCCAGGCTAAGAGCTATGGGCCAAGAGCCCTTGGGCTCTCACCCTTCAGCTCATGCCAAGAGGCCCACACTTCCCTGCCTAGTGCCCCAGTTAAATAGCCAGCCTTGAGCCTCTTGCTGAGGCTAAACGCCAAGACCAGACAATCAAGGGAATATCAATTAATGTCACAAACTGTAAATTAAGTTTATTCACTGATGATGTGGCAATATACACAAGTGCTCCTTCTCACACCGTAAATTGGAAAGCACTATACTATGCTTTTCTGTTGTATCAGGCCTCACTATAAATGAAACAAAAACAGAATTATACCCAATTCATGTCTCATCAGAGAAACATAAGGAGCTCCTAAAAGAATTCCAATATATATGGGTCTCTAAAAAAAGGAAACACCTAGGAATAAATATACCAATTGACCTGTAAAACCTTTTTGACTGCAATTACAAACCTCTTGTCATAAGAGTCAACAACACCTTAAAAGATTGGGAAAAACCTATTTTATCATGGCCAGAAAGAACAGAACTCATCAAATCAACTATTTTCCCTCAATTTCTATTGTTGTTTCATAATCTACAAATAGCATTACAGCAAAGAGAAATTAATCAGTGGCCGGCAAAGCTGATCAAATTCATTTGGTTTAATAAAAAGCCAATAATCAACTTTATTTTCTTGACAAGGCCTATGAAACAGGGTGGAGTAGGGCTCCCGAATCTGAACCAATATTATATATCAGCCCAGATTAGAAATATTTTAACTTATACAAATCAGAGTGGATAAAAATTATCATTTTTTTAAAAAAATCAAAAAATCAGATTTTTTTAAAAATTAAATCGGATTTTTAAAATAAAATGTTTTTGAGGAAAAATCTATCTATATGTAGTTTCCTATTTAAGATACATTATAGACCATCATGTAATAAGGATTAGTTTTTAATTATGTAGCATGAGGCTATATATTCATGCAATGTTTACATTTGTTGGTAAATGAATTCTATTAATCATTCACAATGTCATGTTCTTCCAGAGGTTTCTGTAAGATTATTGGGCAATTTTTCTATGATATCACAGTTGCTTGAGGTTTTCTTGTACAGACCTCAATACTGTGAATTTGTGTCTGCAGAGATCACATGCCTCTTCTTCACAGAAAAAATATTATAAAATAAACATACAGTGTTGAGAAATAGACCTTAATCTCATAGTTCCTTTGCAAATCTATGTACACAGTGCTAAGTTTTAGGAGGGAAATCAATGAATAGAAGATTGTTGAGAGTGGAATGGATCAGCACAAAAAGCTAAGTGTGAGGAGGGAGGGGCAAGCAGTAAAAATCAAAGTTTTTACTTTTGAGCAGAATATTCCACAAGTCTTTGGATCGTTGTGTGTATAGCCTGAGGTTTATCATATTATTCTTTCCTTGGAGGAAAAAACCTATAATGGCAGCAGGCTGTAAAAGAGACCCAGTTTGGGAATATTTTAATGAAGTTCCTCTACCTATGAGTAAGGCAGGCATGCATGCAAAATGCAAACACTGCAACAAAGAAATGCAAGGCCTGGTGTCCCGAATGAAACAGCATCATGAGAAGTGCTATGATGAAGATGACAAAAGAAATATGTTTGAACAGGCAGGATCTTCCTTGCAGAAACAAGGGGATGGTGGGATGGTGAGCACTCTTGGCACATCCCCACTGGTGGGGAAACTGGGGTCTGTCAGGAGTGGCTGGCTGCTTTATGGCCCAGTTGTGAGGACAGATGCCCTGGTGGGGAACCCTTGGACAAGCCAGTCTCCCCCCACAGCTGTACACCTGGGCGGGAGAGCTTTAAAGGGGTGAACCACTTTGCCTGGCCAGGCTGGGTCCCAGCCATTCAAAGGATGGCTTGCACCCAGGGCAGCGGGTGACTGACCCAGACAGGTTGGGGCGGAGGTCCAGGAGTGACTCCAGGGCCCGACCTGTACCACTAGCTTAGGCCCTTGCCGTGTTTAATAATATGTTTTGCTGTTACATTAATAAAGCAGCCCTTTAGTTCCCAACTTATGTGTCTGCCTCTTCATTCCCATCTGTGGTGTCAATATGAGTATTGAATACCATTTCCTTTACGAAATGCAACTATGTTATTTTGCTTCATTGATTTCTAAAGAACCTAAACTGCATCAAAGAAGACCCTCTTGCTAATGGGCATGGACTGTAGAAAGAACCTCGGTGCTGAGCCTGAAAATATTAAAAATTATTCCTAACAACAGGAGGCATATACAGAATGATCTAGGGAGAAAGGCAGCTAGCCATATGTTACTAGTTGCATCCTTCTCCTTACTATTCCTCTCCAGACTCTTTCCTCGATCAACCTGCCAAGGAGAACAGTTGTACTCCTCAAATACATGCAGTAACACAGAGGACTGCCCTCATTTTGTAAATGGACCTCATAAGACTTCCCCAAGCGTACTATGCCAGCCAAAGATTGAGGCATTTTATGCTGGTCTTTGACCGTACAATAAAATTTGATTTGATTTTGATTTGATTTGAGTAAGACATTTCTAGATTATCTTCTCTTCCCTTCCCCAAGCAGGGCATTATAAAGCTTCCACTTGTCAACAAGACACGATAGTATCAAATTATCAACAAGGAAAACTTTCACATCTCCCCAAAAAAGTGTTCTAAAAATTACTGCAGTTTCTAAAATACAACAGTATGATAGCTAGCAAGACAGATATGACATTCAAAAACAAAAGGGCATAAGAACTGTGATGCAAATCTGCACCAAAAGTTTATTTCACTGAATGTGTGTTTCTTAACAGGGGCCAGAAAGATGCCTCCAGGAAACTTAAAAACAGGGTAAGAAAGATGCTATTCATCCTCAGCAACTCGTAAATCAAAAGTATACTTCTTCCTAAAATGGATTTTTTTCCAGCTTGTCTCTGATAGACAAACCCTCCATCAATTTCTCTAATTGTAGAAAAAATGTATATTGAGCTCAGATGACATATTTTGGACAGACACAAACATATTGCCACCTCCATTCCCCAGGTAACATGTAATTCAAACATGCACGATATTTGTATTAGCATGTTCTCATTCTCTTAATCTGGAGCTATTGCTATTGTTTGCAGGAAGTGAGAAAACACTAACACAACAAACATTTTCCAGCTGTGTATTACTAAGGAAACCTGCTTCAGCATCACCCACACATTTCCCTGTAACATATAGTTTAAACCCTCTGCCATTGCAAAGTCTGTTGACAATGAAGTTTATAGATTAATGATGCATTGCCTCCAGAAGTCCTTTTTTAAAGCATTCAAAAGCTACTGCCAATCAATTTTATTGGATGACCCTGAGGTCTGGTGTTTTGAGTAAGAGTGAATTATTTTTCTTTATTCACTCTCTTCACATCATTCACGCTTTTATAAATCTCTATCATATTCCTCAGGCACCTTTGGCAAGGAATTATGTCAGAAGTGTTTTGAAAATCAAAGTATAATGTATCTATGGAATGACACCTGTCTATATTTTGATATGAAAGTACATCTGGAGGCCATAGTGGAAACATCAATCCTCCAAGATAAACATGACTTAAAGCTATCTACCTACTTGCCATTTCATATTGTATAAATCTGTTGTCCAGATTACATATAATCTTCTGTTACATATGCCTCTTTATTAGGCAGATAGCCTTCATTATTAAGTGGCCAAATGTCATATTCAGAGCAAATTATTGAAAGAGAGTATAATAACTCTTTGGAGAATTTAGGTGACAATCAGAGTAATCCTAAGGAGAAAGTGATCAGGAAGCTGACAAGGCCTCAAGTAAGCATATCTGAAACTTACACTGTCATAAACCCGAGTTACATTGGCAGGGCTCCCCAGCACCATTCCTCCAGGCTGCCACACTGGTGTGAGGCCAACATGGCACATTGCAAGTGGACCTGTAGTATAAACTAGGGATGTGCGCTTCGGGTATCCGATTCGGGTTTTTTACCTGAATTGGGCCCGATTCAGAAATACCGAAGTAAAGCTTTCCAAAGCAATTCAGATTGCTTCGGAAAGCTTCGGGGAAGCTGGAAGCAGTACTTTGCCGACAATTTGCATTTGCAAACAGCCAGAAAAGTTCTGAGGCTAAATCAAACTTCCCACGCTATCGTAGGAGAGGGGAGGGGGGAGAAGGAGTGAGTGACTCACTACAACCTCCTCCTTACCCCTCCCATCTTGTAAAAAAAGGGCGAGAAGCTTGAATTGGCTTCAAAACTTTGCTAGCTGTTTGCAATGCAAGCAGGCAGTCAGCAAAGTTTGTGGAGATTCCTGCCTAATTTACAGGATGGGAGGGGTGAGTGAGTACAAGGGGGAGAAGGGAGGGGGATCAGGGAAGAAAGAGGGAGTTAGGAGTGTCCAATCCCATTGCTGCATCCTCTTTCCAGCCAATGGATTCTCTGCAAGGAGATGCAATGGGATTTAAATTGGAGGCTTGCCTTTGGCCAGCCCACAATTTTCCTTGGCCTACATAGAGACTTGAGAGTACTTCCACTGGGACTCTCTGTCTCCCTCCATTGTTGGCTGGCCTGCTGGTGCTAGAGGACTTCACTGAGGAGGAGAGGACTTCCCCTGGAGGATTCCTGCCTGCCTGCCTGCCTGACCGACCATCGCTGGACTGCAAGACTGGTGAGAGTCAGTGACTCACAGGGTTTTCTCTGAGGGGGGGGGATTCTTTGGTTTTCTGGGGGGAGGGGAGGGATTGTTTTTAAAAAGTTGATTTAAATTAATCTTTATTTGGGGAGGAAATCTTGCATCTTTGTGTGTGTGTGTGTGTGTGTGTGTGTGTGTGTGTGTGTGAGGGGCTTTATTTAAACGTTTATAGTTTAGTTGGGGCTTTTATTTTCCAGTTGCTGTTTGGGAAGGGTTAAAGGTTTAAAAGGTTAGGGGCTTGACTCGGGGGGGGGGAGGGACTGTTCCTGTTTAGTGTGTTTTAAAAGTTTGTTGTTGGGAGTCTGAGGTTTTTTTACTATTTTTGGTGGTGTAGGGGGGGGACTGTACCTGCTTTGATTTGGTTTTAAAGTTCACTGTTGGTGGTTGGAGTTGTGTTCCAGCTGTTGGTAGGAGAGGGTAACAGGTATTGTTTTAAGTGTGTGTGTGTGTGTGTGTGTGTGTGTTTGGGATTTGTAGGGAGGGTTCAGGTGGGGGCTTGCTTGTGGGTTCTGATTTTATTTGCTGTGTATTTAAGTGGTTGGGCCTGAGTTTTTAATTTCAATTTAATTTGGGTATTGTTTCTTTGCTCTGTGTGTGTGTATGTGTGTGTGTGTGTGTGTGTGTGTGCGCGTGCACATGTGTAGGGGAGTTGGGGTTCAGAGGGGCTTGCTTGGGCATTTTGGTGGGTTTTAATGTTACTTGCATTGCAGATTTACAGTTGTTAGAGTTGGTGTTACTTACAGTTGGGGGGTTTAAAGCTAAGGTTTGTTGTTTGATACTGTTGTTCTGTTGGTTTGCAGTTATAGCAGTGTTTGGTAAGTTTACTTTGGTTTCCTCAGAGAAATTAGTTTTGATTTAAATAGTGGACTTGTGAGTTAGGTAGGCTAATGGTAGGCTTCTGCCATTTAATAATAATGCCCTCTAAAATAAATTGTTAGGGAATGAAGGCTAGTTTTCCCCATTAAATTGGCTTCTGTAGGAGAAGAATCGGTAAGAGTTAGGTTGGGTTCTGTTCAAATATAAATAGGCTGCCCAACAGTAGTCCCTTAAGTTGGGTTTCCCTGCCCACCTCTGGCCCCTTGGAGCCAGGCCAGGTACATTTTTGTAATAGGCTTTCCTTTATATTGGGGTTTAGGGCCAGCTTGATTCCTGAAGAGGAAGTCAGCTGTTGTGTAGATTTAGGCTCCCAAAATTATATATGGCTGTTTAAAAAGTATTTGACTGACCATCTCCAGTAGTAACAAAGCCATAAGAAACACAGATTTAGAAAAAGGTAGATAGGTTTGAAACTAAAGTGTAAATTTGGAGTCATTAATAGAAACTTAAAAACAGGTAGTTAGTATAGGTTCAAGGAGGGGAAAGAATGGCTGATAGGAAAGCTGAGAGGGGCCCCAGGGGAAAGGCCAGAGGTAATTCTAAAGGGGTGGGGGGAGGGGAGTGCTGCGGCTATCCCCCTCATCTGAGCGGAAGAGGCCCTCGCCTGTGCTGCTGCCATTCACCAGCCAGGCTTCTGGTAACATGAAGAGGGTTTGCAAGGCCCTCTTTCCTGAAGCAGCTGCTGGAGGGCCACCCCCAACCCAGGTGTCTAAGGCAGGGGCTGGCACTGGGCAGGGGCCTGCTGCTGAGGCTCCCCCTCCTCCAGTGGTTGAGACCCAGCTGCTGAAGGAGGGGCAGCATGTGCTGTGTCCTGGGATGGATGTGGGATACATGACTTTTCCTGCATTCCCACTCACCCCAGGGACCCATAGGATGTTGGAGGACCTGCAAGAGGAACCCCCTGCTGGGTGGTCCTCCCGTTTTCTCTGAGTCCAGCAGCAGGCCTCTCACAACTGTGCAGGAGGAGAGTATGCTGGAGGAAGAGGAAGCGACTGTGGTGGAAGAGCCCACATCTCTGCCCCTTCATCCTCATCCACCTCCAACTGCCGAGCCAAGAGTGGGACATGGTGTGGCTGGACCGAGCACCTCACAGGAGATGTCTCATGGGGGGTCCATAAGTGCCTCCCCTATGCAGCATGGGGCCCCCATTACTTCCAATATCTGGAGTCATTTCCAGAGAATGGAGGACCCTGGTTTTCCTAGTGTTGGCATTGTAGGCAACAGATCAGTCACAGGAGGGATGCGAACCATCTTGTCACATCTGAAAGGTGGAACCACCTGAAGAGGCAACACCAGATGGGGCAAATTCGGGGGGAGAGTTCAAGTGGCACCACATGACTGCCAGCTAGCCAGAAGGAGGCAGGCTTCTCTGGTGCTCTCCCCCCACATGATCCTGTAGGGCAGGGACACCATGCCACTCTGATGTAGAAGTTTGGTATGCAGGGCACTAGTGTGCCCAGAGGGGGGATCCAGAAGGCGAGCAGGTGCATCACATGCCATATCATCAAGATGATTGCCCATGATGGCCACCCATTCTCCCTAGTCGATCACCTTGGCTTCCAGGAGCTGTTCCAGGATCTCGCACCCTGAAATGCAATCCCTGTTCACACTATGTTGAGCAGGACCATGGTGCCCTCGTTTTACAAGGCTGCCAGGGACCATGTGAAGGCACAGTTGTCCCATGCTGCCAGGAGAAATGTGAACTTCATGTCCGACATCTGGACCTGCTCTAGTGTGCAGCATGCATTCCTCTTGCGTACTGCACACTGGTGGCAACCTGAGGACCTTCAGGGTGGGGGTGGGGTGCCCAGTGTTAGGCAGAGATGAATGGGAGACTGCCAAGCCAGCTACTGCAAGGCTTTGCTCCACACTGAGGTTCTCAACGTGTCGCACATGGCAGAGAACATCGTGGCTACCTAGAGGAGGGAGTTGGAGAGTTGGATAGGCGAGGGCACCGTCACCATGGGATATATGGTGACGGATGGTGGCCAGAACATGAGGGCAGTGGTGTAGCAGGTGAGTCACAAGTGCATTTACTGTGCAGCTCACATACTTCACATACCAGTGAAAGCTGTGCATGGGGAAGTTACTACTCGTGATTTCCAGTATCTCCTACAGAAATGTCGGAGGCTCACGAGTCACTTCTTGCACATTGTGAAATCCACTCACGAACTGTGCCAGAAGCAGGACAGGACAGGCATGCCAGAGCATGTCCTGATCTCTGATGTAGTCACGTGCTGGAACTGCACCTGTGCCATGCTGGAGCACTTGGTGGAGCAGCAGGCCGCACTTGAAGCATGGCTCTCAGAGAGTGATGCTTGGAGTCAGGAGGGTGACTTCAGCCAGGATTGGCTCACCATCTCCCAGACAGTGGAGGTCCTGAAGCCCTTCAAGGACTTCACTGTAGCGATCTTGTCTGACATGGCAACCCTGGGTCTGGTCATTCCTCTGGTGCACATGCTCCAGAGTTCATTGGCCTCCTTTGTGGACCCAGATGCACCATGTGCAGACACTGTTCTAGCAGTGCAAGCACTCATGGGAAGGCTGCAGCAGGGCACAGCTGCAAGGCTAACGCCTCTCATGCAGAAGGAGTCATACATGTGCAACCCATGCATTAAGGGCACTTTTGCCAAACAGGACGGGAACCTCACCCAAGCCAGATATGCTCTCTGTGCGCGGGTGAGGTATAGGCAGGCCAAGAGGGGCCACCTGTCATCAGAGGGGACGTGCAAGGGGCCCAGCCCTGTGGGTCCCTCTCACACCCCTTCTGAGCAGGCTCCCCCTGCGGCCCCCACCGGGATGTCCATGGAGATGGAGATGCCCCAGCAGGCCCTCGGCCCCTCTGGGATCATGAGTTGTGTGAGAGAGGATTCGGTGGAGGCAGTAGTCAGGGACTACCTTGAGGAGCTCTGCAAGTTGCTGTCCACTAATCTGCTGAGCTACTGGGCCAAGGAGGAGGCAGTCTGGCCGGACCTCTCCCTTGAGGTGCAACGGCTCCTCTCATGCCCTCTGAGGGGCATGGAGAGCGAGCACATCTTCTTCTATGCGGGCAACATTGTCAGCCCACATCGCACTCGCCTTCTCCCATGGAGAGCTGAGCAGTTGGTCTTCCTGAAGGTCAACTCTCAGCTCTTCGATTTCTCAGGAGTGGACTTCCAGAGTGAATGAGGTGAGCCCTCCTTGTGGCCTGCATCCTCTGCGAGTCTAGGACCTGGGGAATCATGCTGTTCCCTACAGCAAAGAAGTAGAAATCCAGCAGGAGGAGGGTGGGTCTCAGTGGCAAAGGGAATGCACCCTGCAATTTGGCTCCCCCCCCCTCCCGACAAGGAAAAAAATCCTCCCAAACTGTCACAGCCACTGTGGGCACAAATTTATTCTGATATTTAAGGAAACAGGCCCCAGAAATGTTGATTGCCACTGGAGGGAGACACAGGTTAGGATAGGGACTTTCACAGCAGGAAACTCAGAGTAGCAGCCAAACTAAGCTACTGCTGAGGAGAATGTTGTTTAATGTTGTTTGCTGTTGTAAAATGTTGTAAACTGTTGTTGATGTTAAATTTAAAATGTTCATGTTGAAGGGGTGGGGAGGAGTGGGGCAGGTAGGGATGGTGCAGGTGGAGGCCAGCTGATGATGAAGGCTACATCCCAACACTACTTCACAGGTGTTTTCCAGTTCAGCCTAAAGCTGGCGTGGGGGGGGGAGACCTCTGCAACCGTGCTCTGTAAATGCCATTGTGTTGTACTTGTGGCCAGGTGCTGTTCTGTTCTGTGGTGTTCCCCACTGGCTGAACTCAGAGCCCGGCTGCAGGAAATGACAATGGTTCTGCTGGACTAAGTTACAAGAGTGTCCCCCAGTTCAGTTTGGTTTGGGAGGAATGGCTGTTTGTCTTCATGCTGTGAAACTTAAAGCCAAGGAATAAAATGTTTTTTGCAAGCAATTGTGTGTGTGTTTTTTTGTGATTCTCTGGTTTGAAGTAAGCTGTGGTACTCTCTAGGAGACACAACAGTGATGTGTTGTGCTGTGCCTTCATGCTGTGAAACTTAAAGCCAAGAAATAAAGTGTTTTTGCAAGTAGTTGTGTGTTTGTGATTCTCTGGTTTGAAGTTAGCTGTGGTACTATTATCGAGGAGACTGTTGTGATGTGTCACACTAGTGTCATGTGCCTTTAATGCTGTAACTGAAAGTAAAAAAAAATGTTTTTGAACTTGATTCAATTTGTGTTTGTGTGCTATTCTCTGGTGTGAAGGTTCATAGGGAACAATGGGGAGTGGCTGGCCAGCCTTCTCTGGGGATGGTGAGGAACTTGTGGGGTGTGTGCCTGTGGTTCAGGTGTGATTTCCCAGGGACAAGCTTGCACTCAGGAGTGTGCCCTCCACTGTGGCACCCCTGGCCTGTGAATAATTGCCCTGGGAAAGACAGTTTAAAAGTTCTCATCATAAAGAACAATGGGGTGTGGCTGGTCAGCCTGCTTCGGTGGTGGTGGGGAACTTGGGGGTGCATGTCTTTGGGTCTGTGGGGCTGTTGGGAGGTAGATTGAAAGGGGGATTATGCCTGTGGCCATGGATGCCACATTCCATGTGTTCCTACTGTGGGAGTCTGGATTTCCCCATAACAGGAACCAATGGAGAGTGCCTGGCCAGTTACTGTAGGGGTGGTTAGGTTTTTTTTGGGGGGGGTGGTTCTGATGGGTTGCTTGGGGTGTGTAGTGTAGCCATGACATGGCCCACCAAAGTCCAATCTCCCTGAAACTTGGGAAGGGCATGGTAGAACAGGTAGGAGCAAGTCCTCTAACATTTGGAGCATTTTGCATGCAAAATGCCACCCCAAACCACCTAGAAAGTCCCCTTGTTTTTCCCATAGAGAATAATGGAGAGTGGAGGAGGATGGGGTACCTTCTTTCAGAGGCCATAAAATGGCCCCCAAAATGCAATTTCCCTGAAACTTGGGGTAGCGTGGGAAGACAGGTAGGAGCAGGTGCCCTGAAAATTGGGTGCATTTTGCTTGCAAAATGCCACCCCAAGCCACCTGGAAAGATCACTTGTTTTTCCCTATAGGGAATAATGGAAAGTGGAGGAGGATGGGGCTTTCTTCTTTGGGGGTCCACAGCCACCTCACACATAGGCTGGTGCTTCCACTCAAATGCTGGCCTCCACATTCAAGGCTGGTGGTATGTGGAGGAAGCCAGACCCCCACCTTCTAGGCACCATGGTCCATGCTGGACAAAGATGGAGCTACTCAAGCAACTGTGCTCAATAAAGTTGCCTTGAAAGGGGGCAGCAGGCGTTGCTTGCTGCTCATGATAGGTCTGTGCAGACTGCCTCAATGGGACTCTCCCCCCATCTCTCCTTCAAGCAGAGGACAGAGCATGGTCATGGGTTGGGGAGCCTGGTCACCAGCTCTCTGTACTCTCCCGGCATGGTCACCAAGCAACCCTAGCACTCAGTTACACCTAGGATCAGAGCTCCGGGCAGCAAAGCACACTGATGCAGTCAAAGAGCACTCCAGGCTGGGTGGGTAACAGCAGGTTGAATACTCTTCACTTCTGCCTCGATGGGATCTCCAGTTTCCCTGCACCCTCCTGAGTTGCAAAAGTCCTAGCATCACATGCTGCACATGTCTTAGTTTTCTTTCAGACGGTGACAATCCAACTGGGAGACATAGGTGCATGTTGGTTATAATCCCTGGCAATCATCTCAGACTGCATTTTCACCCCAGCTCCAGGAGCATTCTCCTCCAGACAGCCATCTGACCAACGAATCTGCCTAGACACCCAGAATGAGAGCTGGCTCAGCATGCCTCCAAAAGGCTCCTGGGAGCAGCATGCACAGGCACATTTGCCACCCCAAAGGGAGTTGGCAATCTGCATCCAGACATCCTCTTCACATTTGGCAGTTCAATAAAGTCTGAGTTGTAGCACAACTCTCTCCATGTCTGCTTGCCTGTTGATGACAGCATCTCCACTTCCATGCCCCAATTCCTCCTCTCATCTGTCATTTCCCCATAGGGATGTCCTTTCACATATCACAGTGGATGGCCTCTGGCCCTGGGCTAGTACAAATGGGGTGGCTCTTTCTTTTTTCTTTTATTTTTTAATTTTATTGGTGAGTACATAAATTTTACATAAATTCCCCATATTACCTAAATTATAACAACCCCCACCCTTTCCCCCCTCCTTATTGACTTCCAACAGCTTTCCAACCCTTAACCCATCTTATCGTTTAAATTATTTTTAACTATATGCTTCTAAATCTTATATATATTGTATCCCTTATTCTAAGCATATTCAAATTATTCTATATCTCAGATTCTCTAATACGTCCATTCTATTCCTAACTGTTTAACCTATCTATTAAAATATTTTTAACTATATTCTTCTAAATCTTATATATATTGTATCCCTTATTCTAAGCATATTCAAATTATTCTATATCTCAGATTCTTTAATAAGTCCATTCTATTCCTAGCTGTTTAACCTATTTTTAATACAATCTTCTTAATAATAGTATTAGCTTAGATTAATTAATAACTAAATTTCCCCATTAATAATAGTTACTTCTCTCACTCCCCTTTATAAAATCACAAATTAATAATTCTCAAACTGCCACAGTCCTCCTTTTACATCCCATTTTTTTTCTAAATATTGTTTCAGTTTCCCCCAGTCTGCAAAATATTCTCCTGGGTCCAGACCTTTCAGTTTTCTTGTCATTTTGTCCATTTCTGCCATGTACAACAATTTGTAAATCCAATCTTCTATAGTTGGTATTTCTTGTACTTTCCATTTCTGCGCATACAAAAGTCTTGCTGCTGTAGTCACGTAAAATAGCCATGTTCTATACTGCAATGGGACATCTTCCATTCCCAAGTTCAGTAGCAGCAATTCTGCGTTCTTATTTATTTGGGTTTGCAAAACCTCATTAATTATTTCCATTATATATCCCCAGTATTGCTTAGCTACCTCACAAGTCCACCACATATGATACAATGACCTTTCATGCTTTTTACATTTCCAGCATTTATCTGACATATTTGCATTTCCAAGCGCAATCTTCTTAGGCGTTAAATACCACCTATACATCATTTTATACACATTCTCTTTAATATTGGTACAAGTCGAAATCTTCAAAGTGTTTTTCCACAAGTGTTCCCATGATTCCATTGTTATTTCTTTATGAAAGTTTATTGCCCATTTCACCATCTGGACTTTGACTGTCTCGTCTTCCGTATACCATTTTAAAAGTATTTTGTATATTTTCAAAATGTCTTTTCTACCTTCTTGTAAAATCACTTCTTCTAGCTCCAAGTTTTTCAGTCTTATTCCTCCCTTTAAACAGTCCGAGTTGTAAAGATCCCTGATTTGCCTGTATTGAGGGGTGTTGAAATTTGAGACAGCAGAAGAATGATAGTGTCCAGCGCCCGCTCGCGGGCCCCGGACGGACGGCCCACGTCAGCCTCTCCCCGGCCCTTCTTACCTCGGTGGGCCTGGGCCAGAAGAAGCCAACGAAGCAGCCCTAGGATCAGCGGTGACGGCAGGAGCACCTGGCGAGGTGGCTGCCACGATGGAGGCGGCCGAGGCGGCCCTGCCGAGGAGAGCGGCGGCAGAGGGGACCATCGCCCGGGCAGCAGCGGGAGGTGGAGGAGCAGCCACGGCTGCGGTGGCGCAAGCTGTCCGACCCGGCCAGAGACCGGGACACTGGCGGCGGCGGCCAGGCGGGCAGGACTCCAGCGGCATGGGTGCCGTGGCGCTGCACGGCCTCTCAGCGCCCAGCAAGGTGACGGGCCCAGCTGCCATTCTTGCCGGCTGTGCCGGCCGCACCCCGGGCTGAGATGCTGAGGCGGCGCGCGGCTCTGCCTATGCTGGTGGGTTGGCAAGCGGGGATTGGGCCAGGAGGCAGGAGGGATGGGAGAGTGCACAGGGAGAGAGGAGGCAAACGGCTGGAGGAGAACCCAGGAGGCAAGGGCAGGGGAGCGCAGGGAGGAGCCCAGGAGTGTGGCCTCACCTGCTGCAGGTGATGGGTCTGGCCCTGGGGACAGGGTCTTGGGAGTGGGGGTGGAGGTAGGCTGAAGGGGAGGGATAAAAGGAAGGGGCTCCAGAAGCCGAGGCCGATGAGGAGGAGCGCAGAGACGGGTGAGAGAGAAGAAAAGTGAGCAAGCAGTGCTGGCAAGGAGGCTGAGGCATCCCAGCCCACGCCCCTTTAGTCTGAGGTCTGTTAGGGCAGAGAGAGAAGTGGCTGGCAGGGTGGCCAACGTCAGGGAGGAGGCGGACCCATCCAGGGGCAGCCAGGGCGGCCACCCCACCCCCGGCCGCGCATGTGATCCCACCGAAACTTGACAAAGCGGTGGAGAATGCGGGCACCGCCCAGGCGGTAAAACGCCCCTTACCACATTTACCCACACCCCGTGGGTGGACCAGTAACCGGCAGCTGCTCTGGCCCACGACGTTTCAAGCACCTCCCGCGCTATCAGCCCACGTAACCATGCCAGAGATGGACAGCGGCCAGGCCGCGGGGGGCCAGGGTCAGGCCAGCCCCGCCAATACGAATCCAGCAGGACCAGCATTAGACCTGGCCCAGTTCGGGCAGTGGCTGGCAGACCAACATTACCGGCTCGTACGAGAACTCCCTATGCAGCAGCAGGCCCCCCAGGCAGAACTCCTCCGAGGGCTGTGTCAGGCCCTGGGGGCGACACCCAGCGGAGGTGTCCCAGGGGGGGCTGGGCCCGGGCGAGGAGCCCCGTTTCAGCTAACTAAGTTGGGCCCGGAGGATGAGATAGATGCGTACCTAGAGGCCTTTGAGCGGACAGCGGAGGCAGCTCGGTGGCCGCCGGCCCAATGGGCATTTATCTTAGGCCCTTACCTTACGGGGGAGGCACAGGCTGCACTGAAGGCACTTCCTAAGGAAGAAAGCGCCGATTACCAACAGTTGAAGGCAGCCATTCTCGATCGGTACGCCGTGACGCCAGACTCCTATCGACAGAAGTTCCGTGCTATACCGTACCGTAATGTCGAGCATCCGCGAGCCTTGATCACCATGCTGAGAGACGCCGCGTATCGTTGGCTCAAGCCCGGAACCGACGGAGAAAAGCGGATTGTTGACCAGGTCATATTGGAGCAGCTGCTGAACATCTTACCGCCGAAGGCCTGGTATTGGGTCGCGTGTAGCCATCCGGAAGGCCTGAAGGAAGCAACGACGCTCTTGGAGAATTTTGCAGTGGCAGCCGACCCTCGCGAAGGCAACCGAGAAGTCACGGGTGGTCGTGGGGCCGGGGGGGGGCCTGGCTTCCCTCCGGCCCACGACACCCCACGCCCCGGATGAGCCCAGACTCCCTGGTGAGGCAGCAGTGAGTCTTCCCCGGGGAGAGGGAGGACTGGCCCTCCACCGGGAGGAGCCGCTGGCAGAGACCTCTCCCGGGACTAACTACGGACCTGGGGCCTCGGATGCCTAAAGGCGGAAATGAGCGTGGGCCCTGCTTAAAATGTGGACAGAAGGGGCATTTCCAATGTGACTGCCCGATGATGGAATGTGATGCGGGGTGGGAGGAAGCCCTCCCTGCCACTTCGCTGCCTCAGCGACCTCCTCCCCTGCTTATAGTCGTGGAGATAGCAAGGCGACGGCTGTCGGCATTGCTAGATAGCGGGAGCTCCATTTCCATGATCCGCTCTCGCCTCCTTCCCCTGCGGCTCCCCATCATCCGTCATGCTACGGTGGCTTGTTTCCACGGACATGCAGAGGACTATCCGGTGGTGAAGGTCCCGCTGAAGTACCAAGGTCATACCTGGGAGGTGGAATTAGCCTGCGTGACTGCTCTGCCCTACCCGGTACTATTGGGACTAGACGCCCCGGCGTTTGTGCACCACCTCAAGACTACCCTGATTCCAGCTGAGGCTTTGCCGGCCGAAGAGGCGGCCCCATCGGAAGCGGGGCCTTCATGGCAGAACCCCGACGGTTCCCTCCAGGAGTGGCCTGCCGACCCGGCATTCTGCGCCGACCAAAATCGGGACGAGATGCTGAGCTCCCTGTGGGACGTCATGGCGGTGAGTGAGGGCAAGGTCCGGGACCCTCGGCGGGCGGGAAGGTACCCCCTGATAGTGAGGGAACAGGGTGCCTGGTACCGTGTTATCATGGCCCATGGGGAAGAGACCCGGCAGCTCCTGGCCCCGCTGTCCTTCCGAGAAGCCATACTGAGGTCCGCCCATGACCATGCCTGGGCGGGCCACCAAGGGGCCAAGGGGACGCTGGCACAGGTCCTAGCTCATTTTTTCTGGCCAACCGTGACGAAGGACATTAAGGAGTATTGCCGGACTTGTGCCATCTGTCAGCGGGCCTTGGGGCGGCCCCCACCAAGGGCACTCCTTTCTCCACTCCCGGTGATTCAAACTCCTTTTGAATGGATCACAATGGATTTCGTAGGGCCGCTACCTCAAACCCCGAGGGGGAATCGGTTTCTGTTGGTGATAATGGACTATGCTACCCGGTACCCAGAAGCCATCCCTCTTTGTACGATGCAAGCTTCCGCGGTGGCCTGGACAGCACTTCGTTATTTTGCCCACGTGGGGCTCCCGAGGGAGATTCTAACAGATTGTGGGACTTCCTTTACGGCTGGCCTCACTCGCCAACTCTGTAGAACATTGGGTATTCGCCAAATCTTTACATCACTACATCACCCACAGACAAATGGCCTGGTAGAACGTTTTAACCAGACCCTCAAGATAATGCTGCGGAAGTTGGCGGGCGACCGGCCTATGCAGTGGGACTTGCTGGTGGACCTGCTACTCTTCGTGGTTGGGGAGACCCCTCAGGCATCCACGGGGTTTGCCCCATTCAAGTTGGTTTATGGTCGGCGGCCTAGGGGGATTTTGGCCGTGATGGAAGATCAATGGGCCCCTGCTACAGTGGCCCCGGGGCGCCTGGAAGCCGAATACATCCAGTCGCTGTGGGAGAGGTTGGAAACGGCGCGCGCCCTGGCTCAACGCCATCTGGAGGCAGCCCAAGTCGCCCAGAAGCGACACTACGATCAGGGGACTAAGTTGCGCTCCTTCCAAGTGGGGGAGCCTGTTCTTGTGAACTGTTGTATTTTGAGGCCCCCCTGGCAGGGGCCCGTGATGCGAGTTTTGGGTCCCCTGTCGTACCTGTTGAGGTGCGGGGATGTGCAGAGGGATGACCAAAGGATCCATGTGAATGATTTGAAGGGATGGCAGGAGCGCCTCCGCAGCGAGGGTCAGTTGGCGGAGGACCCCCTTGAGCCGTTGGACGGACAGATGCCGTCGACTGCCCAGGGAGGGCTGTCCGCGGCCCCGGTGATAGAGGCGACCTTGACCCCAAGTCAGCGTCAGCAGGTGGAACGGTTGCTCCAAGAAGTTCCTGGGGTCTTTTCGAACCAGCCGGGCCGCACCGTCCTGGTCCAGCATACCATCTCCACTCCAATGGGCCAAGTGGTGAGGGCCGTGTGGCAGCCACTACCGCAGAAGCAATGGGAGCCGGTGGCCCATGAGGCGGCAGACATGCTTCGTATGGGGGTCATTGAGCCATCTCAGAGTGCCTGGCGCATCCCGGTAGTCCTCGTGCCTAAGCCGGATGGGACAGTGCGCTTCTGTGTGGACTATCGGGAGGTCAATAAGATCTCTAAATTTGATGCTTATCCCATGCCATGGGCCGAAGTCCTTATTGAACAGCTGGGCACGGCGAGGTATTTGTCAGCTTTAGATCTTATCAAGGGGTACTGGCAGGTACCCGTGGCCCCAGATGATCAAGAGAAGACGGCGTTCGCCACCCCGCAGGGGTTGTTCCAGTTTCGCGTTATGCCATTCGGGCTACAAGGGGGGGCGGCTACCTTTCAACGGCTGGTGGACAGCGCCCTGGCCCAATGTCAGTCCTTCGCGACAGCTTACATCGATGATATTATCATCTATAGCCCCGACTGGCCCTCCCATGTACACCATCTACGGCGAGTTCTACTGGTGCTCCGGGTAGCCGGACTCCGGGCTAACCCCAGGAAAAGCCGTCTGGGGTTCCAGGAACTCCGGTACCTGGGGTACCTGGTAGGGAAAGGACAACTGCAGCCACTTCTGGACAAGGTGGCCTCCCTGGAACAGTGTCTGCGCCCTGGCACCAAGAAGCATTTGAGACACTTTCTGGGACTCGTGGGATATTATGGGAAGTTCCTGGCCCACTATGCCAGTAGGGCGACCCCCCTTATGGACAGTCTCCTGAAGGACCAGCCCAATCGGGTGCGGTGGACAGAGGCCAAAGACCGAGCCTTCAACGACTTCAGAACGGCCTTAACTAAAGCGCCTGTCCTCCGCAACCCGGACTTCTCTCATCCGTTTATTGTCCAAACTGATGCTTCCGACACCGGGCTGGGGGTCATCCTCTCACAGGAATTTGATGACCAGGAACATCCAGTTTTGTTTTTGAGCCGAAAGTTGCAGCCGGCTGAGCAAAACTACGCTACGATAGAGAAAGAGGCTCTGGCAGTGAAGTGGGTTGTGGGGGCCCTCCAGTATTATTTGTCGAACAACCCCTTCTTCTTCGTCACCGACCACGCCCCCTCCAGTGGATGGCCCGCCTGAAGGACCACAATGCACGGGTCCTAAGATGGTACCTCTCACTTTTACCTTTTAGCTTTCCAACGTGCCATCGGCCTGGGGCCCAGCACGCTAACGCCGACTTTCTGTCCCGCATGCTCGCCGAGGACCGCGACAACACCACGATGCCAAGGGGGGGAGTGTCCGGCACCCACTCATGGGCCCCGCACAGACGGCCCCCCTCAGCCTCTCCCCAGCCCTCCTTACCTCGGTGGGCCCGGGCCGGGAGAGGCCAACGAAGCAGCCCAAGGATCAGCGGCGACAGCAGGAGCGCCCGGCGAGGTGGCTGCCGCGATGGAGGCAGCCGAGGCAGCCCCGTTGAGGAGAGAGGCGGCAGAGGGGACCGTCGCCCGGGCAGCAGCGGCAGGCGGAGGAGCAGCCATGGCCACGGTGGCGCGGGCTGTCTGGCCCAGCTGTAGACCGGGACACCGGAGGTGGTGGCGGCGGTCGGGCGGGACTCCGGCAGTGCGGGTGCCACGGTGCTGCGCGGCCTCTTGGCGCCCGGCAGGGCGACGGTCCCAGCCGCCATTCTTGCCGGCTGTGCTGGCCGCACCCTGGCCTGAGACACTGAGGCGGTGCGCGGCTCCACCCCCGCTGGTGGGTTGGCGAGCAGAGATTGGGCTAGGAGGCAGGAGGGATGGGAGAGCGCACAGGGAGAGGAGAGGCAGCCGGCTGGAGGAGAAGCCAGGAGGCAAGGGCAGGGGAGCGCAGGGAGGAGCCCAGGAGTGTGGCCTCACCTGCTCCAGGTGATGGGTCTGGCCCTGGAGATTAATGTTCAGTTTAAACCAGAAGCTCTTTTGTTACAATTAATGGATAGACCGCTAGAAAATAGACGTGGTATTTTATTTTTATATATGACAACGACAACAAGGCTATTATATGCTCAAAAATGGAAGAGTGGATTGTGAAGATGGTGGAGTTAGCTGAGATGGCTAAACTTACTGTTTTGATAAGAGAGCAGACACTACCTACATTTATAACAAAGTGAAATCCCCTTATTGACTTTGTGTGTGAAACTGAAAAAAATGTACTGATGATTTGTGGCTTTGAAGTGTAAGAGGGGGGAAGAAAGGACTATAGAAAAATAAGCAGCTTTATTCTGATAATAAGAGTACAAGTGTGAATTCTGTAATTATGCCAATATTTGTCATAGAGAATATCAAAAGTTTTTCCCTATATATTTTTACATATCTTTCTTTTTTCCTTTATTTTCTCTCTCTCTTTTTTTGGTTCTTTTTTACTTAACTTTTAAAACTTGCCTCTGTTTTTAAAAAACCTTTCAATAATATTTATGAGAAAATGTTCCAGGTGCCATTGGACCTATGGTTTGTTCTGATGAACAAGAGAGCAGTGGTTCAGTGGCACTTTGAAGGCTGAGGCCACACTTACCTTTCCACCAACCTCCCTTCTTCCCCCTCAGACACTCTGGAGGGGAGCAGGGTGGAACTTGTAACATTTTTCATGTGTGTCTGCCCTGCAGAGGGGGGCTCTAAGGGGGGCCCATACCCTCCAACTGTACTATAGTCAATTCTTGTATAGATTAAATGAGTAGGTGAATAACAGGTATAATCTCTCTATATAGGATCAAATTAATCTATAAAATGAGTCAGTTCAGATTTTTTAATTTGGGGAGGGGGTGTTGTGTTGGTCCTGTTTTTTTTTTAAAGTTCTGTCTAATTCTAGATCCATAATATGGTTAAAGTCACCTTCAATTATTATTTCTCCTTTAGCAAAAAGGTGAAGTTGTACTAGTGTTTCCTCCAAATATAATATTTGATTTTGGTTTAGTGCATATATTGATGCTAAGGTTATTGTTTCAGTTTCTAAAAGCCCTTTCAAAATATGCATCTTCCTTTACTATCAGTTTTGGAGGCTGGCACCATAAAATGAGTATTTTTGGAAAACAAAGTTGCCACCTCTCCTGATACGGAGGAGCCTGGAGCTTGATTCTGCTATGTAAACCAATTAGACCTAAGTATTGGGGATGCTGTTTTTAGTTAGGGCTGTTGCCACTCTTTTGACCTTGATTTTATTGTTCAGACCACTGCAATTAATTAAAACTACTTTAGAATCTTGATTCATTGTTGATACGTAAAAAGGTAAAGACAGAGACAGGCAAATGCCAACATCAACTATAAGTGAAACCACGCTGCTAAAATCTAACCTGCTCGGGCCTTCAAAAAAGGCCAAGATTGAAACTACGTCTCTTGAAAATTTAAGAGAAACCCAGAAGAGCTTAGTTCACATCAAATGGTAATTCAGAACAAAATAAACGCACAAAGTTAGAAGGAAACCTTTAACATTAATCCACTCCCTCAAATTTTTGAACATGTTTACTAATAGTTGAAAAATAAATATGAATAATTTTTGGAGGTTCCATTCATTTGAGCAATAGCATTAAATCCTACTCTCAAGCAAACAACCCCCAACCATTCAATTTCCCCCCTCCCCTATCCCTATATAGAAAAAAGCACCAATTACTCAATTAAGAGTAACCCCTGGTGTGTTTACAGTAAAAAGAAAAAAGAAAGAGAACTGTTTAAGAATACTAAGACCCAGTTCAAAACTGTAAAAATTAAGAATAACTACCAGGATAGTAAGGCACTAAACAGGCCCTACGCTTGGGAATGTCAATATCAACTAAAATAGTGGGAAAGAGACTGAAATGTCCCTCAACCCAACTGCTGGGTTTAACCTATACAATACCAATTACACGTTAACATAATTAGAAAAGAGATAAGTTGTGTAACTAAGTTTTTCAGGATTTTTAGCAGAGATTTTGCCCTATTTTTCAATCTTTGAAGATAATTTGAGGCTTTTGGAAGGAGTCATGGAAAGGGCTTCTGCTGGAAGATTCAATTTCAGCGTTTTCAGGAGTGTGCATTCTTCTTCTAGGTCCCGTTCCTGGAGAAGGGAGCCATTATGAAGAACATGTAGTTTAGTCGAGGAGCCTGCTCATCTATATTTTATATTAGCCTTGGTTAATGAATTAGTGATTGGCTTTAGGTCTTGACGTTTTCTGAGAATTTCAGCTGCAAGATCTTGATCTATTAATTTTTATTTTTATTTTGGTAAAGAAAATGTCCTGCTTTCCCTGCCTTTTGGAAATTTTTTCCTTTTGTTCTATAGTCTTGAAAGCATACTAGAATGTCATGTGGAGGTTAGGATTGGGATGCAGAAAGTGATCCTTGCCTGTATGCAAAATCAATGATGTGGGTAACACCATCTTCTAGTTGCAATGCATAAGCAAGCCATGATGAAATAAAGATAGAGAGACTGGTAGTCAGATATATTGTCAAAGGCTTTCACAGCTGGAGAACAATGGTTGTTGTGGATTTTCCGAGCTGTATCGCCGTGGTCTTGGCATTGTAGTTCCTGATGTTTCGCCAGCAGCTGTGACTGGCATCTTCAGAGGTCTAGCACCAAAAGACAGAGATCTCTCTCCGTGTCAGACTGGTAGTCCCTTCTTCATATTCATTAAATCCTCTACATTTCAAATTTTTAGTTCTAAATTTAGTATCAAGGTCTGCAATCTTTTCAGTCAACCGGGTTTCCATGGTTTGCAGTTGTCTCACCTTCTTTTGCATGACAATTCCTCATTCAAAGGCTGTCTCCACGGTCTGAGTTACAGCATTTAAAGATTCCCATATTTCTCCAAGTTGGCTTATAAAAGTGCTTATTTATGCACATTTGGATTTTTTCAGTAAGCTTCCTTATTATGCTTTCTATTAAGTTGTTTTCCATTACTTTGAGGGATTCTAAGAGATCTTGTTTTGTCAAATGTGCATTGCTTGAACCATTTTGGGGTTCTTACCAGGTGGTGAGACTGGTTTTGATTTTATCTCATCCGGTGGAAAAAAGTTTTTACTGATGAGTGTTGCGAAGAGGGGGGCTTTAACTTGCTCGCCCCTGTCTTTCCCATGGCTTTCATAGATTTTCAATGTTTAAAAAGGTGGTTGGGGTCAAGGGCAAGGATTGGAGCCTCAGCTTCAAGCATCCACCATTTGCAGTGTGGCACTCCACTGCCCCCCATTATGTATGTTTTTAATCTGTTAGCCATCTTGTTAGCCCTCATAAGTAGAGAAAGGCAGGGTATAAAGTGTGTAAATAAAAATGCAATAGCCATTTCTATTTCTTAGAAAAAATGGAGGAGAAAAATAGCAAGTGGATTGTTTAATGTTTCAGAAGACAAGTGGTTGGAGCCAAACGTTGTTTTCTCCCATTGAAAGGCAATTTTGCCAGTAGAAAGTCGGTGATTTCCCCATGTGAAGAAATAACAATGCCCAATACTAGATTCGTTAGCAAAACTCCTTCCTCATTGCATGATCCACACAATTACCTATTGTATTTCAACTTTTACTGTATTGATATAGGATTAACAAAGACAAAACATGTTTTATCTTTAGGAGCTGTCCATGTTTTATATTATTTACTGCTCTTCCATTTTTCTCCTTTCAAGGAAACCATGAGTTCCTTGTGAAGCATGTGCCTCATCTTCATATGAGTGGCACCATGCAGAAGCTTGGATGCTCATCAAACCTTTCTTGTTCCTGAAGCAGAGACTCAGCTTGGAAGCCTATATGCTTCCCCTAAAGTATCTGCTTCAGAAAGACAGAGAATTTCAAAACCAACAGTTCTATAAACCTAAAAACACAACAGACTTTTGTAAGAGGATATAGGATGTAGAAGAATGTCCTTAGCTCTCTCTTCTCAGCAGCATTAGAGGTGCACATATTGAGAATGGCTATTCACATCCAAAAATGATATACACAGTTGTAATACAATCCTAATTTGTTTTGTCTCAGTGTTGGGAATTCTGTCCTCCTACAATGCTTAACTAAAATTACTGCCCTCCATTCTGATGCTGTATAATATGCCATTCTCATGAAAGGAACGATTTTTAACATTTTAGTAACAGGACTTAACCCAATAATTAACAGTTATTCCTCCCACCCATCTCTTTTTAAAAGCAATGAAGACTTTGCCAGCAGAACCCTAATTTACATGTTTGGAGAAAAAGAAAATGGGAAGATAAACACAGTAAAACAGTGTAATTTTATTTAAATTAGTTTAAGTCTTCAAAATGGTTGCATTTTTTATTCAAGCTAGAAAAAACCATTTAATCAGCTGAAACCGGATTGGTGTAACCCAACTCCTAAATCAGAATAATTTGCATAACATGCAAATACAAGGTGGCTAATTTGCATGAATTCTAGCACATTTCAGGCCTTTTGAGTCCTTACATAAAAAGCAATGCACATGGGACAAAAACAGTTGTAGTTTCTTATACACATTGATGAGATCTAAATTGGCTGGGACCACAACAGGAATGATCATGAGGTCATGTTATAGCTTGCTGTAGCAGTGGAAGAAGGAAAATGCTATAAATTATTAGAAAATAGACTGGATAAATATTGTAAGGATCATAATGCCAATATATACATGTACATAAAAGCCACACTTAGAATACTGTGGAAAATTCTGGTGTCTAAAAGGACACCACACAACTCAAAAAGAGTAAAAGTGCAATCTGATGCAGAGATACATCTTTCTAAGTTCTTTGAAGTAAGTGGATTTAGAAAGACATAGCTCTCTTGAGGATTGTTCTATAAGGGTTGTCAGGCTCCGCTTCCTGGGCATCAGAGTCTGAGGTGAGTGACCCCAACAGGTTGGCCCCTTCTTCAGGTTAGGGGTCAGGGTAGAGCTCAGAATTGGGGAAAGGAGGGAGGTTTACAGCACCTCGCGCCCTCTCTCCGCTGGTTGGCTAGGCTTTCTCACTAGGTAGCTTCACAACAAGCCCCTCCTCTCTCTCCCTCTCCATCATTATCTCTCTCCAGCTACTCCTCACTGGCCTTCTCTTCTGCTCACCCCTTTATAGGGCCTCACTGGGGGAGCTCTCACCCTCTTCACAGGCTTCATCCTCTCCCCCTGTGAGCCTGCCTCCCCTGCCGTGACAGACAGCCGTCCCTACACACTGGTGCCCTCCTAGGAGTGGCCATTTCCTCTAGCCCCACCTGGGCTTCTAAAGCCTCACTGAAGGGCGGGGCTGGCTGACTTCCGCCTGCTCCCTCTGCCCTGCTGTCACCTGAGCATCTTCTCCTGTCCTCCAGCTGCAGGACTGCTGGGCCCTGGGCTCTGCCTCCACTGCGAGACCCGGCTGCCAGGCAGCCTTGTTGGAGGTGGCTTCTGCTGCAGAGATGCCTTCTTTTGCTGCTCAGCTGGTCATGGCAGTGGCCTCAGCAGTGGCACTTCTTCCCACCATCCAGCTGGCTGGCATGGTGGTGGCCTTGACAGCAGCGCTCCCTCCTGCCGCCCAGCTGGCTGGCGCAGTGGCATCTGCAGCCACACTCCCTCTTGCCACCCAGCTGGCTGTCATGGCAGCATCCGAGGTGGTATTGCTGGCTCCTGGCAGCTTCCTGACCTCCCAGCCAGGTAAGTTCAGGGGAGGCTGAGCCCCGAGCCACGGACAATGATGCAATCCCAAGCCTCCTCACTTGAAAATAAGTCTCTTTAGGACAACAAGTAAAATGTGTAAGGTCAGGTTGTATAAAGATGGACATGTTGGAGCCATGCCTTGTAAAGAAAGCAATTAAGTCAGAGGCTTTTAGTTTAGGGGACAAAACCAATAAATGGGAGGGTAGATATGACAGAGATTTACCATTAAGAACTATACTCTGTGTTTTGTAATGAATATTTTATTTTAAACATGTATACTTTGGCTTTGCATATATTCAAGCATCTTACAAAAAATATTGTTTTCTATTATTATAGCTTGCTTTCAGTGCCCCCTCATTAGCGTAGTCTGTTTAGGACAATCAAAGACTATCTCATACTATTATTCACTAATATATGTACTACAAGATGTAGTGACAGGTACTATACTACTACTTAGATGCCATTCAGAAAGTGTATACAAATTCATGGAGGCTTCCTGTTCTAAGCAGAAGTGCACCCTTCCAGCTCCACTGAGCATTAGAAGCATGTAACTCTCCTTCAGACTGCATTGTAAGTCAATGCTATCCTAAGATAGCTAAATAGAACTCTTACATTTCAGTTGCATTCTTACCATACCAAGCATAAATGGCAGCAAAAATGTAATAGGAGGAATGTTTGTTACTGAAAGACGAGAATTCTCAGTGCAGACCTTATGCTGAGTTTTCCCTTATACAGCAATTTTTCCTGGGATGCAGCAAAATGTTCTGGCCCAATATCACTTGATCATTTTGTCCTCATAATGTAAGGCAACTGCTTTTTAACAGTGCTTATCAATAATGCACACTACACAAGATACTATAGGGATTTTTTTTCCTTTTTAACAAACTGCTCTTGAAAACTAAGAACTGGTGTATAAAGATGATCTCTTGGTTCTGAGACTTTAGATTAAGAATAAAGAAGTAAAGATAGTCCTACATATAAAGTGAAGAGCTTTCTAATTATGGATTTAAGTTTATGAATGCATTTATGATAAGTTCTTGCAACTCACTTTGTACTGAGCCCTCACAAAACTATGCCAACCTTGCTTTAAGTCCAGTTATATTCCTTTAACTGTGAATCCAGTTAAGCTGAGTGTGATCATTCTAAAGAACATAAGTAGAAATTAGGTTCAGGTTGGTCTACTTGCTAATGTTTGCCAGTGAATAAATTATTTCAAAACAAGATAATGCTGGTGGCCATAGTAGGGCACTGGCGGCAACACTTGTCTTTCTCCTTCACTTTCACATTGCTTAAGTGATATGCACCGAATCAAGATAACCCATAAATTTACTAGTAAGGTATCAACAGTAGTATTGCAAATGCATTTTTGATATGCAAAACAATCTTCTTTAAAAGTTTTTACAGTTTGCTGTCTTACCACCCACTCTTATTCATGTCTACTAAGTAAACATCACTATATTCATGGGATTTCTATTTGAATGTATTAACTGAATGATGTTGATAGTAGCATCCACTATGTGTTAAATATTTATGACATATCTCACCTCCTTGTGCAGAAACTTAAAAAACCAATTTTGTAGTTTATTGCAACTAGCAAAAGAAAGAAAGAAACCGATGTATTGCAAGCATTTGAATTGAGTGGCACCATAGAAAACAAGATTTTCATAGTATAAGCTTTCAAGAGTCAAAGCTCCCTCGTATCTGAAGAAGGGAATTCTGAATCTTCCCATAATGCCACATTCATTGTCCAGACTACTATAGCTGCAACAGCAGGACAACCACCATCTTGGAAGCTGTTATTTCCATGATCATATTAATGTCTGTTCCACTGAGGGCCATAGTACGGCTGGATAAGACGCCAGGAATGATGTGAAAGTATCCAGAAGCAGCAGTGACATGCTAAGGAGTCAAAAGTACAGGCTTCTGGGGCCTAACAGAATTACAAAAAAGCACAGATGTTGTTCCAATGAGAGAGAAAAACCTAAAGGAACAGAAAGAAGAAATAGAATTTGACTCAGTCATTAAGCACTAGAACAGGTCTAATGAATATTGCAAGTTCTACTTAAGTTTTATTTCTTCCTCTGACCAGCCTCTGTTTTAGGCAGATACTTATAAGAGTTTTAGACAGTTGCTGTGTTAATGAAGAAGGTCCAGACTACATTAAGATTTCAGTAACTGACTCTGGAAGTACAGTTAAATATGTCCTTTTCCTCAGAATGGCCACAGACGACTCTCTCTTGGATTGTGCCTCTGGCAGGATTGAGGCACATGAAGTTTCTGAGGCATGCTTTTCCACTTCATGGTCATTGTATGAGATATATTGTGGGCAAAGCGATGGGTCACAGTGTTGTCTAAACAGACATATAAATGTGCTAGAATTCATGCCTTCTTTTTAACAGGCATATTAATATTTACTCATTAGAAGGCATTGTCTGGGGTCTGAAGCACAGCCCCCGGCCTCGATAGGAGGAAGCAGGGGGAGGCAACCAGAAGACAGCAGTCCTGCCGGTTCAGCCAGCAGCCAGGGCCAGAACCTGCCTACACCAGGGGAGGAGGGCAAAGGGCCAGGGCCCCAGAGAGCTAGAGGAGGCAGGGAGAGGCAAGCTAGTCCCACCCTCCAGGGAGAGGATAGAGGGCTGAGCAGGACAGAGGGAGAGGACAGAGGCAGGAAGAATAGGGATCCAGCAGCAGCCCAAGCAGAGCCCTTACCTAACAAGGAGAAGAAGCAGCCACAGCAACTCAGAGCCACACCCCAGCCTCCACCTCAGTTTGAAGACAGCAACCTGGCTCAGGAAACGCTCAGAAACCAGTCCCTTCAGGTGGAGCTGCTGAAGGCATTCTGTGGGAAGGGCTGGGCAGCCAGCCAAGGGGCCACAGCTGGGCCTACCTGCAGTAATCAGCTCAGCCAGAGAGGCCCAGCAGCCAGCCAACGTGATGCAGCTGTTACTGATCCAGACAGCCCAGACAGCTACTACCCCTGCTGCAACAGCTGGAGACAGCCCAGGCCAATGCTGGGAGGCCAGAGAGGGGCGTGGCCTGGCAGGCAGGACCTGCAAGGAGGGTGGGGTAGTGAGAGATAGCCCTATAAAAGCTGGCTGGGAAGAGCTCTGGGGTGGTGGGTGTGAGTAAGGAGTAATGGTGTGTAGGCTTGAAGGAGAGTTCTGGGAGGAGGTGATGATGGAGGATGCAGAGGGTAAGCAGACCAGGTTGAGCAGGCCAGCGAGTGGATTGAGAGGGAGTCCCCTGCCTCTGGAACAGCTCGCGGAAAGAATAGATGCAGCAGGAGAAGTGGGAAGCGATGCAGCAGCAGCTGTCCAGTAGATTGCGTGTCCACAAGGTTCCCTCGTCCCAGCTGTCCCTTGACTTGCTCCCCAGCCTGAGCACATCCCTCATCTCCAGGTGCAGCCTGTGTGCCATGCACACCAGACCAGGAAGGGATGCCTCTTTCAGGGCTGCCAACATGTTGCTTCCCGCATCCGTCACCATGAAGCCACGGACAAACCCTTCCACCCCCGCCGTCCACTCCCTCAGAACTGCCTTCATGGTGGTGGTAATGTTCTTCCCGCCATGGACCTTGTACATCCCCTTGACCTGAAGAAGAACCACCCTGTAGCCTGGTGTCAAGCATGGCACCTTTTTCCGGGAAACAGTTCTTGGCCTGGGGCGGCAGAGGTCCTCTGGTTGCCACCAGTGAGCGGTGATGGCAAGGTAACCGTGATGGCAGCCACTCCAGAGGTCGGCTGTGAAGTGGACGGTACGGTCCTTGGCGGCCAACAACTCCCTGAGCACCATGTCTCGCATAGACTGATAGAGGGCAGGCAGGACTCAACGTCCAATGGTGTGCCGTGACAGCATGGAGAGCCATGGGGCAAAGTGCTGAAGCAACCTTTGGAAGCCCACGCCCTCCACAACGGATAGAGGGAATCTTTGCAGGGCTATTGTCTCTCCACCACACGAACGCCCGCCTCCTGAGCCCTTGACCTCACCCTTTTCTTATATCCCTCTAGGGCTAATAGTTTCTTATTCTTTAACGTCATCCACTCTTTTAACCAAACTAGGCAGATTGCATCATGATAAAGTCTCAAGTTGGGCAGTTGCATTCCGCCTCTTTCCTTTGCATCTTGTAAAACTTTTACTTTCACTCGAGGCTTCTTGCCTGCCCAAACAAAATCTGATATTTTCGACCTCACCCTTTTCAATGGCACTTTCCCCGACGCCGATGGAACAACCTCCCCAAGGGCGGCCTGCCTGACCTTTTAGCTCCCACCAGCAGCACCCTCAAGGCAAGGCTTCTTGCTTTGGATGGATTCCGGTGACCATCCCACTGATCCCTGCTCAGAGGAGCTGGTAGCCCTCTGTCTCCCCCAGTTGGATGCTTCGCTGGCTGAGGAGGGAGACCACAGGCTTGGGTGGTGTGTCTTCAGGTGCTTGGTCAGGACCGTCGATGACAGGTGCTTTGGGTCATTGCCCCTGCGCGCAAGGCCATCACAGACAAGGCAACGCACAACACGGGGGTCATTTGGAAGGGACAGTAAGTGCCTCCATGCAACTGATTTGAACCGTGGCCCGCTAACTCTTCTGGGGGAAGAAGGACAAAGGGTTGCTGTCTGCGCTGCGGAGCAGGCAATGGAAGGCAGAGTGAGGAGTGGACTGCAGGCAAGGACAGTGTCAGGAGTTTGGGATGGGGACAAGATGGATGTTTCATCAAACCCAAACCATTCCTCCATGGATGCCTCAGCCTCCTCCTCCTCAAACATTTTCAACAGTTCCTCTTCCCCTGGCGGCAAGAGCTCTTCGGCCTCCTCCACAGCCCCCACAGGTGATTTTTGGGGAGCAGGAGTCTCTGCTGCCGCAGAGCCCTGCCCAGTACTGCTTCCCGCGGAGTAACTAGGACAATCTTTGCACTTCCCCCCCGACCACCCTTTGACCCCACCCGAAGCCTCACTATGCCAACAAACAAGGAGGAGGAAAGAAAGGACAACACTGTGAGCCCTCAGCCGAGGTGCCCACAAAGCTTGGCCCAGGTCCTGACAGCAGCCCTGGAACTAGAGGGAGGAGATAGAGTCCTAGCCCAGCACTCTCAGAGACCTGACCAGATGAGGCACTAATAATCAGGGTGAGCCCTCAGACGAGGTGCCCATGGAGCTTGGCCTCAGGGCCTGGCAGCAGCCCTGGAACCAGAGTGGATAGCTTCTTATCCCACCCACCACACACAGAAAAAAGCCCAGCTCCAATGCACTCTCGCTCGCTCTCTCTCCCCAAAGGCTATAATAGGTCTCTGCCACTCCACTGCTTGCTGAAAGTGAAACCAGAACTGGGAGTGCAGTGCCCTTTTATAAGCAGAGGTCTGATTGAGAAACGCAGGAGGTTTGTGGTTGGCAGTCAGAACTGCCTAATAGGGTTTGCAGGGATGAGATTGGAGTTCCCATGGCCACAGAACACCCCTCCTCCCTCCCTCTCCTCTGGTGTCTGCTCCCAATTGTTACCAATTTGCAGCTCCATGCTTGGAAGGAAGACCTGCCCATCAAGCTAAGTTGGGCTTTGATTGGGGTGTCCGGGGCGACAGAGGGAGTGCAGACAGAGTTCAGGCACTCCTTCCGTCTGTTTCTGAGGCAATTGATTGAAGGTGCCTGAGTGTCTGGCTTCCCAACCAGCGGCCGAGCGCAACAAACGAGGCTTGCACTGACCACTTGTTTGGCTGGAATGGCGCATCCCGAACAGCCCATTTGCGAGCAGCTGAGCGGCCTGTTCATTGGTTTTTTTCATTCGTAATGCTGTTCATGCCCATATCTAGTCCTGAATCACTACCTGGCTGCTGTGGTTAATTGACAAAGAGCGAACAAATTGAAACTAAACCCTGAAAGGAAGAGGTAATAGTGGTTGGGAAGCATTGTGTTCTCAACTTTTGATGGAGTTCAGTTGACCCTTGCTGGCACAGTTAAGACTCTTGGATCCATGCTATGGTAACACTGTGACTACACTACTCTACCGTGGGTTGGGTATTATTGGGAGCTAGGCAGGCATGCATGTTACTCCCATTTGTAGTCAAGGCCGCGGGCCAGGCATTGAGGGCCCGCGGCCTGGCCGCACCGTCGCCCTTCTCCACCTGGCCAGCCCACTGAGAGGTCTCCACCGCCGTGGCAACAAGCCTCGGCTGCGCTGCTGGGATCGCGGCTGGGTTGCCGAGTGCTGTGGTCATCCCCGCTGGCCCCCCCTCACCTAGAGCCTGTCAGGTCCAGTGTATATCTAAACTGTACTGACTCCATTTTCTAATGCTTCTAGTGTTTAAGTGCTTTCTTCCCAGGTGCACCAGTTCCCAGGCAGCATTCCCACCGGAGGAGACTGTTTTGTCTAACACCGTTCCACCAAGCATTGGCCTTGAAGGAGAGCAGCTTCCCAGGACTGAGAGATGTTGTTTTGAGAACTGTGGGGGGAGGCTAATCCAGATGGGTATTGTTACTCTGTACCTCATGCTTTGCCCTTCATTGGTAACAATGATCATGTACCATCCTGAGTCTCCTATTCAGGACAGTGGACTATAATGGACCTTTTCTGCAGTAAAGTTTCCTTATTCAAACAATGGACTCGTGTTTGCTTCTAAAGGGAAACCTGTAGTGAGAGCCTTATCTAGCCACAGTCTGACATTTTGTTACCAATCATGCCTGAGTCGGGCCCAGCGGAATCCAAGGTAGTCCCGGACAGGGATCCTTTGTTTGATCCGTATGCGTCCCCCGACAGTCAAACAGCGCAACCCCAAGAATCTCATGTGCCAGCCGGGGCTGGAGCTTCGACGTCTACACCGCCTCTCATCGACCTCAGCAGTGAGGGGACAAGGCCGACGGCTACCGCTCTCCCCTTGATCTCGCTACCCACCTCGTCGGAGTGGGGAGCCAGACCCCGAGAAACGCGAGAGCGCCGGGCCGGAGGGCTACATCCAAGAGTTTCGATGGACGGACGCCGAAGCCTAGAGACTGTCCCTGAGCTGGATAGCAGCCAACCGTGGCTGTTTTGGAACAGGACGGCCGAACAGACGGACGGGAACACATCTCGCCGCGGCGCCCTGAGTTGGGATTATTCGGAACTTGCCCCATGGAAAGAGCCAACAGAAGTTCCTGAACAAAGTTGGGTGCAAATGCAAAGTCGCACCCATGCTGTAGATTCCGGCATCTTGGCAGTGACGGGTCCTAGCCGAATGCAACAGTTGGAAGCTAGGCTGATGGATATGGAGGAAAGTTTGGCTCATGCCATTCACCTAATCTCAGCGATGGGGGCAGGGGAGAGAATCTCGCCTGAAGAAATGGCGGTACAAATTGCCACCCTCCAAAGTGTCATGTCCTATCCAGTGGAGGACGCCCCGCAGCAGCCGCTGCCTTCGGGAGAGGAGGAATACTATCCTGGAGAACCGGGAGAGTCGCCCGCGGAACTCCCTAGCAAAGACGAAACCCCGTCGCGCGGGGATACTCCAGCTGAGGCACCTGGGGAGACTCCGACGGAACCCCCTAAATCGGATGGGGATCCATCTCCCGAAGAGACTCCAGCGGAGGAGCCTAGAGAGGGGGAAGAAAGGCCAACCCATCCAACCGAAACGACGGTGATACCCCCTCCCGCTTCTCCAACGACAGTTCGGCCGGATCAGACGGAAGAACCTCCGGCCCCTTCTGAGGAGGAATTACCGCAACGACCGCTAGAAGTGGTTCCCATTCAACAAACCCCGAGCGCCCCGAGGCCACAAGACCAGCCTTTGCGTCCCAGAGACACGACGCCGAGAGGGGCAAGCCCGCGCGGCCCACCACCCATCAGGCCTTCGCCGCTGCGGCCCCTCCCGCTTCGACCGCAACTAACTCCTTTGCAGCAACCGATACGTTTGCCACTTGAGCAGCCCGTAATACCACCTCCGAACCAACCGGTGGAGCCTTCACCACTACGACCCCACCAACCCGCCCCTCAGCGGCCGGTCATTAACCAGCCGCACCGGCCACCTCCACCTCAACCGCTACTGCCAGCACCTCCTGTATTGCCACCACCAGCCCGACCGAGATTGCAGCCGCCTGCCCGGCCACGACTGCAGCCACCGGCCCAGCCAAGAGCACCACCGCCAGCCCAGCCGAGGCCGCCACCCCCGGCTCAACCGGTGTTGCCGCCGCCAGCGCAACCAGCACCGCTACCACAACCGGGTCCCCCCGTACCTCAAGTACCAGTGATGCTTCCGACGGACTTCTACCCAGCACCGGCTCCGAGGCAAGACCTCCCGATGGGTTGGGTGAAACTGGAAGCTACTTTTGATGGGGATCCCTCCAAACTGGGATTTTTCCTAGTGCAAGTCGTGCAATTCTTCAACCGGTGGGGACACCTCTTCGGCAGCGAGGCCAGTCAAATTGAACATCTCGGCTCCCGCTTACAAGGCAAAGCAGCGGACTGGTATGTAGGACTATACAATATCGGGGCCCCGGAACTTAATACTCTCCAGGGGTTGGTGGATGCTATTCGAGCGCAATATGAAGACCCCTTAGAGGAAACCAGGGCCCGAACAGAATTGCAAACCATTAAACAGGGCAACATGTCGGCGAGAGACTATATCACGAAATTCCGACAATTAGCCGCCAAATGCCCTAGGTGTGAGGAGTCCACCAAAATCATTCTGTTCAAGCAAGGACTAAAACCGAGACTTCTGGACAGAGCCCTCATGCAGGACAATCCCCCTACGTTGTTAGGTTGGATCCAACTTGCATGCGAAGTTGAGAATCGCATTTTAGAAGTCCGTTTGGTTGAACAACAACAACAAACGGGACAAAGAAAACCCTTAACTTTGCAGAGGGGAGGACGAGGAGCTGGATACGCCACCCGTGGAGCGAGAGAAGCTAGATGGCAACAAGGGCTGTGTTTGCAATGCGGACAACCCGGTCACTTTGCAGCGCAATGCCCCTACCGGCCTGTGCAAAGACCCCCGCTTCAAATAAGGCGTCCAACCCTTGCTCCATTTCCAACTCTCCAACGCCCTGTGCCCGCTCCATGAGCGAACAGAGGTCGGGGAGCTTCCCTACGACCCGCCGCAGAAAGGGGACTGGAAGCGGAAGAAATTATGGAATACGACCCCGCTTCCCCCAATACCGAGGGAAATCCAGAAAGCCCCCAGTCGGGAAACGAAATGGATCTGTCGTAAAGGGACCCAACCGACAGATCCATCCCAAGCCCGTCCCTGCACGGAACCGGCCGCCTGGGTCCATCTTATTCATGCCAGTGACTCTAATTAACCCAGAGAGGAAAATGCACATCCGAGTGCAAGCCCTTATCGACTCGGGCTGTTCGAGAGACATCATCGCCCCAGCCCTAGTCAATGGGCTAGTCTTACCAACTCGAGAATTACAAAATCCAGTAATATTTGAACAAATGGATGGCACCAATATGAACCCTGTTACCACTGAGACCATCCCAGTGATCACAGGCATGGGACAACACTGGGAAAAGAGGTCTTTTGTCATTAGCTCCACTGCCAAATACCCGTTAATTCTAGGCAGCAAGTGGCTATGTGATCACAATCCCTACATAGACTGGGCAGAAGGATGCATCACTTTCAGTCACGCCAACTGCAAAAACCACCGTTGGAACCAAAACTGGGGCAATGATCCAACTCACACTGAAAAGGCCCTTCTTACTCAAGAAGAAATCAACCAAATACCCGAACCGTATTGGCCTTTTCTGAACGCTTTCTCCGAGGAGGAAGCGGATACTCTACCCCCGCACCGACGAACGGACTGTGCGGTGGAAATTTTACCTGGAGCCTCACTGCCCAAAGGACGACTCTATCCCATGAGTCTCCATGAACGAGAAGAGCTCCGGAAATTCATCGACACCAACCTTCAACGAGGGTTCATCCGCCCAGCCAACAGTCCCCACGCCGCTCCGGTTCTCTTCGTGAAGAAGAAAGATGGGGGACTCCGACTGTGCACGGACTTTAGAGGACTTAATGCAGTGTCCACCAACAACGCCTATCCTATACCACTCATCCGAGACCTTCTCAACGTCGTGGCCCAAGGTAAGATCTTTACAAAATTAGACTTAAAAGATGCGTACTTCCACGTCCGTATCAAGGCAGGGGATGAGTGGAAAACCGCGTTTAATACGCCCCTCGGACAATATGAATACCTAGTTATGCCTTTTGGATTGACGGGAGCCCCGTCTGTATTCATGTCCATGATAAACGAAGTTCTGCACGAATTCCTTTACAAAGGGGTGGTGGTGTACCTTGATGACGTCTTAATTTATTCGGACACAGAGGAAGAACACATTCAAATGGTACAAAAAGTCCTGGCCACCTTGATGAATAATAAACTGCCCATCAAGTTGTCCAAATGTGAATTCCATAAAACTGAACTCACTTACCTTGGGTATTGCATCTCCCAAGAGGGTTTAAAAATGGATCCAGCCAAAGTACAAGCGATCCAAGAATGGCAAACACCCACCACCCGTAAAGAACTGCAGTCCTTCCTGGGTTTTGCCAACTTCTATAGAGACTTTATAGCAAATTTCGCCCAAATCACGCTCCCCTTAACAGAATTGTTGAAAACAAAAAATAAAGGGGACCAAGCTAAAAATCCCTCCTCCAAACTACAATGGACCTCCGATTGCCAAACTGCTTTCGAATGCCTGAAAAAGCAATTTGTAACAGAACCCATCCTCTGCCACCCCAACGAACAGTCCCCTTTCATAGTGCAAGTCGACACCAGCGATACGGCAATAGGGGGAGTATTATTGCAGAAGGGGGAGGATGGAAAATTGCGGCCTTGTGCGTTCTTGTCTAGAAAGTTTTCGGAGGCAGAAAGGAATTGGAATGTGTGGGAGAAGGAGACTTTTGCAGTAAAAGCAGCCCTTACTAACTGGAGACATTGGCTGGAGGGGGCGCGATACCCCTTCGAGGTCTGGACAGATCATAAAAATCTGGAGGCCCTCCGAAGCCCACGCAGACTGAATGCCAAGCAATTGCGATGGGCGGAATTCTTTTCCAAATTCAACTTCACTCTAAATTATCTCCCAGGCAAAACTAACTTTCTGGCGGACGCCCTATCGCGCATGCCCCAACACAGAAGCAAACGGGAGGAGACTGTCGACACGGTCTTCTCACCTACGCAACTAGGAGCGTGGTGACTACTCGCAGTCGAGCCAAGCAGCCCCTCCCGGCCAACCAGGAGTGGAAATCGAAACTTAAAACTGAGGTGGAAAAGGAGGGGGATAAAGCTCCGCGAAACAAACTGGTTCGATCCCCACAGGGGGATTGGCTAGCTGGGAGCAAGTTTTATGTCTCAGACAGCCTCAGGCTGGAGGTCTTGCAGCGCTGTCATGATGCTCCCACTGCTGGTCATTATGGGTATCTGAAAACATTACATCTAATCCAAAGGCAATTCTGGTGGCCGGGCATGCGCAAAGACATTTCCCAATATGTTAGTTCCTGCCCTGTTTGCCTCAGCGCCAAAACCAGAAAAGGAAAACCTCCGGGTCTCCTACAACCATTGGAAACACCCAACAGACCTTGGGAAATAATATCTATGGACTTTATCACTGATCTACCTTTTTCAAAAGGACATAATTGCATTTTAGTCGTGGTAGATCTGTTCTCCAAACAAGCTCATTTTATTCCATGTACTGCTATACCCACCGCTCGAAAACTAGCAGATTTATTTTTAAAACACATCGTAAAATTACATTCTTTTCCGTCCAAGGTGATTTCGGATCGCGGCGGACAGTTCGTTGCCAACTTCTGGCGGGAGCTTTTGAGAATGTTGAATATTGAGCAAGGCATCAGCTCAAGCCACCACCCACAAACCGACGGACAATCCGAAAAAACAAACCAGATACTAGAACAATTTCTTCGTTGCTACATTAATTTCCAACAAGATAATTGGGTGGACCTTCTCCCTCTGGCCGAATTGTCATATAACAACAGTGTACACGCTTCAACTGGAGAGGCCCCTTTCAAAATTGTCTATGGAGCTCACTTCAATCCCTTCCCGTTGGACGCTCCCCCTCTCCATTCATCTAATTTGCCAGATGTATCTTCATGGTGGGGGGAGGCGGCGCAACAGTGGACTCTTATTAAGAAACATCTTGAAAAAGCCAAACTGGATTACAAAAAATACGCAGATCGCCATCGTGTGGCCGAATGGGATTTCCAACCTGGAGATCATGTGTATATTTCCACAAAGAACCTGAAACTAGCTCAGACAAGCCGCAAACTCGCTCTAAAATTCCTGGGACCTTTCCCTGTGCACAAAGTAATAAATAAAGTGACTGTTGCGGTAACTTTGCCCAAGAACTTGCGCCATGTTCATGATACGTTCCATGTCAGTCTTTTAAAGAGAGCTCCCACCGATGACAAATGGCACATCAAAGCTCCACCCATTCCAACTTTAATTGACGACCAAATGCACTATGAGGTACAACAAATTTTGGACTCTAAACTCAAACGAAATCAGCTTTTTTACCTCATTAGATGGAAGGACTTTGATTCTGGTTATGATGAGTGGGTGAACTCTGTACATGTTCATGCTCCTAGATTAACCAAAGCTTTTCATACTCGCTACCCATATAAACCAAGGGGGGATCTGTTTTAAGGGGGGCAGAATGTCAGGTCCAGTGTATATCTAAACTGTACTGACTCCATTTTCTAATGCTTCTAGTGTTTAAGTGCTTTCTTCCCAGGTGCACCAGTTCCCAGGCAGCATTCCCACCGGAGGAGACTGTTTTGTCTAACACCGTTCCACCAAGCATTGGCCTTGAAGGAGAGCAGCTTCCCAGGACTGAGAGATATTGTTTTGAGAACTGTGGGGGGAGGCTAATCCTGATGGGTATTGTTACTCTGTACCTCATGCTTTGCCCTTCATTGGTAACAATGATCATGTACCATCCTGAGTCTCCTATTCAGGACAGTGGACTATAATGGACCTTTTCTGCAGTAAAGTTTCCTTATTCAAACAATGGACTCGTGTTTGCTTCTAAAGGGAAACCTGTAGTGAGAGCCTTATCTAGCCACAGTCTGACATGGTGGGGTAAGTCTGCCTTGGTGGGGTAAGTGCTCCCCGGTCAGGGCCCTGGGCCGTCAGGGGGAGGGGGCCGGCCAGTCCAGGCGTCAGCGAGGCCGCCCCCCGGACATTGTTTAATGCATCGTATTAATACATGTTTTCCTTCAATTCTATTTTCAGATTTCTAGTTGGTTCAGATCTCTACAATACAAATCCTATTGTACAGTTTATTGAATGTCCCATCCTGTTGATTGTATTAATTGTATTGATTGTATTATGTAATCTGCCACGAATCCCAGTGAGACAGGCAGAAATGCAACTAAGCAGGCAATCAGGACCAGAAATGTCATGGCAAGCAGGCAGGCAGTAGTAGGGCCAGGCACTAAGGAATTGGTAGAGCTGCATCTATTCTTTCCGCGAGCTGTTCCAGAGGCAGGGGGAGGGGGCATGGGGAGGAATGGGTCCCTCCCATCCTTTCCATGAAGGCAGGAAGGTGGGACATGTCCACTGCTGCTGCCAGCCCACAACTCAGTGGCATTTGCGGCTCATGGCTCTCCAACAAAGGGGTATTCCCAGTCCTGCAACATGTTGCAGCCGGCAGCAACTTGTCGTCCTCTCCCTGGCAAGGTCCTGGACGTTCCCTCTTTCAACCTCTCCCTCTCTGGAACTGCTCCAACCCCTCCCGACCTTTCCACTCCTGCCCGCCCCATCCTTTCTGCGAAGGCAGGAAGATGGGGGATGCTAGCTGCCGCCACTACCCAACTCTGCTGCTGCTGCTGATAGTGGTAAGAGAACACAGCATGGGGGCCCCTATCTATGGGTTCCTGCTGATCCCTCTGGGCATGAAGGGGAATGGGTCCCTCCCACCATTTCTGTGAAGGCGGGAAGGTGGGTGCCGTACTGCTGCCGCTGCCGCTGCTTCTTGGCATGAGGGGCGGCTCAAAAGCTTTTGCAGATACAGTTTTGCGGAAAGGAAAAGTGAGGCCCCATCCATGGGCACCTGCTGTTGCCCCTGTGCATGGGGGGAATGGGTCCCGCAACTCACTTCCTTTCCATGAAGGCAGGAAGGTGAGTGATGCTGGCGACAGCCTCCACTGTGACACAGGAGGGGCGGACAAGGCTCTCCAGCAGAAGTCTGCTCAATCCTTCGGTGTGGCTGTTGGGGTTGGCCATCCCGGTCATGCTGCGCAATGCAGCCAGGAAGCCTTTGTCCTCTTCTCCATCTCAACTCCCAACTTTCCCTCTATCGACCCCCCCCCCTCTGGAACCACTCCAACCCCTCCCAACCACCTCTCCTGACCTGTCCATCCCATCCTTTCCGCGTAGGCAGGAAGGTGGGTGATGCTGATTGGAGCCTACGCCTCTCATTTGAAGTGTCTGTCCTGCCTACATAGGAAAGGTGTCTCTGAGTGGTGGACTACTCTATCACCACTCAGTTCCTGGGAGTGCTGGTCTGTGCTGGAATGTGGACGGGGAGTCTGACACAAGCCTCACTAAAGTCCGGAGTTTAACGAAGCCGACCGGGGAACAAAGCAGGGAGCGTAGTCCAGAGAGCCGAGTCCAAAGGGTCAGAGCCAAGAGAGCAGATAGAGCAGAGCTGGGTCACAGTACAGCCGGTTGGGTCTTTGCACAGGTACTTCTGCAATGAGGGAAAGGGCGTCCTGGCTTAAGAGCAATCACCTCCAAGGCAGTGCTGCATCCTTCTAGGACTCAAGGTCACTATGCCTCTGTTTGAGTGCCTGAAGCCTTGCACTCCATCTCCTTTCCTGTACAACAAGATGCTGCCACACCCTACGGTGCCTCTTAGGTTCAGGGGAGCTTGGTGGAGATGTTGCCCTGGTCTCAACTGCTGGTGCAGGTAAGGTGACAGCTTCTCTCTCTGATTCTGCCCTGGATTCCTCAGCCTGCTCTGGCAAGGGTTCCTGCTGTTCCACTCCCTGCTGGTCCTCCATGTGCCTGACTCTGGAGGAGCTTGGAATACACTCTCCCCTGTCATCCTCCACGAAGTCTTCATCCTCTGAGGAATCAAAGCCCACAACATGGTCTCTCTTGCGACCTCTCCCTGTCCAGAACCACTCTGACCCTTCCCATCCTCTCCTGTCCTGCACATCCAGCCCTTTCCGTCAAGGCAGGAAGGTGGGTGCTGCCTGGTGCTGCTGCTTTTGGCCACAAGGGGCAGCTCAGAAGCAGTTGCTGTCCCTTCTGAGCAGGGCGGAATGGGTCCCGCACCACGACAACCATCCTTTCCGCGAAGGCAGGAAGGTGGGTGATGCGGGGGGGGCACACGGGGGCACCTACCTGTCTCCCACGAGGGGGGGAGGGTGTCCTCCACCACCTCGACAGCCAGCACATGAGCTTCCGCTTCTACATGGTGGGGGCAGGCCCCACCTCCCACCCTTGGTTCTTTCCTTCCAACTTTCCAATGACAGGATAACGCAGACAGTAATGCAATCCACCTGTCTCCCCAATATCCCTGAACACAGTATCTGTCTCTCTTGTCTATCCAATACAGGTATTCCATGTATCCATGCATCCTTCTATCCTATATGCCTATCTCATACATCTATGCACCTGTCTATTGAGAAACCTATCTATCCCATGCACCTAAATATCCAATGCTCCATGTCCAGCCGGTGCGTTTGTGTGGTGACAGCCTCTGCACCACGTGTGGTGTGTGGACAAGAGCATTGGCTCCAATGCCTTAATGTCCCCATCTGGTGGACATGTGTTGGTGCCTCTGACCCACCCGCATGTGTTTGTGTGTGCAAGGCTTCCGCGCACACCATCATGCTGGAGGGTTGTCTTTGCAGACTGTTGCTGGGTCATTTGGTTATGTGGTGGCTGCGGGCATACTGCCTTGGCGGAAAGTAGACTCGGGGAGGCCTGGCAGGCGGGCACATGGGGGGTGCCGCCTGCCAGCAAACAGACCACCTGCACCCTACAGGGGAGGGGGCCTGCCTTCAGGTACACCGCATGGGGGCAAAGTGAATAGAAGAGGGAGGGTGGCTCCATTTGTATTGAATGGGAGTTTCCTGGGGGCATCGAATTTGGGAATGTCTAACTACAAGATCCATACTGCAATCTCGACCAAACTTGGGTGACAGCTGGAGAAGAGTCTGCTGCACATCCCTGTGAATATGTGCTAAGGGGGCCGCTCTGGCACCAACAAACACTGAACAGCCTGTTCGGGTTTTTTTCCCCGTTCATGCCCATGTCTATTCAGGACTTCTACTGCATCACCAGGAGATTTGGATAAGGATATATAGAGGTGAGTATCGTCAGCATATTGATGACAACTGATCCAAATATTACAAATGATTTGTTCTAAGGACTTTATATAGAGATTGAAAAGCATAGTCGATAAGACTGCACCCTGTGGAACCCCACGGGGTTGAACTCACGCAGATGACAACTGGTCTCCTGTCTCCAATCACCTGAACAAGATGGCATGATCCACTGTATCAAAGGATGAAGATAAATCCAACAGGAGCAACCAAGAGGCATGGTCTTCATCTACACTCAGATGGAGATAATTGACTAAAGCTAGCAGGCCATCTCTACCCATAGCCCAGTCTAAAGCCATACTGAAAATGGTTCAGAGCAGGGGAGTTATCAAAGAAGACCTGGGGCTGATCTGATACTGCTGTCTCAAACCCTTTGCCCAGAAGAACAGGTTATAGAGTGGGCAATAATAGACATTATTTTTATGTAGGGATTTTTTTTAAAAAAATAGTGGACCGATAACTGCCTCTTTGAATGGCTGAGGGAAGGTGCCTCGAGTTAGTGATTGATTTATGATAGAGACTAAGGGCTTGGTTGATGTGGTTTTTACATGACTTTAGCAGCCAGGATAGGCAAGAATCCGATTCCAGGATCACTCCAACATTCATTATGGAAACTGAGTCAAAAATGAACCATAAATGGACCAGGTGGTGTATTAGGCATTTCTTCTGGTAGACTTATGTTACAAAAGATATTCAGATCAGAGAGTATTAGCAAAAAACCTGCAAAATTATCACAGCTAATTCTATGTTCCTAGGACAACAAAGGCTTAATTTTAGGAATCGGTGGATGCTAAGGTACCTTGAACAACTGGAATTGTCAAGAACTAACCAATGCAATAGTAGCAGAGAAATAACATTTCTTTGCTATCGTTACTACTGCTTCATACGTTTTCTGATGGGCTCAATAGCATAATAATAACAATAACAACAACATAATAATAACATTCAATTTATATACCACCCTTCAGGACAACTTAATGCCCACTCAGAGTGGTTTACAAAGTATGTCATTATTACCCCACAACAATCACCCTGTGAGGTGGATGGGGCTGAGAGAGCTCCAGAGAATTGTGACTCGCCCAAGGTCACCCAGCTGGCTTCAAGTGGAGGAGTGGGGAATCAAACCCAGCTCTCCAGATTAGAGTCCCGTGTTCTTAACCACTACAACAAACTGGCTCTATCAGATTCTCTATATACTCTTGACCAGCATCATTCTAGAAGTCTCCCATGCCACGTCAGATTGCTCAGCTACACAGTAAACCAGGAGGTTGTGTTTTGCCCCAAAGGCAGGAGTGGCAGAAAGAAGCACAAGCACCGTGAAAAACTTACTACAAAGTATATCAATGTATATGCAGTGAAACAGTATATCCAAAAATATCAATAAATATTCCAAAACAACAGGCTTGTATTACAATCATTTACAAATCACATATGTATCGTATGGCTATTCACTGCATATACATTGATATACTTTGTAGTAAGTTTTTCACAGTGCTTGTGCTTGTGCTTCTTTCTGCCAAAGGCAGGAGTGGTCAACAAATAGCTCCAAAGAGCTTCATATTCCACGCGCCCACCACATGTTTAACTAAGCATGTATTTGGAATCCTAAAATCCACTAGAGCATTCCTGAATCCAGTCGGATATATGAGCCTCCATGGATGAACCATTTTAATCAGGCCCCCTTTCTAGTGCAGTGTAGTGACCACTTTTACAATTGCCTTGAGTAGACATTTGTTAGACCATGCCTCACGTCAAACCTCCAACCCCCCCAAAACAAGATTCAGTGCAGAAGATTGTCTAAGGTGTGACATTTTTTCATGTGTCACAATTTGAGAGGGGCTCAAGGCAGTCAAAGAAGCTTGACTTGACTAGAGGTGGGGGGAGTCTACAATTACACAGCTGTACAAATAGTGTCATAAAACTAGAGAGCTTACAATCTGGAGCAAGCAAACTGGAGGAGCAAACAGAGTTTCGTGTGAGAGTTTGGCAGCGGAGTTTGAGGGGGAGTGCAGGAAAGACTGGACCACTTCCTATATGGATCGAAGCAACATGGCTGGTGAGAGAACTGAGGTAATAACCTGTAAAATCTGTGCCATATTTGTTTTCTTACTGGAGGGTAATGGAAATTACACTTCTAGAAAGTCTAAGCTGGTAGCCCTACTTCAGGAGAAGATAAAAGGGCTTGAAGAATGCCTATCAATGCTCCAGCTTATCAGGGAACGTGAAGAGTACTTGGAAAGAACTCATGAAGCACTCTTGCGAGGGCAGGAGGAGGAGGAAAAGGTATCTCAGGAAAAGGAAGAGCACCAAACACAAAAAGAGGGCAAGTGGAATAACATGACCCACAGGAGCAGGAAAATCAGGAGAAATTATGAGCCTTTATTTGCTAAGCAATAGGTTCTAGGACCTTCCCATACATACTAACTCTGGACTATTGGAATTACTGCTGAAGGCTCCTCAGAGTTCAAAGGCAGTTTCTCAGGCCCGTGTGGATGAGAGAACTCGTGCTTCTACCCACCAAAATAGGAGGAGATGCGTGGTAGTGATTGGGGACTCTCTATTGAGAGGCTAAAGTGTGCAGAACAGATTTGTCATCTCAAGAGGTTTGTTGTCTATCAGGTGCATGGATCCAATGTGTGATAGAAAGGATAGAAAAACTAATCAAGCCCATAGATTATTATCCCTTCTTGCTCATTCATGTGGGAACAAATGATACTGCCTGGAACAGGCCAGAACATATTAAACAAGGCTCTGGATAAAAAGGTGAAGAATCTAGGAGAGAAGGTTGTGATTTTGTCACTTCTTCCTGTTGAGAGCTGCAGCTTTGGAGGAGAGACAAGAATACTTGAAACAAACAACTGGCTATGCAGATGGCATTGTCTAGAAAGGTTTGGTTTCTTGGACCATGATCTATGCTTTCGAGATGAAGTACTTCTGTCAGGAGATGGTTTGTATCTCATGAGGGTAGGAAAAAAATGTGATTGGCAAGAGCCTCACAAACCTGATAAGGAGGGCTTTAAACTAAATCATGTGGCGGAGGGAGAAAAAAACCCAAAAGCTAGTATGATGCCAGTTACAGGATATAAGGGCACTAATGATGAGCAGGATATGGGAAACCAACAGGATGAACTTGAAGTCTTAATACAGGAAGGAGACTATGACTTAATCGGCAGCATTACTGAAACTTGGTGAGATGCGACTCACAATTGGAGTATTAGGATTTATGAGTATAACTTGTTTAAAAGGAATAGACCAATAAGAAGGGGTGAGGTAGCATTATATGTTAAGGACATTTAAATTTGTGATGAAATACATGGATCTGAGCATGAAGTTGAGAGCCTCTGGGTAAAAATAAAAAGAGAAAGAAATACTAGGGACACTATGATGGGAGTCTGCTACAGACCACCAAGCCAGGCATAAGTCTTGGATGATACATGCCTAGATCAGATTACAAAATTTTCAGAGTCAGAACATAGTGGTCATGGGAGATTTCAATTACCCTGGTATCTGTTGGAAATCAAAATGCCACTAAAGTAAGATCTAATACATTCCTCATGTGATTTGCTGACAACTTCAGTTTCCAGAAAGTGCAAAAGGAAAAAGAGGGTCTGCTATCTTGGACCTGATTCTCACCAACAGGGAAGAATTGGTTGGTGAGGTGAAAGTTGTGGGCATCCTGGATAGTAGTGACTAGAGATGAACATGAACCAGGAAAATTCCAAACCATGAGGTTCGTGATTTGTCACGTTTCACAAACCACAAACCACAAACTTTCACAAACTTGCCCTGTTTGCGAACTGGTTCATTCGATTAGTGAAAACGTCACTTCCGGGTCAGCAGAAGGTCTGCAGAGAGCCCATCCCTCCCCCTTTGCCTAGGAAACTGATTGATTGGTGCCAGGGTGTCTGCAGTAACAAATCAAAATACAAACCAAACAAACCAGGCCAAAATTCATCACAGTTCGTGAGTAATGAGCTCTCATGAACCACTGGTTCATGAATCATGAACCATGAACCGGTCCATTTCGTGACAAACTTTGGTTCGTATTTTGGTCCATGCTTGTCTCTAGTAGTGACCATTTAATTTTGAAATTTAAGATCTTAGGTAAGGAGGAAGCTCAGCGTTGTCAAACATATTGATTTAATTTTAGAAAAGCTATTTTTAACAAGTTTAAAGTTATGCTGGATAGAATATCAAGGTCAGAAATACTCAAGGAGAAGGAAGTTCAAGGTGGGCAGAAGTTTTTTTTAAAAAGCAAGATACTGAAGGCACAATCACAAGTGATTTCAGTGAGAAAGGAAAATGGGAGGAAAATAAAGAAGCCAAGGTGGCTCCATAAACAGCTTCCTAAGAGCTGAACATTTTAAAAAGACACATTTAAGGAATGGAAAGAGGCCATATAACCAAGCATGAATATAAACAAATAGCCAGTGCTTGTAAGGAAAGGAAGATTTGTATTCACTTACCGTGAAGATTACTTCTCGGTGGTTTGGAAGTGGGTCAGTCTTGACTGACGGGAAGTAGCTCCTCCTCCTCTCCAGGGTCGGTCGAATCAGACGATCCTCTAGGGGGGAGGGCTCTTCCCTGGCGAACCAGTTCTTTTCCAAGCCCTCTGGACTCTGTCGCGTTTGCTCGGTCTCTCCGCCCCAGCCACTCTGTCAATAAACTGAACACTAAGAAACAACAACATGTAACATCAGCGGGGGACTTCCGGTTTGGGATTCATGGAGGTCTAACGCAGCTCCATTTGTGGAGCTGACCGGATTGCCGTTTTAACCGGCCGGAGGGGTGAAAATAACCCGCGGCCGACTGCTCTCAGGCGGGGAGCAGGCAAAGAACGCTCAAGACCCTAGGGTGAGTTAGATCTCGGACGAGGGGGGGCTCTACACAAGGAGTCTCCCCCCCGATCCTTGAGGTCCCACCTTGCGACGGGTCGGCTATAATCTCTGCGGCAATTTTGGGGCCAATTCGGCTGGCATAAGACCTACATACCCAAGCTTCGATCGGGGAGGGAAGTCGAGAGGAGAATTTAAGATCGAAACAGCGATTACAACCCGAGAAAGCTGGAGAGAAGGTAAAGATCGCTATCTCTTGAAACGGGACAGATTGACAAAAACAGAGAGGAAAGAAAGTAGACTTTTAAACTGCAACAGACTAGCGAAAAGGAGGTGAAGACTCGGCAGGAGTTGTATTTTAAAAGAGACTAAGTTTAAAGAAGTTATTACAAAAATCGGACTATTGTTTTGAATACCTGTGGTTTTGGAGCTGTGGGAAAAAGACACCATCGCGAGACCTGCTGTGGGAAGACGGGAGACAGGAAGTGCGTAACAACAATAGAGTGGCTGGAGGGAAGCGGCCCTTGCCAAAGGACAGGAAGTGGGGAATCGCCATCTTTGAAAGTGGAAGGGTCGTGGCTTCAGCGGAAGAGGAAGTAGGCCATCTTGGATTATAATAACATAGAGAAACCATAGAGAAAAGACGCCCGACATTTTGGATATAAAAAATTAATTTTGGCAAAGATTGGGACATTTAAAAAAAAAAAAGGAAAACGTTTAATTATACGCCACGGAGCTGAGGAAGAGAGCAGATTCGTGGGAGCGAGCTAAAGCAAGCCCCACGATGTCGAAAAAAGAGTGGCAATCGGCAATAGAAAACTTGGACAAAAAACTTATAGACATGATGAAAGAACTTAAGGACACGAAATTGGAGCTTATTAAAGAGGTCAAGGAAGTTACACAGACAGTAAAGTCGGAGCTGTCAGAAGTGAAAAAAGGTGTGGAAACGATTAGCAGTGAATTACAAGGAACGCAGCAGAGAGTTAAAACAGTAGAAGACGCGATGGAGAATTTAATAGACACGCAACAAACAGAGATGAGGCTGGTGAAGGGGAGGATGTCAGTTGCAGAAACTAAACACATGGAGAAGCAGCTTCGTTTTCGTGGTCTGCCAGAAGTGGAAGGGAAGTCAGCGCAAGAACAGATGACTGAGGTGTTGGCTGATTACCTGGGGAAGGAGGAGGAGGAAATTGTGGCTATCCTAGATGTGGCGTATCGTGTGAATTCGAGAATTGCAACCCAGAGGAAACTACCAAGGGATGTGATTGTGCAGTTTACAACTAGAAATATGAAAGAGAGGATTGTGACCAAACAATTTCAAGATCCATTGGAGATTGATGGCAAGACGATTATTATAATGAAGGAACTGCCCAGATCAGTGTTATTGGACAGGAAAAAATATAGAGTGCTAATTCAGACTTTGAAGGACATGAATATCAGATACAGATGGGAGTTACCGGAAGGAGTGTCCTTTGAGTTTGGAGGGGCAAAAAAACGCATCAGATCTGAGCGGGAGATGGAGAGATTTATCAAGGACAATGAAAAAGACTTACCAACAAAACCATGAATATGGAGTGTAAAGTATTATCTTGGAATGTAAATGGACTAAACTCACCGAATAAGAGAAAAAATATTTTTCATTGGCTACTAAAACAAAAATGTGATATTGTTTGTTTGCAGGAGACCCACATTAGAAAACAGGATGTAAAATATTTAAAATCTGGAAAATTGGGCAAAGAATTTGTAGCGGCTTCCAACAAGAAAAAAAGAGGAGTGGTGTTGTATATAAAAGAGGAGCTGCAGCCAAAATTTGTTATGAGAGATGTGGAAGCTAGATTTGTAGCAGTGGAATGTAATTGGAACTTAAAGAGAGTGTTGGTAGTCGGACTTTATGCACCTAACGGTGCAAAGGAAAGCTTCTTTGAGGACTTAAGGAAGCACCTAGACGATCTTGTATATGACCAGATAATTCTTGCTGGAGATTTCAATGGAGTGACAGATTTGGAATTAGACAAAAAGACTACAAAAGCACAAAAGAAAAGAGGACTATTGCCAAAGCTTTTTTTTGAGTTGATTCAACAAGAGACTCTCGAAGACGTATGGAGGAGAGAATATCCTAAAATCAAACAGTTTACTTTTTATTCTGCAAGGCATCTTACATTATCAAGAATTGATATGATCTGGGCCTCAAAGGACATAGCGCTATGGACTAAGGAGGTAGAAATAATGCCGATGGTAGGCTCAGATCACAACCCAATTATGTGGAAATTTGGAAAAAGGAGAAAAAGGAAAGCCTGGAGAATAAATGAGGACCTGTTACAGGAAAGTGAGAATATGGAAACACTGAGAAGAGAGACTAAGTTTTTTATACAATACAACGTGAATAAAGAAGTACCAACCAGTAAAGTTTGGGACGCGTACAAGGCGGTTGTAAGGGGCATACTAATGGACTTAAATGGTAGAGCAAGGAAAAAGAAAGAGGAGAAAAGACAAGAGATTGAGGAGAAAATAAAGGCCAAAGAAGTACAGTTAAAAAAGAGACCAGGGAAAAAGAAAATACATCAGGAAATCAAAATTCTTCAAGAACAGTTAACAGCAATGAGTAACAAAGAATTGGAGTGGAACCTTAAAAGACTGAATCAAAAAGCTTTTGAGGGTGCTAATAAACCTGGGAAATATTTGGCATGGCAATTAAAGAAGAAAAGGGAAAAGAAAATAATAAATAAAATTTGTGAAGAAAGCAAAACGTATTTGGAGCAGACTACCATTAGCAGAGCCTTTTATAAATTTTACGCTAAGCTGTATAATAAAAAAGAAGTAAACAAAGAATCAATAGCATCATATTTGGAGAAAACCAAACTTCCAGAGATCTCGGAAGCTTGGAGAAATAAGCTGAACAGTGAAGTAACTGATGAGGAAATAAATATGGCAATACAATCCGCAAATCTAGGAAAGGCGCCAGGGCCAGATGGACTTACGGCTAAATTTTATAAGACAATGGCCAATGAACTGGCACCATTCCTAAAAGAGGTGATGAACGGAGTTTTTAGGGATCAAAGAATTCCAGACACTTGGAGCGAAGCGAATATATCATTGATCCCAAAAGAGGGCCAAGATCTGACTAGCGTGAAAAATTATAGGCCTATATCACTACTCAATAATGACTATAAAATTTTTGCGAAGATATTGGCGGAGAGATTGAAGGGGTGGCTCTCGGAAGTCATAGAGGAGGAACAAGCAGGCTTTTTGCCAGACAGACAAATAAGAGACAACTTAAGGACAGTGATCAATGCTATTGAATACTACGACAAGCGTTGTGACAAAGAGGTTGGTTTCTTCTTTGTAGACGCTGAAAAAGCGTTTGACAATTTAAACTGGGACTTTATGTTTGCCACTATGGAAAAGCTACAACTGGGAGAAAGATTCGTCAGAGCAATCAAGGAAATCTATAGAGACCAGACTGCAGCAATTGTAGTGAATGATGAATTGACCAAAAAATTGACGATTAGTAAAGGAACAAGACAAGGTTGCCCGTTATCTCCATTGTTGTTCATTTTAGTATTGGAGATTCTGATGATACAAATTCGACAAGATGAGGAAATACGAGGAATAAAAATAAAGGACTATTCATATAAGGTCAGAGCATTTGCAGACGACATAATGTTAATTGTAGAAGACCCACTGGAGAACATGCCAAAAGTGATAGACAAGATCAAGGAGTTTGGAGATTTGGCAGGTTTCTTCATTAACAAAAAGAAGTCAAAGATATTATGCAAAAACATGACTAAGCAGAAACAACAATTGTTAATGGAAACAACGGATTGTGAAGTAACTAGTAAGGTGAAATACTTGGGAGTTGAGCTGACTGCAAAAAATATAGATTTGTTCAAGAATAATTATGAAAAATTATGGACTCAGAGAGAGACTTGATCAAATGGAATAGATTGAACCTGTCATGGTTGGGCAGGATTGCAGCAGTTAAGATGAATGTGTTACCAAGAGTAATGTTTTTGTTACAGACAATACCAATCATCAGAGACTCTAAACAATTTGAAAAATGGCAGAGGAAAATATCAGATTTTGTTTGGGCAGGCAAGAAGCCTCGAGTGAAAGTAAAAGTTTTACAAGATGCAAAGGAGAGAGGCGGAATGCAACTGCCCAATCTGAGACTTTACCATGATGCAATCTGCCTAGTTTGGCTAAAAGAGTGGATGACATTAAAGAATAAGAAACTATTAGCCCTAGAGGGATATAAAAATTTTTTTGGATGGCACGCATACCTATGGCATGACAAAGTAAAGGTCAACTCGATGTTCCTGCATCATTTTGTAAGGAGAAGTCTATTTACAATCTGGAAGAAGTATAGAACTTACCTACAAGAAGGAACCCCCTTGTGGGTGGTTCCATATGAGGTGATAGATCCGAGAGCTGTGGATAATGAACAACAATGTTTAACGTACAAAGAAATAACTAAGATTGAAGTATCTAAACTTAGAATAAAGACGCAAGAGGAACTATCACCTAACTATGATTGGTTTCAGTATAGACAGATTAGAGACTTATACAACTCAGACTTTGCAAAAGGGGGCATACGAACAGAGAACTCGGAACTAGAGCAGACCCTTCTTAAAGAAGACAAGAAAAGAATATCCAAGGTATACCAAGTATTGCTGAAATGGTATACTGAGGATGAGATAGTTAAAACACAGATGGTGAAATGGGCTATAAATTTCAATAAAGAAATAACAATGGAGGCATGGGAATACTTGTGGAAAACTACAATGAAGACAACGACATGTATCAATATTAAAGAGAACATTTTCAAAATGATCTATCGTTGGTACATGACACCAAAGAAGATTGCGCTAGGGAATTTGAATACTTCTAATAAATGCTGGAAATGTAAGAAACATGAGGGCTCCCTCTATCATATGTGGTGGTCGTGTGAGGTAGCTAGGCAGTTCTGGGGGGAAATAATAAGAGAAATGAGTGAAATTTTACAGTTTCAAATAAATAAGAACCCAGAACTCCTGCTGCTAAACTTGGGAATGGAGGGAATTCCAGCCCATCATAGGACGTTGATTTTTTATATGACTGCAGCAGCTAGACTTTTGTATGCGCAGAAATGGAAAGTACAAGAAGTACCAACTATTGAAGATTGGATCTACAAATTGCTGTATATGGCTGAAATGGACAAGATGACAAGAAAACTGAGAGATCTGGACTCAGGGCAGTTCAACACAGACTGGGAGAAGCTGAAACAATACCTGGAGAAGAAATGGGAGGTGGGAGGAAAACTGTGGCAGTTTGAGAACTACTGAAATATAATAAAAGTATAAAAGAGAGGGGTGACTTTACCGGGGGAGGAAGAGAAATGTGAATTTATAAGCAGTTAGATTAATTGATTGAGATATATATAGATATGTATAGGTCAACTGATAGAGAATAATTAATGATAAGGTTTAAACATGAGGATTGACTAACTAACAATATTTTCTTTCTTTGACAAGATTTATATGCACCAAACTGAATGTATAGAAGAGTTAAATTGATTGAGTATCTGAGGAGTTATATAGAATTACCATAAAAAGTTGAAATGAGTAATATATAGAGAACAAATCAAATTGTTTGATTTAAATGTGGGAAATTTTTATGGTTTATGATATATAGGTTTATATAGAATTATTCAAAACTGGGAAATGGGATAAATTGTTTATCTAAAGACGTATAGTTTGGGTGTATAATAATTAAAGGAGTTAATGATGCACTGCTTAATATAATGGAGAATGTATATCTGTTTTAGACAGAGGAATTTAATAGAAGTAAGGGAAAAGGGACAGAGGGTGGGAAAGCTGTTGGAAGTCAACAAAAGGGGGGGAAAGGGAGGGGGTTAGAAACGAAAAATTAGGGGAAAATTGATTGTAATGTAAAAATAAAAATGTTCTAACCCAATAAAAAAATTTTCAAAAAAAAAAAAACATGTAACATCAGCATAACCCCTTTTAACTCTACAACTGGGTGGGTTAGACTGACCCACTTCCAAACCACCGAGAAGTAATCTTCACGGTAAGTGAATACAAATCTTCCTTTCTCCGGTGGTTTGAAAGTGGGTCAGTCTTGACTGACGGGATATACGTCTAGCAGTACTAATATGGGTGGGTACACAGTTACAAGGTGTGTTGTAGTACCCGTCTCCCAAACGCCGCCTCGGCCGAGGCCATTTTGTCAACTTTGTAATGCCTAGTAAAGGTATGTACTGACTTCCAAGTGGCTGCCTTGCAGATTCTATCTAAGGACAGAAAAGTTCTATATACTGCCGAAGTGGCCGCCCCTCTCAGAGAGTGTGCTGTGATTCCACCCGGGGGCTCCAGTTGTCTAGACCTATACACCAGTATAATACAGTCCCTAATCCATCTACTCAAAGTGGACGTAGTCACTTTTTGTCCCATTGTGCACTGTCTAAAGGAAATGAAGATATTATCCACCTTTCGAACATCCTTCGTTCTATCTATGTAATAGCTAAGCGCCCGTCTCACATCTAGCTTATGCCACTCCTTCTCTTTCTCATGTTTAGGATTGGGGCAGAAGGATGGCAGTACAATATCCTCCCCCCTGTAGAAGGTGGAGTTTACTTTCGGAATGAATGTTGGATCAGGTCTAAGCACCACTCTATCATTATGAAAAACACATAATTCTGGATTCACAGACAAGGCCCCAATCTCCGAGACCCTCCTAGCCGAGGTGATCCCCACCAAAAATAAGGTCTTAAAGGTCAGTTCTTTAAGAGGACATGTCGCCAATGGTTCAAAAGGTCCCTTAGTGAGAGCTTTCAATACAACATTCAGATTCCACGTAGGGAACCTATGAACTTGAGGTGGGTTGAGAAGTACGGTTCCTCGGAGGAACTGTTTAATATGTGGATGACTGGCAAAGGGCCTTCCCCGTATCGCAGAAATGGCTGCTGTCTGTCTTTTCAGGGTACTGGCACTGAGACCTTTATTCATTCCTTCCTGAAGAAAGCATAAGATTTCTTTCACCGGAGCTGTCAGGGGATCAACTTCCTTCTGATCGCACCATTTGTGAAATGTCTGCCACGTCCTGTTATAGCTTCTATTTGTGGACTTCTTTCTAGAAGCCAACATAGTTGTTATTACACTGTCCCCATATCCTAAGTCCGACAGTTGTTGGCGCTCAACCTCCACGCCATCAACTTCAGTGTTGCTGGATCTGGGTGTAACATCTTCCCTTGAAAGAGAAGATCTCCCCATTGCGGTAGGCTCCATGGCTCCATTATCGAAAGGCGCTTCAGTTCCTGAAACCACGGCCTCCTGGGCCAGAAGGGGGCAATCACTATCACCTCTGCCTGTTGCTGTATTACCTTCTGTAACACTCTGCCAAGTATTTTCACAGGTGGGAAAGCATACAGGAGAGCCCTTGGCCAGTCCAAGTTCAGTGCGTCGATTCCTAACGCCCCTTGATCCTTTTGTCTGGCCATGAATTTTGGAAGTTGCGCGTTTCTGCTTGAGGCAAATAGGTCTACTTCTGGTGTGCCGTACTTCAGACACATCAGACATTAGAACTTGAGATCATTGAATGAAAGTGATGGGCAGCAAATTCTGGACAGGAAAAAAGGAAATACTTCTTTATGCAACAAGTAATTAAAATGTGGGACTTGATGCCAGATAATGTTAATGATTCCTCATCCTCTTGGAGAAGAATGACAAGTGGAGTGCCTCAGGGATCAGTCCTGGGACCTGTTCTGTTCAACATTTTTATAAATGATTTGGATAAAGGAATAGAGGGAATGCTTATTAAATCTGTAGATGATATTTAATTGGGAGGGGTAGCAAATCCAGTAGAAGACAGAGTCAGGATACAGGACAATCTTGACAGGCTGGAAAACTAGGCTAAAAGAAATAAAATGAATTTCAACAGTAATAAATCCAAAGTTCTGCATTTAGGTAGGAAAAATCCAATGCATAATTATATGATGGAGGAGACTTCTCTTGGCAGTAGTACGGGCGAAAAGAATTTAGGGGTGTTGGTAGACCATACGCTGAACATGAGTCAGCAGTGTGATGTGGTAGCTAAAAAGGCAAATGCATAGTGTCCAGATCACACAAAGTGATCACTCTACTCTGCTTTGGTTCGATCTCACCAAGAGTACTGTGTTCAGTTTGGGGCACCACAATTCAAGAAGGATATAGACAAGCTAGAACATGTCCAGAGGAGGGCAATGAAGATGGTGAGGGGTCTGGAGACCAAGTCCTATGAGGAAAGGTTGAAGGTGTGTTTAGCCTGGAGATGACTGAGAGGTGATATGATAACCATCTTCAAGTACTTGAAGGGCTGTCATATAGAGGATGGCGTTGAGTTGTTTTCCACTGCCCCAGAAGGTTGCACCAGAACCAAATTAAATTAAATTGATTTAAATGATTTGATATAGGAAAGCTAACTAGATGCTCAGAGCTTGTTAAGTGCATGCCTATATCTAAATCAGGCCTGACCAGAGTCATCCGGAACCATTAGGGTTGCCAGCACCAGGTGCATTGCCCATGGTTCAAAAGGATTCTAACAAGCAGTATTTGCGAACAAAAAGATGCAGCTTTATTCAGCATATATGCAGCAAAACAATAACAATCCTCCACCCACCCAGTAACCTTTATAAGGAGTTTCAGCAAGCAGTCCTTCACACCAGGGTGCTTCATAGTTGCCAAGGCCTTCCCCTAATGTTGTCTTCTGGCACTGGTATTCAGAGGTTTACTGCCTCTAAATGTGGAGGTTTCTTTTAGCCACCATGGCTAGTAGCTACTGATATAATATCCTCTATGAATCTTTCTAAACTTATTTTAAAGTCGTACATGCTTGTGGCTGTCACTACATAGACTCACCTCTAGGGTCATCTAGTCTACCCTCCTGCACAATGCAGGAAATTCACAAATACCTCCCCCCCATACACCCAGTGACCCTTACTCCATGCCCAACGTATGGCAAAACACCATCAGGATCCCCAGTCAAACTGGACTGCGGATAATAGCTACTTGACCCCAAGGTGATGATTGGCCTTATCCTGGACATGTAATAAGGGGTCATGAGAACTAAGCACTGATGTTACCCTTCCTGCCCTCCGTCTCACGATCTGCTTAATTTCACAGAATCAGCACTGCTGTCAGATGGCCATCTAGCCTCTGCTTAAAAACCTCCAAAGAAGGAGAGGCCACCACCTCCAGAGGAAGCCTGTTCTACTGAGGGACCACTCTGTCAGGAAGTTCTTTCTAACGTTTAGCCGGAAACTGTTTGGGTTCTGGTCCAACCTTCCCAGCATCCCACACCCTGGGAAACTCTTACAGGATGACTCAGCCCAAACCCACCTTCCTGAATAGATATAAATTACCTGCTAACATCTTCTCCACACATTGACACTGAGAGATCTCTGTCTTTTGGTGCTACACCTCTGAAGATGCCAGTCACAGCTGCTGGTGAAACATCAGGAACTACAATGCCAAGATCATGGCCATACAGCCCAGAAAATCTACAACTAACGTTCTCTGGCTGTGAAAGCCTTAGACATTATATCTATGTAAAATTAGTGATTACAAGTTTCTTATACATCTTAATATCTTTTGGCCCTTCATCAATACATCTATCCTTGAATAATATTGCCAGACTCTATGAAGTTAGACATTCCTGCCATTCTTAGATACTCCCTTCACCTGGCCCTTGGTAAATTGTATAGCAGTAGGCATAGTTAGGCAGTAGGCAGTAAGCAGGCATAATTGTTTTTGAAAAGGCAGAGAAATCAAATGGCTAACAGGATGGGGGAGGGAGGAAATAATCCTAAACATGTCTACTCAGCTGTAAGTCCCATATTATTCAATAGTACTTACTCCTGCACCCTATGATTGAAGTCTTCCAGGCCTTTTATCAAGTTTGACCCTTTGCACACATACCCAGCTGCAGTTTTCCTCACAGCAACCAACCCGTCCAAGTGCCCTGATGAGGGTGGCAGAGATAGACCAGAGCCCAGGTAGCATTGCAAACCAAACCAAAATGCACACCCAACAGGTCTACTCAGAGGTAAATCCCATGTTATTCAATAGGAAATATCTTTAGAGCTGCAGCCTATGATTGAAGCTTGCACACTTCTCCTTCCAAATGTTTCCAAAGCCAAAAGGCAGGGAGGCGTCTCTTCTTGTGAAGACTCAATTGGCAGGGAGAGAATGCCATTGCCTGAGTAGCAATGGGGAAAAATGTACTGATGAGCATTGTGCACATTCTCCCTTCTCAAAAAAGTTAATTAATAACATAAGGGTTCTCTCCCTTTGGGAGTCAACTGGTGAATGTTGTTAAGGAAAACAAGATGCTGCTGCCAATGTGAGGTAAGAACCAAAATGAAACACAAAAACATTTTGGTGACAAGTTGCCATTATAATTTGGCTTCCTGGATTTGGTTCACCATTTTGGAAGCTGCTTTAACAAAACTAAACAGCAATTTCCCAGTGTATTTCTGGTTCGTTTGTTTTGTTTTGCATACCTCTACTCAAGCCATGTTTGTTTGTTTGTTTATAGTCCACCTTTCTCACTGAGACTTAAGGTGGATTACACAGTGAAAATCAATACAATCAATGGCTGGGACATCCAGTTCACAGTACAATAAGCTATGGATTGCAGAAATTTGAAAACAATCATGATTCTGAATACAGAGATGAAACTCTGCTGAAACAAAACATAAGTAATTTGACACAACATATTAAATGATACTACCCATTAGTAGAGATGGGCACGAACAGAAAAAAAAACCCCGAACATGATGTTCGTTGTTCGTTGCCATCCACGAACAGAGACTCACAAACAACCATGAACATGACCCTGTTCATGAACATGTTTGTGGTTGGCTATTCATAGGGGCCAGCAGGCTCTCCTCCAGCCATCATCCAAGTTTGGTCAAGATCCCTACTGCACCACTCTCAGAAACCTGACCTGAGCAGGCACCAGGAAAGGTACCAATAACAAATAATAGCTTGGCCCCAGAGCCTGGCAGCAGCCCTGGAACCTGAGGATGGTTAGATCCCTACCACACCACTCCCAGAAAACCTACCTGAGCAGGCAGCAGGAAAGGTACCAATAGTAAATAATAGCTTGGCCCCAGAGCCTGGCAGCGGCCCTGGAATGTGAAGGCGTAGATCCATATCCCACCACACACAAAGAAAATTCAAGCTCTAATGCACTCTTCCTGTCTCTCTATCACAATGCCAACAACAGCTGTCTCTCCCTCTCTACTGTCTGCAAAGACTAGCCAGAGCTGGGAGCCCCCCCCTCCCCCATGTTCTTTGCTCTCTTGTAACGAATTTGGAGCTCCACACTTGGAAGGAAGACCTGTCTATCAAGCTAAATTGGTTTTAGATTGGGGTTTCAAGGGCAACAGCAGGAGTTCAGACAGAGTTCAGACAATCCCTGCCTACGTTGCCAAGGGAATTGATTGCAGGTGCCAGACTGTCTGGCTTGACGAACAGCAACGAACGAGGCTTGCAATGACCACCTGTTGTTTTAGAATGGGGCCTCACGAACAGCTTGTTCTCAAACAGCAGATTGGGCTGTTTGTGGGGTTTTTTTGTTTGTATTGCTGTCTGTACCCATCTCTACCCATTAGTAGTATATCTACATCAGCAAACAGTACTTAGTAGTATAGTCTGCTGTCTATGATAGTGGAGTACAAAGAAAACAAACATTTTTGATGATGGTGATGCCAAATATCTACTCAATGCCACTCTCAAAAGACAAAATGGGAAGAGGGCAGAAGTCATGCCAATTCATTTGAAGTCATGTGTATTTTAAATAGCCAACAAATATTCAGAAGCAAAACAGAGGAAGGGCATACATGTTTCAAGCAATCACAGTATAGACAGAGACCTTAGAACTGATCTACTTATAAAACAGACATCATTGTATTCCCACAAAAACTTTATTCCATTCCCTTTTTGAGACATAACTTTAAAAACTGTCTGAACTTTTTTTACGTAAGAAAAGTTTACAATCACCAGAAAATATTCATGCAACAAAAAATAAGAGTTCTAAAATTTTATCTAAAGACAAAGATACTAAAACAACAGAGTGTTTTTTTTTAACTTTCATACAGAAGCATAAATGAAGATTACAATAGACAAAAAATCCACTCAGGACTAAAGCTTTTAAAATATTTTATTGTGCTTATGATTACAGGCTGAAGTGATTGATTTCCTCTATGACAGTATTTTAACTAGTGTGTCAAAATGTCGAATTTTAAAGCTTGATAAGACCAGAGTAATTTTAAAAAATAAAAAAGCAATGAATTCAAAGAAGCTCAGAATTTAATTAAGCAAAACATTGTATCAGTTAAGTCTAAATGGCAATATAAAATATTAAGGTAAAACATGTATTAGTGTGAGATTTGCATTTTTATGAAGTATGAATCACAAAGAATGAAAATGCTGCTAAATTTTGGTTAACTCCTTAAAAAAAACCTTGTTTCCATGGCAATGCTGAGAGTAAGTTTATATGGGATGTAAGATACAGGTTTTTTTCTTTTACAAAACAATTTACTGAGAACTGGCAGAATCATGGCCTCTTTTCAATTTTCTAATATGCTTGAGAGGCACAGAAAATAAGCCAGCTAAAGTCATTGGCAGGGAAAATGCAGTTGTTGAGTCCTTTTTGCTGTTTTTTTAGTTTGTGGTATGCTTTGAAATGAGTATGTTCACAAACAACTATCTCCCATAACAGTCTAATTGTCAGTCAGAGTTCATGTCTCTTTAATCAGTAGTCCTTGCACCTTTGGTTCAATTAAAGAAGCTTTTAACAACATTAACTCTTAGCATGGGGATCATCGGAAATTCTAGTAAAATGTTACCTGCAATACAAGCACTCAAATTTTCCTTTTTTGTTTCTCTAGGTCTAAACACCTGTTCAATTCTCTAATGAGTAATCAGGGTCTGAGGTTTTCTAGGCTACAAAACCTTGTTGTGGAAAAAAACCCTAGAAATCTAAAACCCAAATCAATACTGCATTACTCTCTCCACAGGCAAGAGCCGCTGGGTCAGGAAAATCATGAAAAATTCATAGCAAAGGTGGCCAAGTCATCCATAAGACAGAAAAAATAATGCTATATCTAAAGATCCCTTGAGCAATCGAAGACACTTTACAGATTTCACCGTGGATAAGTGCTGCTTTGTTTCATCGATGTACCTCAATACTGTTCCTATCTTATTTCTGACAGTAAATGAGGAATCTCATTGATCTATATTTACTATCTTTCTTATTTACTATAGCCACTTCTCAGCCTCTGCATTAGTCAGTCTTAGGACAATTATAAGTAATTGTTTTCTGCTGAAAGTAGAGGAATAATTCATCAGGGAGGCCTTTCCTAAGTGCATATTCCTCAGTAGCAACAGTTTAATTCCAACAGCCTAGAAAATGTTTCCAAAACCAATGTTTCCAATTCCATTTTTCACTTCATTTTCCAAGTGGGTAAGACAGTCTTCCTCACTTAAAAAAACTGAAGGTCTAAAGCATAAACAAGGATAATGCTAGCATAGTTTACAACAATGTTTGGGGCAAGAAGAGAGATTAGCTACAGCTATATAGGCCATTATGGATTTTCAGGTAGATTTTCCATTAAATGAATTTAAAGATGTCTACGGACAGCTCATTGGAAAATCAATTGTCTTGCTATATACACAAAAACAAACACAAAGTAGGAAACTTAACAGATCAGAAAAATGGCCATGATTATAATAGTGATGTTGTGAAAGAAATCCTTCATTATAGGGATTCATAGGAAGAGGTACTGTCTCTGGGTAGTCTGCAAGTAGAGAGATGAGAATCTCTTTACTCTCTGCTTACCCTCCAACTGCTAAAATAGATTAACTTTGATTAATCAGACAGTAAATAATTAGTATACTTTTGCCTAAAGTAATACCTGAGAGGAGTCAGAGCCTTTGACAGGAGAATTTTTTAACAGCTGTAGATGTTCCATTAAAGGAACTAATTTCTAAGAGGTGATCTCCAGATAGCATTGTAGTCTTGATTGAGGATGGAGGCAGTGATAGTTTCTTTCCACCAGAAACATTAAAGTACCTAAAACCTATTTATTTTATTTACTTTATTTATACATTGCCTTTGTTCTCAGTGGGTCCTGAAGCAGTGTACATTGTTCTTTGGCTTTTTTTTTTTGAAAAAAGAGGTGGAGGAACTCAGTGGAATGATACGAGCACGTGATGACATCACTTCTGAAAAGTGACATCATTTCACATGGCGTGGCCACCCCTGGGAGTGCTCCTGCAATTCAAATTCACTTGCTTCCCCACCCCAGGCTGATCTGGGCCTGATCCTGGCTGTTTGGGGCCTGTTTCGGCTGTTTCAGCCCAATTCAGGCCTGAAGCAGCCAGGATTGGGACACTGAGGGGTGGGAGAATGTTACCCCACCTGGCAGCAGCCCGATCCTGGCTGTTTCTTGCCCCAATCTGGCCGTTTTGGGCCCATTTTGGCCATTTTAGGCATGTTCCAGCACAATTTGGACCAGAAATGGCCAGGATTGGGCTACTGCCAGGTGGAGGGGTGTTCCCCCACCCGGCAGCGGCCTGTTTCAGGTCAATTCGAGCCTACTCCTGGTCGTTTCGGGCCCAAAATGGCCAGAAGCAGAGAAGGCAGTTTTGAGAACTGCCAGAACACTATTCTGGAGTGTTCCAGCAGAAAAAAGCCCTGCTGCAATTTATCCTCACACCAGTGATATAGATTAGGCTGTGATGGTGTAACTGGCCCAAATGGCTTCATGTCGGGGTGGGAGTTCAAACCCGGGTCTCCCAGATCCTAGTCTGATGCTAGCCATGAAACTACACTGGCTCTATTTATACATAAGTGCACTAAAGTGAGCCTTATTTCACACCACCTTTCTGCTCTGATTTTCCAACACTTTGCTCCTCCAAGTTTTATGTTCTCAACCTCCCAGTGACTCTCACAGGATTGTTGTGAGGGGTTAAAAGGAAGGCGGGGAGAATGATGTAAGCTGCTTTGATCCCCCACTGGGGAGAAAGGCAGGATCTAAATGAAGTTAAATAAATAAATAGCTCTGACTTCTCTTTCTTTCTGCGAATGAGCCTGGAATTCTATTCCAGGACACTTACGTGGCATCATCTCTTTTTTCCAAATTCCCCCCTCATAATTTACCCATTCCACAAAGTGTTTAAGCCTTTATTCCTCAACCCAATCAAAATGCAATAAAACCTGTATTAAGTGGCACCCTTGGGAAATTGAGTTTGCTAGTTAATCAAACAATACTTTTACTGGGCTGCAGCTGAGCAAGTCAGGTGACTACTTACTGCCTAAATCACTGGGTTGACTTGTAGCCAAGTGGTGCCCACCCAAGCTGCTGTTTCACGTACCTACTGCTCCATCTACTGCCTTTAAAAGGCAGGACTCTTTTAGACAGCGGAATTCTGTGAACCCACTGAGCTTCGGCATGGTATATTTTAAAAATACTTAAAAGTAGAATTATCATGTTATTGAAGACCCCTCTCTATCACTCATTTAAAGTCTGTTCCATTTATTTAAAAATTAGCTTCCAAACAAGCATGCATGGGATCGTACCCAAAATATGTACCCCCCCCCCAAAAAAAACCCTGGCCTGATTTATTATTTGAACAGCATTTTTACACACTGTGGCTAAAAATAAGTTTCAAAATGTAAATGGTCGTATCTGGAGACAGTAATGACATAACAATTCAACACTAATACATCCTTTGCTTGGGAAACATTTGCATATATTAAAATATGTGCAATTGCTCCTGATAATACTAATTTGCAATCAGTATTTTTACAGTTACCTCCAAGTTTTTCAGTTCAGCAATAGTGCTTAAGAGTGTTTAACTTCTTAAGGTTCTGGCATGAATATATCACTGGTTAGAAAACTGAACAAGTCTAGAAGTCTTTTTGATAAAAACAGTATTACACTTACATGTAACTGTTGTTCATCTAGGTCTTCCGTGCAGGCACACATGGGGACGGCGCATGCACAGACCTGCTGAATTTAGAGATTTTTCTACCTAAATACCACTAGGGGGGCTCCCACCCCTCAGCGCGCATACACAGCCGTCTTTCCTGCCGAAAATGGCACCTTAAGTAGGCAGAGCGCCCCCACAACCCTCAGTCCTCTTTTGCCGCCATGCTCACAGGTAAGTCAAGGCAGCAGCGGGGAAGGAGTGAGGGTATGTGTGCCTGCACGAAAGACCTAGATGAATAACATTTACAGGTATGTGCAACACTGTTTTTCATTGTTGGTCTTCCTGTGCAGTCCCACATGGGAGATTAACAAGCTTAATTACCTGGGTGGCCGATGAAACATCTTTACAGGAAAATAGACTGGAGGACTGCTGTGCCCACCGACGATTCTCTTCTGTCCAGGATGTCCAGGGCATAGTTCTTCACAAAGGAGTCAGCAGAAGCCCAAGTTGCAGTCTTGCAGATATCAGGAAGCAGAACACCCTTCAACAGCAGTAGCAGACAAGGCTTGCAACCTAGTGGAGTGAGCATGAATCTCCAAAGGACAAGGTTAGTTCGCTGCCTTGTAACAAAGTAAAATTGCTTGAACAACCCACCTAGCTAAGGTCTGAGGGCTGGCCCCCTTGCCCTTCTTGGAGCCCGAGAAACAAACAAAGAGCTGAGAATCCGCTCTAAATGGCTTTGTCCTGTCTAGGTAAAACAACAGTGCCCTCCTCACATCCAGAGAATGAAGCGCTTTCTCAGATTCCGTGGAGTGACCCTTGAAGAATACGGGTACAACTATCTCCTGAGCCAAATGGAACCTAGATACCACCTTGGGCAAGAAACTAATTTTAGGCCTGAACACTACCTTTTCAGGGTGGACCTTTAAATAAGGAGGATCTGCATAGAGGGTGGCCAGCTCCCCCAACCTCCTCGCAGATGTGATCGCTACCAGGAACGCTACCTTCATAGACAGATAGCAGAGGTGACACGCCGCTAAAGGCTCAAAAGGGTTTGCAATCAACTTGGCCAAAACTAAAGTAAGGACCATTGGAGCACTATTGCCGTAACTGGGGGGAACAAGTTATTTAGGTCCTTCAAAAATAATTTTGAAACTGGATGAGAGAAAACTGTCTTCTTGTCGATATGAAGGTGAAAGGCCGAAATAGTAGCTAGGTAAACCTTCTAGGCAAGTGGAAAGTGTCAGGGCCACCTGTCTGGACACATCCTCAGCCAAATAGCCAGTGATGAGCCAATAATCTAAATACGGATAGATGCAGCAATCTCTGGTCTGCAGGTAAGCCGCTGCCACTGCCATGCATTTTGTGAACACTCGGGGTGCAGTGGATAGGCCAAAGGGGAGAATGCAATACTGAAAAATGTGGCCATTATAGGAGAACCGCAGATACATTTTGTGTTCTGGGAAAATGGAAATATGAAAGTAAGTGTCCTTAAGGTCTATGACCACAAACCACGACCAGAGGGGAACAAGTTTCATGACCATCTGGAGTGTGGTCATCCTGAACTTGCGCACCATTACAGATATATTCAGAGCATGGAAGTCTTAAGATGGGACGGAAGCCTCCGTCCTTCTTTTCTACCACAAACAGCCACGAATAGAACCCCTATTTAAATGAGGGTTCCACCACTTTCTCGATAGCCCCTTTAGCCAAGAGGGCATCCAACTCTGCTTGAGCCCCAGAGTGAGACATGGAATCAGAAGAAGGAGGGAGCCTCAAAGACAAAAATTCAATTTTATAACCAAAATATATTACATCCAACACCCAACTTTCAGACATGATTTTACACCAACTAGAATAAAACAAACTCAACCTGTCCCCAAACATGGGGTCTGAACCCTGTAATAGTCAGAACTGTTTTTGAATAGGTTGTTGATCTCTAGAGGGCTGTTTTGTGATGCCTGCTTGTTCCTATGTCTCTGCCTCTTTCTAGAAAAAGAGGAGTGGGAACTCTGGTAAGGGTGCTGCGATTGTTGGGCATACCCCTGGTAAGGCTGGAAACGCTGGTAACATCCCCTCAGATAGAACGTATACTGCTGTTTCCCAGAGGACTGATGTTGGAGAAATACTCCATAAGATTTGGCAATAAGTCTGTCCTTTCTTTTCTGTGACAGATATCCATCCGTTTTATCGGAGAACAGGGTTTTCCCCTCAAAGGGAAGATCCTCCACCCTGTTCCTAGTGTCTGTGGGCAACACCATGGCACAAAGCCATGCATGTCTCCACAGGACCACCGCAGAAAGGAGGCCCCTGGAATAAGTATCTGCCACATTACAACTCACACTAATCTGGTGGCAGGAGAGCCGAGTCGCCTCTTCCTGACTCATCTTCAGGACAGCCTGCTGATCCACAGAAAGCTTAGGCACAAAGGAAGCATCCTTAGTCCAAAGTAGCAGCTGGTAGACCGGTATCATTGCTGAATAATTAGCTATTTTAATATTCAGTGCTGCGGAGGTGTAGAACTTCCTGCCCATGGCATCAATTTTCTTCCCCTCCTGATCCGAGGGGGTGGTGTGTGGACCTTGTCCAGGCCGCATCTGCATCTCTTCCGTCACTAGTGAAGACGGCGGAGGATGTAGCAAAAGGTACAGGCAGATATCATCCTTTGTCCTATATAAGCCTTCACACTTCCTGTTGGTTGGTGGAGTGGAAGAAGGCTTGAGATTTAAGTTAGTCAAGAGGTCAACAAACCCTTCAATGACTGGCAGGGACACATGGTTGGCAGACCCTGCTTCAGGATCTTATCTGTAGATTTCTGCTCCCAAGAGGAGACATCAATCACCAGGGCCCTGACCATGCGACCCAACAGTTCTGTGTAGGTGTGAAAATCCTCAGTTAGAGAGGTGTCATCCAGAGCCCCAACTGCCCCTTCCGGTTACAGTTCCGATGGTGGTCTAGTGCTGCGGGATGCCAAGTACGGGTCATCCCCTGTAACTCCCACAGACAGCTGGTATGCCATTCAAGTACTCGAAAACGAATGCCTGCCCATGTGCGGGGAGGGAGAACAGCTCCTTGAAAAAACGTCTGTATAAAAGGCCCGACCCATCTCTGGCTCATAGAGGCATGCCTTCCTGCAATGGCTCTGACAGTAATGCCCTTTCCTGGGGTAAGCATAGGTGTCTACCTTCCTTCTAGGCAGTTTGCCCTCTTTGACAGATGAACAGGTCACCCAGGATCTCAGCGAGGGGGGTATGGAGCCCCTCAGAGTCGCAGGCTTGTCTAGCAGAATTACCTCCTCCTCTATCCACTCCCTGGAGGACAGTGAAGCGCTCCAGTCTGAGGGATGACAGTTGACCCCCTTGCACCTCTTCGTTGGAGGTGAGGATTCGGAACCATCAATGGCAGCAGTCTGCTCCAGCATAGGTGTTCTCTCCGCAGTCTTAAGTTTCTTCTTTTTCTTAGGGTCCGATGCAGCGGGGGATTCGTGCATCGGTGCCGTGGAGCAGTCACCCAGCTCTGAAGGTTTCTCTGACCAGATCCGAGGTGACAAAGCTGTCCAACTCCAAGAAGACCAGGGAGGACCCAAAGGTAAGCCAGTCCCTACCACAGCACTTGAAGGGGTACGACTCCGTGGGGTTTTAGACCCAGATGATGTCGGATCTGAAGAGGCACTTGGATCTGAAGGCTTCCGACCGACATCGACCCTTGGATCCAAAGATGGTTCCGATGGAGCTCTTGACACCATCTGTGCCAGGGAAGGGCGAGAACACAAGGTCTTGTATCCGCTAGGAACGGGATCTGGCTGGTCAAAGCGGGCACTTTAGCCTTTGTCGGAGGGTCAGTAGCAGCCATGGCCTTCTTCCACAACCAGGCATGCAGTCTATCTGTCCTTTCGGCCCTTGCCTTAGGAGTAAACACGCAACAGTCCTTGCAAGCTTGGGTGTTGTGAGTCTCGCCCAGACAAAAAAGACAGAATGCCCATCAGATCCTGTCATTTTTCCTTTACAGGACACACACTGTTTAAATAGAGCCTTCTCCGACATGACAAAGGATACAAAAATGAAGCTGAAGACGAGTACTTAACTGGTAAGTCGAAGCTAGACCCTCCTATACTGCTGGCAAAAGAGGAACTGAGGGTTGTGGGGACTCTCCGCCTACTTAAGGTGCTGTTTTCGGTGAGAAAGACAGCTGTGCATGCACGCTAAGGGGCGTGAATGCCCCCTAGTGGTATTTAGCTAGAAAAATCTCTGGATTTGGCAGGCCTGTGCAGGCGCAGTCCCCGTGTGGGACTGCACAGGAAGACCGATGATGAACAGTTGTTTTACTAAAAATGCTGAAATATTTTAATATAATTCTTGTTAGACTTAATCTTAATTTATCAGTTTAATAAACTGTATTATTTTTCATAAAGCATATTCTGCTGACGCTTCTGAATTTGCATTTTCATTAGATTTAGCATTCAAGACCTAATGCCATAAATTTGTTTTGAAATTCTTTAATTCCCTTGAGAGTTCCAACATATTGAATGCTATTTGCTTTGTATTATGTTGGCAGAAAACTGCAGTGAAAATGCTGTCAATATATATTCATAGCTAATGTTGTTAACTAAAAGCAATATTGTTTTTCCATTGTAAGCTGTCATAAATGTTTGGCACCCTGTTGTGTAATCCAAAAATGTCAAAGAAGGGAACGATTTTTTTGAAAAGAAAACTATAGTGATACCGTGTCAAGCTTTCAGCATTAAAATACATCCCTTTTGTACAAACACATTTTACCAAGAAAACAAAAGCCTTTTCACACTACTTTAAAGTTAGAATATTGCATGTTTATGCATACTAGTATACTTTAAAACATGCAATATGACAGCAGGGTAAAAATTCAACTACCATGTCTACTGTTATGACCTTTACTTTTTCTAGGGTAGATTTTGCCTTTAATCTTTCCCTTAACACCCTCTGGGTAGTTTGCTGCCACCAGGAATATTATATTCCAAGATATTTTATTTAAGTTTTCCCTTTTGTAACGTGCTTAAGCGTCAGGCTCCTTCGTGGTTCTATGTGGCTCTGAGGATAAGAATGGGATATAGCAATGACAGCTACTCTGGGATATAATAAAAACAAAATAAACTTTTATTTTTTAAAGAAGTGTATCGGTTTCATAAAAGTAGTTCTCGGGTCTTAAAATTACTTCATTTAAACTCATTCACACAGATCTCTTCTAAGGCTTCACACACAGTTTGCCTCTTTCTCTGCTTCAATATTTCTCTCACAGAAATGCTTAAAACTCCTCAGGCTGCACACAGCTTGCCTGCTTTCCTCTGACTATTATTCACAGAAATATTAAACCTGCTCAGGCAGCACACAGCTGGCCTCTCTTTCCCTGACTGAGTGTTCTTTCACAAACATTCTCAGTTCAGGTTCCACACAGGTTATATTTCTCTCATAAATACTTCAACATACTCAGGCAGCACACAGCTAGCCTGCTTTCTTCTGACTGAAACTTTTTCTCCCCACTATCAATCTAAACTGCATTCACTCCGCCCACACTCTCAGTCATCAACCAATCATATCGCTCACTCTTCCCTCTCTCACTCCCACTCTTCACCTATCTCACACCAAGCATTTAAAGACACATGCACACATTTACTTGAAATCATTACACCTACCATTACAATATTTTTTTAAAATGGCAAGGTATTTTACAGTTATAAATAATGTGTATTTTATGAAAATAGTATTATACTTTTGGGGACTGAAAACTGTACGTCTAATGATTCAAGGAACATGCACCCCTAAAAGTAGAAGTTGTACTTTCTGTCCATCTCTTAATGTTTTATGAAACATAAACAAAATATTATTTCAAAATTTATTGCTTTCTAGTCCAATATCTTCCTTTATCATCTGTTATTTTTTTGTAATTGAATGACCTAGTCCAAATATAGTAAGGAGCCTAGGAAGCATATTGGACTAAAAAGTAATTTTTACTTTCCCAAAAGAGACATCCTAGGCTGCTGTTTTAAATCAGAAGTACTCATTTATACCAACAATGGATGCCTTCTATAATAGGTTTAAATACTTTAAGACATAGCTTTGTTAATTCTGTCTCTTAAAGATCAGGAAGAACTTGATAGTAAGGCACTTATGGCTAGGGGTATGCACCAAGAAAAAAAATTGGCTTAATTCAAATCTGGCATTTAAGAATATGATAAATATTTGGCATTCCTGATATCCGAGTCAGATTCTTGATTTTGATTTAACTGGGAATACTGAATATATTTGGCAATTACTCCCTATGGGGAAAATTACCAAGCAGGGGGCATTTTTCAAGCAAACTCCACCAAATTTGCAGGGAGCCTAGTACTTCCTGTCCACTAAAGACCCTCCAAGTTTCAGGAAGATTGGACCTGGGGTCTAGTTCTATGGGCCCCTGAACAAGGTGCTCCCAGCCATTCAGTATTCTCCAATGGGAGAAACATTTCCAAGGCTTTTCAGGAAAAGCAAAAGGGCAATCTCTGGCCAAATGCCCCTTTCCAGTGCAAGTACCAATGCAAGGTGAATCAGTAAAGCTTGACAGAACCAAACTGAAGCAAAGGAATCCTGCCAGAAGTAAACTGAAGCAAGGGGACCAACATCACACAAGCGAATCCCACCACAACCAAAGCAAAGGGAAATAGCATCATACCAGAGAATCCTACTAGAAACAATGTCATAACAGAGAATACCAGCAGAACCCATGTCGACCAAGAGAATCTTAAGAGAACCAAAATGAAGCAAGGAAGGACACTGTTGCAAGCCCAACAGAACCAGCATTACTCAAAGAGCCTGGGGTGGCAGAACCCAGAGCCAGTGCAAGCACAACAGAACCTACCCCAAACTATAGAATCCCAGCTGAACCAATGTCAAAAAATCAAACTGAACCAAATTGATGCAAGGAAGGACATTGCTGCAAGCCAACCAGAACCAATAACTATCTTGAAACCATTACCAGACAAGTCTGGGAAGCCTGCAAAGAGGGAAAACCTAACTCATTCACTCACTCCCCCACCCTCCTGCCTCAGACCCCCCTCCCCAAGTGGGGGGAATTGGGGGCAGAAAAGAGCTTGCAAAAGCAGACAGCTAGCTTTTAAAAGGCTAGAACTGTATTTGTCAGTTAAACCCAAATATATTCAGCTTTGATTTAATCAATATCCCAACTTTATTTAGGATTCTCTAATGTTATTCGGTATATCCAGATAATACCAAATTGGCAGCTATTCAGTATATATTTGGTATACTGAATCACACATCCCTACTTATGGCTGCTGCCTGCATAAACCCAATCTTTTGACTTCAAGCTTTGTCTTCAAATCCTAATTAAGAGTAAATCTCAGTTAATGTTGAATATCACTGTCAGTTTAATCCTTACACTTGAAGTCTATGTTCGTTGAGTGTTTTCTGTTCATTGAACAAGCATGGGAACTGCACATGCACAGGCCTGCAGCAGATGTTCCAAAAATTCTTGACAAAACAAGGGGTTTTTTCCTACCCTTTAACGCAGTTCTCACCAACAGCACCTATATTATTATTATTATTATTATTATTATTATTATTATTATTATTATTATTATTATTGATGGTTGTTGTGGGTTTTCCGGGCTGTATTGCCGTGGTCTTGGCATTGTAGTTCCTGACGTTTCGCCAGCAGCTGTGGCTGGCATCTTCAGAGGCGTAGCACCAAAAGACAGAGATCTCTCAGTGTCACAGTGTGGAAAAGATGTAGGTCATTTGTATCTACTCAGGAGGGGTGGGGTTGAGCTGAGTCATCCTGTAAGAGTTTCCCAGGGTGTGGAATGCTAATGGCGGGAGGCTTCACTGTATCCTGAGGAGGTTCTTTTGCATATGGATTGGTACTTGATGTGCTAATCTTCTCTGCAGGGCTATTGTCAAGGATAGAATGTTTTGTTAGCCTGGTGTTTTTCAGAACTGGCAACCATGCTCGGTTCATTCTTAAGGCTTCTTCTTTCCTGTTGAAGTTTTGCTTATGCTTGTGAATTTCAATGGCTTCCCTGTGCAGTCTGACAAAGTAGTTGGAAGTGTTGTCCAGTATTTTGGTGTCCTGGAATAAGATACTGTGCCCTGTTTGAGTTAGGCTATGTTCAGCCACTGCTGATTTTTCAGGTTGTCCAAGTCTGCAGTGTCTTTCATGTTCTTTTATTCTTGTCTGGATGCTACGCTTTGTGGTCCCGATGTAAACTTGTCCACAGCTGCAGGGTATACGGTATACTCCTGCAGAGGTTAGGGGGTATCTACTGTCTTTTGCTGATCGTAGCATCTGTTGTATTTTTCGGGTGGGTCTGAATACTGCTTGAAGGTTATGCTTTTTCATAAGCTTTCCCATCTGATCAGTAATTCCTTTGATATATGGCAAAAACACTTTTCCTGTGGGAGACTGTTTTTCTTTGGTTGTTTGCTTCATCCTGGGTTTGATTGCTCTTCGGATTTCATTTCTGGAGTAGCCATTTGCCTGAAGTGCGTGGTTTAGATGATTAATTTCCTCATTTAGCAAGTGCGGCTCACATATCCGTCTTGCACGATCCACTAATGTTTTCATTATGCCTCTTTTCTGTCGGGGATGGTGATTGGAGTTTTTGTGTAGGTACCGATCAGTGTGAGTTGGTTTCCTGTAGACCTTGTGACCTAACTGAAAGTTTGCTTTGCGGATGACCCAGGTATCCAGGAATGGGAGTTTTCCCTCGATTTCTTTCTCCATGGTGAATTGTATGTTCAGGTGGATGTTGTTGACATGATTCAAAAACCCCATCAATTCTTCCTCCCCATGGCTCCAAATGATAAATATATCATCCACAAACCGGAACCATACACTAGGTTTGTGGGGTGCTGATTCTAGAGCTGTTTTTTCAAAATGTTCCATGTAGAAGTTTGCTATAACTGGGCTGAGTGGGCTCCCCATGGCCACCCCATCCATCTGTTCATAGAATTCGTTGTCCCATTGGAAGTAACTGGTTGTCAGGCAATGGTGGAATAAGGCTGTTACATCCTCTGGGAAAATCTGATTAATAAGTGCAATAGTGTCTTTTACTGGAACCTTGGTAAACAGGGATACAACATCAAAACTGACAAGTATGTCTTGTGGATTGAGTTTCAGAGAACTGATTTTGTTGATGAAATCTGCTGAATCTTTGATGTAAGATGAGGTTTTCCCGATGTGGTCCTGCAGGAGATCTGCCAGATGTCTAGCTAATTCATATGTCGGTGAACCAATGGCACTCACAATGGGTCGGAGTGGGACTGAATCCTTATGTATTTTGGGGAGTCCATATAGTCTAGGTGGCTGTGCTTCAGTCTTGCATAGTTTTCTGTGCGTGTCGGGATGTAGTGAGGAATTCTTGATCAGCGCATTTGTTAGCCTGGTGATTTTGCAAGTGGGATCTCGCTTTAGTTTTTTGTAGGTGGAGGGGTCCAGGAGTTCCTTAATCTTCTTTTTGTATTCCTCTGTTTTCATGATCACTGTAGCATTGCCTTTATCAGCTGGTAGAATGATGATGTCTGGATCTGCATTGAGGGTCTTGATGGCATTTTTCTCTTTGCGTGTTATATTGCTGGTGGGAAGCTTTGCCTTTCGTAGAATCCTGGCTGTCTCTCCTCTTATTTCCTCAGCTTCCTCTTCAGGTAGATGCCATATATCAAAGGAATTACTGATCAGATGGGAAAGCTTATGAAAAAGCATAACCTTCAAGCAGTATTCAGACCCACCCGAAAAATACAACAGATGCTACGATCAGCAAAAGACAGTAGAGACCCCCTCACCTCTGCAGGAGTATACCGTATACCCTGCAGCTGTGGACAAGTTTACATCGGGACCACAAAGCGTAGCATCGAGACAAGAATAAAAGAACATGAAAGACACTGCAGACTTGGACAACCTGAAAAATCAGCAGTGGCTGAACATAGCCTAACTCAAACAGGGCACAGTATCTTATTCCAGGACACCAAAATACTGGACAACACTTCCAACTACTTTGTCAGACTGCACAGGGAAGCCATTGAAATTCACAAGCATAAGCAAAACTTCAACAGGAAAGAAGAAACCTTAAGAATGAACCGAGCATGGTTGCCAGTTCTGAAAAACACCAGGCTAACAAAACATTCTATCCTTGACAATAGCCCTGCAGAGAAGATTAGCACATCAAGTACCAATCCATATGCAAAAGAACCTCCTCAGGATACAGTGAAGCCTCCCGCCATTAGCATTCCACACCCTGGGAAACTCTTACAGGATGACTCAGCTCAACCCCACCCCTCCTGAGTAGATACAAATGACCTACATCTTTTCCACACTGTGACACTGAGAGATCTCTGTCTTTTGGTGCTACACCTCTGAAGATGCCACCCACAGCTGCTGGCGAAACGTCAGGAACTACAATGCCAAGACCATGGCAATACAGCCCGGAAAACCCACAACAACCATCGTTCTCCGGCCGTGAAAGCCTTCGACAATACATTATTATTATTATTATTATTATTATTAAACTTCTAGACCGCCCTCCCCGTCAGACTGGCTCAGGGTTGTGTAACAACATACGGTGTAACAACATATGCTAAAGATTAAAAACAATAAAAAACATTATAAAACATTAAAACAGTATTCCAAATCCAATAAAATTGGCGGATATAAATATTAAAATACAGCATTTTAGATGCAGGGCTTGGCTCTTGCATCATGCCCTGTGTCACATTTATGAGCTCTTGCATGGGTGGTGGATGGTCTTCAGTGGTATGGCCAGCGAGAGGACAGCCTAGCCCCCACCAAATGCCTAGTGGAACATCTCCGTCTTGCAGGCCCGGCGGAAAGATAACAAATCCTGCCGGGCCCTAGTTTCCTCAGACAGAGAGTTCCACCAGGTCGGAGCCAGGACTGAAAAGGCCCTGGCTCTGGTAGAGGCCAGGCAGACCTCCCTGGGGCCAGGGACCATCAGCAAGTGCTTATTGGCTGATTGAAGCGACCTCCGGGGAACATATGGGGAGAGGCGGTCCCGAAGGTATGCTGGGCCCAGTCTGCATAGGGCTTTATAGGTCAGCACCAGAACCTTGAACCGGACCTGGTACTCAACCAGTAACCAGTGCAGCTGATCCATATAAAGGATGGGAGAGCACCTTCCTCCTTCAGTTCATTGAAGCTGCAGAGAGGATCTAAACATATGCATTTGGGGGCTATTTTGTTCTGTAGTGGGAGGAAAAGTTGCACTTTATGACAGAAATCTCTCTTGTTCATTATTGTGCTTTCTGTTCAGTTCCACATGGGAACTATGTATATGCAGGCCTGCCATGGACTTCCCAAAGCTATTGACAGTACGAGTTGCTTTCCGACCTCTTAGCATGGTTCCTGCCAATGGCATCTATATAAGAGGTGGAAGAGAACTTTCCTCCCTCAGTTCACTGGAGAGAGGATCTAAACAAAAGCCCAGAGAGCTCAGAGCACGCATGGAGAATGTTTGATGACACCGAAAAACATTCAATGAACATCAGTCATAGGTAAATGCAAACATGTTTTCATTGTCATGTCTTCTGTGCAGACCCACATGGGAGACTGGTAAGCTAACTTACCAAAGAAGGTGCATGTGAAGCTCTTAGAGAAATAGGCTGTGGAAGATTGCTTTGCCTATGACAGAATCTCTCATAGAGTCTACATTAGCAGAATAGTGCTTGATGAATATAGACAGGCGGGCTGCTCTGCAAACATTCAGCAGAGACAATCCACTTAGAAAAGCAGAAAAGGAAGCCTGGGCCCTGATGTAATGGGCCAAAATACCCAGAAAGCATTCAACATTGGTCTCTACATAGCATTTACAAATGATGACCACAGTACATAAGATGTTATCTGGGCAGAAACTCTGCAACCTTTCATGGTCCCCCGGAAAGCAATAAAGAGGTTTCTAGCCTTCCTAAATGGTTTTGTTCAAACAGAAATAGAGGGCATGCTTAACATTTAAGATGTGTAAGGCCCTCTCTGAGTTGTCTTTGGGAAAGAAGACTAGTAGAACGAAGTATTGATTAAGAAGAAAAGAGGACATTGCATTAGGTAAGAATAGCAGAGTTAGCCATAAAACCTGTCTATCCTTGTAAAGATTGAGGAAGGGAGGATCAGCCCTGAGTGCATAGATCTTGCTCATTCTTCTGGCAGAAGTGATGGCAATTTAAAAAAGCAGTTTTAACTATGAGGCCTGCATAGAGCAAGTAGCCAAGGGTTCAAAGAGCCCAGTGAAAAATAGGGAAAGGCTCCATTGTAGAGTGGTTAGCCAAACCCTTAAGGCAGGTGTTGGAATCAGTGTTTGCAAAGATAAATTTCCCTACAATAGGGGCATGAATTGGAGTGAGAATTGATTTCTTGTGGTTTAGTGGAAGGACTAAATCCTGAAGGGGGTGGGAAAGATCAGACTCAAGTGTAAGGTCAACACTTCTTTGGGTAGAGTTGTACTAGCCAATCATCTAAATAAGAAATATGTTACACTCCTATTCCCTCAGACAGGCAACAACTATTGTTAAAACCTTTATGAAAACCGTTGAGGCGGAAGACTGTAGGGCAGAAGAATACAGCATATTGGGGTAGTGTGTCCACATTGAAAACCTAGGCTGGGTTTGAGAGGTAGAATGAGGAGGCTTGTGTTCTGACTGAAACTGCTTCCCAGAATATCTATGGTCTCTGATGAGGACAGTTTTGCCATGAGAAACCCCTTTGTCTATAAGGTTTAAGATAGAGGGGAGTAATCCCTAAGGATCTGGCCCATAACATGGTCACTTTTGATTTTTTTTTCCAGAGCTGGGTCTCTAGTGGTGCTGAACAGATGGAGATGCTAAACAATTCTCTGAAGAATATTATTCTTTACAGAGTTCACTCGAATAGGTAAAAACCATTGATTTAGTGCAGACTTGCAGAACATATCTCTAGATATGGCCTTGCTTGTCTTCATTTTCCTTTGTGCACCACGTGAGCTGTCACCCATTTCTTGCTACATCTCCCAAAAGATTTCAGTGCTACCTTTCTGACAGAGCATGACACTCAAGGCAACTTATACATTCTTGAAAACAATAAAATCAGCATTAAAGAGGAAAATAAACACTTAAAAATAAGCAAATACAAACGATCCAAGAGCTAAAATCAAAACAGCCATAACACTCATGAGCAGTATAAAGAATGGTATGGGAATGAAAGAAATAAAGAGTTTAACTCCAAAATGTTAGGTAAAAAAGCGTTAATTAATATGGTACCTAACATTTGACAAAAGCCCTCTCCAGTCATTATAGTTTTGGCACTCCAACTTCATTTAACAGAAGAGTACTTGACATGCAATCCTCTTGCATAGTCACCATTTTGTACACACAGGGCAACACATGTATTTTCCAGATTTAGGTACATGTAACTGGAAACCCAGATTACATGGGTGCAGGAGTTTGTGAGTGCTGAAGCTGGAAAATACATGCATAGGCCTATTCACACTGCATAGCAACTGTATGTAATGGGAGGGTCATTGGTAGCATACTCTCCCATTATGCAAGCAACTGTATGTAATGGGAGGGTCATTGGTAGCATACTCTCCCATTATGCAAGGTTGGGGCACAAAAACTGTAATCACTGAAAAGGGAAGGAATGCGAGGTGAGGGGAAGGCGTGCGAGGAACCACCAGCACAGCTTCTTCAGTTGAAGCCCGACGAGGTGACCAAGAACGCCGACGCTTAGCCTTCTTCAGTTTCTTGGAAGGAGGCTCAGAAGAGGCCCTCGGAACCGAAGCCCTTTCGGTAGTTGGCCTCTTGCTCGACTTCGACCTTGGATCTGATACCTTCCTGGGGGTCGACTTCCAAGCGGCAAGCTGATGTCTCGGTGCCTCAACAGTCGTCGGTTCCGCTGATGGCCTCGGCTCCGCGATCTTCGGTTCCGACGCCTTCGGATCCAATCGAGCCGATGAAACGCTTTGGGGCGGTCTCACCGACCCCTGCGCTTTAGAGGCCACCCTCGACGCCGCAGCACTCGTCGGCCGAGATTTCAACACCGACTTTGCTGATGCCACTGAGCCTGCTCTTGAATGCCGTTCAGCAGAGGGGCTAGGGCTGGCCTTGGGGGATGGCAATGGAGTACCCTCGGACATTACTTTCCGCCACAAGAAGGAGTTCAGTCGGGCTTGACGCTCCTGCCGGGCCTTGTGGGTAAACTTTTGGCAAATGCTGCATGCCGTAACGTTGTGGGTCTCCCCCAGGCAAAACAAACACAGATCATGGCCATCGGTCTGGGCCATTTTTGTGTGGCACTGAATACAGTGCTTAAACAAGGCCTTAGAAGCCATCATAGGGTCAGGCAAAAGGCATCATCAAACAGTCCGAGCTGATAATTACCGAGTCCAGTCAAGATCCAAATCAGTCAGAAGAAGAGAAGTCCAAAGTCCGAAGTCAAAGCCAAAGAACCAGATCAATCACAAATATCACTAAAACACGGAGCTGCGAAGCAGACGTTCTCTCCAAGCGGCGGCAAGAAGAGAACTGAGGGAAGGGGCCGTTGGTCGCTGGAAGGACATGTGACCGTTTGGGCAGGAAAACGGTCGCTGAGGCACGCGACAAACGGCCCCTTCGGAGCTATGGAAGCGATAAAGAATTCTCCGGCGGCTGGCCTGCGCCTGCGCAGTCCCCATGTGTGGAGGCACAGAAGAACGAAGATGAACATGAAGAGCTAACAACTAATTTCTGCTTAAAGATCATTCACTTATTTATTGGAACTTTTTCCCTTAAGGGACCCAAAGTGACTTACAGAAAATTCTAAACTACAAAAATGTTTAAACAAATAAGACAAAGAAAAGACAAACATATCTAGATTTTTCCTGGTTCATCAAGCTGCCAACAACAGTCCATCATGGTTTGAGCCAAAGGCCTCCTGCCTCTGGCCTCTACCATTCTAAGTATCTATAAGCAGAGAAAAACAAGCTCAGCCAAGATGGAACTCAGCTGCTACTAGCTTGCTGCCAATGAGCCAGCAGGGTCTTCCTTACTTGGATAATAATGAATATGAATCAGTTTGCTTTTGGGTGACCTTCTATCCAAGTGATTTCTTTTAACTGTGTCATTAGTGGGTAGGGTTGTCAGGTCCCCTTACCATCCCAGCAGGAAGTGTGGGGACCTGGCACTTACCTTTCTGATCTTCTGGAAGTGATGTCATTGCACCCGGCAAGAGAATGCCTGCTGCTAGCCAGCCTGGGAGGGTGTTTTTCTTGGCCTGCTGGGGACATTTCCTGAGCCTCTCTCTCCCGCTGGTCAGGTGAGTGGCAGCAGGGGGCAGAGCCTGGGAGTGGGGGATCCCCTGCTCCCACTGGAGGACCTGACAGCCCTATTAGTAGGTAATAGGAACCTTTTGAATTCAGACCCTGCTCACAAGCCTCCAATTTTGCTCTTATTTTTTTCTCTCCTTCATCTATCTTGATGTTGGGATCACAGCTTCTATTTTTTTTATCAAGCCAATAAACAGTTTATCTAAAACCAGAACAAAAGACAAGAGAACCAGTAGGGACATTTTTTTTAAAGGTTGCTTACCTGTAACTGGTGCAGTTCATAGAATCATAGAATCACAGGGTTGGAAAGGATCTCTAGGGTCATCTAGTCCACCCTCCCTTTGACTGGTCATCTGTCCAGTTATGTGTATGGGATCTCAAGAATGCATATGTTGAGCCTTGAAATGCTATAAAAGCTAGGAAACTTTGATCGCCAGCTTCCCCAGCCACAAAGACTGTTCGCTGTGCGCACACTGAGTGGGTGAACATGCACCCACCTATCAGTTCTTCCCAATGATGCAGCAGACTAAAGATACTGTTACAGAGAAGCATAGGTGGGTTGTGTGAAAACACAGATGACCATTCAAGAACAAGAGTTAACAGTAAGCAGCCTGTTTTTCTTCTCCGTGGTCTCTGAGCATCACGCATATAGCTAGATTAGCAAGCTTAAAACACTGGAGATGGCTGACCAGGCTAGTAAAGAACAGGGACAGGAGGTTCCTCACATAATCAATTTATGAAAATAATAAGTTTAAAACAGCTTTCCAAAACACTACATCTCTACTTTCTCTAATATCTATTGCATATCTTATGAACACTGAAGAATGCTACAGAGGTCTGGTATGGGGACTACAGATGGGCATGAATCGAATTACGACCCCAAAAAAGGCACAAACCAGGTCGGTTTGTGGTTCACAAACCAGTGGTTCATTGAAGCTCGTTTCCACAAACTTCCATGAACTGGTCTACTAGTTCGTTTGGGTCGTAGAGGGGAAGTTTAAATGGCCATTTCCTCAGGGAAATGGCCATATAAACTTCCCTGCGGCTTGCAAATGGCAGGTCCCTTTAAACTATCAGCAGGCAGGTGGCAGGGGGGGGATTCCCCCCTTGCTACCTGCCAGCTGATAGATTGATTGATTGATTGATTGATTGATTGATTGATTGATTGATTGATTGATTGATTTAATTGTATTTGTATTCCGCCCTACCCGCAAGCAGGCTCAGGGCGGTTAACAGCATTAAAACATTTAAAACATTCCATATAAAACATTTAAAAGCATCGTACAAAAATATTAAAAAATAGCAGCATTCTTTTTCTTGATGGCAGCAATACAGTTAATTACAAATAGTGCAACAGTACAGTTGAATATAGCAGCAGCTTAAGAACAGTGATGGGCAGCTCTCATAGGGAGGGGGGTAGATGTTGTATCCTCCAGCCAGCGGAGGCCCAACCTCAGCCATAAGCCTGGTGGAACAACCCTGTCTTACAGGCCCAGCGGAAAGATAGTAGATCCTGCCTGGCCCTGGTCTCAGTAGACAGAGTGTTCCATTAGGTAGGAGCCAGGACTGAGAAAGCTCTGGCTCTATTCGAGGCCAGGTGGGCCTCCTTGGAGCCAGGGACTGATAACAATTGCTTTCCTCCTGATTGGAGGGTCATCTGGGGAATCTACAGGGAGAGACAGTCCCTCAGGTACGCTGGCCCCAGTCTGCATAGGGCCTTATAGGTCAATACCTTGAACCTGATCCGATACTCCACTGGCAACCAATGCAGCTCGCACAATATTGGTGTAATATGCGCCCTATTTGGTGCTTTCATAATGATGCACGCCGCTGCATTTTGCACCAGCTGTAATCTTCGGGTCAGGCTCAAGGGTAGGCCCACGTAGAGCGAGTTACAGTAATCTAACCTAGAGATGACCGTTGCCTGGATCACTGTAGTTAAGTCACAGGTAGACAGGTAAGGGACAAGTTGCCTGGTCTGCCGCAGGTAGAAAAAAGAAGACCTGACAACCACTGTGACCTGTGCCTCCATTTTCAGGGAGGCATCTAGGATCACCCCCAGGCTCTTAACCCTTGGAACTGGCACAAGCTGTGCCCCATCAAGGGTCGGAAGCCGGAGTCCCGAATCCAGTCCTCCATGGCTCAAGTACAGGACCTCCGTCTTTGTTGGGTTCAGTTTCAGTCGACTCTGTTTCAACAAATCAGTCACAGCTGCAAACGCCATGTTCCAGGATGTCTGGGGCTGAGACGGGCCGGCCGGCCATCATCAGATACAGCTGGGTGTCATCTGCATACTGATGATGACACCCAAGCCCAAAACTTCGCACCAGCTGGGCAAGGGGGCGCATATAGATGTTAAACAGTAAAGGGGAGAGTATTGCCCACGCGGGACCCCACACACCAATGGGTGACGAGGTGACAATTTCTCCCCAAGTGCCACCCTCTGTCCCCGACTGTGGAGAAAAGAGACAAGCCACTGTATGGCAGTCCCTCGTATCGCCACATCGGCGAGGCGGTGAGTCAGAAGATCGTAATTGACTGTGTCAAACGCTGCTGACAAATCCAATAATATCAGCAGCGCTGAACCACCTCGTTTAAAGGGACCTGTCACTTGCAAGCTGCAGGGCCCTTTAAACTGCCCAAACCCCAGCCCCACATTTACATTGCCCTGCAGGCCTGCAGCATCCTCCCCCTCCTCCCATGAGGGGCAGGAAGGCCATTTTTGGCCTCTTTCCCCACTGTGTGGGCCCGCAGGGCAGCAGAGAAGGCCAAAAATGGCCTTGCCACCCTTCAAATGGCCACAGCGACGGCCATTTGAAGGGCAGGGAGGCCATTTTCGGCAGCAGAGGAAGCCGAAAACAGCCTTCCTGCCCCTCAAATGGCCATGGCTGTTTTCAGCATCCGCCGCCGCCCTGTGGGCCCACACAATGGCGGAAGAGGCCAAAAATGGACTTCTTGGCCCTTACGGGAGGAGGGGGAAGACATTGCGGGCCTGCAGGGCAAAGTAAGTGTGGGGCTGGGGTTTGGGCAGTTTAAAGGGTCCTGCCATTTGCAAGCAGCAGGTCCCTTTAAACTATCAGCAGGCAGGTGGCGAGGGGGGGATCCTGCCAGCTGATAGTTTAAAGGGACCTGCCAGGAAAGGACCCTTTAAACTGTCAAATGTCCCTTTCCCTGCCACTGCTAAGCAGCCGGAAAGGGGCATTTAAACCCCTCGAACCACAAATCATGAAGTGGTTCGTAAACTTGCCCCAGTTCTTGCCAGTTCCTGGTTCCTGGTTCATGTATTCCCACAAACCACGAACCTCATGGTTTGGTTTTTTTGTGGTTTGTGCCCATCTGTAATGGGGACCTTCCTCCAAAAAATGGTGAATGTTTTAGATGCCCAGGTGGAATGAACTCTGACAGTCTGTAGCAGTTTCTTTGCAATGGTATAATACAACAATATTAATTCAAGAACCCAGCTATTCAAACCCTGAGATGAAATCTTTAAACCCTTTATATGTCCCCCATAGCAAACAAAAATATATGGATTCCTACAGAACAAGAGGGTTGTATTGATATAAAAAACAGAGCTCTTTTCACATCTAACATGTGTAGTACTCAGTCTGCATATGGAGTTGGTTTGTGGTGGGGAGAGGAGTACTATATGTGGAATTGTGATACCACTTTACATATAAATAATAGATTTGGTCTCATATGCATTTTATCTGCATGGAAAACTATGTAGGAAGCATCAGCTTGCAATGTACATAACTCTCCTGCCCTTCTTGCTGAAGTTATTACAACTAAAAACAATAGCTTTAGAAATATTAACCTTCCATTACAAGTAGTCAAAGGTTCAAATGGAGGCTTCATTAAGCTGATAACACCAACTGTAAATTCCAAGGGGGAACCAAACTTGGGAAGGGGGGGGGGAGTTTGAACTAAACCTAAAAAACTGTTTTGTCAATGGATCAGAAAAACCAGTGACCACCCACCTTAAAATGATGTGATTAAATTGCTAATTGCTGCTAGGTGAAATTGCAAATCACTGCTAATTGCTGCTAAGTGAATCCTGAGTGAGGAAATGCCTAAACTTCTAATCTATACATTTATAAGGTACTCACATAGGTTCATTATGCATAGGTCATTGGATCCAAACCTCAACTTCTTGCCAATGCTACAAAATACACCCATTTAGCAGCACATGGTTTTTAGTTGATGGCTTTCTTGCATTATCTAACACCTTCTGTACCCAATCTGGCCAAAAAGTGAACTGATTCTTCATACTGTCAGATGCAGTTTGGCCACGACATGGTGCAATACTTATCCTTCCTCCTGAGATAGTAGATCCCTTTTTCTTGGAAGAGGCAGATACCAACCCACTGTCATGTACAGTAGGGTTGGAAACAACACCTATCCTGGTCAGAATGGTGAAATTAGAATGCAAACTGGTTCTGACCACTCTTATTTTGTGAATTACTTTTTATATCATGGGCAGTGGTAGGAATATAAAAAGCAATTTTCCTATCAATTTCACTGTAAACACATTACTTTTCAAAGCTTTTCCCACTCCTATGTAATGCAACAAAGTAAACACATCTATTGTCAGTGTTCCCCACTGAGCAAATAGTTTTGCCAAGCCCCTGTTGTCTATGAACTATTCATGGGCTACATAACCCTGCTTGCTTAATACATCTACTAGAATCTCCTTGTTCCCTGGGACATGCATTTCAGAGACATGAACGTTGTATGATATGCACTGTCCCTACAGATTGCATGTCAGGGTGTACAGGGAAGGTGAAAGAGTTCCTCCCTGCTTGTTTCTATAATATACCAACAAGATGTTGTTTGTTGCCACCTGAACTGACTTGTTCTTTATGATGAGATAAAGAGTCTGAATGACACTGGATATTGCAAGAAGATCCAGTACATTGATGTACATGGCTGCCAGTTTATGAGTCCAAGCCTGGTTCACCAAATGCCCCTGGCAGTGTACTCTCAATCCACAAAGTGATGCACCTGTCGTCAATGTGACTTGAAGTGATACCTTGATATATCTAGCACCTCTTAACAAATTGTCTTGAACAAGCTACCAAACAAGAGAGTGTTGCACTAACCTTGATGCATACAGAACAGCTGACTGCTTCTAAATTTGCAGGCTGGACACCTTGTGAAACCAAATTTGCAATAGCCTCAACCTCAGTCTCATATAAGGTGTTACCACTGTGGTAGGTGTCATGACTCATGATGAGTCCTAATGATTTCTGAATCGTAATTGCCTTTTGTTCCAATTGATCAAGGACCTGCCTCACAAGGGATCTGATACCACCTGTTCAGTCCCATGGCAGAAACGCCTGGCCTGTAACTGAATCGAACACTGCTGCTATGAACTGCAGACATCACACAGAGTTGAGATGTGAATTCAAAGGCATAACCTAGGCTAATTTTTGTAAGCACCCTGTGATTACCTGTTATTTCCTCCCAGCTGTTCAAAAGTTTTCTGAGTCTTCAAAAAGGTCTTCTTTCTAGATGAGCTATATAATCTCCTACCTGATGATCCTTCCATCAGGGATGTTGACATATGTCCTCCCTTAAACGTATTCCACGGTCACTACTTATATGGACATTTGTAAATCTGAGAGAAACTCACTGACTTTCAAGTGAAATGAAGCTTCTGAATTCTCTTCAGTGTATCATCAGTTTTCTCACTGAACCTTCAAAAAGGCAAGTCCTGAATACGTTTTGGCTTCATTGGTCAAAACTGCTGATCTCAGCCAAGCATAGCATCCAAGTGCACTGCTCCGACTAATATTTTAGAATTACTGTCTGCAATATGACAAATAAAAATTGGCAGTCTTCCTGTTGTACTCTATGCCTCATCCCAACCATCATGCCATAGGAGGAGTCTATGTTGGCTTGACCCATGCACTGTTTTGTCACCTGCAGGAACACTGGAAGCCATTGACAAAGATTTTTTTTCTTTTTTAAAAAAAATTATTATTCATTTCAACAATAACAGTACAATATTAAAGATAATTAAAAATAGAGATTATGAATTACAGTAAGGACTATAAAATTTGTTTAAACAATTACATTATCAAGCATATGTTGAACAATCACAGAACAAGATTTACAAAAAGCTAAGTAAACAGAGGGAATTACATTATCATTATATCTTATTAAATTAAAGTGAGAAATTGCAGATGTTTAGGAGGGTGTAGTTCAGTAATAATGAGATATTCAAAAAACGGAAACCATTTCGTTAAAAAATCACTTTCTTTCATATGATTTTGTGCTTGGTATAAATCATCATGGATTTTCTCTTGGATACAGTGGTCCCATATTTTGCTAATCCAACCTTCCTCTGTTGGTATTTTCGTAGATTTCCAATTACAAGCTATTAAAGATTTAGCTGCCATCAACAGGCTTCGTATTAATTCCTTTCTAATGTGAGGCCATTGACAAGATTAATCCTTCTTGACTTCTCCCACTTCTCCCAGCTCCATGATTTATCACAGAGCTGGATGATCTAAAGAGAACTAGAAGATGTCTAGAAAGATGTTGGAGGAAAATTCCCAGTGAATCAGATAAAATGGGCTACAGAGTCCACTGGAAGACCTATGAAGCAGTGGTGATAGTGGCAATGAAATATTATTTCTCTGCAACTATTGCATTAGCTGGATCATGTCCATCCCAATTTTTCAAGTATCTCAACACATTCTGACTCCTAAATCTGAATCATTACTGCCTCAGGAACAGACTATTAGCTGAGATAACTTTGCAAAGTTCTTTGCTGACAAAATAGCACAAATATATGCTGAGCTGGATGTTAACTATAATTCAGGTGAGGTGGAAGAAATTCCGAATACACTGTCTGATCTGCTTATGGACCATTTTGACCCAGTTACAGTGACGGACACTGACAAGATCCTGGAATCTGTGAAGGCCACTTATACTCTGGATCTTTGCCCATCTTGGCTGCTAAAATCATGCTGCATAAATCAGTCATTAACTCAAGGCACCTTTCACAGGGCATGCAAAGAAGTGGTTATCTCTCAGCTTCTTAAAAAACTACCTAAACAAAAATGACTGGCCAATTATCGCCCCATCTCTAATCTGCCCTTTCTGGACAAAGTGATTCAGAGAGCAATAGCAGACCAACTTCAGGCTTTCCTGGATAACTCTGGTGCTCTCAACACTTTTCAGTCTGGTTTCAGGCCAGGTTATGGGACAGAGACAGCTGTGAGGGCATTAGTAGATGACCTCCATCTGAATGTAGACAAAGGTCACACTTCTTAGTTGCTCCTCCAGGATCTATCTGCAGCCTTTTGACACATCATGCCATTCTGTAGAGGTGTTTAGAGGCAATCAGGGGATGTGCCTTGGACAGGTTTAAACCTTTTCTCATGCAACGGACTCAAAAGGTTGCTATTGGAGACCAGCTATCTTCAGGGTGGAAGTAATCTTGCAGGTTTCTACAGGGTGCAATCTTATTCCCCCATGTTGTTCAATTTTATATAAATCCTTTAGGAGAAATCATTCATAGCTATAGAACTGGATATCATCAGTATGTAGATAGCACTCAGTTTTGTATTTTTCTATCCCCTAGTGTACCCTATTGTATTGTTTACTGAATGCCCCAGCTGTTGATTGTATCAAATTATATTGTGTAATGCACCTCCAGTTTCAGTGAGAAAGGCGGACTATAAATAACATAAATAAATTGGCAAGGCTACTGTGGCCTGAGTATTAGAGTCCATTAGTCCAAGTAGTGGCTCTGGAACTGTCAGCAGAGAGCCAGTTTGGTGTAGTGGTTAAGAGTGCAGAACTCTAATCTGGAGAACCGGGTTTGATTCCTCACTCCTCCACTTGAAGCCAGCTGGGTGACCTAGGGTCAGTTATAGCTTTTAGGAGCTCTCTCAGCCCCACCCACCTCACAGGGTGTTTTGTTGTGGGGATAATAATGACATATGGTTGTTGTGGGTTTTCCGGGCTGTATTGCCGTGGTCTTGGCATTGTAGTTCCTGACGTTTCATCAGCAGCTGTGGCTGGCATCTTCAGAGGTGTAGCACCAAAAGACAGAGATCTCTCAGTGTCACAGTGTGGCGGGAGGCTTCACTGTATCCTGAGGAGGTTCTTTTGCATATGGATTGGTACTTGATGTGCTAATCTTCTCTGCAGGGCTATTGTCGGGGATAGAATGTTTTGTTAGCCTGGTGTTTTTCAGAACTGGAAACCATGCTCTGTTCATTCTTAAGGTTTCTTCTTTCCTGTTGAAGTTTTGCTTATGCTTGTGAATTTCAATGGCTTCCCTGTGCAGTCTGACAAAGTAGTTGGAAGTGTTGTCCAGTATTTTGGTGTCCTGGAATAAGATACTGTGCCCTGTTTGCGTTAGGCTATGTTCAGCCACTGCTGATTTTTCAGGTTGTCCAAGTCTGCAGTGTCTTTCATGTTCTTTTATTCTTGTCTGGATACTACGCTCTGTGGTCCCGATGTAAACTTGTCCACAGCTGCAGGGTATATGGTATACTCCTGCAGAGGTGAGGGGGTCTCTACTGTCTTTTGCTGATCGTAGCATCTGTTGTATTTTTCGGGTGGGTCTGAATACTGCTTGAAGGTTATGCTTTTTCATAAGCTTTTGGTGCTACACCTCTGAAGATGCCAGCCACAGCTGCTGGCGAAACGTCAGGAACTACAATGCCAAGACCACGGCAATACAGCCCGGAAAACCCACAACAACCATCGTTCTCCGGCTGTGAAAGCCTTCGATAATACAACAATAATGACATACTTTGTAAACTGCTCTGAGTGGACGTTAAGTTGTCCTGAAGGGTGGTATATAAATCAAATGTTGTTGTTGTTGTTGTTGTTTCATTCTCAGGCGCTATATATCCACCATTTCTGTGATCTGTTCATTATACCTTTTAGCCCTCTGATGTCAAAGGAGACTTGTGTTCAAAAGTCAGAGATACAGATGAGGTGTTGTCGGCTGGGCCAACCAACACAGGTGGAGCCGCTGGGTGTGCAGTGGAGAAGCAGTGATACCTGGTAGTGAGAGCAATTCAGGCACTAAGTTCACGCAGATGGTAACAGAGCCCTAGGGCAAATCCGTAAAGCAAGGTCAAGGAGTCCAGAGGCTCAGATGCCGGAAAGTTCACACAGTTGGGCAAGGGCGAGGCCAACAAGGTCTGGAGTCACAACAGTTCAGGCAAGGTACAGGTAGTGGTCGTGGCATCAAGGATTCAGACTTGTTGCTTCCACGCCCTGCAGATCTCCTGGGCTGCTCTTTATAGTTGAGTGCTGATTGGAGCCAGCTGCATGAGAGTGCTGATCATAGCCAGCTGCGTGAGAGCCATCCTTGCTCCACACATCATCGTTCCCCAGAAGCTGCTGCCGTTGACTCAGGAGGTGAGCACTTCGCTGCCTCTCCTGTCGTTTCACCCTCTGCCGATGGGGGTGAACTAGGAGAGGGGAAGTCTCTGACTGGGCTTCACCAGAGGTGCTGGAGCCTGGGGGTGCAGGTGCTGCTCAGTCGGCAGGCATTACTCTCATTGCTAGTGTTACCTGCATCAAAGTTGCTTGCCTGGGATGTCCTTTCCCCCTGAGACTGATGTTTTCCATCCAGTTTGCAGGCACATATACTGACAAATCCTCTATCTGACCCTCAAAAAGGGATACTGTTGGTGATCTTAACAACTTCTCAGGTAACTGACTGCTCATATACCAATCCTTTTAGAAGATTTCCAGGATTGGTGCAACAAACAGCACTGATTTTTGTCGTCTCACTGAAGTGTCGGTGGGTGCAGGTGGCTCCACATGTTTTGATTTGTCCTCTTTTTCTTTTTATGCTCACCTGCTAACTCCACTGATGCATAATACTTAGCAGCCTTTGATTTTTTTTCCTGCACCATCAGCAGACTTACTTGCACCAGAGCTCTGTTTCTGCTGATTAGACTGGAAGTCATTAGAAGGGCTTGGATTCTTTGATACTAATGTCGTGCAATCTGATGCTGGCATCTATGGGACCACGGACAAGGATGCAGCCATTTGATCTGAGATAAGAGCTTTCTACCATAACAGAGAAAGCTCTGTTATCACAATTACATCTAGCTAGTTTTGTAAACTTAAGGCAATGCTGGCAGGAGTCCACTTTACGTTCCTCCTCCAAACGTAAAAGACGAAGGCTATGTCTATCTGTGGATGGGATTATTCCCTTGCATGCACAACAATTTTTAAATGTTGTTCATTGTGCCATAAGCATGCAGCCCACAACTATGCAAAGTTTGCTTTGCTCCTTTCTTTTGTTTCATTTGAATAGATAATTTAAAGAAATTCCCTCTAAAGGCAGCTGCTGCCATCATGGTTAAGAAAGAACTGAAAGGTGAATCCTGCCTCACCCACTCCATGCTGAACAGATGTTGTGGATGGGGAAGTGTATACTCAAAGTTTTAGAGGTTTTGAGGCTCTGTGTGCTCATGTTTGAGATCCCACGTGTGATGAACAGAACTGTGAAGAACTTGATTGATTTCATCACCTTAGGGAGACACTGGACAAGATGTTTAGCCATGAGTGAGAGTTCCCCTGACTCTGATCATGTCATTGCCAAACATTAATTGCAGGAAACAAAAGTTTCTAGGTATGACAGGGCCCAATTCAAATCAAGACTGTAGCATCTGGGCAGAAGGGACTTGAAATGAAACATTTTACTATCACTTTTCTTTAGTTATAATTTTCTACCTTTAAAAGATGAATCAGTATTGTTTTTCCTTCTAGTTACTCCCTTATGCTTCTAGTGCCTCTTTTCTGGTAATCTGACTGAGTTCTTGGGGGTTAAGGACGTGAGCAGAAACTTCGTTTATAACTTCTAACTAATACATGGATCCTTAATCCCAGCAACTCTTTCCCATTCTGCTGTACAGGTATCAACAAAAACTGAATCCCGCCCCCCCAACAGCAGATCTATAATCCCTCATGGGGTTTTTTGCATTGATAGTATTAACACTGTTGGAAAAAAAATAATTAAAGCTGTACACAAATAGATACATTCTAGATACAACCTAAATATTTCCACTACTATATCTGCTAACAAGTGTGGAGTAATATGCCTGGACTACAAACATACATATAATGCCATATAAGTGCTGCTAACACTTATATGTTATAAGTGCTGCTAACACTTGAGACACAGTGTCCTCAGCAATTGATTGCTGAGATAACAAGTGGCATGAGAAATTAAAACTAGAATCAACAAACACATCAGATGATAGGATATTAAGGAAGCAGCTGGGGCAATCTATTGTGATGTGAAGTGAAGTGAATGCACACACACACCTGGTAATAGTTCCTTCCGTACTTTTTCTCCCTCCTCATCTTGAACTTTTGGCAACCTCTCATCAATAACATAAAATAAAAATTATGATTTGATACAATGTCCCCCAAAGCAAATTGTGTAAAAATGTGGGCACGGAAAGAGGAAAAAAATAGAGCCATTGTATATTCTCTGCTTTTATTTTATTTCATTTACATTGCATCTTTCTCCCCAATGGGGACCCAAAGCAGCTTACTTCATTCTCTTCTCTTCAATTTTTTCCTCACAACATCCCTATGAGGTAGGTTAGACTAAGATAATGTGACTGGACAAGGTCACCCAGCAAGCTTCCATGGCAGAACAGGGAATCAAACCTGGGTCACCCAGATCCTAGTTTATCACTCTAGCCGCTACACCACACTGGCTCTCAGCAACTGGTTGCATTAAGAAGCACCAGAAGAGTACGGCCACTACTAATCATAATATTTATGTTTCATCCATCCATTTGCCCTGAAACCCATCAAATATTGACACAAACAAGGCACAAGACTAGACATAGGCACGAAAGCCCAAAATGAGTTTCGTGTTTGATCATCATCCAAGAATCATGAATCATGAAATTTCACAAAATTGACAAGTTTGCTGAAACGATTCATTAGTTACAAGATTCGTCATAATCTGGGGCATTTCAACAGCCCCCTTCATAACCTGAGATGCCAAACTCGCAGGGAGACTTCAGTAGACTCTCCTCCACGCACTCTCCCAGTTTGCAATATGTTGATCGGGAAGGTCAACAGAAAGGGTGGGAAGGGAAGTGCTGCCAGAGTGCATGACTGAAACGGGGACCAGGAGTTGCTGGATCAGAGGAGGATGAAGGACCGGCTGTGGTGTGGAGCTGGGCCGGGAAGACAGAGTGAGCAGTGAACAGCAGGCAGGGACAGTCCCAAGACTTTGGGATGTGGAGGAAGAGATGGATGTTTCTCCAAAACCCTGCCACTCATCCTGAGATGAGCTCTAAGGGGTGCCCACCAGAGATGGTGTGTGGGTTTTGTTGGTGGCCGCCCCTCCTCATGGACCCAGGAAGTGGTCAGCCTCCCCTCTTCCCCCCATGGGCAATGGGCTCAGGGGTGGGGATGACCTGCATCCCATTGTGCCCTAAGGGGTGGCCCCCAAATACAGCATGTGAGTTCTCTCGGTGGCCACCCCTCCTCGCAGGCCCAGGAGGCAGTCATCAGAGCCAACCGCCTCCCTTCTGCCCCTCATAGTCAATGGGCTCGGGGGTGGGGATGTGGAGGAAGAGATGGATGTCTCTCCAAAACCCTGCCACTCATCCTGAGATGAGCTCTAAGGGGTGCCCACCAGAGATGGTGTGTGGGTTTTGTTGGTGGCCGCCCCTCCTCATGGACCTGGGAAGTGGTCAGCCTCCCCTCTTCCCCCCATGGGCAATGGGCTCAGGGGTGGGGATGACCCGCATCCCATTGTGCCCTAAGGGGTGGCCCCCAAATACAGCATGTGAGTTCTCTCGGTGGCCACCCCTCCTCGCAGGCCCAGGAGGCAGTCATCAGAGCCAACCGCCTCCCTTCTGCCCCTCATAGTCAATGGGCTCGGGGGTGGGGATGGCCCACACCCCCTTGTGCCCTAAGGGGTGCCCACCATATCATGTCTACCAGACATGGTGGCAGTGATGGATGCCTCCTTCTCTTTGGGGGGAGATCCAGAGGAGTTAGCTGTGTTAGTCTGTATTCGCTGATTGTGGTGGCAGAGAACCTCTGTCTCTTGGGAGGAGGTTACTCTAAAACCCATTCTTATGGGGGGCCTTCTCCCCCACCCATGGGTTCAAGGGGTGGCCCGCAGCACCCCCTTGAGCCCTAAAGGGTGTACACCACATCTAGCATGTGGGTTTTATAAGCCCTACTCTTGGGGATAAAATACAGAGGGGAACACTGTGTGGTAACAAAGATAATGAATCAAAAGACCCACAACAGTAAGGACTAGCAACTTAACATAAAGTCTACAAAGTACAGCACACACTTATGGTGTAAGTTACTAACCACTTTTATGAACAATAATAATTACAAAGGCCACTAGCCTATTCCTTTTCAATACAAGATGAACATAAGGATTGCACAAACAGAAAGTCCACACTCCCCTAACGGGAAGACGTCCCAAAATTGTTTCTTAATGAAACGAGTCACTCCTTTTTACTTAATCACGGTGGTCAAATGATGAACACATTCCAATGACCAGCCCCCAGTTGGGAGATTCCACAAAGAGGACGGCAACCCTGCAGGGAGGACGGAAAGCCACCGTGCACTCAACAGGGCGTAAGCTGAACTCCTGTTTCGTATCTTCTTTATCAAGAGAGCTACATACTGGTGGTTGTGCGGTTCCACAAAGCTGCACTCTCTCCTCTAGCTCCAAAATGGATATCAATTGTCAGGTGTGTCACCACGGGACGTGTATGGGAGGATGGGATGGAAAGACGGATGCCTCCCCCTTGGGAGGAGGAAATTTTAAATACCCATGGCTGTCTGCCTCACCCCAGGATGTAGATGGGAGGGTAGGACAGATGGATGGATGCCTCCCCCTTGGGGGGAGGAAATTCTAAATGCCTGAGCAAGGGAAGAGACAGTCCGCAGGACAGAACAGTGCATGCAGTAAATGCCTCAGTACACATGCCCCTGCAAAGGAGCGGTGGCTTCCAAGAGAACCCACTTGCTGTACGAGGTGGCACTCCCCTTGTGGGGAGGAAATTCTAAATACTCAGGGGGGTGTCTCCCTCACCATGGGACGTGCACGGGAGGGTGGGATGGACAGACGGATGCCTCCCCCTTAGGAAGAGAAAATTATAAATGCCCGGGGGGACATCTCCCCCACCCAGAGACAGCAGAGTCACTCAACGGAATCATGCCCACCGGTCACACCTTTCCAGGTGGCACAGGTTCTTAAAATAAGGCCTATTCATGGAAACCGCAGGGCAGCTCAGCTGAACCATGCCCTTCCCCCCAACAGGGACCTACGGAACTCACCTACCAGACGTGGCAGCACCAGCAGAACCCCTGCTCCATGTCAGGGAGGGGAAGAGACAGTCCCCTGCACGGAGACAGCAGGGCAGCACAGCTAAGCTAGGCCCATCCTTCCAGACATGGCGGTACCAATGGATGCCCTCCACACCCTCTCTCAAGAGGAACCAGTGTTCAAAATATGAAACTGCCTCCCGCCAGTAAAACCCATCAGTTGGCGGCATTGACAGATGCCACCCGCTCTTTGGTATGCAGCAGTACCTACCGCAGCACATAATTGAAACAGCCTCCCCCCCACCCGAGAGGAGATATTTGACAGTGCTACAGACCGATTGACATGGTCTTCCCCCTCAAAGATGTGTGAGTGGCCCTGACAGAGCCTGAGAGTGGACCACTTTACTTTTGGTGCAGGAGGGACATAACCCACAGACTCCTTACCATTAAGACAGGTGCTCCAAGAAAGAATATCAGTCCTGTGAGCCCTTGGGGAAGGATCCCACTAAGCTTGGCCCCAGAGCCAGGCAATGGCCCTGAGACTGGCACCCAAGAGCGCACAGACCCCCTGTCATTCGAGACAGGTGCTCAAAGAAAGAGTAAGGAGGGACAAAAACAAAAGGTTGTTCTGTGTGAGCCTCCAGGGGAGGTGCCCACACTCAACTGTGCCCCAGAGCCAGGCGGTGGCCCCAAGACTGGTGTCCAAGAGTGCACAGACACCTTGCCATTTGAGACACGTGCTTAAAGAAAGAGTAAGGAGGAACACAAACAAAAGGTTGTCCTGCATGATCCTCCAGGGGAGGTGCCCACACTCAGCTTTGCACCACAGCCAAGTCAAACAGACACTAGGTGTCCCCATAATGATTACTATATACCAAATTACACTATTCAAAGTATATACATCCAATATAATTACTACCAATCATGTAAAGTGCAAGTGCTATACAATAGGAATTTTACTAATTCATCTATGTTACATATACAATCCCCATCAGAGCTCATTTAAAGGAATAATGCACAATAGCCACACTATCAGTTCATATAACAATAAATGCTAACAACTTCTGTACAAATTCATTGATAATAATCCATAAATATCATGATGAGTAGAAACACATTCAAGATCTATAAACAGTCATTTAACATTTTCCATAAATAGTCATACATAAATAGAATAATACTAAAGGGTATGTGAATACTAAATTCATTTCATAACAATACAGAGAAAAGTAGAGTCAGTATTCCAAATAGAGATGGTAGGAGTAAATATTAATCTTCTCCTGTGGTACTGTTCTGTAGATGTCCCAATATATATTCACTAAATCTAATTCATGCTTTGCACAGGTCCACAGTGGGTATGACTCGAATTGCCTTCCAATATAGCTGCCACCAGCACATGAGTGCCCACCTCCTGAGCCCTCCTCTGACTCTTTTGATAGGCACTGTCCCTGACCCTGAGGGGACAACCTCCTGCATGGTAGTCTGCCTAGACGTTCCACTCCCACCCGCAGCACCCTCGGAGCAAGGCTTTTTGCTCAAGGTGGACTACCATTCCCTCCTCCTTCTCTCTGATAAGAAGCCCTCTTCATCCGCCCGCCAGATGGTTTGTGTGGCTCCGGAGGTAACAAGCTTGGATGGTGCCTCTGCACATACATGCTGATGGCGGTTGACGACAGGTGCTTGGGGTCACAACCCCTATGCACCAGGGCATCGCAGGAATGGCACTGCACCGCACAGGGGTCATTGGGAAGGGGCAGGAAGTGCTCCCACAGTGCCTGACCGAAACGGCGACCAGGAATTGGCGAGTCAGGAGGAGGAGGAAGGATTACCAGCTGCGGTGTGGCGCAGGGCTGGGAAGACGGTGTGAGGGGTGGACTGCAGGCAGGGACAGTCCCAAGAGTTTAGGATCTGGAGGAGATGGATGTCTCCCCAAAACCCCGCCATTCCTCCTGCTCATCATCTTCCTTAAAAATTTTGAGGATATCCAGTTCCACTCCTGCTAGCAGTGAGACCTGTTCTGCCTCCTCCACTGCACCCACAGGGAGATCTACTGCAGCTGGAGTCTCTGGTGCCCCCAAGACCTCCCCACCCAGTATTGCTGGGCTCTGATGGGCAACCAGGACAAGCTGTACACTTCCTCCCCCCACGACCACCCTTGTCCTTCATTTCACACCTCATAGTGCTGCACACAAAAATAAGTTGGAAGCAAAAAAAACAAGATAACTTTGAGGAGTTTTCGCCCTCAGGCAACGAACCCACACAAGACTGTGCCCAAGAGATAGGCAGTGGCCCTGGGACTGGCCTTGGGGGGAGAGCCCCTAAACACAACAGACACACCTGCCCAGGTGGGAGAGGTGCTCAAAATGAAAATGAGATGCACACAGTGGGTGCACAAAACAAGAGTCAGCTGAGCCAAACAGGTGCACAGCAAGCAAGAGAAAGAAAGCAAACAGAAAAGGAGTCAGGACCTCAGGCGAGGAACCCACACCAAGCTCGGCTCCAGAACCATGCAGTGGCCCTGAGACTGGGGTGGGGGAGAGAGCCCTAATCCGCCACACAGACACCTGGCCAAGTGGCACAGGAGCTCAAATTAAAAGAAAATAAAAGAGTGTGAGACCACAGGCAAGTAACCCACACCAAGCTGGGCCCCAAAGTCAGGCAGAGGCCCTGAGACTGGGGTAGGGAGGAGAGCCCTAATCTGCCACACAGACACCTGGCCAGGTGGCACAGGTGCTCAAATTAAAAGAAAATAAAAGAAAGTGTGAGACCTCAGGCAACGAATCCACACTAAGCTGGGCCCCAGAGCCAGTCAGTGGCCCTGAGACTGGGGTAGGGGGGAGAGTCTCTAAACACCGCAGAGACACTTACCCAGGTGGGAGAAGTGCTCAAAATAAAAATGAGATGCACACAGTGGGTGCACAAAGCAAGAGTGAGCTGTGCCAAACAAGTACACAGAAATAGAGAGAGGGAGGAGGCAAACAGAAGAGTCAGACCCTCAAGGAAGGAATCCACTCAAAGCTGGGCCCCAGAGCCAGGCAGTGGCCCTGAGACTGTGCTTGGGGGGAGAGGCCCTAAACCAAAACCAAATGAAACAGCAAGAGTGAGCCCTCTAAAGAGCAGAGAAGGAATTGAGAAGAAGATAAGCAAATTTTTAAAAAGGGAGGCCTAGGCCCCAGAGCCAGGCTAAGGCCTGAGACTAGGGTGGGGTGGGTGGAAGAAAAAAGGCACTCTCACCCAAAGACCTTCCCACGGCAAGGCCAAGAGCTGGAAATTAGAGGCTTCTTTCAGTCTCTTTAAAGCAGCAGCAGACAAAAGCACAATCCCAAATCCTTCCACACACTCTCTCACTCCAGTCCCAGCAACAGGTCCCCAGTAACAGGTCCTCCTCCCTCTCCCTCTGTCTACTGCGACTGAAACACGAGGCAGAGAGAGATGCCTTTTTAAAAAAATGCTGACATAGAACAGAACAGGAGGTCTGTGGTTGGCTGACAGACCTGTCTAACAAGGTTTGGAGGGGTGAGACTGGTGAGACCATGGCTACGGAAGGACCACCACCTTGGTTGCCTAGAGGATTGACCCCCAGCTCCTGGCTGTATAGGGCAGAATGGAAGCTCTCCAGACAGCCAGGAAAGCTGCCAATCAAGGGTAAGTGGGCTATGATTGGGGTTTCCAATGGCAACAAAAGGTCTGGGCCCATTGTTGTCTAGGGAATCAATGGATCAGCGCTGGCCTGTCTGTAATTACGAATAGTTCACGAAGCTAACAAAAAAGGCCAAAATGTCATGAATTTTGTTATAATCTCGTGATAACTGCAGCCCCACAAAACGCGGTTTCGCAACACATGAAACGGCCCATTTTGTGATGAAATTTGCTTCGTGTTTCGATTCATGCCCATATCTACACAAGACAACTGTGCATTGATTCAACTAGTTTATTTACTTATTACATCATTTATTGATTATTTAAATGGCTGACCTACATTTTAAATATGCTGACCATTTTGAGGGCAGGACGTGCTAGGCATTCACCATGGATGCTTTCTGGCATTTCCACTCAGGTCCAAATTTGGCCAGCATTTTCACTGTCCTTGTTTATTCCAGCCTGCCCAAACATGTGCAGAGGGTGCCAGGCATCATCCACCTCTGCTGGTGGGCTACAAAACTCACTCTCAGGTTCTTAAGATGCTACTCAGCCCCCAGGGTACTCCTTCAAAGCACCACCAGCCACAAAGCAATAGGATGTCCTGGTCCAGACACATACCCCATCACCATGATGCATGGGGTGTTTGCCAATTACCCCACCTATCCTGAGCAACCATCCTATTTCTGCCAAACAAGGGGGTTAGTCTAGTTTAACACCTTCTGCCCTATCTGCTGAATATAATATCATGCAAGCCTTGACACACATCATCCAGATATTAAACTCTATCCAGTATTTAGAATGGCAAACTGACAAGTGATGTTCAATACTAAAGGGAGAATACAAATGGAAGAGTGAAGAAGCAGCATGACATGCAGCAGTCCTCTCTGTATGCTTAATTTGATACAAAAACTGCCAGTTACCAATAACTAGTATAAAGAATAGTTGATTTGAGAAGTATTCTACAAAGAGAAATTCTTAAATAGAAACAAGATTAAATGTTCCACATCACTGATACCATGATCATCTCAAAACAGCTTTCTTTTTGTTTGCTATTCTTTAGAATACATTTTGACATTCTGAGTGACAGATGCCATCATATTAGGAAATTAAGCGCACCTGGGTATTTAGAGTCCCCAAAACAAACAGCAGCATTACAAATCAGAAATATAAAATATGCTTGCTGTCATTTTAAAAAAAATAGCAATTGAAATGTTCTTGCAGACATTAGAAATGAAGTATATGAATTCAATGCAATTTGGTTTGTGTCTATCCATATTCATTATACTCTAAAGCTTGAATACATTATGGGAGCTTCAAATCAGATGTGCACTTCGCAAGACTCTACAAGCTTAACACAGCATTGATTCAAAATGAATATACCTACTTAAAAAGTTTCCCACTTGGGATTCGGTTTCGTTTTCTCGGCCATGTCGGACGCTCCTCTCTGCAGGTCCGGGAGGAAGCGCCCGAGCAGCCTGACTGGGCGGCTGACCTGCAAAGGTTAGCCCCCAAGACTCCCAGTGAGGGTGTCGGGGTCCGGAGCGTGACAGGAAGAACCCCCCGAAGTCAATGCAGGGGGTAAATTGCCCGTTTGCTCCTATGGAGGCCGGCAGACTTGTGCAGCACTTCGCGTGCTGCCGGGCCATGGAGAATGGCAAAAAGCAGATTTAAGGTGAAAACCTGTACGTAGCGAATCCCTTCTGTTACTACAAGCGTATGCGAAGGATTGGTGGGATTTGAAGCTAAGGAGGCTCGGATTTCTTCCCCCTCACTGAGTACCGAAACTTGGTTGGCGGATTCCCCCCCCCCCAAGATGGTGACGAAAAAGCAGAGCCCTGCTATGGGCAAATCTATCTCGGCTGCTTTGCAGGGGAAAGGAGAGTCTCTGGAGGAGCTAGTAAAGTGGTCGTCCATCAAAGCCATAAAGCCCTTTGTTGACAAGTTAAACAAAACTGATCAAAGGGTTGGCTTAATTGAGAGTGAAGTGAAAACCATTAAGGAAACAGCAGGGGGGCAGAAAAGTCTGCTCGGGAAAACGCTGCACTCATGAGGGCAACAAACAACGACCTAAAGCTGTTGGAGAACCAACTGATCGGGTTGCAAGTGGATCGTGCTCAGACAATATTGCGTCTCCAGAATGTGAAGGAGGAGGAAAATGGGAATTTAAAGGATCTGGTGTCGGAACTTTTGGCGATACCCACGAAGGCAACTAAAGAAGAGTTAAAAAGCGCCATTTTGGAAGTCCGTCGGGCTTCTTCAAAATATGCAACGAAGCGTCAGCTTTCTCGCAAGATTATTATTGACTTTTCATCTAAGAAGATCCAGGACACCATCCTCAATAATTCATATAATGCGGACTTGGACTTTCTGGGCAATAAGGTCAAGATATTGAAGGACGTTCCATTTTTAGCTCAGAAAAGAAGATTTAAATATAAAAGGTTTGCAGCTCTTCTGAGGAAACGTGAAATAAAGTACAAATGGTTATTTCCGGAAGGTATTTGGTTCAGCTATAAAGATCAAGCTCACAAGATAACATCAGAAGATCAGCTAAGGGACTTTGTGTGTAAATACCAAGATTTTCAGCAAGAAGAAAAGGATTTTAAGCCTGAAGGGGGAGGGGAGGAGGGAATGAGCACAGTGACCGTAGCTGTTCAGAGAGAATTGCGACCAAGACCCAGAGGGGGGAAGAAGACCTAATCCTGATTGTAGTTTGTATTTTATAAGATCTACCAATCTAACAGCATTTTACAAAGTTTTAATGTTAAATAATTGAAGTATGAAGGGAATGCATTACTTGTAGATGTAGTGTTTGTGTTGTTATGTGTTGTTTCTTCCCCTTCTCCCTGTGCCCACTTTTTCCTTTTTGTAGTACTAGTAATTAAAAAAAAAAGTTTCCCACTTGGAAGAACCAGTTTATAAACTTGCTTTAATACACAAATAATAGAAGTTTACAAAATTAATTGCTAAGTTATTTGCTTCAGGATAGTAATGTATGGGATTAATTTTTCTTTTGGAAATTTTGAAGGGTCCAAAGTTCTTACATAACATTGTATTTGTTCCTGATTTAATTTACATATTACACAGTGCAGCAAGCAAATAAAGTGATCACCCACTGTATGTATCAATTCAGAAACAGAAGGTTAGAATATTATTTCTAATGAAATTTAGCTATATTTTTCCTCTACTCATTCTCTAGTGATGCTAATTGAAAAATTAAAGAGTTCAGATTTCTGAAGAGTGTGAATGGAATACAGAGAGGCCATTCCAAAAGTACTCTTTCCATTAGAGTGTGTAAGACTCTCTTATATTAAGTCTATAAAGCAAATAAATGATCTAGCAAGTATAACTTGTTTTTGGTCTCAAAGTAACACTAGAAAAGGCATTTGTGTGTATGTGTACTCTCATTCCTAGTGATGGAAAGTGCCATCAAGTTGCAGCCAACTTATGGCGGCCACATAGAGTTTTCAAGGCAAGAGATGTTCAGATGTGGTTTGAAATTGCCTGCCTCTGTATAGCAACACTAATCTTCCTTGGGGGGTCTTCCAAGTACTAACCAGGGCTGACCCTCCTTAGCTTCCCAGATTTGATGAGATTGGACTAGTCTGGGTCATATATATGACCCAGACTATATATATACGTAAAGACACTTGGGACATCACTCACTCGCTCATGTAGGCATCAAAACTGTTAAAGTATTTCCTCAATAGAAAGAAAGTTGAAATGTAGTACTCATGTAATAATTCAATTACTACAAAGACCTGAAAAAAATTGTTAATATCTACTGTTACCGTTCATTCTTCTCAGTAAAGATATCCTCAATAAGGTGTTTTTTCTCACACCCACCTCTAGAGGCAAACCCAAAGATAATTTTTGGATGGGAGAGCAGTTCCCGGTTTTGGTTCTTAGCAAGTCATAAAGTCCACAAATGAACAATATTCAGAAACAACAAAGTCAGCCAAATGAGGTAGCAAAAAGCATAAGGGTATCCTGACCGCTAGGTCCCTTGTAAAAACTCAGACATAAAAAATTGTCCAACTACACCTTCTAAAACAGATCTGATGTTCTGTCAACAAGAAAAACAGCCACAGGACTCGGTTTCGTTTTCCCGGCCATGTCGGACGCTCCTCTCTGCAGGTCCGGGAGGAAACGTCCGAGCAGCCTGACCGGGCGGTTGACCTGCGAGGGTTAACCCCCAGGACTCCCAGTGAGGGGGTCAGGGTCCAGAGCGCGGTGGGAAGAACCCCCTGAAAGCAATGCAGGGGGTAAATTGCCCGTTTGCTCCAACAGAGGCCGGCAGACTTGCGCAGCACATCGCGTACCGCTGGGCCATGGAGAACGGCAATAAGCAGATTTAAGGTGAAAACCTGTAAGTAAGCGAATCCCTTCTGATTTCTAAGCGTATGCAAAGGATTGGTGGGAGTTGTAGCTAAGAAGGCGCGGATTTCTTCCCCTTCATGGAGTTTCAGAACTTAGTTCCCCCCCCCCTAAGATGGCAACGAAAAAGCAGAGCCCAGCAATGAGTAAATCGGTGATGGCGATGTTACAGGGGAAGGGGGAAACCCTGGAAGAGATGGTCAGACGAGCGGTCTTTGAAGCTATGCAGCCCTTTGTAGCGAAGTTAAATGAAATGGGGCAAAAGGTTGATTCAGTGGAAAGCGAAGTGAAAACCATTAAAGAAACAGCGTCTGGAGCAGAGCAGTCTGCACGCGAAAACGTAGTACTCATGAAAGCAACAAGTATGTGTGACTTTTTTCATGTGCCTTATTCCTAACAAAGCCTTCATAATATCATGACACCAGGTCTTACAATAAAGCTTTAAAAAACCAGCCAGTGGAGTCTTTTGTAATTCCTTGGCAGGATCCTTACACATATTAGGTTAAAATCCCTTATCAAGTTCTACCTGGAAGAAGCCCAGCAATCTAATCCAAGTCAAGAAAAGAAATCACTGAACCCTGCAGTTTTCTGTGAATATGAACAGGTCCTGTATTGTAACTCACAAACAACCCATGACCCAGCCAAAGATTCTGGATTCAGTAGGATCCTACTTGCAGCTATGCATATATCTATTGCTGTGAAATGAATGGCATTTAAACATGTGTAACTATGGATCTGATTGCAGCTCTAATATTAGAAAACTATTGTTGTGTATATATAAAATGGTATAATTAGCTTTTATAATCTTAATCTGTTTTAATACAATTTTATGATCTGTTATGAGGACATCAAAGAGACTTTTAAAACTTTTTTCTTCTATGATATAATATAATTAACAAACAGTAAACTACATTGTATATTTGATGCAACCATTTGTAACATTTATACAATAAACCCACACTGCAGAGTCTGATATTGTCCATATCTGAATATGGCTGAGATTTGATTACATTCATGTAAGACTCATTCTAACGGAAATTTGAGAGATTAAAAAAAAAGATTACAGGAAGTCGCATTATAAAAACAGACCTCAAAAGTCAAAGATAATAGTGAACCCATTCTCTTTCATGTACACAACTATGAAAACAAATATCCTGTGAACTCTGGTTATATACAGTATCTCTCCACAAGATCACAATGTTCGAGGAGACAGGTCCTCATTCATCTTGTGGCTCTATAATTTGATCTTTGTTGACTAAGGCACAAACAAGAAGGAGAGAACTTGATTGTCTATGCAGCACCAGAAAAGTTTTATAACACTTTTTCCTTTTCACATTGATTTCTGATACAAGCTATTACCTCAACAAATAGAAATACTAGTGTTAAACAAAACTTCTCTTCTTTTTTTCAACTATCTTTTTTCCATTAACCAAAATGTCACTTTGGTTTTTTGAAACATTTTGTGATAAAATACTTCATAAAGAATTGGTCTCAATATTTCACAAAATAATGATTTTCTATCACAAATTAACAACCAAACAAAAAATATTATGATCTCACCATGATGCCCAAAGCAGGCCAAATTCCGGCTTTATTTTCTCAAATCTCTGTTGGTGATATTGTCCATTAATTTACAGCAAATTAACACAGGATATGGTAAATGAGATCATTTTCTTGTGAAAGCAGACATATAGTAGAGATTTTCATTTGAGCATACATGATCCTGTCTCCAAGTGTTTTTCATTCTTGTTATTTAATTAGCTGTATCAAGAAGTCTAAGGCAAGTTCACAGTGACATTTTTATGAGCTGGACACAAATCTATACGAATTTGTTGCTCCAGGATTTAGGTTATCCTATTCATGTAACATTGCATGTGTCCTGTACTTATTCCCATAATTTGCAGCTCCTCAAGAAGCAAATGCAAACCCGGCAGTCACATCCGTGTCAAACTTCTCAGCATGTCTACCTACGGTGAAACATCTAGTGGCAGTGCAAACTGAAACATTTACAGAAATGAATATGATTTTGATGTCAGATTTATGTTCATTCATTCTTTTGCAAAGGGACTGACTAGTTTGTCCAATGCAAAGAGTTGAAGGGTATTGCTGACACTTGCATTTAGTAACACCACTAACCTTGCTACCAAGCTCTGCCAGTTTGTTCTTACCCACAACTACTTCAGATTTGGTGATGACTTATTTCTTTAGATCAATGGCTCAGCCATGGGCACCCAAATAGTACCAAAATATGTCAACATATTAATGGCTGACTTGCAGCAGCGCTTCCTCACAGCTCCCACCTGCTAACACCCCTCTTATACATGAGATTCATTGATGACATTTTTATCATCTGGACACATGGGAAAGATGCACTGGAGAAATTTCACTAGGACTTCAGCAACTTCAACTCTATCATCAACATGACCATGAATCAATCCATATAGGAAGTACATTTTCTAGATATTACTGTAAAAACTCATGACAGAAACTCCAGAACCATCTTATACTGAAAACCAACTGATCGCCAAACATATCTACCTGACTCCAGTCATCATCCAAAACACATCAAACAATTCATTGTCTACAGTCAAGTTCTACACTACAGCTGTATCTGCTCCAATCCCTCTGACGGAGATTCTCACCTATTTGATCTACAACACAGATTTCTGGAATTACAATACCCACTGGATGTAGCTCAACAAAGCCAGAATGATACCAAGGGATGATCTGCTACAAGATAAACCCAAGCAGAACAATAACAGAACACCACTGGCAGTCACATATTGCTCCTAGCTCAAACCAGTTCAACTCATCATTAATGACCTGAAACCTATGCTGGACAATGATACTGTTCTCTCACAGGCATTAGGAGGCAAACTTTGGCGGTTTCCACACCGCCTAAAAAGAACACCCCACTCACTGAATGCTGGCGGCTTTTGTGCAGAGCCACAAAAACTGCCTGCATCCATTTTGGAAATGGAAACCTCAGAAACCCCGCGTAAAAGCCGCCAACATTCAGGGAGTGGGGCACCCTTTTTAGGATGCGTGCAAACAGCCCTTTTCTCGCCCACAGACAGCCCCTCAACCTTAAACAACTTCTCACTCACAACAATGCACTTCCTAACAGGGACATGAATGCTGATACCAGGTCCTGCAATAAACCAAGATGCCAACTCTGCCTCCATATTCACTCCAGCAACACAATCACTGAATCTAACAGCACTAGCTATACCATCTCAGGCTCATTCACTTGTTCATCTTCCAATGTTATACATGTCATCAAGTTTCATCAATGCCCTTCAACTCTCTAAATTGGACAAATAGGCCAGTCCCTTCGCAAAAGAATGAATGGATATAAATCTATATTAAAAACCACAATCTTCAAAAACCAGTAAGAGAACATTTCAATATGCCAGGACTTTCCATCGCTGACCTCAGAGTAGTAGTTCTCAAGTAGTCATGGGCACGAACGGGGGGGAAAAACCCGAACAAGCTGTTCATTTTTCGTTGCCATCCACGAACAACGAACAACAAACAGTTACGAACATGACCCTGTTCACAAACATATTCGTTGTCCGTGGCCCTTTAAAGATCCCTTTAAACTATCAGCTGGCAGGTGGCAGGGAGGATTCCCCCCTGCCGCCAGCCAGCTGATAGTTTAAAGGGCTCTTTCCAGCCACATGTAAGGGGCAGGGCCCTTTAAACACCCCACAAACTGACCTTCCCAATGTTCAATACCCACAAAATTTGCAGGGGACATAGTCCTCACTGTCCTCCGAAGACCCCCCAAGTTACAGAGAGATTGCACCCCGGGAAAGGCATGATCCAAGGGTCTCCCCATTGGCTGTCATTTTCTATTTACAGTGGCAAAAACGGGACTCTCTGCTGGAAGTACTTTGAAGGGTTAAAGCCAGAAGGAAAGCCAGAAGGAGTTCAGAGAGAGTTCAGTCCCTGCCTCCGGTTGCCAAGGGAATTGATTGCAGGTGCCAGACTGTCTGGCTTGATGAACAGCTGCCTAAGGCAATGAAGGAGGCTTGCAACCACTTGTTTGTTTACAATGGGGCCTCACAAATGGCTTGTTCATGAACAGACGAAGGGGCTGTTCATGGTTTTTTTCCGTTCGTAATGCTGTTTGTGCCCATGTCTATTCTCAAGCAGAGAAACTCCAAAGGAAAATTGCATGAGATTGCTGAAATTGAGTTTACTTCCGATTTTGAACAATAGATCCCCCAGGATTGAGCTGGGGCATAGGGTTTTTCTCACATTACGAATGCTAGTTTTCTGCACTTACCACCCAGGCTCTATCAAGCTAAGTACAACATGTATTGTAGCTAGCTTACTGACACTCCAATTTACAATGTCCCTCCAACTCTGCCTGGATGATAAAAATCCATTCCTTTTTCTATTCCTCATATCTGATGAAGAGAGCTCTGAATCTTGAAAACTCATACCCTGGAAATTTAGTTGGTCTTTAAGGTACTACTGTGCCCAAATCTTGCTCTTCTACTACAAGCCAACACAGTTAACCACCTGAAAATACATCAATAGATGAGTAGCTTAGAACTCATTTTTCAAAAATGTCACTGGAGCTTTTTGTAACAGGTTGGCATTTTATCTGTGTTTTCCATACTAACAGACAAAGTAGTAATTTGGGCGCTTTAGTGAAATGTGTTTGCACAAAAAACCTAAAAGTTAATTAAAACTGAATGGTAAATTCTCTTGAAGGGAGCCAAAAATGAACCAATATATTGTCTGTTTGAATGAATGCACTTGTTCTTTGTGGGACAACCAATACAGAAAGCAAGATATATTGGCTAGAAACAAAATCTGGGTATAAGAGGTAAATCACAATAAGATGACAATAACACATCTTAAATCTTTAAGAAAGTGGTACAGCGCAGAGAAAATGATCAGCAGGGCAGTCTCTTCTCTCCTAGGTACCAATACACAGAATGTTTTAGAATTAAATCAGTTCACATCACCGAGAAGGCTGATAAACAGGCTAAGTTAGAAAAGCAGAGGTAACAGGTAGGCTGACAGCCACAGCCTGAGGCCTTCTTGCCCAGTTTTAAAATGTTTCAGCCCAAGTATCCTACGTAGTCCAAGAGAACAGAGAAGGGGACAAGTTGTGGCAAATTAGTGTGCACAATATTTTAGAAGAACAATACTATTCACCTAATTAGTACATAAACTACTTATTTAAGTCACAGAATGTCACACAAGTCACACAAATCATTAGCTCTCTAGGCACTCATCCCATGCATAAGTATACAGCAGTGTTCTTTCAAATGGTACTCACCTGGTATTCTTTCACATTTTCAACTGTAAAGTTAAACCAGACTCGAAAACGAGGATTACATGTGTCTGGCCTGATGAACAGGTCATACTCAAAATCAGTAATGTGGTCCACACGCCCAAGATTGCCTAAAAAATTTAAAATAGAGTTTAATGTTATTAAAAGCACACAGATCTGGCAAGTAAATGTTTTATCAAAAGACTGAATTAAGCTGTATGATAAATCCTAAGGTACATCAACTTGCTATCTCAACAGCTCTGGAAGAATTATTGTTTTATTAAAAAAAATTAGCACAGATGAAACACTGATAAATTCTAGTTTTAGGTGGGTAGCCATGTTGGTCTGCAATACAACAGGATCACTGGAATCCAGTGGAACCTTACAGAACAACAAAATTTTCAAGGTGTAAGCTTTTGAGAACCAAATCTTTTTTCAGATACCTGAAGAAAGGAACTCTGACTCTTGAAACCTTAAACCCTCTGAAAATCTTGTTGGTTTCTAAGGTGTCACTAGACACCTATCCTACTGATAAAATCTGGATATTCGCTATGGCTTACTCAAGATAGCTTTCTGTAGCAGTAAGTTATTTTGTTGGAATCCGAATATGAAAAAAACAGTGATTCCTATACAGCAAACCTAGGGTTGCCAGCCTCCCATTGGGGCAGGGGATCTTCCACCCCTAGCTGCTACCCTCCCCACTGCTCACCTGGCCAGCAGAGGGGAGAAGTGTGGGAAGGCTGACCAGAGCATGCAGTGAAATAGCAAGTGTTCTGTGGGGATTCTGATGGTGTCACCTCCAGTTCAAATCAGAAGCAACTATGTGTTATTGGTGTTGATACTATATTTTTGGCAGTTTCCTAAAGAATCAGCCCCACTGAGAATCCATTGCTTCTGGCATGAACCAGAAGATATCATCAAAAGCCCTGTGGAGCATGCACTTTATGTGCACACACGTGAGAAGAACCCATGCCCCCACCCCCCAGCACTCCCTGGTTTCAAGGCAGGGGGAACTGGCAACCCTGAGGCAACCTCCCAACAGTGAAATTAACAGTATTAATCTACTATATGTAATGCAGGCTTTCAAAATGCCCCGTAATAAAGGACCTTTCGGGTTGTGTGAGCAACAGCCCAATCTCAATGTGAGCTATTCTCAAAGACGACCAATATTTACAGAGCAATCCTAAGCAGTTTACTTCAGTGGTCTTAGCAGGGTACAACTGTGTTTAGGAATGTATTATTATTAATACACTCCTACTCCTACTCCTACTACTAGAAAAACAAGTTAAGGCAGCTGCAAAAAATGCTTACTACAATCTCACTCTAGCCTGGAAAATGGCTTCTTGTCTCGACACAGCCAACCTGGCCACCTGGATCCATTCTATGGTAACATTAAAACTTGCCTATTGTAATGTATTTATACATTGGTCTCCCATCTAAGTTAACTCGGAGGCTCCAATTGGTGCAAAATGCTGCAGCTCGACTATTATCAGGTGCAAGAAGGAACTTGAACATTACTCCCATCTTACAGTCACTCAATTGGCTACCTATTATTTACCATGCTCAGTTCAAGGTATTGGTTATTACATACAAAGCTCTTCACAGCCTTGGTCCAGCATACCTATGGGACTGCCTCCCTCCCTATGTCCCTCCAAGCAGCTTCACTCATCTGAACAGAGTCTCTTGCAGGTGCCAACCAGTACATGGGCAAAATCAACAGCAGCCTGTACATGGGCTTTCTCTGTGGTGGCCTCTACCCTATGGAATGACCTGCCTGAGGAGGTCAGGAGAGCTCCCTCACTCCTGGCTTTCCGAAAATGATGCAAAACCAAATTCTTCAAACAGGCATTTTTCTCAGCTAGGAGGGTGGTATTGTAGGAAAGGGGTCCCAGATGTTTCACTAAAGTGTTAGGAACCATAGACTTCACCATTATGTTGTCTTACATATTATCTGTTGTTTTAAATATGTAGTCCTATATACTACCTGTGCTTCATGTTGTTTAATGTAAGTCCTAGAATTAATTATGTTCTGTTTCAGAAATTCTTCAACCCCATATTGGATTCTTGCTAATGCTATGTCTTTGTAAACTTGTGTTCATTTACCTTATTACATTGTTTATGGAAATGTTCTTGACACTGTATGGAAATGCCTGCCCTAGTCCTTGCTACTGATTGTACTAATCTCACACTATGTAATTCACCTTGAGTTTCAGTGAGAAAGGCGGACTCTAAATGATATAAATAAATAAATAAGTCACGACTGATTGTGATAGATATTATGAAGTCAACTTTAACAAATGTATTTTAGCACATATTTTCAAGTTTTAAATTATGTTTGAATGTATCTGTGCAAGAATCAATACCCAGCACCAAAATGTAATATAGTAATTTAGACGAAAATTATTAAGAAGTATTAAACAGTTAGAATGGGTTTTTTTTATTGGAAGAGACAGAATCTTTACCATATGAAGTGAAGTATTAGCTAATTGCGAGCCTAAATTTAAGTGGACTTGGAGTTAATAGATATTGGTAAAATTAATAAAGTAGATATTTTATTTAATTGTTATCTTAAATTTAAATATATTTGAAGTTAACAGATAGTAATAGATAATAGATTTTAAGTTAATAATAATAGATTCGAAGCTAACAGATAGGGCTTAGTTTAACAAAGCAGAATGTAAATATGATATAATGAGTTACAGAAAAAGGGGATAGATTAGGAATAGATTAAGATACAGGGTTGGAAAGCTGTTGGAAGTCCTGAAAAAGGGGGGGAGGGAAAGGGTGGGGGAAAATGATATTGAGATGATATTTGAAAGTTGTATGTATTAATATTCTCACCTAATAAAATTTTTAAAAAAAGAAGTATTAAACATCCAAATATAAATTAATAGACAAGTACAGGATTCCATATATCCATCACAGAACTTATGAAATACTAGGTTGTTTTTATAAAAACTAAATCTGTTTTGTCATAAAAGATCTCTAACTCATTTTATAACTTATAGGATACAATTTTTCCCATAGTAAATATAACAAACATATAATACTATTGTACATTTTTTCCATCGCATAAACTGTTATATTCGAAATGAGAGGTATAAGATGCAAGTTTTTGTAATTAAGAAATTTTATTTAAAAGAAAAGATGTAAGAAAAGATAGAAAGTGCATAATAAAAGATTACATGACAGCTATCTTGGAAATTGAGTTGAGATTTATACAATCTTATATAAAAAGTACATTTGGAATTAATTTGAACTATACAAGCACAGAACTTAAAATTAGATTATAGTAGAAGAGTATATTCAAAATTGCCACAATGAAATATAATTATATAACCAGTCTCCATCTCTCTCAATTTTATGTATAGAAACTATAAGATCAGTTTCTATTTTCATTCCCTTAATTCTCTATATTTTATCTTCTTGCCTTTATACTAAGTTATCTTAATTAATGTTCCTAAATAGCTAAAGAAATCCTTCCATTTCCCCCAAAATCCAGCTATCAGTCTATTATACAGATTAGTTAATTTAGCCATTGACGCATACTCATAGATCTTAACACTCCACTGTGACATATCAGGATAGGTAGCTGTTTTCCATTTTGCTGCATATAAATACTCTTGCAGCTGTCACCATATAACAGAAAAAATCTCCATGTTCTTTTCTGAGATTAGTTGGTAGGATGTTTAAGAGCATATTTTTTGGATTTAACTCAAATCTGAGTTTAAGAATCTTCTGCATCTCTTCATGTATCTTTATCCAATATTTTCACATTTTCTTGCAAGTCCACCACATATGATAAAATGTTGCATCCATGCTTTGGCATTTCCAACAATGTCCACTATAATCCTTACTCATTCTTGCAATGTCTTTGTGGGTAACGTACCATCTAAAGAACATTTTATACCAATTCTCTCTCAATAACTGGCAATCTGTAAATTTAATGTCCTTTGTTCAGAAGTTTTCCCATAAATTCATCAAAATAGTTTCTCCGAAGTTTTCCAACCATTTTAACATACAGGTTTTCACTTGCTCCATTTCTGTGTGGTATTGCAGTAGGATTTTGTAGATCTGCCCCAGGAGATGCTTCAGATCTCCAGACATTAATAGTTCAAATTGTGTTTTTTCTCTCAACCTACCACCTTCTTTGATAGTTTGTTCCTTTAGTCTTGATACTATTTGGAGATATATCAGCCATGGGATATTTTTACCTTGAGTTTTGATTTCTTGCCAAGTTCTTATATTTCTTTTCTTATTGATCATTGATTCATAACTGAGCTGATCAATTCTATTTCTCGTAGGGGCATCATAGTAGGCATTAATTGTTGACATCAGAGAGGAAGTTAGTGGACTTGAAACCATATTTTAAGCAATCCATCCCTTAATATATGGGCCCATTCTTCTTATAAATGGGTCTCCATGATTCCTTTATCCATAAGTAATTATGAATGCCTTCTTTGATATCCACTGTCTCCAAATTTGATAGATCTACTACTTGGATTTAAAATCCAATCTGTTATCCAAACTAGCGCCACTGCTTGATGATACAGTTTGATATTCGGCACTGCCAATCCTCCTCAGCCTTTGTTGGCCTGCAGTACTTTGAATCTTATCCTTGGTTTCTTCCCTTTCCATATTAAGTCATTTATTACTTTCTGCCACCTATTGAGAGTCTTTTGTTCTATGTAAATTGAAATCATTTGAAATAAAAAGTTCAGTTTGGGTAAGATATTCATTTTGACAGCTGTAATTCTTCCTGGCCATGAAATGTTAAAGGTTTTCCCATCTGTGCAAATCTTCAATCATTCTCATCCAAGCTTTTTGATAATTATCTTTAAAAAGATTTTCATTTTGTGAATCCATCCGGACCAGGAGTCTTTGCAACCTTCAGCTTTTTGATTGTAGAATTTATCTCTTGTATTGTTATTGCTTGATTTAGGATGTTTCTGTGCTCAGTTGTAAATTATTTAATTGGTGTCTCTTGTAAATATTTCTCAATCTCTTCTTTCATTGTTTCTTATTTGTAAAGACTGGAGAAATAGGCTTTGATTTGATCTTTCATTTCCTGTTCTCTATAAATTATTTGATTACCTTCCCTGATTCCCAGTATCCTCCTCTTCTCTCTCTCTTTTCTCAGACAAAAAATAAATACACTGGCAGTGCAATCCTAAGCAAAGTTACTCCAGTCTAAGCTCATTGATTTCAATGGGCTTAGACTGGACTAACACTGCTTAGGATTGCTCTGTAAATATCTTCCAGGTTTATTAGCAGTTTCAAGGTGTCTTTGTTTAAGATACTTTAGTTTTTTTCTGAATTTCTTCTGCCTCCAATAAATCTAATTGATTCTTTAAAAGCTTAATTTCTTCCCATTTCCCTTTATCCCTTGTTCTTTTGTGGTCTTGTTCCATTTTTTTTCAGTTTTTGGGTTAAATTGTCTTTTATTTCCAACTTAGGTTTTTTTTCATTCATTTTGGAGGCTATTGCTAGCAGTGTTCCTCTTGCATAAGTTTTCCTGACTTTCCAAATTGTTATTGGATTGACATCCTTTGTAGTATTTATCCTGAAATAATCAATCAGTTCTTCCCTGCATTTTTGCAATGCACCCTCCTGTAATAATACAGTATTATTCAGTCTCCATCTCCTTTCTTTCTCATCTCCTATTTGACAAATTAACTCTGTCAGATTGTGATCTGCTATGATTCTTGGATGAATTTCTACTTTATCTACTTTTGTCAAAAAGCTCTTGAATATCCAACACACATCTATTCTAGAGTAAGCTTGGTACCTGTCTGAGAAAAATGTATAGTCTCTTTCCTTTCCTTTAGCCATCTCCAAGCATCCTCTAATTACAGGATTGACATATAATTGAATACACACTTTGGAAGGTTTTGTCCTGACCTTATTGATTTATCAGTTTTGGAGTCAAGGACACCTTTCATATTTCTGAAGATTAAGGTCACTCCTTGAAAATCTAATAATTTCTGGAAGAATATTTCATAAAATTTCTTTTGACCGTTGTTCGGTACATATAATGAGACCAATGTCCATACCTGTCGATCAGAAAGCCTTATTTTTAAGATCGTATTATCTCCCCTCCTCATCTTTCAATTCTTGAAGAATTTCCGGGCTTTGTGTCAGACTATGGGTGACAGGATATGGTAGACAAGTGTCTGTACCATTGCAACAAGAAGTCCAAGGCTCTTGGTTAAATGGTTTTATTCAGAAATCCAATCATTTCCATATATATGTCCATAGAATTACTCATAGGCAAGAAAGCATCTAAGCAGTACACGCTTCCTTGATAGGAATAGAAACTTGAAGTACAACTCTAAATACTCAAATCATTTCCCCCCTCCCACTTAGACCACAGCTTTGCACAAGAAAGGGTCTGGGAATTTCTTTCAGAGTTTATACATCAGCCTAGACAGGACAAAAGGCATAAGGGTAAACTGTAACGTTTCAGACAGTACAAGGTCGCTCCTGTGAGCTTCAAAGAAAAGAGATAAGACAGCTGTGTTCTCAGGCTGCCTGAGAAATGAAAGGGATGGTTAGAGCATTTGAAAAATGAAATTAAAGTACAGCATTAGCAATGATTCACCACCTAGAACAATGACATGGATGTAGGGGTACAGACATGACATTTCTGCCTCCCCAAAGATCCCCCTTCCCCTTAGGGCCCATGTTTTTCAAGATAACATTGTGAAATTTTGAAATTAGTCTTGGAGCATTTACGTGAGGTTACTCTACCCATTCTCTGAAAGATTCATCCATGTCCTTCCACCTGATTAAATTTAAAAAGTTTATTATGTTTGATGTTAGAGTCCAGAATTTCTTCCACTTCATAGTGGATCTGGCTAACCAAAAGTGTTGGATGAGGAGCTCCCTTTTCTGGATGCCATTCATCTGGTGGGGGAGCTTTTTTCAAAAGGCTGAAATGAAATGAAACATTGGGTGGATTTGTTTTAAGTTCTTTAGAAGCTCTACTTCCATAGTTACACCATTTATTACTCTTTTTACAGGAAAAGGTCCTAGGTATTTTAACCTCAGTTTTTTACAGGGTTGTTCTTCCTTAATGTTTACTCATTTCCTTAATGAATTACTCAGAGGCAAGAAAGCATCTAATCAGTACATGCTTCCTTGATAGGAATAGAAACTTGAAGAAAGTACAGCTCTAAATACTCAATCATTCCCCCCTCCCACTTAGACAACAGATTTGCGCAGGAAAGGGTCTGGGAATTTCTTTCAGAGTTTATACATCAGCCTAGACAGGACAAAAGGCATAAGGGTAAACTGTAACATTTCAGACAGTACAAGGTCACTCCTGTGAGCTTCAAAGGAAAGAGATAAGACAGCTGTTTTCTCAGGCTGCTTGAGAAATGAAAGTGATGGTTAGAGCATTTGGCTAGAACAATGACATGGATGTAGGGGTACAGACATGACACTTTGATTATTGGGACTCTTGATTATTAACATATATAGCCACACGTTTTTTCTTCAGTTGTGGTGACGACAAATAGACATTGCCCAATTTTTTACAATTTAGTAAGTATTTTGGTCTTTTTGAATATGGGTTCCCTGAATACATGTGATATCTGGTTTTGGTTTCTTCAACTGATTAAATCTTTTTGATCTTTTTGCGGGGAAATTTAATCCATTCACATTGAATGAGATTATCCTAAATCCATTCATTTTTCTTCCTTTTTCTACTTTTTCTCCTGTTTCCTTATTGTTCCTTCTTTCTCTAGTGAATTGGAGTCATCCGAGCTCAATGATTGATCAGTAATATCTGATGTTAAGTCTTATAACAAAGCTTTCACTTCTGTAATTGATGACACTGCTTTTTTTCCTTGACTCAAGAAATATTTCCAATCCACAAGGGATTTTCCAACAGGATCTTATTTTTCTGTTGCAAAACTTTCGTAAAGGTCCCAATTTCTTTTCATTTTTTAATTGTTTTTGGTGGTAGGTCTTGGAACATTTGTATTTCTTTTCTACTTTTAGCAATATTTCTACTTTTAGCAGTTATTTCCTGTGTTCTTGAAGAATAGTGTCCTTTGTTTTCCTGTGTGAGAAAGTAACTAATATGTCTCTTGGGAGCTTATGTCGACTTGCGTATTTAGAACTGATCCTGAAGATTTGTTCAATTTCTGGAAAATCTTCTTGAACCTTCACCGAAACTCGCTCTATAGTTCTTGAGCCCATTTTTTTCTGAAATGCCATGAAATCTCAAAGTTTTGGTCCTAGGTTGGATTTCTAATATCTCTATTCTTTGCTCAGCATCCGTTAGGGACAATGACTGTTGTAATTGTGATGCTTCAGTTTGGTCTTGTGATTCTTTCAACTTTTTGTGTTGCTCTTTAATTTCTTGAATACTTTGCTTCTTTTTTGTTATTTCTTGAAATCTAGTTGAAACCTCAGTCTTTAAGTTTTGTATATCCTTCCTAATTTCAGAAAATGTTTCTTGTGTTTTCTTGTCTGTTTTCTTAATTTGTGCTGACAATTCCCAAACCTCTTTCTGAATTTCTCTGATTTGACCTTTGGTGTTTTGAACCAGCTCCATCATTAGGGCCTTAAGTTGCTGTGAAAGAGAGGATAAGACCTTTTCTGCTATTCGTTCTATTTCATCTTCAGAGCAGAGTTCAAGTTTGCCTTTCCTTGTACCTTTGGCTATTCTCTTAAGATTATCCATCCTCCTTCATCTCCTGACCGCTAACAATCTCCCCATGCAGCAGTAACAATATAGAACCCCTCCAGTCCTCCAGCCCTCAATCCATCAATTAAACATTGGAATATTAAACTCTTCAATACTTAATTAACTCTTCAATTAAAGTCGTCTTATAATCTTGTTTTATGCAACAGAATATCAAGTACATGTAAAAAGTCAGGATATATAGTAACAAAAGCAGCCAACCCTGTATGAACAATTTCATGATAAATCAGGAAATTATAAAATGATGGTAGAAGTTCCCATCTGGAAGGAATTAATTTAGAAAACCATTTAAAAGTTCAATTGACCAGTACATGCCAGTAGCCAACCAGCAGACAGCAGTAATTAATTGTTTATTTTATATTAGCCATGTTATTGTGTAGTTTCTTTGTGTCCAAAGAAGAACCTTTGAAATTTCAATAAAGAGTTGTAAACTTTTCTTAGTGGTTACCTTAAATCCGTTCTAGATATTAAGTAATGGCAGTTTTATTAACCAATTTCTCCAGTAATCCAATATTCTCCAGTAATCCAATATTCTGGTAATCAGATGGCAATTATAATCCACAAACAGTTTGCAATTCAAGATAAAAAGATTCTCTCATCTAGTCCATCAAAGGTTAAAAAAATGCAGATAAAGTCAAACAAAAATCCACAGAAAAGATAGAATGCTTCCTCTAAAAAAGAAGGAAAGTTGGCAAGTTTTAAATTATCAATAGTTGGCTGTAATCCCAGACATTCCTTAAATTGGTTACTGAATAGTTTCTTTTTAGACCCAATAAGCTCTTTCCAATTAGGGCAATGTTTTTTTAATCTTGTTTTTACTTCCAATTAAGATAAATTTATAATAAAACAAACTTGTAATCATACAGAAAAGTGCTCAGAATTGTATATGTAGGTAATTGCGTCCTCAAGAAAATAAATGTTGGGTTCTCTCTTCAAATAACCAAATGAAGCTGTACTTGTAAGTTTCAGTATGTTCTTTCATCTAAATCTAAGTCTCTGCCACACAGACAAAAAGAGAAAGAAGGGGGGAAATATCCAGCACAATCTATAAGTCAAGAGTCTATTAGCAAACATCTAACTGATCTGGCAACCTTAATTACTTTTGATGCAGCTCAAACCCCCCCCCTTGCTGAGATGTCACTATAACTCCAGACTATGGGGAGACATTCAGCAATCTTGATAGAAACAGCCAAATAACCACCCCAGAAAGCCCAATGAAACCTCCCCAGAAACCTTGACTTGTTGATATGCTGTTTGGATTGTAATAATAACAAAAATAATATTCAATTTATATTCCACCCTTCAGGAAAACTTAACACCCATTATTAGCCCCACAACAATCACCCTGTGAGGTGGGTGGGGCTGAGAGAGCTCTGGAGAGCTCTGAGTGACTCAAGGTCACTATTAAAGAAAAATTTCTTAAAGGTACTCTGGGTTCAGATTATATTTCCCAACAGCCATCATCCACAAGTAATCAAGACACCAAACAGTGATCCATAAATAATGAGCTTTATTTACAATAAAAACCAGATGCCATGCCATGTTCCAACATATGCATAAAAAAATCAGCCACAGCAGAGTGTCTTATATACTTTCCAAAAGTTAATTGTTTACAGAAAAGAGAAAATTGTTATACAAAACTAGATACAAACAATTCTTCAGAATAAAATTCCGCAGGAGACATGGCACCAATACAGGCCTGACTGACAAGACAGTAAACTCTCTCTGTAATATAAACATGATCCACGTCTGGTGCCACAAAGGAATTTGGGGTGTCTTCCCAAGAGGGAGCTTATTCAAGCTAAATACTTGAGTACAAAGTCAAAACAAGAGATACTGTCCTTACAATAGGGCTTTCTAACCTTACTTAACCACAGTGTCAGAAGGAATCGGCTTACAAGGAACAACTTTTGCCTTGTGCGTGAAAGGTCAACTCCAATAAATGCTCATACATAGGTCTTTTAGAATAGGGGTCATAGAAATTCTCTAACAGTCACCCAGCTGACTTAAAGCAGAGGAGTGGAGAATCAAACCCAGTTCTCCAGATTAGAGTCCCACTGCTCTTAACCACTACACAAAACTCTCCATTTAGATATAGATGGCTCTCCACCTAGATATAGTTTGAGCAGACGCTCTCTTCCCCTTATTGTGCCCACTAAAACATAGGAATAAATGTGTGTCATCTTGGAACCCTTTTGTTCTGTCAAAATAGAAGGACAGCACCCTCTTCAGATCCAAGAAGCTCTCTCTGCTTTTGACTGTAGGTCAGGGTAAAACACAGGAAAGTTAATATCCTGAGACTAATGAAAGGATGAAACCACCTGGGCAGAAATCTGAGAATTGGTCTCAGAACCACCTTGTTAGGGTGAATCCTTAAAAACAGTGGGTCAGACCTGAGAGCTGATTGTCAGGGCTTGCCATCACTGCCACTGGGCAGGGCACCAGCCCTGACATCAGAGGGGTGCCAGGGATGCTGCAGGACCCTGCTCTGGGGAAGGAGGAGCAGTATACATCACCCAGACTCCCTCTCAGTCCACTCGCTGGCCTGCTCAACCTGGCCTGCTCACCCCCTGCATCCTCCATCATCATCATCATCATCATCATCATCATCATCATCATCATCATCATCATCATCATCATCATCATCTCCTCCTCCTCCTCCTCCTCCTCCTCCTCCTCCTCCTCCTCCTCCTCCTCCTCCTCCTCCTCCTCCTCCCAGAACTCTCCTCCAAGCTTCCACTCTCACACTGCCCCACTCCTTACTCACATCCTCCACCCCAGCACTCTTCCCAGCTAACCTTTATAGGGCTTCCTTCCTCCACCCGCCCTCCTTCCAGCCTGGTCCTGGGCTGCCCCAAGTAGTTGCAGCTGAGGTAGCTGATCTGGCTCCACTGACCAGCACCAGCTGCATCTTGTTGCCTGGCTGTCAAGCCTCACTGACTCTGCTGATTGCCAAAGGCAGGCCCAGCTGTGCCCTCTTGGCTGGCTGCCCAGCTCCTCCCCCAGAATGCCTGTGGCAACTCCCCCTGGGGCTGCTTTGTCCCTGACCTTTCCTGAGCCAGGTTATTGCCTTCCAGCTGCTGCATAGGCTTGGGTGTGGCTTGGGGCTGCTTCTCCTCTCTGCCAGGTAAGAGCTCTGTTTGGGCAGCTGCTGGGTCCCTATTCCCCCTGCTTTTGCCCTCTCCCTCTGCTCTATTGAGCCCCCTATCGACCCCCTGGAGGGTGGGTCTAGCTGGTGCCTCTCCGCCTCCTCTAGCCCTCTGAGGCCCTGGCCCTTTGCCCCTTTCCCCGGGCGTAGGTGGGTTCTGACCCTGGTTGCTGGCTGGGGTGGCAGGGCTGCTGTCTCCCAGTTGCCTCCCAATGCTCCCGCTCGGCAAGTCTGGGGGCTGAGGCTCAGACCCCAGGCACAGATAACTCACTAACTCTCCTTGCAGATGCTATTGCTACAAGAAACCCCACTTTCCAGGAGAGTAACTGTAATTAACAGGTTTCCAACAGTTCAAACGGGGGCAGCATAAGTTGTGATAACACAAGAGACAGTGACTGCTGAGGAACCAGCTGTACAACTGGAGGGTAGAGATTCAACACCCCCTTAAGGAATTTTTGAGAAGTTCAGTGAGAAAACACGGTCTTCCCTTCCATGCGCTCATGGAAAGCTGAAATAGCAGCTAAGTGAACCTTTAAAGATGCTGTAGCTAAACCCTGTGACTTCAAGTGACATAGGTAGTCTAAAAAAGGCAGCTGCTGCCTGAAATGCCCTTAGTGTGGGCCCAGTAAGAGAATCTCTTCCATTTGGATGCATAAGACTGTCTAGTAGATAGCCGACTAGCATTCAGTACCTGTTGCACTTCTTGAGAGCAATCTAGCACCTGGGGTGGATGTGCCACACTTGAGGTGTAACCTGTTGTGGTTCTGATAGAACAGATTCCCCCAGGTCAGTATGTCTGGGGTCAGTGGCAGTGTGATGTAAGTCTGTTTGGACTGCTCTAGTAACTTTGGCAACCAGATTTGTCTTGGCCAAAATGGGGTTGCTAGTATGCAATTTGTGTTGTCCTGGTGCATTTTGCACAACACTTCTGAGGGAATTGGTGGGAACATGTAGAACAGTCAGCCTGTCCAAGTGAGTTGAAACGCATCCTGTATGGAGGGGGGATCATTTCCTGCCAAAGAGCAAAACACTGGAACCTTCGTGTTGACTGCAGAGGAAAACAAGTCCACTTCTGGGTCACCCCACTGGGCAAATATGTGATTGAGATAAACCTCGTTGAGGGACCACTCATGATTGGCACTCAGTATTCCACTGAGCACATCCACCCTGGAGTTGTCCGATCCAGCAATGTGAATGGCATGCAGGGACACTCTGTTGGCCACTGCCCAGTTCCAAATGGCCATAGCGTCTGTGCAAAGGGTTAGAGACGCAGTGCCTCTCTGCTTGTTTAATATAGTACATTGCTGTAGTGTTGTCCATCTGGATTTGGACCTTTTTGTCCTGAAAAAAATCTGCAAAAGAAACAAGAGCTAAGTGGGTGGCTCTAAATTCTAATACATTAATGTGCAGAGATTGTTCTGTCTCTAACCATTTATCCTGTATGGACATAGAACCACAATGAGCACCCCAACCCTGGGTAGAAGCATCAGTTGTTACAGTTATATCCCAATGTCTTGCACCAAAGGGAACACCCTTAAACAAATTGGACTCTACTGTCCACCAGTGTAAGGATCTTATTACTTGTCTAGGTATGGAAAAATCTATGATTTGGAGAATGTAACATTGCCTTGAGTCTCCTTACAAAGCAATTCTGCACACACATGCAGGTATGCAAAAGGCACCATCACTGTAGTAGCAGCTATGTGGCCGAACAATTTCTGTATCTTCCATACAGAATGAAATCTATTTTTAGAGAATATAACTAGGGATAGAATGGATCTTGCACTTTCAGGTGGTAGTGTTGCCTTACCACTCATGGAGTCTAGGACGGCTCCAATATAGGTTAGTCTTCTAGAGGGTTCGAGTTTGGACTTACTGACATTTATGACTAAGCCTAAGCATAAGCATGTGTCAACCATCAGGGTGACATCTCACACCAATTTTTCTTTTGATGGGGCAGATACCAACCAATCATCCAGATATGGAAAGACTGGGTTCCCCTGTGCCAGGAGATGGACAACCACAGGCACCATACACTTAGTAAATACCCTGGGTGCAGCTGACAAACCAAAGGGTAACACTGTATACTGGAACACTTTGTCACGGTATTTGAAACAGAGATATTTCCTGTGTTCTCTTTTAATTACTACATGAAAGTAGGCAACATTCAAATCTAAAACAGTAAAAGAATCTCCAGTGTTCAAAAAGGAAAGAACAGCAGAAAGGGTCACCATTTTGAACTTGAATACCTTAAGATAATGATTTAGACCACTAAGGTCCAAAATAGGTCAAAAACCACCATCTTTTTTGGGAACAAGAAAGAACCTTGAGAAGAAACCCAGGATGTGGTCAGCATTCAAAACCTCTTGGATAGCCCTCCTTTTTAATACTGATTGCACTTCCCCTTCAAGTTCTGGCAAGACAGTATTTGTGGTGAAGGACACCACAATGCAATCAGGTATTGCCACAAACTCCAAACCATAACCATATTGAATAATGATTAAGACCCAGGAGTCAGATGTTATTGGCTCCTACTGAGAGTAATATGCAGACTATCTCTCTGTGTAACAAGGATTTGGAGCAGGTGTGGTTGCAGCAAGTCAGAATTGTTTAGCTTGGTTGTGACACCAATACCCCTTATTGGTGTCCATACAGGCTTGAAAGAATGTTGTTCTGTAGGAACGATGCCTAAGGACTTGGTCATCTGACGATTCTTTCTCTTTTGGAAGAGGGTGTCGTTAGTAGCAGCAGCAAACAGTGTTGAGCCTTTTAAGGGTATCTCCTCCACCTTTAGTATCATCTCCAGTGGCAAAGCTGTTGACCATAACCAGGAATGGCATCTTATCAGGATGGAACTTGCCATTCCCTTGGTTGACTTTTCCACAGCATGGCAGCCTGCATTCATCTGCTGTTTAGCTACTCAAATGGCCTCCTTCTGTAGCAAGGTGAACATTGTCTTCTTATCTTCAGGCAGACCCACGACATAGTACGAGAGCTTCTCCCACAAATATAACTGGTACACACTCATGATTATCTGGTGGTTACCAATCCTTAAATTAAGTGCTGAGAACGAGTATTGGCACCTTCCATAGCCATTCAATTTTCTGCCCTCTTTGTCTGGTGGTGCAAAATGTGACCCAGAACGATGTTTCTGGAACTCTTCCGTAACCAGGGATGATGGTACAGCGTGTTTGAAGAGGGATGCCCAAGTGTCTTGCATCACTTTATACATTGCTTCTACTCTTTTGGAGGTAGGAGTCAATTCCGCTGGTTTTTCCCATGCCTTCAGGATGACTTCATCAAGGCCTTCCACAATGCAGAATACCACTGATGCTGGTGCATCACTGTACAATCTGCCCAATAATTTCTCTGAGGCTTGTGGGGAGGATGAAAAAACATTGAGCTCCAGAGCTTGAGCCATTCTGGACATTTTCTCTGTATACAGACAGAGATCCTCATAAGGTTAACCCAAGGATAGTTCAACGTTTTCATTGGGAAATGGATCCAAAGTCTCGGAACTGACATCACATAGTATCATAGGTGGATCCTCTTCATCCTCCTCATACTAGTCCTGGAGCTGTACAGGCGAAGATGGTGTGAGCCAAGCTATCCCTGACAACATTGACGGTCTCAGGTCCGAGGCATCAAAGCCTTAAGGGCCACCCAGCCAGTAGAAATGGTACGGTAGGGGAATACAACATGCCATGTGATGTTAATGCTGAAATGAGTGTCTCGGTTCCATACTCACTATGTTCACTCGGAGTCGGGGAAAGGATCCTTGATGTAGAAGATCGGATCCGAGTTGAAGTTTCCATCACTGGAATCAGATTCCTGAACGAGGCTAGTTTGAACCCACGTTTCACTGTCCAGACCGTCAGAGTTTCTACATCAGGAGTTGGTTCCCGCTCCTGAAGATCGCCCTTGGATAGTGAACGGCTCGGTGAATTGAGATTAGGCGACTGAGTCCTTGGGGTCATTAAGATTACTACTACTTGCGATTTATCTTGCTTGGCTTGACTCCAATAGGTCTTGGATCTGGTATGTGAGGAGTGTTTGGTCTTTTTAGACCTTTTCAGCAGGGGCTTGGAGGACTATCTCAGCTCCAATGCTGTACCTGGAGCAAGGTTCTTAGAATCGATCGGATCCAACCACAGAACTGACTGAACCGACACCACAGATCCAGCCCTCGGCCATTGATCTGGAGTAGACAAAGGTTTAGTGGTCTTAAGATTCACCCCGCCTTGGTGCAGGCAGGCACTTCAAAGGCCATTACATCGGAGCTGAAAAACACTCTCTCCCACAACATGACCTTCAACCTTTGGGCCCTTTCATTCCTGGCCTTCAGGGTGCATTGTTGGCAGATGGAACAAGAGCCAACATTATGCCCCTTGCCCAAACACAACAGACATAGGTCATGCTGGTCAGAGTGTGTCATTTTAGTCCCACACTGGGAGCATTTCTTGAAGAGGGCCTTTTGGAACATAGAGAAATCACTCATGTCATTGAAAACAACTCAACTGGAACAGCTCAAATAATACCACCAAAATCACTAAGTTTTGAAGCAGCACACAAAGATGAAGTCCGAAGTCAAAATACCAGAATAAAGCAGTCAGAATTCAAATCCACACAAGAAGTAACAAACGAGCTCAGAAGTACAGTTCCTCTCTTTGCGGCGGCTAGAAAAACTGAGGGGGTGTGTGGCTCCTCTGATGGTCACATGGCCGATTAAGTGGGAAAACAGATCTCTATGTGACCTAGGAAAAGTGGCCCCTAATGTAGCTCTAAAGAAGCCAACAAAGTTTCTGTCAGCAGGCCTGCGCATGAGCAGTCCGCAACATGGGACTGCACAGAAGAATGACGATGAACTGTGTGTTTCATGTCGAACATCTGTACCTGCCCTCAGTCGCAGGTTGTGTACCTTTAGCTTACTGTGCACTGGTGGCAATCCTATGTCCTTCAGGGTGCACATGGGATGACCAGCATCAGGCAGTGGTAGATGGGAGAGTGCTGCGCTGGCTACTGCAAGGCTTTGCTCCAGACCAAGGATTTTGATGAGGCATATGCAGTGGAGACCATCGCTGCTAACATCAAGAGGGAATTACTGGACTGGGTAGGTTAGGGTGAGGGCAGACCATGGGAATATATGTTTACTGATGGTGGCACAAATATGAAGGCAGTGGTGACACAAGCAAGGCTTCAAACGCATTTACTGTGATGCCCACAAACTTCACCTCCTAGTGAAGAATACTCTTGATCTGGGTTCCTCCAAGGAACCTGCAGTGGATCCTGCAACTCATGAGTTCCAGTGTCTTCTCCAGAATTGCCAGTGACTCACAAGTCACTTCTTGTGCACCTTGAAAGCAACTCACCAACTACACCAAAAGCAGGCCAGGACAGGTGTGCCGGAGCATCTCCTGATCTGATATTGTCACTCGCTGGAATTCCACCTGTGCATACTTGAGCATTGCTCACAGTGGAGCAGCAGGCTGACCTCATGGTGTGGCTCTCAGAGAGTGACACTTGGAGGGAGGAGGGTGAGTTCAGCCCAGAAAACTGGCTCATCCAGACACTGGAGGTTCTGATGCTCTTCAAGGAATTCATTGTCAAGGTCTCATTTGACACGATGACCCTAGGTCTTCTCATTCATCTGGCGCATATGCTCTGTGTGCTATAACCTCTTTCCTGGACACACACACAGGACATGCAGACCTTATTCCAGGACTGCACGCACTTGTCAGGCTGCAACAGGGCATCATAGCCTGGTGCAGCCTCTCACTGAGGAGGAGTATGTGTTGGCGAACATATGCGACCCGCACATCAAGGGCATCTTTGTTGAGTGGGCCAAGGACCTCATCAGCATGAGAGATGCCTTATCTTTGCTGGTGTGGTGTAGGCAAGCCAAGAGGGGCCTCTTGCCAGCAGAGGGGATGGGGAGAGGCTCAACTCTGCTGGTCCCCCTCCCACCCCTTCTCAGCAGGTTCCCCCCACAGCCAGCACTAGAATGTCCATGAAGATAGAGATATTCTGGCTTCCCTTTTCCCTCTCTGGGAAAGTGAGGCGCATGAGCCAGGATTCAGCAGAGGCAAGAGTCAGGACTACCTTGCAGCCCTGCAAGTTTCTTTCCACCAAGCCATTGAGCTACTGGGCCAAGAAAGAGGCGGTCTGGCCAGACCTCTCTCTCTAAGCTCAGAAGCTCCTCTCATGCCCTCTGATGAGTATGGAGAACAAATACATCTTTTCCCATGCAGGCGACATTGTCAGCTCACATTGCGCTCACTTGCTCCCCTAGAGTTGAACATTTGGTCTTTCTGAAGGTCACCATGCCACTCTTCAATTTCCCAACTGTGGACTCGCAGTGTAAATGAGATTAGCCCACCTTATGCCTGCATTCTCTGGGAATCTGCAAGGTGCGGGAAAATGCTCTTCCCAAGACTAAAAAGTTAGGTAGAAAACCAGCAGGAGAGGCACAAAAAATGCACATTGCAATTCAGTTGGCACAAAAAATGCACATTGCAATTTGGATTCCCCCCCCCTCCCCACACACTGCAAAACCACCAGCATGTTAGTACAAATTTCTGTAGATAATTGAGAAAAGAGGTGTCAAAAATGTTGTTCTCTTGCCACTAGGATGTGAAGAGTCAGAAAGAGACGTTAGGGAAAAGCAGAGAACAACACACGATGTGTCACAGAGGCAAATCCATAGAAACACCCAAATGAAGCTACAGAATATTGTTGTGTAATTACATCACGTATGCAATGTGTTGTTCTAATGTTAACTTAACTATCCTCACTGCAGCAGCAGGAGAGGGTCAATAATGAAGTCTGCTTCAGAGAGAGAATTACTTGGGTTTCCCAAATACCTCACTGTCAGTTTCAGCCTGAGGCCACATAGATGGGATCTATCTTATGCAACTGCACTTGCTTGCCATTGTCTTGTGCTTGTGGCTGCTTGGTTCTGTTCTGTGGTGTTCCCTGACTGGCTGAACCCAGTGCCTCGCTGCTGTGAATGACACTGGTTCTGTTGGGTTAAGTTGTGTCTCTTGCTTCCGTTTGGTTTGGGTGGAATGGATGTAATGGTCCCCTTATTTTACTTTGGTTCTCTGGGGGGATTCCATTATTTACTTCAGTTTGCTTCTAGTTGCAAGATGGTCCCTTGCTTGAGTTTGGTTTGGGTGATTCTCTGGTGTGATGTTGGTCCTCATAAGGAACAATGGAGGGTGGCTGATCAGCCTGCTCAGGGGGCACTGGAGCCTTTGAGGGGGGTCAGTTTGGTTCTGTTGGGCTTCCCCAGAGATGAGGTTGCATTTGGCAGCACACATTGGCTGTGGCATTCTTGCCCTGTACGTATGTGCCCCTAGGAAAGAACTTGTAAAAGTTCTCATCATTGGGAACAATGGGGAGTGGCTGGTCAGCCTGCTAAGGGGGCACTTGAGTTTTTTGGGAGGGGGAGTTAGTTTGGTTCTGTTGGATTGTCTGGTGTGGAGCTTATATTTGGGAGTGTACCTCTGACCATGGTAGCTTTGCTTCATGTGTTTCTGCAGTGGGAGTCAGCTTGGAGTTTTTTCTCACAATAGGAACAAATGGAGTGGCTGGGAGCACCTTGTTCAGGGACACACAGAATTGAACCCTGGGGTTCAATCTCCCTGAAACTTAGGAGATCTTTAGGGGGACAGTAAGGAGTAGGTTTCCTGAAAATGTGGTGGATTTTGCTTGGAAAATGCCACTCCCAGCCCTCAGATAGTTTCCCCCCTAAGGAATAAAAAAGATTGGAGGTGGCTGGGGGAATGTTCTTTGGGGGTGCATAAAGTGGCCCCCTGGGGTTCAATCAGTTAGGAGTAAGTCCCATGAAAATTTGGTGAAATTCAGTCAAAGAATGACCTCTCCAAGCCACTGGAAAAAAAACCAAATTGACATTCCCATAAGAAACAATGGAGGACGTTTACCGAATTTGCTCTGTAATACAGAACCAAACTAAAGAATGAATTCAGCACTCGAGGAATATCAATTTTTTCCCAGTTCAATATTAACAAACTGAATTTACTGAATTTTTTTCCTGTCCACACCCCTCCTTCCCAGCCTCTTCCCCCCACTGCCTTTTACCTGGCTGGTAGGGGGAAGAAAGGTGAGAGAACGCTATGCTGGGGGCAAAGTGCTTTGGAGTGCCCCCCCATCCACATCTTACCAGGAATGACATTGTTCCTGGCATGACACGGGATACTCTGGAGTTAAGTACCTCCCTGCACAACTCACCCGTGCACCCTCATCCCCCAGTGTGCCTCCCTAGGTCTGCCAACCCTAGTAAGGTACCTTGAAAGAATTCACACGTATCAGTTTAGTTCCCTTTTAAAGTGGGAAAATCTGGTTTATATACCTATAATTCCCTTAGAGTGAATAATAAAATAATATCTTTTGAAGTGGTTAGTTCTAAAGTTCAGGTTTGATTAATTTTTTTTAATACATTCAGATTAAGAGCTCCTTGAATGCCACTACACTGAGATGGGAAGGGCTCAGACATTTTCTGAGTTAGAATTGGTTTTTGTGCAAGTTATAAAGCATTTAATGTCATATATAAATAATTCTCTGCATTAATGTCTGTAGTAGTAATTTTAAATGGGTTAAAATGATAGGATGTTCGATTTCTAAACAAAATTGGAAATATATTCTCACTTCTGGTTCTCATTTTTCAATTTGTCTTCAGTTCAGTGAAATATAGGTAAAGGTAGTCCCCTGTGCAAGCACTGAGTTATTACTTACCCATGGGGGACATTGCATCAAGATGTTTTCTTGCCAAACTTTTGTATTCAGAGCCCCATGGCACAGAGTGGTAAGCTGCAGTACTGCAGTCCAAGCTCTGCTCATGACCTGAGTTCGATCCTGGCGGAAGCTGGGTTCAGGTAGGTGGCTCAAGGTTGACTCAGCCTTCCATACTTCTGAGGTTGGTAAAATGAATACCCAGTTTCTTGGGGGGTAAAGTGTAGATGGCTGAGGAAGGCAATGGCAAACCACCCCGTAAAAAGTCTGCCAAGAAAACATCGTGATGTAATGTATTGTCGAAGGCTTTCAAGGTCAGAGAACGATGGTTGTTGTGGATTTTCCAGGCTGTATAGCCGTGGTCTTGGCATTGTAGTTCCTGACGTTTCGCCAGCAGCTGTGATGCCAGTCAGGAACTACAATGCCAAGACCACGGCTATACAGCCTGGAAAATCCACAACCATCGTGATATAATGTCCCCCCCATGGGTCAGTAATGACTCAGTGCTTACACAAGGGGCCTACCTTTACCTTTAACCAGTGAAAATATCTTGAAAGTGATCCATCAGTGGTATTTAACTCCATAAAATCTTGCTAAAATGTATCATTTACGCTCTGGTAAATGTATTGCAATTTGCCTAAGGCAGATTTTTATCATTTGTGGCAGACTTGGTATCATGCAGTAGTTTATTGGGGGAAAGTGGTTAAAGCTATAAATGCAGGTCTAAACCTTAATATATGTCACCTGAGATATTTTTGATAAAGGACAGAATGATATTTGCAAAATATTGGAAGAAAGACATTGTCTCAGTTTTGAGAGAATGGTTTGAAAAGTTAAAGAAACTTTTATTATGATTAAAATAACTTTTTTACAAAGAGGAAAGAATTTAACTCACTACAAAACAAATGGGCCTTTTTGGATAATTCATATTGAACGGTATGTTTAAAGTATGATATTTTGTAAATTTTGGTTAGTTTGCTACCTTATAATTTGTCCTGATTTCTATAAGCTATAATAAAATACAATTTAAAAATAGGGAATAAACAATATTTAAGAAGGATCTTCAAGTTTTCCTTCATAAGCCTAATTTTTGTACAAAACTATTTTCTACTTCTATAAAGTAACTCTTAAGAGTTTATTTTACAATAAACTTAAATAACGGAGGCTATCCTCATCATTTAACATCAGTTGCTGATTACAATAGCATAATTTAGATTTCCTACACAAAAGTAATGTGATCAAAACTTCAAAATGCAAGCATTTCATACTGATAAAAAAATTAATTTAATTTTTTAGGAAAAAATTATATATAAATGAATCAGGCAAAATAACTGATATTACAGTTTTACTTAATATAGAAAGTACACTTAACGCTTCGTAAAATAGTAAAACATACTGCTTTCTACATCAATAAGAAAGGTTGCATTACTGGAAGAAAGAAATCCTGTTCAAGTAAATGCTAGCTGGAGTTCCTAAATATGTCAAAAATTACCATAGAAATGAAAGAAAACACAGAAATGTTAAGCAATCCTAAACTCTTCTTAAACTGCATGTTATTCTTTTCTTCCGAGAATTTTAAGATGAAAAATAGACCTTGAGGGTACTAGACAAGCCTAGGGCAATATAAAAGGAAAGGTCAAACACAATGCTAAAAAGGACAGTTATCTTCAGAACAACAACTTATCAGCCAGCTTGCAGCCCTGCTTATTTACAATTATTGGTCCCAGGGGAAGTGCACTTCAACACAGGCCACATTACTTTGTAATGAGTTTGCCAGAAATGGTAAAGGAAACTAATTTGTAACTGTGTGCACTGTTCCTTGCACATGAACTTTTGCAAACATTTTTTTTGTCCAGCAATGAATAACTTACTTCAGCCTTCCTAACAAGCAGAGAAAACAGAAGTGCATTAAAAAGACTGACTCGGAAGCATAAAATATCAGTAATTATTTCTCTCAGCTGTCCATAGCACTATTCATGATGATCAATTCCCCTGTGGAGGCTACACAGAATACAGATTTTAAGGGATAAATTTGCACACACAAATTAACACAATTTGGAAGAAAATAGGTTGCACCTGTTACAGATTAGTAATGAAAGGTCAGATGCCCTCTTACACCTTGTACACTTGAATATTATGTGCCTTAGCTTGTAGAATATAATTCTGGTTTTATCTAAACAGAGAAAAGCAAGTGCTAAGGTAAACAGAAGGGGAAAAGAGAGTTAAACACTAGCTTGAAGCTATTAATAAATCCATTCTCTAAAATACAAATGAATATAAGTAGTGAAGGCAATCTCGGATAGTTTTTTTTTTAAGTCCTACAGAAAGTACTCCTTTGTTTTTTGTCAATATATTACCAGACCTTGAAATGCTATTTTTCATCTGCACAATAACAAGCTGGGCAAGTAAGCAATAAAAATCATTAATACACTTGCAGCAGTATTTCAATCTATACAAAATCCTTAAATAAAAACAACCTGGTACAGCACTGCAGAATTGCATGATTATACACATTTTCACAGCACTTGAAACTATAGATCAAGGTAACCAAACTGTATGTATACTTCCAAATAAACTTCTAAAATATATTGAACTTAAATAAATATTGCCACTACTTTGTTGATTAAATAAGTCTGTCAGATAAGCATGTTCAATAGAATAGGCAATCAACTGAATGCCCTAGTAGGGTTGCCAGGTCCCCTTATCGTCCTGGGGCAGGGGACCCAGCACTCACCTAGATCTTCAGGAATCAGCCAGTTTGTGGCCCAATTTGACACAGTACACAGCACTCCCACGCCTGCACAATGACATCACTCCTGGGAGATCTGTTCCCATGCCTTCCCCCTTCCCCACACTGGCCAGGGGAGTGGTGGCAGAGGGCAGAGACTGGGAACAGGGGATCACCTGCCTCCCCTGGGGACTGGGAACACTATGCCCCAGTAACAATAAAACAACTAAGCTCATGAATACTTGTCAGAGATGCTTTAGGCTGATCCTGCACTGGGCAGGAGGTTGGACTAGATGGTCTGCATGGCCCCTTCCAACTCTATGATTCCATGATGATTCTATGATTCTATGTAAGACAACTTTACAAGATATATTCTAAGTAAAAGTGGGGATTTATTGATCACGATCACAAAATACTTTTATTATTAAAAGTTGTTCTTCATTGAGACCTTCTTAAGTATAGCAGTTTACAGATTTCCATTTGTATTATTTTATTAGTGTAAAGATACTACAAAAAGTAGTTTGGGAAGGAACAACCAAATACACTTTTCTAGAACACAGTTTAGTACAGGGGAAGAAAATAAAGAAAAGTAACTCAGAACCATAGGGCGGAGGGTCAGTTTGGTTCTGTTGGACTGTCTCATCAGATAATTTCAGTTATTTATTCAGATAAAATGCTATTTGGTTAAAGAAAAAGATCCTCCTTCCCAATACATCCCACACCTGAAAGGATTTTTTTAAAAGTGACATTTTGAAAAATATAAAGATGTTTACAAGTGACTAGCTTTTTCTTGTTCCTTAATTTTACCAATGACAGAAGCATTTTTCCTTTCATTTAAATGTATTTCACAGTTTGCAGCAAATTAAGCATTAATCTTTCTCAGCAAATGTCAAGTGTTATTTAAATGGTTTCCTGGCAGATAAATGATTATTAATATTAATGTAATGAAATTGCAGTATTTGTCCTTTCTTTGATATTTACAAAAATATTAAGAACATAAAAATAGTTCTTTTGGTATACCATCTAGTTCCCATGAGCATGAAAGTTTTTTTTTTTTTTTAAAGCCAGTCATGGGAAACTATTCACAAGAAGGAGGTTGAAAACTGAAAATGAGTTTCTTCATATTATTACCATGATGTGCAACCTGTACTCTGGACAAGAGGCTATTATTAGGACAGAATATGGGGAAACAGAATGGTTTCCAATTGGCAAAGGTTTCAGACAAGGATGCATATTATCTCCCTACCTGTTCAACCTCTATGCAAAGCATATCATAAGGAAAGCTGGATTAGATCTAGAAGAAGCTGGAGTAAAAATTGGGGGAAGGAAAATGAACAATTTGAGATATACAGATGACACCACGTTACAGGCAGGAAATAATGAAGACTTGAAACAACTACTGATGAAGGTTAAAGGAGAAAACGCCAAAGCAGGATTACATCTGAACATCAAGAAGACAAAAGTAATGACTACTGAGGAGTTAACACAATTATAAAATTGACAATGAGGAACTTGAAATTGTTCAATATTTCCTATTCCTTGGCTCAATCATCAACCAACAAGGAGACTGCAACGTGGAAATCAGAAGTATATTGAGACTTGGAAGAGCAGCTGTGAGAGAGCTAGATAAGATTCTTAAAAATAAAGATGTCTCTCTAGGAACCAAGATCAAGATAATCCAAACAATGGTATTCCCCATTACAATGTATGGATGTGATAGTGGGACAGTGAAGAAAGCTGACGGGAAAAAAATTGATTCATTTGAAATGTGGTACTGGAGTAGAGTTCTGCAGATACCATGGACAGCCAAAAAGACAAATAAGTGGGTACTAGATCAAATCAAGCCTGATTTCTCCCTAGAAGCTAAAATGACAAAATTGAGGCTATTGTACTTTGGTCACATTATGAGAAGACAAGATTCTCTGGAAAAATCAATAATGCTAGGAAAAGTAGAAGGCAGTAGGAAAAGAGGAAGACCTAAAATGAGATGACTTAACTCAATAAAAGAAGTAACGTCCTCCAGTTTGCAAGATCTGAGCAAGTCTGTTACTGATAGGATGTTTTGGAGGTCTTTCATTCATAGGGTCGCCATAGGTCAGAGGCGACTTGATGGCACACATTATCATGAGTAAAACTGCTATGGTCAAGTTCATTTTACTTTAAGCTCCAATGTTGTAATTTAAAGGTAATGCACAATAATGCAGTAATTGCTGCTCTCATAATTAGTTGCTTTTGCATGAAATACAAACAAAATCTGATCCATCTGACGAACAGTAAAATCTGATCAAAGATTTATAAAAGGCAAGGTCAAAAATCAAAATCAGAAATATGCAGAGATATCTAGAACTGAAGACCAGTAGTCATGCCCAGTTTTGCGAAGTATATAACCATCCCCACACTCCAACTCTTTGGCACACTAGCTTAATCTCCATATTTTGTAGCCTTCTAAACACAATTTGCTCTTTAGATACAAAAACCATTCCAACAGCAAGGACAGCAGCATAATGCAAAGAACATAAAAAGGAAATTTAGCAAAATGAAGACAAAATTAAACAAGATTGGTTTTTATTTGGCTGTATTGCCATAAGCCTATTCTTAAGAATCATACAGCCGGAAGGGGTTTTACAGACCGTCTAGTACCACCTGCGACCAATGCAGAAACAGCCTAAAGCATCCCCAACAAGTATTTGTCCAGCCGCTCCTTGAAGACTGCCAATGAGGAGGAACCCATCAAACCCCTAGGAGCCAATTCCGATACTCTTAACATCAAATACTCTTAACATCAAACCTTTTCTTAATGTCCATTATCTTCCCTCTTGTAGTTTAAACCCATTGTCTCGAGTCCTATCGTCTATTGTTAACAGAAACAGCTTCTTTCTCTTCTCTATGTGACAACCTTTTGAATACTTAAAGAGAGCAATTATGTCTCACCTCAACCTTCCTTTCTCAAAACTGACCATTCCCATGTCCCTCAGTCACTCCTTGTAGGGCTTGGTCTCCAGATCCCTGATCATCCTGGTTGCTCTCCTCTACATGTGTTTCAATTTGGAACTCCAGGTGGGATCTGACCAGTACGGTATACAGTTGGACGATGACATCCTATGATTTGGAGGTTATGCTTTTGTTGATACACCCCAAGACTGTGTTTACTTTTTTGCTGCTGCAGCACACTGATTACTCATATTTAGCTTCCCATCTATCCATATCCCAAGATCTTGTTCATGCACAATGCTACCCAGAAGTGTATCCCTCATCCAGTATGTATGCTTTGCATTTTTGGTACCCAAATGGAGAACCTGACATTAACCCATGTTAAATCGCATCTTATTCAAACCTGCCTACTTCCAGTGTGCTTGCTACTCCTCCCAGATTGATGTTATCTGCAAATTTAATGAGTAATCCCTTCACACCCTCATCTAGATCATTTATAAAAATACTGAAAAGCACTGGGACAATGATTAAGCCCTCTGGCACTCTACTGGACACCTCCCTCCAATCAGACATGATGTCATTGACAACTACACTTTGGATGTGGTTATCTAGCCAATTCCCTATCCATCTAACCATCCTAGAATCCTGTCCATGGTTCACCAGTTTACTCATTGGAACATCATGAGGAGCCTTGTCAAAAGCTTTACTGAAATAAAGTGACACTGAGAGATCTCTATCTTTTGGTGCTACACCTCTGAAGATGCCAGCCACAGCTGCTGGCGAAACGTCAGGAACTACAATGCCAAGACCACGGCAATACAGCCCGGAAAACCCACAACAACCATCATTCTCCGGCCGTAAAAGCCTTCGACAATACATCTGATTATTACACTTTGTCAGGAATCTCATTTTCATTTTCTCAACCTCTGAGTACCTGAACCCCAGTGCCCGTTGAATCCTATTATTGATTTATTTATATCGTATATGTGTTCCGCCCTTCCCACGAACAGCCTCAGGGCAGATAACAACATTAAGAACATTTAAAACATTCCATATTAAAACATTTAAAAGCATCATACAAAAATATAAGAAATAGCAGGACTCTTTTTCCTGATGGCAGCAATACAATCAATAATAAATAATACAACAGTACAATTGAATATAGCAGCAGCTTAAGAACAGGGGTGGGCAGCTCTCACAGGGAGGGGGGTAGATGTTGTATCCTCCAGCCAGCGGAGGCCCAACCTCAGCCATGAGCCTGGCGGAACAACTCTGTCTTACAGGCCCGGCAGAAAGATAGTAGATCCTGCCGGGCCCTGGTCTTGGTAGACAGAGCGTCCCACTGGGTAGGAGCCAGGACTGAGAAAGTCCCGGCTGTAGTCAAGGCCAGGTGGGCCTCCTTGGAGCCAGGGACTGATAACAGTTGCTTTCCTCCTGATCAGAGGGTCCTCTGGGGAATCTACAGGGAGAGACAGTCCCTCAGGTACGCTGGCCCCAGTCCACACAGGGCCTTATAGGTCAATACCAAGACTTTGAACCTGATCCGATACTCCACTGGCAACCAATGCAGCTTGGTTGCCAGTGTAATATTGGTGTAATATGCGCCCTATTTGGTGCTTTCTTAATGATGTGCGCGGCCGCATTTTGCACCAACTGTAATCTTTGGGTCAGGCTCAAGGGTAGGCCTGAGTAGAGCGAGTTACAGTAATCTAACCTAGAGGTGACTGTTGCCTGGATCACTGTAGTTAAGTCACAGGTAGACAAGTAAGGAACAAGTTGCCTGGTCTGCCGAGGGGAAAAAAGACGTGACAACTGCTGTGACCTGTGCCTTCATTTTCAGGGAAACATCCAGGATCACCCCATGCTCTTAACCCTTGGAACTGGCACAAGCTGTGCCCCATTGAGGGCCAGGAGCCAGAGTCCCGAATCCAGTCCTCCGTGGCTCAAGTACAGGACCTCCGTCTTTGTTGGGTTCAGATTCAGTCGACTGTTTCAACCAATCAGCCACAGCTGCAAACACATGTTCCAGGACATCTGGGGCTGAGCCGGGCTGGCCGTCCATCATCAAATACAACTGGGTGTATGCTTGTAAGATAGATTTCTATTTTTAATGTTTTTAACTTTGTATTGTGACGGCCTTTGGCCATATACAATTAAACCTACCAGTCTGCAACTGGGTGTCATCTGCATATTGATGATATTCAAGCCCAAAACTTTGCACCAACTGGGCAAGGGGGCTCATGTAGATGTTAAACAATAAAGGGGAGAGTATTGCCCCCTGCAGGACCCTGCACACCAATGGATAACGGCATGACAATTTCTCCTCAAGCGCCACCCTCTGTCTCCGACTGTGGAGAAAAGAGACAAGCCACTGTAAGGCAGTCCCTTGTATCCCCACATCGGCGAGGCAGTGAGTCAGAAGATCGTAATTGACTGTGTTAAACGCTGCTGACAAATCCAACAATATCAGCAGCGCTGAACCACCTCGGTCCAGATGTCTGCGAAGGTCATCCATGAGGGTGACCAGTAGCATCTCCATCCCATGTCCTGGCCAGAACCCGGACTGAAAGCTATCTAGGGCCGAGACATCATTCAGAAAACCCTGTATCTGTTCCACCGCTGCCTGATCAATCACCTTTCCCAGAAACGGGAGGTTCGAGACTGTGCGATAACTGATCAGGTCAGTGGGGTCCAGTGATAGTTTCTTCAGGAGAAGTCTCACGATGGCTTCCTTTAGTGGCCCAGGAAAGACCCCGGTACCCAAGAACATGTTAACAATGGCCTCCAAAGAGGACCGCAGACCATCGGCACTGGCCTTTACCAGCCATGATGGGCATGGGTCCAGGGGGCACATGGTGGGCCTAACTGATTGCAGGGGCCTGTCAATCTCTTCCCCACAGAGTGGACTGAACTGATCAAATATTGACCCTAAAGACAGCCAAGGGGTCTCTAGTTCCTTCACAGCATCAACTGTGGCAGGCAAGTCACGGCAGAGAGACAAAATGTTTTCATCAAAAAAGCTCCCAAAAGCTTCACAGCTGATGTCCAAATTCTGAATTTGACAGCCTCCCCCTGTGAGGGAGACTAATGACTGAACCACATTGAACAATTTTGCTGGGCGTGAGCTAGCTAATGCGATGGAGTCTGTATAAAACTCCTTCACAGCCGCCATCTCATAGACTTTCATAAACATCCTATAAAATGATCTTGCCTCTTCGTCGCGAGATTACCGCCACACTCAGTCAAGCCATCTTAGCTCCCGCTTCTTTTCTCAAAGCTCCTCTGTATACCAGGGAGCCTGTCTTACATGGGGGCAAAGAGGGCGACAGGCAGTGATTTTGTCGAAGACTTCAGAGAGCCAGCATTGCCAGTCCTCTACCAGCTCATCTAACGAACCACCATGGAGCATAGGATCCCGCCGAGCATTCTGGAAACCAATTGAATCCATAAGTCTCTGCGGGCGAGCATAAATCAGCTCACTGCCCTTGTGAGGGGGGGTGGCATCCCCAATCGAGCCCTCAAAACCAAGTGGTCTGACCATGGCACCAGTTCTATTGCCTCTAGATCCACATCAAGCCCCATCTTGAAGATCAAGTCTAGTGTGTGGTCAACTTCTGGTCTGGAAAGATGGCGACCTGACATTGTTCAGCAAGCTGAGCAATCAAGGGTCCCTGTTTTGGCAGGTCAGGTACACTCGATACCTGCTGCCACTCTACTACAGGGAGAAGAGCTAGGATGCTACAAGCCCCGGAGAGTGCATGATCTCGGCGCAGGGGGAAGCCCTGAATCAAGGATTTCTCCCAGCGCCTTGAGGTCCCCTCAGAGATGGGCAAGCCTCGACCTCTGCAGGACCCTTTTTGAGCCATAATTTGGCATAAGATCGCCTGAATCCAGACTTCTTTATCGGAATTTGATCAACATTGATAATAAGAAGCAGCACAAAAAACCCATAAAGAACAAAGCAAGGTGACTTCCGGTTTGGATTAATGGAGATCTGACGCAGCCTGCAATCGGGGCTGTCCGAGCCACTGTTTTTATTGGAAAGCGGGGTGCTCCAACACCCGTTTCCACCCCCAACTTCAGGGAGAAGTGGGGCTTGAATGCTACACATCCCCGAGAGAGTGTGATCTCGGTGATAGAGGGGGTTCTGAATCAAGGACTCCCACTATCACCTTGAGGTCCCCTCGGAGAAGGGTGAGCTACTATCTCTGCATTGCCTCAGGAGTCATTAAATTGGCATAAGATCCTCATAACCAAGCTTCAACAACAGTTTATCAAAGAATTGGCAAAGGAAACAACACAGACAGCCCGCAGAATCGGCAAAGGTAAAGATCATTATCATACCTTTTAATAATGAAATGGCAACAAAAGACGAAAGGAAAATTAATTAATGGACAGAATATAAGACAAGAAGTGCTAAGCAATAGAACTGAGACAAAACTGGAGAAGCAGAAGTAAAAAAGGATTAAAAATATAAAAAGGAAATTTGTTTATACTTACTGCGGTTAGAATTGCGATAACCAGCGTGAAAAAGTGGAGGGGGACTGGAGAAACATCGCAAGACGGGAAGTTAACTGCGGGGCAGACAATTGGATTCCTAGCAAGTACAGAAAACTGAAAGGGAAAAGGAGTGACATGAAAGGTTGCACTCGGAAGCAAAACAAGAATATTATTGGAGAAGCCATGAGACCAGCAGGAACAGGAAGTGTGCCATCTTAAGTAAGGTACGAAGTCAAGCCAGAAACCATAGAGACGCTGTAAAACTACCATAGAGAAAAAACGCACGACATTTTGGAACTTAAAAAAAAAACTTTTTTCTACACTTTTTCATTTTGGAAAGATTACCAAGAGGAGGTAAGCTTTAATGATTCAACACGGAATTAAGGAAAAGGGCAGACACGTGGGGGGGGGGCTCGAAACCGAGTCCCACAGTGGCAGGAAAAAAAGGAGTAGACAAGGAATGGCAAATGTCAATAGAGGCAGCAATTGAAGGGTTGGAGAAAAAAGTGGCGGAGAATCATAAAGAACTGCTACAGAAGATGCAAGAAATGCTGGCAAAGGACTTTAAAGAGATGATAGATGCTATTCAAGCTGATGTAGCCGCTTTGACAAAGACTGTAGAAGGAGTAAAGGAGGAGCTGCTAGCAACAACAACAAAAGTGGAACAGATTGAGCAAAAGACAAATGATATAAAAACAGAAATGAAACAAGAAAATCAAGCGATTCAGACAAGAGTGGCAATGATGGAGTGCAAGGCGATGGAGAGGCAGCTAAGATTTCGTGGCATTCAAGAATCTGAGACACAAACCACACAAGAACAGATGACAAAGATACTGGCAGAATTTCTAGGGAAAGAGAAGGATGAAATAACAGCAAATATGGACCTTGCATATAGAATTAACTCGGCTTTTGCAAAGCAGAGGAAGATACCAAGAGATATTATTGTGCAACTAGTGACAAAAAGAATGAAGGAAGAGATTCTCAAGAGACATTTTGAAAAACCTTTAATAAAGGAAGGGAGTAGAATCAAAATTATGAAAGAAGTACCAAAACAGATTCTCCAAGAGAGGAAGAAATATAGGGAGCTGACCCAGAAGCTAAGAGACCAGGATATCAGATACAGATGGGAAATTCCAGAAGGACTAAGCTTTTATTATAAAGCTTTGAGAATAGTTATCAAAACTAAGGAGCAGATGGAAAAAATTTTACAGGAGCATGCAGAGGACTTTACTGGCATATTAAAAATGTAATAATATGGAGTACAAATTAATATCTTGGAATGTGAATGGACTAAACTCACCCCAAAAAAGAAAAACAATTTTACATTGGCTAAGGAAGCAAAATTCTAATATAATATGCCTACAAGAGACACACATCAAAGATAAAGATGCAAAATGCTTAAAAAACAAGCAATTGGGAAAGGAATATATATTATCGTCCAAGCAAAAGAAAAAAGGAGTAGTGATTTATATAAATGAAATTCTAGAATCAAAGTTAATCTTCCAAGATAGTGATGGAAGATATATAGCTGTGGAAATAAATATAAATGCAAAGAAAACACTGGTAATAGCCCTTTATGCCCCAAATGGAGCAAAAGACCAATTTTTTAAAGATATACTGAGTAAATTGGATCAGGATGTATTTGATCAGATGATTTTGGTTGGAGACTTTAATGGTGTGGCGGATTTACAATTAGATAAGAAATCAAAAGCAATTGCTAATGCCAAAACCTTTTTTTGAATTAATCCAGCAGGAAAACTTGGAAGATGTATGGAGAAAGGAAAATCCAAAAAGCGCAGAACTTACTTACTACTCTGCAAGGCATTTATCATTTTCACGTATAGATATGATTTGGGTGACAAAGGAGTTGACTTTAATGACTAAAAAAGTGGAAATCTTACCAAGGGTGAGTGCAGACCATAATCCATTGTTATGGAAATGGACAATGGGCCGAAAAAAATTTAGATGGAGAATAAATTAGGATTTACTACAAAATCAGGAGAACCTGAACTATTTGAAAGAAGAAACCAAACAATTTTTTTAAACAAATAATAATAATGAAGTTTCAACACAGATGGTATAGGACACTTACAAGGCTGTAATAAGAGGAAATTTAATCTTATTAAATAGTAAGGACAAGAAGAGAAGACAGGAGAAATAGCAAGAAATACAACAAAAATATATAAAAAAGAACAACAGCTAAAGAAAAAACCTGGGAAAAAGTCGATTATACAGGAAATTAAAATACTACAAGACCAAATAACAGCCATTAGTAATAAAGAGCTAGAATGGAAGTTAAAGACATTAAAGCAGAAATCATTTGAAGGAGCAAATAAACCAGGAAAGTATCTAGCCTGGCAATTGAAAAAAGGAAGGAAAGGAAAATTATTAATAGAATAATAGAAGATGACAAAGAGTTGAAAGAGCATCATTTAATTAAACGCGCATTTTTCAAATATTATGCTAAGTTATTTCAGAAGAAATCAGTAAACTTACAAGATATAGAGGGGTATCTAAAGAATACTCATTTACCAAAGATACCAGAAAAGATGAAGCAGAGACTGAATGCTCCAATTACAGAAGAGGAAGTCATAGAAGCAATTGATGCGGCTAAGATTGGAAAAGCACCAGGACCTGATGGGATCACAGCTAAATTTTATAAAGTAATGAAGGAGGACCTAGTACCGATTTTAAAAAATATAATGAATGAAATGCTTCAAGGGAAAGGCCTCCCAGATACGTGGAATGAAGCAACTATTGCTCTGAACCCGAAAGAAAATCAAGATTTGATAGATGTTAAAAATTACAGACCCATATCGTTTATAAACAACGATTACAAAATAATGGCAAGAATATTAGCAGAAAGACTTAAAATATGGCTAATGGACTTTATAGAAGTTGATCAGGCTGGATTCTTATCAAATAGACAATTAAAAGACAACTTGAGAGTACTGATAAATGCCATTGAATATTATGATAAGCGACCTGATAAAGAAGTTGGCCTATACTTTGCAGACGCAGAGAAGGCCTTTGACAACTTGAACTGGGACTTTATGTTTGCGACTATGGAGAAGATGGACTTAGGCAATGAATTTATAGAAGCAGTTAAAACAATCTACAAATTACAAAGATTGAAAGACCCTGCAGGTGAGCGTGGGCCCAATGCAAGTGTGTTGGAAGGAACTGGAGGAACTTCATCAGCCGGGGAAAGTCATTCAGACCCGAAAGACTCTGAGGAGGAGTCTTCGGAAGAGTTCTCCAATGCGGCAGAAGAGCCAGTGAGTAACAGAGTAGCACGGCTTCAGGCTGAAATGGGAATATTAAGGAACAATGTGTACAGGATTATGGAACCCCAACTCTGTGTGTATGCAGACCTAGGGGTGATTCAAAAGCGGCAAACAGCGGCTAATATCCCAGAACTGCAGGACAGAAGTGCTCAGTTGAACGGGTCCTCTCCCACAGCCTTGGATCTGCAGGAGCGATAGTGAAGCCGACTGTTTAGACAGAGCTCGCTCCCATGGGAGATGTTCCTCTCAGGGCTTGAGAGAGATCTGGAGAAGAGGAACCAGTTAAGAGCGACTGCTATGGGTGAAGTGCAACAGCTCAAGGCCCAGATGGAGGAGATGGGATGTCACATGCACACCTTCCTATGGAATGTTCAGGAGGTTGCAGGAGGCCTTAAAATGAGAGCATCTGGAGGACCCGGCCGGCTAGCAATCTTGCCTCCCGTCCCCTCACACACAGACAGACAAGGAGCCCCAGTGCCTCCAGATGTACCAGGACCATTGCCCCATCAGCTGCTGGACAAGCAGGTGCTGGTGGGGCTGCCTGCACAACCCGCTCACTCTGTCCAGGCACTGCCGCTCCAGCCACTGCCAGACAGACAGGTGCACAACGGCTGCACAACCTGTTCGCCTGGGACCAGAGCAACCACCGCCCCAGCAGTTGTGGGGCCAGAGGAAATTAGAAGCCTGCTTTGAAGGAGACTCAGAGGAGTTAGGATACTTCCTAGTGCAAGCGGCCGTGTTCCTGCAGGAGTGGTAGGATACTTTCCCTGATGATGAAAGCTGGGTGAGCTATTTAGGTGCCAAGCTGGGGGGAGAAGCAGCAAAGTGGTATGTAATGCTCTACTCCGCTCAAGCCCCGGAGCTCCAGAGTGTGAGAGCTTTCATAGAGGCAATGTGAGCACAATACGAAGATTCCCTGGAGGGGGAGAGGGCAAGAATTAAGTTGAAGTGTATGTGGCAAGGGAAGCAGCCCATATACGGATTTGCAACCAAGTTTAGAGCATGTGCTGCTAAAGTTCCAGATTGGACCGAATTAATGAAAGTGGAATTCTTCTGCACTGGATTAAACCTGGATTTAGTTGCCAAAGCAATGATCCAGGATGATCCACCCACCCTGCTAGGGTGAATCCAGTTGGCGTTTAAGATTGAGAATCTGGAGCAAGTAGTGAAACTGCTCCAACTTCAGTATCAAGCTGGACAGCCTTGGGGAGCTGCAAAGGCCTGAGTGGGTTACAACTCAAGAGAGAGAGGATTGCTCCGCTCGGCTGAGGAGAGGAGGCTGGAACAAGGGTGCTGTTTAAAATGTGGTGGGTCTGGCCACTTTGCAGCTGAATGCCCTAGTGGAGAAAAGGAGCTGATGGAAGCAACCCTGGGGCCTAGGGGCCTGAGTTGGAGCGGGACAAGACATCCCAAAAGGAGAGAGGCAGTACTGCTGGCCAGCAAGAAGGCGGCGGCTGGGACAAGCCCAGAGCCCAAAAACTCCGGGGATGGCAGCAGCGAGGGAGAAAGTGAAGGGAAACAGAGGGGGCCTGCTGCAAAGAGCACCAACCAGCATGTCCAAGAAGCATCAATGCCGCCGCCTATGGCGAGACCAAAAGGAGCTTTGTTTTTTACCCGTCACCATAATGCATCCAAGACAGGGGACTCACATCAGAGTTCGAGCCCTGATTGTCTCCAGATGTAGTCAAGATCTACTCTCCCTTGCCTTAGCCACAGGTTTGGGACTGGATATGGTTAAATTGTCAGAGCCACTCCAGTTTGAGCAAATGGATGGCTCTCCTATAAAAGGAACCCCATGTACCTATGAGACTGAGTTAACCCCAGTGGGGATGGGAAACCATTGGGGGGAAAGAACCTTTATCATCAGTCCCACTGCCAAGTTTCCGGTGGTGTTGGGTGTCTGGTGGTTATATGACCATGACCCATATGTGCATATAGGCAGGGCATCTATATTTCCCTGCTGGAGAATGGCAGAAACATGTATGGAATACTCATTGGGGCCCCACTCCACCTTCCATGCCAGAGGTGTTGTGCTTGACCAGGGAGGAACTTGCAGAGATCCCATATGAGATCATGATTTAAGTCAAGTTTTTGAAGAGAAGGAGGCTACAAGCTTCCTCCACACCGTCCCACTGACTGTGCAATTGAATTAATCCTGGAGCAGAGCCTTCCAAAGGGAAAGTTGTATTCTATGAGCCCCACGGAGCACAAGGAACTCAGAATATTTGCTGACAAGATACAGATTGAGTCCAGATGTAATAAAGATAAAAGAATGGGAGGTTTCTATTTAGAACAAAACGATTTTGAAAAACTTACGTGAAACAGCTGAAAAATTGATTAAGAAAATGTATATCTTTTTAATGCATTTGAAAGAGAATGATGAGGTGGAGAAATGTAAAACTTTATGGGCACGGAATTTAGGGGGTAATATTGATCCAGCACAGTGGAATAAGATATGTAAAGAGAATGTCAAAATAACTAAATCTGTCACATTTAAAGAGAATCTATACAAGATGTTGCATAGAAGGTATCTAACACCGGATAGATTGGCTAAAATGTATAAAAATATGTCAAATAAGTGTTGGAAATGTAAAAATTGTATAGGGACATTTTTTCGTATGTGGTGGTCTTGTAAAGAGGTGCCTAGATTTTGGATAATGGTGCATACCTTAATACAAAATATTTTGCAGATTGCAATTCCCTTCAAACCTGAATCCTTCTTGTTAAATTGTATGCCAGATATGAACAGAGAACAGAAACACCTGATAATTCATATAGTAACAGCAGCCAGAATTTTACTAGCGTCCTATTGGAAACGACCAACAATACCACAGCAAGAGGAGTTAATAGCAAAGATAATGGAAACTGTGGAAATGGACAAATTAACTTCGTTAATGAAAGGACAAATGGAAGAAGACTTTTCCGCGCCATGGGACCCCTTCTACAAATGGATGAAGAATAAATACGACGATTAAATGTAATGTAATATTAAGGCAATAATATGATATAGCAAAACTCACAGTTAAACATATATTAAAACATATAATGTATAGAACTAGAATATTGATACAAGCAAGCATAAGGATAACTGTCTCACTCTCTATATGCTTATTCTTTCTTCTTTTTTTCCTGTATGAAAACCAATAAACATATAAAAAGAAAGTTTACTGACAAGAACTTACAAAGACTTCATTCGCCCGGTGAGCTCCTCCCATGCTGCATCAATACTGTTTTGCAAGAAGAAAGATGGGGGGGGATTAAGGCTTTACACAGATTACCAGGGAATAACTGCAGTGTCCACGTCGAACGTGTATCCCCTCCCTCTCATTCGAGATCTGTTGGGAGTGGTTTCCAAAGAGAAAATCTTCACTAAACTGGACTTAAGGGATCCTTATTATCAAGTGAGGATCAGAGAAGGAGATAAGTGGAAAACAGCATTCAATACCCCTTTAGGCCAGTTTGAATCTCTGGTCATGCCATTTGGACTCCAAGACACTCCTGAGGTTTTCATGAATTTAATTAATGAAGTTTTGCACAAGCACCTGTACAAAGAGGTAGTGGTTTATTTGGATGATGTATTAATTTATAATAGTGATTATGAGTCCCACGTCCAATTAGTCAGAGAGGTGCTGACTACCCTTCATCAGAATCAACTGTATGTAAAGCTATCTAAGTGTGAATTTCACAAGAAGGAACTGGACTTTGGGGTGTATAGAGTGTCAGGCAATGGGTTAGGGCTGGACCCAGCTAAAGTGAAAGCTGTCAAGGAGTGGGGGGTTCCAAAAATGAGACATCAATTGCAATCATTCCTGGGCTTTGCAAACCTCTACAGACCTTTCATTAAAAATTTTGCCAAAACTGCTCTACCCCTAACTGATATATTAAAAACCAAGGGGAGGGGGGCATGGGGTGCAAAACCAGGAACTAAAAAAATAGGGATATGGAGTGCCAACGAGCATTTGAGAGACTGAAATAACTATTTACCTCTGAGCCAGTACTGTGCCATCCTGATGAGAATAAAAAATTCATTGTACAAATGGATTCTAGTGACATGGCCATGGGGGGAGTAATTTTGCAAGAGGGTTCTGATGGGAAACAACATCCCTGTGCTTATGTCTCAAAGAAATTCTCAGAGACTGAGAGAAACTGATCGGTGTGGGAGAAAGTCTATTTTGTTGCCTGCTCTAAAATCCCCACCAGAAAGAAGCTAGCCAACTCGTTTATGCAACATGTGGTGCATTTGCATTCTTTCCCAACCAAGATGGTATCTGATAGGGGCCCCCAGTTCGTTGCCACCTTCCAGCGGGAGCTTCTGAAAATAATAGGGATCGAACAGGGATTAAGCTCCTCCCATCATCCAGAATCCAATGAACAAAAATTAAGAATAAATCAGATTTTGGAACAATTTTTGAGAAGTTATATCAATTACCAACAGGATAATTGGGTGGACTTTCTGCATTTTGCAGAGCACTGTTACAACAACAGTGTATACAATTCTATATGAGCCATCACCTTTATGGTCACACAGGCGTTTGAAGGGAACCCCATGCCCTTATTAGAGCCTGGCCCAGCTGGGAAGGGTGTGTGTGACTGACATCATAAACCAGTGGGATATTATAAAGTAAACCTTGGAGCAAGCTAAACTGGACTGTAAACGACAAGCAGATAAGAGGAGATCTTTCCTCTGGAAATTGAAAGTGAAGGATAGTGTGTACATGTCTACCAAGAATCTCAGGTAACACTCAACCAAGCAAAAAATTAAGCTGGAAGTTTGTGGGGACATTCAAAGTGATCCGTCTAATTAATGATGTTACCGTGGAACTGGACCTACCTAAAAATCTGAAACAGGTACACCCAGTGTTCCATTTTAGCCTTCTGAAAAAGGACCCCAGGAGTGGCACCTGGAACCAGCAGCACTTCCTCCCATCATGGTGGAAGGACAGCCACACCATGAAATCAAACTCGTGTAGGACTCTAAACTGAAGAGAGGAGTGTTATACTATCTTGTCCAAAGGAAATACTTCCCCAAAAGTCAGGTTGGATGGGTTAAATTTACTCACATTTGAGCCCCCTAGACTACTAAGGGAGTTTCACAGGAAGTATCCAGGGAAACGAGAAGGGGAGTGATTCTTGGGGTGGCAGGATGTCAGGATGCTAACATCTGCCATAATCATGCAGGAGGGGGGATGGCGGTTCCAGTGTTATGAATATGATTATGTTTTGCAGCTTCTCTCTCATGAACTGGCTGTTTTCATTAGATTGTTCCTAGCACTGGGAAAGGAGCCTATGTGGCCTTTTATATATATATATATATATAAAAAATTTTTACTAAAAGATAAGGGGTACAGAATATAGGGGGATGGGAAAAAGAAATTCATATTATATATCGCTAATACATTGCACCATACAATCTAATATATTTCTTCAATGTGTTCTACAGATCAGACACTTGTTTGCAAATTTTTCCATTCATTTTAAATAATGTCCATAAAAGTGTTCATCCTAACTAAAAGCTAGGTTTCTTCAGATTTCCTCTGTATCCAGCTATAAAATGGGTCCCAAATGTCATTATATATTGTATTGTCCATCTCTTTCAATAAACTCGACAATTTATCCATTTCAGCTGTCTCAAGAATCCTTTCAATCAGATTTTCTTGAGTTGGGGTGACTGTCGTTTTCCAAAGTTTCACATTTAGTATCCTGGCTGTTGTGATTATATTCAAAATCAAATGTTTTTGGTTTTTATTAACTGGAACCAACATGTGGTTTAATAAAAAGAGTTCTGGTTTTAAAGGCAATGAAATCATAAGTATCTGTTGAGTCGTTTTGTGGACCATCTTCCAGAACTCTGCTGCTTTTTTACATGTCCACCACATATGATAATATGAACCCGGGTTACTCTCACATTTCCAACATTTATTTGAGATATTTAGAGACACTTTAGCTATCCTAATAGGAGTTAGATGCCATCTATAAAACATTTTGTAAATATTTTCTTTCAAAGTGGCTGCTTTTGTCATCCTTAAATTGCCCTTCCACATTTGCGACCATTGCTCTAAGTCAATTGTGTGTCCTACGTTCTCTGCCCATTTTATCATGGTATCTTTAACTTCCTCCCCCTTGTAATTTTGCATTTAAAAGCATACTATATCATTTCTTTATTGTTTTAACATTGGCACCACACATTATCATGTCAATATTCTCATCCTTTTCGTAGAAGCCCATTACCTTGTCTTTTTTATATCTAGATTCCAATTATGCCTGGCCCCACCATCCCAACTCAATGTCTAAGTCTGTCATTTCTTTTGGGTTTTTTAGTAGACCACCTGGTTTCAACAGTACCTTGTAGGTAGGGGCTTTCCCCTCTTTTTTCAAGTTAGGTTGTGTAAATGCTTCGATTGGGGAGACCCACAAAGGGATTTTCTCATAAAAGACTAGTCTTATTCTTTCCCAAACTATCACTAATGCAAGTATTTATGGTATTCCCATTGTTTATACCAGAGAAATGCATGCCAGCCCATCAATAAGTCATGTCCTTCAGGGTTTAAAAGTCTTTCGTTTTCCAGGATAATCCATTCTCTCAGCTACTACAATGCACAGGCCTTGTAGTATAACCCCCAATCCAGTAGGGCAAAACCTGCTTTTTCCTTTGTGTTTTGTGACACTTTCAGTTTGATTCGTGGTCTTTTATTCTGCCAAATGAAAGACTGTACGGCCTGGTTAAGTAACTTTAAAAAAGCTTGGGGTACCCCTACTGGTATGCTTTGGAACAAGAATAGAACTCTTGGTAGAACATTCATTTTTATCACCACAATTCTTCTCAGCAATAATATCTACAAATCTTTCCATCTTTCCAGAGGGAAAGATCTGGAAATCTTTTAAAATTGCTTTTATTAATGTCATATAGTTATCATCATACAGAGAACTACATCTATTAGTCATCCAGATTCCTAGGTATTTTATCCTCTCTTCAATTACAAGTTGTGATTTTTGGGTTAGTTCTTCCATCTGCTGTTTCTGCATGTTTTTTGTAATAAGCTTTGTCTTTTGAGTGTTTATTTTTAGGCCTGCCAAGGCACCATATTCCTTAATTTCTTGCAGGAGCTCCTGGATTGATGTTAAAGGTTCTTCTAAAATGAAGACTAGGTCGTCTGCAAACGCTTGTACCTTATATTCTTGCTTCTTAATTCTAATTCCTCTAATTCCATCTGAATTTCATATCTTATCCATAAGTGATTCCAATGTTAGTATGAACAGAAGAGGTGATAGTGGACAGCCTTGTCTCGTTCCTTTTTCGATTTTTATTGGTTCTGTTAATTGGACATTAACTAAGATTCTGGTTTTTTGTTTATTATAGATTTTTCGGATTATTCTAAGAAAATTTTCTCCACATTGCATTTCTCTTAATTGTTTAAACATAAATTGCCAGTTAAGATTGTCAAAAGCTTTCTCCGCATCAAGAAACATTAGAGCTAGCTGTTTTTCTGGATGGGCCTCATAGTATTCCAAGATATTTAATATTTTTCTTATGTTGTGGCTAGTCTGTCTTCCTGTTAGAAAACCAGCTTGGTCTTGATGGATCATCTGGTCCAATATTTTCTTCATTCTCCATGAGAGTATGGTTGCAAAGATTTTATAGTCTACATTTAACAGTGAGATTGGTCTGTAGTTTTTAATTTCTTTCAAGTCCGTTCCTTCCTTTGGTATTAGAGAAATCGTGGCTTCTGTCCAAGTCACTGGTAAGGATTCTGTATCCCATATTTTTTCCATCAAGCACTTGAATGGGGCTATTAGGGTCTCTTCAAAACATTGGTAGAATTCAGCTGGAATGCCATCTGGTCCTGGAGATTTTCCCTTATTTTGTCTTTTAATTACCTGTGCTATTTCGTTCATAGTAATTGGATCATTTAACATTTTTCTCTGTTCTTCCTTAAATTTCTTCAGTCCCATGTTCTTTAAATATGCTTCTTGTTGCTCTGGATGGACAGTCATTTTCCCGTAAAGCTTTTATAAAAGAGTTCTACCACCTTCTTTATTTCATCCTAAAGTATTTTCTCTTCTCCTTTTTCATCCCTCAACAATATTTGTCTTTTAGTTTTTTCATCTTAATTTATAAACTAGCCACCTTGTGGGTTTATTTGTGTTTTCAAAGTAATTTAATGTTGCAAATTTAATTTTTTTCTCCATCTCCTCCGTTAATATCAGGTTAAGTTTATGTTGCAGTATCTTTATCTTCAGTTTTACTGTATCTTTTCCAGGGGTGTCTTTTTTTTTTTTTTTTTGTAAAATTTTTATTGGGTTAGAACATTAATATTTTTACATTACATTGCATTCAATTATCCCCTAATTTTTCGTTTCTAACCCCCTCCCTTTCCCCCCCTTTTGTTGACTTCCAACAGCTTTCCCACCCTCTGTCCCTTTTCCCTTACTTCTATTAATTTCCTCTATCTAAAACAAATATATATTCTCCATTATATTAAGCAGTACATCTTTAACTCTTTTACTTACTAAACATCCAAACTATACTTCTTTAGATAAACAATTTATCCCATTTTCCAGTTTTGAATATTTCTGTATGTCATAAACCATAAAAATTTCCCACATTTAAATCAAACAATTTGATTTGTTCTCTCTATATTAATCATTTCTTCTTTTTATAGTATTTCTATCCAGGGGTGTCTTTTAGGTTGTCTTCCTTTTCTTTCAAACACCTTTCCAAATTCTGGTAGTCTTTATTTCTCTCTGTTTTTCTGTGCTGCATATCTAATTGCCAGTCCTCTAAAAAAGGCTTTACTTGCATCCCACACTATATCCACAGTCGTTTCATTGTTTAGATTTTGATTTCAAAAAATTCCATTTCTTTGGAAACCATTTCTTTAAATTTTGTCCTTTAATAGACCTATATTCAGTCTCCACCTAAATTGTCTTCTTTCTTCTTTTATCTAATTGCCAGTCCTCTAAAAAAGGCTTTACTTGCATCCCACACTATATCCACAGTCGTTTCATTGTTTAGATTTTGATTTTAAAAAATTCCATTTCTTTGGAAACCATTTCTTTAAATTTTGTCCTTTCATAGACCTATATTCAGTCTCCACCTAAATTGTCTTCTTTCTTCTTTTATCCTTATTATCAGAGGGTTGTGATCTCCAATCACGTGTGGTAAAATATCTATCTCTTCCATGTCCGCCACTGCTGATGTTGAGGCCCAGCACATATCTATTCATGACCAAGATTTGAGTCTGTCAGAATAGAAGGTATAATTGGTTGAATTCGGGTTTCGTATTCCCCATAGATCCACAAGGGCCATTTCCTTTGGAAATTCAAAAAATTTCTTGTGGAGTGTTTCCCCCCCGCTTTCCCCCCTTTCTTCACCTGATTCCTATCCTTTTGTCTACCACTGCATTAAAGACTCCCACTGTAATTTTAATTCCCATTGTAATTCAAGTTGGATATATGCTCTTGAGTTTTTGGTAGAATTTTTCTTGTTGTTCATTTGGGGCATAGATGTTCACAACTAAGGTTTTTCTTTGGCCTTTCTGGAATTCAGTCATTAAGATTCTTCCTTGGTCACAAGCATAAATTAGTTTTGGATTCAATCTTTCCTGTATATATGTTACTAATCCTCTTTTCTTCACTTGATCTGTTGCAATAAATGGGGATCCCAAATTCTTACAGTTCAGCAACCTTCTTTCTTTATCCTTAATATGCATTTCTTGAAGACATATTATCCCTGCCTTAAGTTTTTTTCAAATATGCAAATGTTCTTCCTCTTTTTTGAGGGGAGTTCAATCCATTAACATTTATTGAAAATATTTCTAGAGAGTTTTTGGCCATTATTTCTTGTCTCTCTTACTACCTTGTTTATTTTCCTCCTTGCTTTGCTTTCTAGTCTTCACACCACCTTTTGCTTCATCTTTTTTTCCCAATTCTGACAATGAACTTGCCTCTTTTTCTTCTCCTTTTTTCTCCTCCAATTTCTGGTCCTGTAACAAGTTCTTTTGGACGAATGCTTGAGCTTTATGTATTGAGTTAATATTGAACCTTTGACATTTAAAGTTGAAAAGTAGTTCCTCTGGTATCAGCCATCTGTATTGTATGCCATTTGTGCATAATAGGTCTGTCAAAAATCCATATTCCCGTCTCTTCATCTGTACCTCCCATGGGATGTCTCTTAGAACTGTTATCTCTTCATCTTGGTACTTCAGTGGAGTTTCTCGTGTTGCTTTAAGGATTTCATCTCTAATTCTGCACCTAACAAATCTTACATGAATTTCCCTTGGCCTTTTGTTCTTATTTGCAAAGGATGAGTTTACTCTACAGGCCACATCTATCTCTGTTTCCATTTCTTCTGACTGGGTATTTAGTGCTATTGCCAATATTCCCGCTGCCAACTCTAAAGTGTTTTCTCCTTTTTCCTTAACATTCTGCAAACGCAACAATGTTGCCGACATCTCCACCTGAAGAGTTAACAATTTAGCTTCCATTGTCATTTGAGTTTTTGTTATTCCCTCTACCTTATCTTCTGTTTGTTGATTCTTCTCTTCTATTTTTTAAGTTTACTAGTTAGTTCAGATGCCCCTTTTTTAGCTTCTCTCATCTCAGTCTGGAACCTCTCAAATTTCTCATTCATGGTCTTTATTTGGTTCAATATTTGGGCCAGACATACTTCAATTGTCTGAATTGATGTTTGTGAGGATGCAGGGGCCTGTGCCATAGCTTGCGTCACTGATCTAGAGCTCCCAGGGGATGGTTTGGGGCCCTTTCCCTTAGCTGGCATCATCTTTAATTAGATGATCCCCCTTTTTTGTTTTACTATCTTTCCTCAACTCAGTAGCAAAAGTGATCTAGCCCAACTTATTCCACTCCTCTTTTTTTTTTGTAAAGAATTTTTTATTGGATGGGTTTACAAACATACATATAGAAATCATTATCTTTATTCACCCCATTGCATTTTCCCCATCCTTTCCCCCTCCCCCTTTTCTGGTGACTCCCAGCAGTTTTCCATAACCAACTTAATCTAAAAAGTATATCATATAAATTCTTAAGGTCTATAATAATAATGTAATAATGTAATATATATCTATATTATACCTATCAAACCTCTTTAATTATCTTAACAATCTACACTAACTATATTGCTTATCTTAGTTAAAAATATAAAAATTATATAAGTAATAGTAGGTACATATACTAACTAAAAAAAACTACATATGTATATGTAACATACTATTCCTTACATACCAATTAAGTATATTATCTATATTTCACATATACTCCCTATAACCTTATTACTCATAATTATACTCCCCTGTAAATATACTATACTAATCCAATAAAATACAGTAAAATATACCCCTTTTTAACCTTAAGTAAGTTTCTATCTCCCCTACTTCTCTAAAGACCAGTTTCCCCTTCATGTCCCACTTTTTCTCCACATATTTCTTAAATTTTTCCCAACTTAATGTATAGTCCAATTCTTCTTGTTCTTTCAATTTCCTTGTTAATTTGTCCATTTCTGCCACATTCAAGACTTTCAGAATCCAGTCTTCCATAGATGGTATCTCCTGAGTCTTCCACATTTGTGCATAACACATTCTGGCCGCCGTAATCATATAAAACACCATAACTCTGTCCATTTTATCAAAATCTTCTAGGTTCATACATAATAACAGCAATTCCGGGGTTTTATTTATATTCCTTTGTAAAATATCTGACATAATTTTAACTATATCCCCCCAGAACTGCTTAGCCTTATCACAGGTCCACCACATATGATAGAATGAACCTTCATGCTGTTTACATTTCCAACATTTATCAGACATCTGGCTATTACCATTGGCCAACTTCTTCAGTGTTAAATACCATCTATACAACATTTTGTATACATTTTCACGCACAGTGGTACATGCTGAAATCTTAACTACATTTTTCCATACCTTTTCCCAAACTTCCATTGGAATTTCCTTATTACAGTTTATTGCCCATTTGACCATCTGAACTTTAACAACTTCCTCCTCTGTAAACCATTTCAGTAATATCTTATATATTTTAGAAATTATTTTCTTACCCCCCTGAAGCAAACAATTCTCAATCTCAGAGTTTTGTAGTCTAAAGCCATTTTTCCTTTTATCTTTCTCATATAGGTCTTTTATCTGCATATATTGAAACCATCCATATTGGAATGGCAATTCTTCATTACCTTTAAGCATATAGTTATTCTGTTGTATCTCAAGAATTTCTTTATATGTCAACCAGTCTTCCCCTGCATATTCTGTTCTTGGATTTACTACTTCCGCAGAGATAATCCACATTGGTATAGTCTCTTCTATATATTTCTTATATTTAGTCCATACAGCAAACAAGCTTCTTCTTACATAATGATGTAAAAACATAGAGTCTGCTTTTACTTTGTCATACCATAGATATGCATGCCATCCAAAGAGTTTATTATATCCTTCCAGTGCTAACAACTTCAAATTCTTCAATGTCATCCATCCCTTTATCCAGTCCAGACATATCGCTTCATGCTATAATTTAAAATTTGGTAATTGTAGTCCTCCTCTATCTTTCGCATCGTAGAGTACTTTCATTTTAACTCTGGGTTTCTTTCCAGCCCAAACAAAGTTTAACATCGATCTCTGCCACTTCTCAAACTGTTTACTGTCTTTAACAATAGGTATTGTCTGTAGTAGAAACATCATTCTTGGAAGAACATTCATCTTAATTACTGCAATACGACCTAACCATGACAAGTTCATTTTATTCCATCTAATCATATCTTTCTCTATTTGTTGCCATAACTTGTCATAGTTATTCTTATACAAGTCAATATTCTTCACTGTCACATCCACTCCCAAATACTTAACCTTGTTCACTACTTCACATTCCACCTTGTCCATCAACTCCTTTTGTTGTTGTTTAGTCATATTTTTGCACAATATTTTGGACTTCACCTTATTAATTACAAAACCCACTACGTCTCCAAAATCCTTCATTTTCTTCATCAATTTTGGCATGCACTCTATTGGATCTTCCACTATCACAATTATGTCATCAGCAAAAGCTCTTACTTCGTATTCAAATCCTTTAGTCCTCAATCCTCTTATTGAATTGTCTTCTCTTATTTGCCTAAGTAAAATCTCCAGTACCATTACAAACAGAAGTGGGGAGAGCGGACACCCTTGTCTTGTTCCTTTTCTTATTTCCAACTTTTTGGTTATATCCGAGTTAACAATTATATTTGCAGATTGGTTTTTATATATTGCCTTTATTGCTTGTATAAATTTCTCTCCCAACTGCATCTTCTCCATTGTTGCAAACATAAAATCCCAGTTCAAATTGTCAAACGCTTTCTCCGCATCCACAAAGAAAAAACCAACCTGCTTCCCTGGATTTTTATCATAATACTCAATAGCATTCAACAACACTCGTAAGTTATCTTTTATTTGTCTTTCCGGTAAAAAGCCGGCTTGATCTTCATCAATAAATTCCACTAGCCAAGTCTTTAGGCTTTCCGCTAGTATCTTTGCAAATATTTTATAGTCATTATTGGTTAGAGATATTGGTCTATAATTCTTAACATTACTTAAGTCTAATGTCTCCTTCGGTATCAATGTAATATTAGCCTCATTCCATGTATCTGGCATCTCGACCCCTTCCAATATTCCATTCATCATTTTTTGCATCAGTTGTTTCAAGTCCTTCCATCACTTTGTAAAATTTTGCAGTAATTCCATCTGGACCCGGAGCTTTACCAACCGTAGTAGCTTGTATTGCTTGTAACACTTCCATTATTGTTATCTCAGCACTAAGCTTCTCTCTCAACTTCTCCGGTACCTTTGGTAAGTCAATCCTGTCAAAGTAGTCTCTTATCTTTTCATGATCCACTATTTTTTTCTGATACAACTTGGCATAATATTTGTAGAATGCTCTCTCAATCAATCCTTGATCATATAATTCTTTTCCCTCTTCTGTAATCTTACTTATTACTCTTTTCTCTCTCTTTTTCTTTAATTGCCACGCCAAATATCTCCCTGGTTTACTAGCTCCTTCAAATGATCTTTGCTTCATTTTCTTCAACTCCCACTCCAGTTCTTTATTTTCCATGGTTCTAATCTGATCTTGCAGTAACTTTATTTCATACAGCAATTTCTTTTTACCTGGTCTCTTTTTCAAACTGCTGTTCAACTTGAATAATTTTTTCCTGTATCTCTTTTAATTTCACTTCTTTTTTCCTCCTCTCTCTGCCATTTAAGTCCATCAAAACACCTCTAATTACGGCTTTATATGTGTCCCAGACCATGTGCGTTGGCACCTCTTTATCCACGTTAGACTGAATAAAAAACTTCGTTTCTCTTCTCAACACCTCAACATATTCTGGGTCACTCAGAAGATCCTCATTAATTCTCCATCTCCATTTCTTGTGTTTCATTTCAAATCTCCACATCACTGGATTATGATCCGAGCTAACTTTTGGTAGTATATCAGTCTCTTTTGTAAACACTACCAGTTCTTTAGACGCCCAGATCATATCTATTCTTGAAAAAGATTGGTGACTAGATGAAAAAAGTATACTGCTTCAATTTAGAATTATATTTTCTCCAAACTTCTTCTAAATTTTCTTGTTCCTGTATTTCAAAAAAAGACTTCGGTAATTTCCCCGTCCTTACTTTACTTGTTGATAGACTTTTATCCAATTGCAAATCTACCACTCCGTTAAAGTCTCCAGCTATAATTACCTGGTCATAAGTCCACTGCTCCATTTGTTCTCGTAGATCCTTGAAAAATATATCTTTGGAGCCATTTGGCGCATATAGTCCAAGTACCATAGTTTTCTTTGCATTACATAAACATTCCACAGCCAGGTATCTTCCATTTTTATCAGACACAATTAATTTAGGTTGCAATTCTTCTTTTATATATATAACAATTCCCCTCTTTTTTTGCTTTGTTGCCAAAACAAATTGTTTTCCTAACTTTTTGTTAATCAGATATTTAACATCTTGATCCCTAATATGAGTTTCTTGTAGACAAATCAAATTACTTCTTTGTTTAGCTAACCAATGTAACACAGCTTTACGTTTACAGGGTGAATTAAGTCCATTAACATTCCATGAAATTAATTTGTACTCCATAGTTATAATCTGGATGAGCTAGGAAAGTCTTTTCCATTTTCCATCAGAAAGACATCCATTGCATATTTCGATTTGATCACTTGTCTCCCTGATTGAAATTCAAAAGTCACTCCTTCCGGTAACTCCCATCTATATCTAATTTCTGCTGCCCTTAGCTTTTGTGTTAAGTCACTGTACTTTTTCCGATCCTGGAGTACTTTAACGTGGTACTTCTTTCATAATTCGAATCTGTGTCCCAGCTACCTCCAGCGGAGTTTCAAAATGTCTTCTAATAATTTCCTCCTTCATTCTCCTTGTGGTCAATTGGACAATAATATCTCTTCGTAAGTTCTTTTGTTCCACATATTTTGAATTGACTCTATACGCGATATCCAAATGGGTCATCATTTCCTGCTCTGTTTGCCCCCAAAATTTTGCCAATATTTCAGCTACTTGTTTAAGGGCAGAGATCCATCCATTTTTTCCGGAACTGCCCTCATGCGAATCTGTCTGTCCATTGCCTTGCATTCCATCATCACTATTCTTTCGCCCATACCCATAGTCTCATTCTGTATAGCCTCTGTTTTTTACTCCCCATCCTGCACCAACTGCTGCGTTTCTTGCACCTTTTTGTTGGGTATTCTGTAAATCTGTTTTTATTGCCTCCATCTCCTTTTTAACTTCCATAATTTCCGATTTGATTGCTTCTTTCATTTCCGTCATTAAATTTTGCTGTAATTTTTGTATCCTCTCCTGAATCTCTTTATTTCCATGTTATTTTCTTACCCAAATTTTCAATGGCAGCCTGCCAGTCCTTTTCTTTTTTGGAGGCCATCGGACTTGTCTTAGGTCCCCACAAATCAGCTCTCTTTTTTAGCTCTGTCTTCTTTTTAATTCAAATCTCTATTTTTTTATATCAAAAATTTTTGACGTTTGCCCTCAGTTAAAATGGCAATTGAGGCTTCCCTTACCCTTAAAATGTCAGGCAATGTTTTTCTATGGTTCAAAATGTCGGGCGATCTTTCTCTATGGTAATACAGTCACACCGATAATCTTCCCTTACTTTCAATGGTGAGTCCTCTACTTCCGTTTCCTTTCCCTTAGTTTCAATGGTGGGTACTTCACTTCCTCTTCCAGCTTTGTTTTTCTTCCGGGTCCTCCTGCTCTTCCTGACCTCCCTCGCCGCTCTTTCTCTCTATTTCCTCTCCATCTATTGTTTGCCACTTCCTGTCTCGCGGCACGCCTTCCAGTTCCAACAATCCGCCCACCGTGTCGCTATCTCCCCAACCACAGGTATGCAAAACAATATTCTTCTTAGCTCTTTTTAACTTTTTCTCGTTCTCAAAACTCCAATTAAATTGCTCAGTCTTTTAATATACTTTTTCAGCTTGGTAACTCAGTCTTTAGTTCTTTTAAAATTTAAGTCTTTATTCAGTAAAACGGTCCGTTAGGGAGATAGTAATCTTAACTTAATACAGACTTCTTGGGATGTACTCACTGCTTCAAACGTCCAAATCTGTTCAAATCCGTTCCCGAGGCTTGGAGAACAGAGCCTATGTCAATTTAATGACTCCCGAAGCTGCTGCAGAGATTTTGGCCGCCCTTCTCCATGGAGGATCTCAAGGCTTAGGGGAGAAGCCCTTAATTCAGAGCCTCCCACCCGCCGAGACCCTTCACTCTCAGGGCTAAAAGCGTTCTTGCTGGATTTCTGACTAAAACCCGGGGGCTGTGGGCGATCTGAAGGCCCCACCAGCCCAAAAAACAGCACCTCGGATGATCCGGAGCTCCGAATCACATCGGTCTCTCCATTACCCCAAACTGGAAGTCCCAACTTATTCCGCTCCTCTATTTCTACTAGCTTAAAGAGCAAAGAAAATATTATTTCACAGACCACAATGTTCTCAAATATTCACAACAAACCTAAACATCCAGCCAATGTTTACATATCATTCTAAAAGAGAAAACCAACATAGTCTCAGGTGTCAGTGGAAATCAGAAACACCTGTTTCTGATTTCCACTGGCACTGAGAGGAGGGAAGTGTATTGCAGTTTTGAATGTTTGCTGTTTGTTGATGCAATCCTTGGTCAAGGTAGGCCAGAAGAAGAGAGCTGCAATCCTGGTTGTGGTGTTCACTGCCCCTTGATGACCTGCCCAAGGATGGGCCACTGCCAGTATTTCCCAGAGGCGGGTGGCAGGCACTAGCAGTTGGCGGGTCTCCACCATCAAGCCCTTCACCACGTGGTACCACAATCCTCTTCCCTGGATGACCAGGGACAGCCACCCCACCTGGCTACATCTTAGATTACCCTTTCACTCACGGCTATCTGCTTGTGGAGAGCTTCCAGGGAAATACCTTGTTCTTGTTCGATCGCAAACTGGGGGTCCCTAAGCCATCCGACACACAGGGCCTCAACTGCTTTTGCCTTCTCAAAGTCCTCCTCCCCCTCTGGAGCCGAACCACTCTCTGCTCCACACAAGGCCTTGTTGTCAGGTGCACCAGGCTGTCCTGCCCACACCCACAATGCTAACTGGAAGTGTGGTGCATGTCGTCCCAGGAGTAGCGGGGTACAGCAGGGTTTGCACCGAGCCAGATTTGTCTCTTGGACTCGGCCAAGGTAGGACACCAGCACTCTTACAACGGGGCACTCCACCACATGCTGGCAGAAGGCAATTGTAGCCCTCCTGACCACAAGGAGGTCCGCAGGTAGGAGATGAGACTGTATCATCAACATGGAACTACCGCTATCCAGAAGAGTTCAGTTGGTGGCAAGCCACTGTGACCAGGACAAACAGGGGAGGGGGTCAGGGGGTCATTGTCGTAACCTGCATGGCCATGGATCAGCCCAGTTCACACTCCATCAGAGGGCACTCCTTCTTCCAGTGCCCCAATTTCCTGCAAATTAAACGTGCCTCAGTCTCTGGCCTCCTTAGGGAGAGCCGCAGGCTTCCCAGCATGCCCTAGGAGTGCGGAAAGGGAGGGTTGTCAGCTGGGACGTGTCAGTCCTGGCGCCCAGCCTTTCAGGGGCGGAAACAGAGTAGGGGGCCAGAGCCCAATGCATGCTCGTCTGTTCCATCAGCCCTCTCCTGGCACAGCTCCCCCACTTCACCTGGCCTTGCCTTCTGAGCAGGCCACCTGCCTAGGCTCTGCCACCACCATCACATTTTTCCAGAGAGTGGTGGCTTCCTCTAAGGTAGAGAGCTTATTGTAAGCAACCCAGTTCCAGGCGTGGGTGGGGATGACTTGTAAGAGCCGCTCCAACACAACCAAATCAGATATGCACCACCCCATCTCAGTTGTGGGCTTCAGCCATCTGTACGTCATATCTTGGAAAGTGGCACCCAAAGCCCAGAGATGGTCAGTTTTCTGAAAGGAAACAGCCCGGAAATTCTGGCAGTATGTTTCAGGCATTATCTCATAGCAATCTAGCACCACTTACTTCAACTTCCTATAGCCAACACTCTCCTATTTAGTCAGTGCCTTCAGAGTGGCCTAAGTGGCACTCATGAGATAGGGGTCTATTATGAAGGCCCATTGGTCTCGCGGCCACTGAGCCGCCTCCGCCATTCATTCGAAGGCATCCAGATAGGTATCTAATGCACTAATGCCCATGCCCCACATTCTTTCCAGAGACTGCCGAAGATCCCGAACCAGGGACACCTGGGCGTCATGATGCTGTTCAGCCAAGATGGCCTGGGCCCCCCTCTGCTGTTAAGTTACTTCCCATAACAACTGGGTCTGATGCTCATTGGCTGAACTGTGTTAAATCCATACTGCGGGTGGAAGGGCAGTCAGCCCTGGGGTTGGTCTCATCAGTGACCTGGAGCACTGGACCCCATAAGATGGGCCAGTTGCTGATCCACACAGCGGGGGTGGGTAAGTGAGGGGGAGGGCAGCTCATGGACTTCCCTGTGCCTGCATTCTCCACTAGTCTGTGAGCTGCCCCAGTGCCCCCAAACCCCGCCTTCCACCATCTTCCCAGGGCTAGGAGAGGAGTTCCCTCAGCCTGAGAGTTGGGCAGGAGAGATAGTTTATATCACCTGGACCCTCCTGCTGCCCATTGGGGGAACTGTCACTTTCTCTCTCTAGCCTGCTCCAGTTCACCTCAGCCTTCTCCTCCCCAGCGTCCTGGAGAACTCCCCTCCTAGGTGCCCAATCCGCCCCTGGATCCCGCCTGTTCCCTATGGACTCCCCCTATTGCCTGTCCTTGCACCCCATCTTCCTCCAGGCTATTGGCTCTGGCTCCATATTCAGCCTGGGCTTCCAGCCAGTCAGCTGTCAGTGCCCAAGAGCTCCTGAGCCCACCCTCCCAGAAGTAACTCCTGCCCTCAGGGTTGCCTGGGCCCAGCCCAGGCACACTGTGAGAGGGACCATGGCCAGCAAGGTACCGGCATCTGCTGCTGCACTTTTGCACAGTTCAGCTGTTTGGTAGGCCTAGCCAGCTTCTGCTGCTGTGCTTCCACACAGCTGAACTGTTTGGTGGGCCTGGCCAGGCACCACCGCACCACTGCACCTCCACGCCATTTGTTGGGCTCCTCTGGCCACTGCTGTGGGGGTAATAATGCCTGACTCCCCCACCTGGCTTTAACCCCCCACAGGACTCTCCCCAGACCTAGACCCTGCTGGTAAGTGCCCCTTGGGCTCCGGGGTCCAGGGTGTTGTCCCTGGTGCGGGGCAGGGGAGAGGCAGCCATGACCTGGTTGGGGGCCACCCCCCAAAGTCTGGAGCAGTTGGAGTCTGCTCCAGACAATATTATTCATGAAGATCAAAGTGGATTCCTACCTAAAAGACAACTGAGAGATAATGTTAGAACAGTAGTGGATATTTTGGAGTATTTGTAAAATAATGAAAACAAGTAGCATTTTTTTAGACATGGAGAAGGCTTTTGATAATTTAATCTGGATTTTCTTGTTTAAAGTCCTGGAGGATATGGATTTTGAAGAAAATTTTATAAAGTGGGTAAAATTGATTTATACATTTCAGACAGCACAAATAATTATAAATGGAGTTGACTAAACCATGTGGAATACCAACAGGTACCAGACTGCCCACTGTCACCCCTGTTGTTCATACTTGCTCTTAAAATATTAAATAGAGATATAAGACAAGATGACAGAATTAGAGGGCTAACAATGAAATCTTAACCAGAGTTACCTTGGTCTAAGCCCACTGAAATCAACAGGCTTAGACTGGCATAAATCTTCTTAGGATTTCACTGCTAACATCAAAAAGGAAATTTTTGGCCCCGAGGCCAGAACAGGGCAACCCGTGCCCCCCTTACCAGGCGAGGGGGTACCCAGACACAAGAGCGAGGGGCATGGAGCTGCCATTAGGCTGGATTAAGCTGGAAGACACTTTTGATAGAGATCCTAGGAAACTGGGATACTTCGTTGTGCAAACACTGGAATTCTTCAACAAATAGGGCTATCTGTTCGCATTGGAGCAAAGCTGCGTTACTGATCTGGGGTCCAGATTGGGGGGAGTGGCAGCAGAATGGTCTGTGACCCTGCACAACACAGGAGCCCCTGAGCAGTACGATTTGCAAGCATTCATCGGTGCTTAAATATGAAGACCCGATGGAAGGGGAGAGGGCCCAGACCAAACTCCGAGCCATCCAGCAGGGGTCCTGGCCCGTGAGTTCCGTCAACTTGCCACCAAATGCCCAGACTATCATGAAGAAGTTAAGATAGAACTATTCCGGAATGGCATGAATACGGACCTGTTAGATCGGGCCCTGATGCAAGATGACCCATCAACCCTCTTGGGATGGATCCAATTGGTGTGTGAGGTCAAAAACCAGACACAGGTGGTCCGGTTGGTGAAGCAACACTAGCTTACAGGAGCGAGGAGGGCCCCCCGTATATAGCCGCGGCCGAGGACCACCGTCCAGAGGCCCCAGACCTGGCCGAGAGATGTGAGGCACCTGCTGGAGGCAAGGGCTGTGCCTGCAATGCGGGGGCGTCGGGTATTTTGCCGCCCAATGCCCCCTTAAGCCAACATCTGCCCAGCAAAGCCAAAGACCCCCTCCAGCCCTGCGAGCCCCAAAGGCTGAGCACAAGCTACCACCCAAGTGCGGGAGGCTGGAAACTGGCTTGGATGCAGAGGAACACCCAGGCGACGTGGAAGACCTCGGCCAGGAGGAGGAGATATACCTACCACCGGGAAACGAGACAGATCTGCCATAAGACAGCCCCGACGGCAGGTCACAAAGGAGTCCACCCCACCCCAGGTGAGGGAGAGGGGCACCATACTATTCATGCCTATGATACTAGTGAACCCAAAAAGGGGAACCCATGTGCAAGTACAAGCCCTAATACTCAGGATGCTTGCGCAACATTATGTCACCCGCCTTAGTAAATGGGCTCAGCCTGGACACCCATGAACTAAAAGACCGGATAGTATTCGAGCAAATGGACGGGTCCAGCATGAGCCCCGCCCCCTATGAAACCGAGACAGTCCCAACAGGGATGGGGGAACACTGGGAAGCCTGCGCCTACGAAGTCAGCAATGTAGCAAAATACCTCTTGGTATTGGGGAGCCACTGGATCTAGGATCATGACCCCTACAATAAATGGTCCAAGGGAATGATCGTATTTAAAGGGGACAAATGCGCAGCACATGCCTGGGTGAAGGTACGGGGAAGAGAGGCCCTCTCCCCGCTGGAGGTCATTTAGCTCACAGAGGAGGAGGGATCCATCCCCATCGAGTATCGAGACATCCGCTTAGTGTTTGATGACAAGGAGGCCAACGAACTCCCCCCGCACAGAAGCACGGACTGTGCTATTGAACTTGTCCCAGGGGAACAGCTACCCAAAGGCAAACTGTACTCCATGAGCCCAGCAGAAAGACAGGAGCTGAGGCATTTCATTGACAAAAACTTAGAACGTGGGTTTATCCGCCCGGCCAGCTCCCCCCATGCATTGCCAGTCTTGTTTGTCAAAAACAAGATTTCAGGGGATATGCACAGATTTCAGGGGGATAAATGCTATCTCCATGTCCAACACGTACCTGCTCCCCTTAATCCGGGACCTACTAAGCATGGTGGCCCAAGGCAAAATATTTTCAAAGTTGGACTGGAAAGATGCCTACTTCCGGGTGCGGATACGAGGGGGGGACGAGTGGAAAACCGCATTCAACACCCCATTGGGACAATTCGAATACCTGGTCATGCCATTTGGCCTCAAAGGAGCTCCAGGTGTGTATACGAACCTCATAAATGAAGTAATGCATGAATACCTGTATGGGGGGGGTGTTACCTAGATGACGTGCTTATCTATACATCGGATGAAAAAGCACATGCGGAGTTGGTCAGGAAAGTGTTAACTGCTTTAATGAAAAACAAGCTGCCAGTGAAACTGTCCAAATGCGAATTCCATAAAGAGGATTTGGATTTTCTAGGGCACCACATTTCCCATCAAGGACTAAAAAGGGACCCCGCCAAAATTCAGGCGATAAGCGGGTGGGCAGCACCCCAAACCAGAAGGCAATTACAATCCTTCTTAGGGTTTGCCAACTTTTATAGACCGTTCATAAATAACTTTGCCCAACTCGCCTTACCCTTAACAGATTTACTAAAGACCAAGGGTAAAGGGCTGCCAGATAAAAAACCTAGTGCAAAGTTACACTGGACGGAGGAATGCCAACAAGCATTTGAAAACCTAAAACAAAGGTTTGTCTCAGAACATGTGCTACAGCACCCGAACGAGAACCGTAAATTCATAGTGCAAATAGACACAAGTGATATGGCAGTGGGCGGGGTTTTACTACAGCCCGAAGAGAAGGGGAAGCTATGCTCCTGCGCCTACCTGTCCAAAAAGTTTTCCGACACCGAACGCAACTGGTGTGTATGGGGAAAAGAAGCGTGTGCTGTCAAACTCGCCCTCACTACGTGGCGGCAGTGGTTGGAGGGGGCTAGAAACCCATTCGAGGTCTGTTTAACCTATGGACATACGTATGGTGAAGCCTATGATACCTGTCGGAGACCCACCCCCGTCGGGCGCTCTGCCTGCAGATGATTCTTCCTCTGAGGAGGAGGGACTGGAAGAGCCGGTGCAGGGCGCACCCCCAGCCCCCAAAGCCCCGAACGGCAATCAGTGGCCTGGCCCCTCAGCACAGGACAGCGGAGCTGAGGGGGAGCGCGGAGAAGAGACAGAACCAGCACCTCCAAAGACCAAGACCAGCGAGCCGGCAGCAAGGCAAAAGGCTCACACACGCGAGGCGCTGTGGGAGCGGAGGCGGAACGCGCAACTCCAGGCACAGCGGTGGGCGGGGCTATCTGCTGAAGACGAAGCAGAGCAATCAGGCGAAAGCAAGGCACCTGGCCCTCTGACGCCGCCCTGACCTTATAAGCAGTGGGAGCAACTTTGCTCACACTCTGTGCGCCTGGCGGCTCACCTTGTGTCCTGCCTTGTTCAAAGGATTTCCTACGTCCTGACCTCGGCTCCTTCCTCAGCTTCTTGACCTCGGCTCGGCTTATTGACTCTTCTCCACCCACGACTCTGACAGACAGCTTTCCCGGCTCCCTGACCTCAGCTCGGCTTATTGACTCTCCTCCACCCAAAACACTGACAGACAGCTTTCCCGGCTCCCTGACCTCGGCTCGGTTTATTGACTCTCCTCCGCCCACAACTCTGATGGACAGCTTTCCCGGCTCCTTGTCCCCGGCTCAGCTTATTGACTCTTCTCCACCTGCGACTCTGACAGACAGCTTCCCGGGCTCGAGACCTTGCGAGCTCTGGACTCCTGCTCGCAGCCCGGAGCTCAGCTCAGCCCTCGTCTCGCCGGGCACCCTTGCCCTGACCGTGACACGTTGCTCCCACCTCAGCAGCTACTGGCAGCATGGACGCAGCCACAGCTGCTGCACTCATAGCTCAAAACCAGACGCTGCAGCAGACGGTAACCCAACTGAGCAACGCTGTGGCCCAGCTTCAGCAACAGCTCCAGCAGCAAGCTCAGGCAACGCCGCCCCGGCCACACCCAAGTGCCCAGTGAGCCCGCCTGAGAAGTTTGCTGGCAATGTGGAAGAGTTTCCTGTTTTCCTAGCCCAGTACCAGCTGTACATCAGCCTGAGGCCATGAGACTTTCCTGATGACAAGACCAAGGTGGGCTTCATCCTGAGTCTTTGGAAAGGCCAGGCGGCCAAATTGTCTACGCCCCTGCTCCTGGAACCGTCGCTGCTACTGCAAGACTACACCAGGTTTGTGGAGCGGCTCCAGTAAGCCTTTGCCAACCCCGTCAAGGCTGAGAGTGCCAACCGGTGCATCCAACGTCTCCACCAGGGACAGGGGACCGTGGCAGCCTACGTGACAGAATTCCAGCTATTGGCTCAGGACCTTGCATGGAACGAGGCGGCGCTGCAGGACCAGTTCATGGAGGGCTTGTCTGATGAGGTTGCAGACAAGCTGGCCCGAACAGAACGCCCCAGTTCCCTTCGAAACCTTGTGGTGCTGTGCCAGCGCATTGACCAGTGCCTGGAAGCCCGAAGACAGGCGCGCAGCAAAGGGCCTCGGTGGAGAGGGGGACCCCGGCCGGTACCTGAAGGCCCCTACACCGCCCCAGCCGCTCCAAAGGGGGCAGAAGGAGCGGAGCCCATGCAGCTAGGCGGTGCCCGACCCCACCTCACGGCTGCAGAGAAAGCAAGGCGATGCACCCAGGGGCTCTGCCTGTACTGCGGCGGGGCCGGCCACTATGGCAACACCTGCCCAGAAAAGCGCCACCCAGAAGGTGCAGCAAAAGACCAGCCCCGGCTCGCAGCCACCCACACGGACCGGGGCGAGAGGTCTACACCAATGGGGCCCTCGATGTCAGAGGGGGACACCTCCTCCTCCCCGTAGAAATCCAGTTGCCAGACGGGCGGCGCTTGGAAACCCGCGCTATGGTCGACTCCGGCGCTTCCCGGAATTTCGTGGACCAGAAGTTTGCCCGCCAACACCACATCTCATTGCAACAGAAACCCGTTGCTGCCCTGGTGGAGGCCATTGACGGGCATCTACTAAAATCCGGTCCAGTAACCCATGAGACTGAGCCAGTGGAGGTAGTCGTGGAAGGACACCGGGACCAAGTCCAGTTCGATGTAGTCAGTCAATCTTTATTACGGTCATAGACCACACAATAATAGCATACAACCCAGTCATGTTAAGTCATATTATTTACAAATCTATTCACTAAAATTTCAGGGTACAGAGTCTTAAATATTTAAAACCTTAAAAACTGAGTGCCTAAGACCAAATTATTAAATATTAAAATCCTTAAGTTCGATGTAGTCTGCATGCCGCACTTCTCAGTGGTGCTGGGCCTGACCTGGCTCATGGGCAGCAATCCGCTCATCGACTGGAAGCGCCAAGGAGGTCGGATCCCTTCCCGAAGCTGCTCACTAGCGCAGACGCCAAGGCCCAGGAAACCCTGCTGCCACCCCGCTATGCGGAGTTCACAGATGTATTCGAGAAGAAGGGGGCTGATCAGTTGCCGCCCCACCGGGCATATGACTGTGTGATCAACCTGATGCTGGACAAGCCCCTGCCTACAGCCCGCCTCTACTCCCTGACCGAGCCAGAGTGCTTGGCGCTCAAGGAATTCCTAGCCAAGAACTTGCAGCAGAGATTCATACGGCCCTCCACCTCACCCACATCAGCACCAGTCCTGTTTGTGAAGAAGGGGGGGAGCTCAGACTGTGCCATGACTACCGAGCCCTGATCCAGATCACGATCCGGGACTGCTACCCGCTACCCGATTCCGGAGCTCCTCAACCGGCTCCGGGGAGCAACCCGCTTCACCAAGCTCGACCTGCGTGAGGCATACAATCTGTTCCAGATCTGGCAGGGAGATGAGTGGAAGACGGCCTTTGGGACTCGCTATGGCCAGTTTGAGTACGTTATGCTGTTCAGTCTGTGTAATGCGCCCTCTGTCTTCCAGAGGTATATAAACGACGTGTTCCATGACCTGCTGGACTACTACGTCATCATGTACCTTGATGACATCCTGGTGTTCTCTCGGAACCCCGCTGAGCACCCCAACCATGTGCGGAATGTGCTCCGCCGGCTGAGGCAACATGGACTGTATGCTAAGCTAGAGAAGTGTGAGTTCGACCAGGAGGAGGTGGAATTCCTAGGGCACCGTGTTTCGGCCCGAGGCCTCCAGATGGACCCAGCCAAGGTAGAGGCCGTGCTCTCCTGGCACGCCCCCAGGAATCGGAAGGACATCCAGCGGTTCCTGAGATTCGTCAACTATTACCGGCAGTTTATCCCGGGGTTCGCTGAGCTGGCAGTACCCCTAACCCAGCTCGTAAGACCCCGAGTTCCCTTTGTCTGGTCCTCGGCCGCCCAGCAGGCTTTCCAAGCCCTCAAGCTCCTCTTCGCCACTGGTCCCGTCCTGTGCTACCCGGACGTCAACCGGCCATTCATCGTCGAAGCCGATGTCTCGGACACCGCGCTCAGTGCCATCCTGCCCTGAGGGCCCGCTACGCCCCTGTGCATACTACTCATGCTAACTCACGCCGGCGGAGCACAACTACACCATCTAGGAGACAGAGTTGCTGGCCATCAAGGCGGCCTTTGAGACTTGGCGGCACCATCTGGAAGGTGCACGACACCCCATCGTGGTGCACTCCGACCACTGCAACCTGGAACATCTGCAGACTGCCCGGAACCGGAACCAACAACAGATCCAGTGGGCCTTGTTCTTTGCCCAGTTCCAGTTCACTATCCGCTACATCCCTGGTGCCCAGAATAAACAGGCTGATGCCTTGTCCCGGAAACCCGAGTTCGCCCGACCCGACGGGGAGGCAGGCGTAGTCACCACCATCCTTCCGCCTGAGGTCTTTGCCACGTCCAATGGGCCAGGCCCCCTGAGACTCTGGATCCAGCGTGCCCAACAGGAAGACCCTTGGGCCCGGTGTATTGTCCAGCGCCTGTGCAACCCGGGCCAGGCAGACCCACCTGGGTACCGCCTCCAGCAGGACCTTCTCATGCACTGCAACCAGATCTATGTACTCCCGGGCTCCCTACTTCAGCAGGTGCTGTAGTTGGCACACGACACGCTGGCCACTGGGCACTTTGGGTGGTACAAGACCCTGCACCTCCTCTCCCGTGAATTCTGGTGGTCTCGGGTGCAGGGCAATGTAATCCAGTATGTACAGTCCTGCAACGTATGCCGCCGTGCCAAAGACGTTCCTGGGAAACCGGCCAGTCTGCTGCAGCCCCTGCTGACCTCGACCAGACCCTGGGAGTTGGTTTCCTTGGACTTCATCACCGACCTTCCCATCGCGAGGACACACCTGTATCACAGTCATAGTGGATCTTCTCACCAGGATGGCACACTTTGTCCCCTGTCCTGCACCACCCACGGCCGCAGAAGTCGCCCACCTGTACCTACACCATATCTTCCGCTTACACGGGATCCCTCAGCACCTGATCTCAGACCGAGCAGTACAGTTCACTTCCGATTTCTGGCAGGTCCTCCAGGTGCTTCTGGGTGCCCACGTCCACCTGTCCACCTCGCATCACCCACAGACTGATGGGCAAATGGAATGGACAAACGCCACGTTGGAGCAGTACCTGCGCTGCTACACAAACTATCAGCAGGACAACTGGGCCGACCTCCTACCCTTGGCGGAGTTTGCGTATAACAACTCCGTCCACTCCTCGACCCGGCAGACTCCTTTCATGGCCAATTATAGGCACCACCCCCGATATTTCCCGCAAGCCGCTCCCGAGTCCGCCGTCCCAGTGGCAAAAGCCTTTGTACAGGAACTCCAAGACCTGCACCAAGTACTCCACGAGCAATTGGACCAGGCCAAGGAGGCATACAAGGCCACGGCGGATCATCACCACCGGGAAGGAGAGGTCCTGGCAGTGGGAGATACCGTCTGGCTCTCCACAAGGCATATCCGGTCCCAACGCCCCTCCAGGACACTGGACCATCAATTCATCGGGCCCTACCTGATTGCGGAACAGGTCAACCCCGTGGCATTCCGCCTTGAACTACCCCCAGCCCTCCGAATCCACCCGGTCTTCCATTGATCCCTGCTCACCCCGATGGCACCCCCCGCACCCGCTCCGTGACCGACCCCCGCCGCCGGTCCTGGTGGACGGCCAAGAGAAATATGAGGTAGATCAGGTTCTGGACTCATGTCGGCACCAGGGGCAGCTCCAGTACCTGGTGGAATGGAAGGGGTATGGTCCAGATGACAGGTCCTGGGAACCCACAGGCAACCTCCATGCATCGTGCCTCCTCCGGCGCTTCCATCAGGCGCACCCCAACAAGCCGGGGCCTCCAGGGTGCTCACAGGAGGGGGGCCTTGGGGAAAGGATGGTGTCAGAGACCCACCCCCGTCGGGCGCTCTGCCTGCAGATGATTCCTCCTCTGAGGAGGAGGGACTGGAAGAGCCAGTGCAGGGCGCACCCCCAGCCCCCAAAGCCCCGGACAGCAATCAGTGGCCCGGCCCCTCAGCACAGGATAGCGGAGCTGAGGGGGAGCGCGGAGAAGAGACAGAACCAGCACCTCCAAAGACCAAGACCAGCGAGCCGGCAGCAAGGCGAAAGGCTCGCACACGTGAGGCGCTGTGGGAGCGGAGGCAGAATGGGCGACTCCAGGCACAGCGGCGGGCGGGGCTATCTGCTGAAGACGAAGCAGAGCAATCAGGTGAAGGCAAGGCACCTGGCCCTCTGACGCCACCCTGACCTTATAAGCAGAACACTGGGCAGAGCCCAGCATGGGAGCAACTTTGCTCATGCTCCGTGCGCCTGGTGGCTCGCCTCGTGTCCTGCCTTGTTCAAAGGATTTCCTACGTCCCGACCTCGGCTCCTTCCTCAGCTTCTTGACCTCGGCTCAGCTTATTGACTCTCCTCCGCCCACGACTCGGACTGACAGCTTTCCCGGCTCCTTGACCCCGGCTCGGCTTATTGACTCTTCTCCACCCGCGACTCTGACAGACAGCTTCCCCGGCTCGAGACCTTGCGAGCTCTGGACTCCTGCTCGCAGCCCGGAGCTCAGCTCAGCCCTCGTCTCGCTGGGCGCCCTTGCCCTGACCATGACAATATCTCAATAAAGACCCATTTACTCAAGAGAGCTTGGATTTCTTGCTGCAAGGGTTGGGAGTCAACTTCAACGTATCCTGTCTTCCATAGACTGACACTCAACTGATTACAGGAATTCACTGGAAGTTTTGTTCTTCTGATGTCCCAGCCTGGGACGTTTGCTGCATCCCAGCCTCGTTGAGATGTTGTAAACTAGAAGGGAGGATTAGAGAAGCCTAGACGATCCCCTTCTCTCCACCCCAAATTGTCAAATAGGGTACAGTTGAAGCTGAAAGATGTGGATGGGGAAGGATCATTATTTTTTCTCCACCTGAAACTGACAGCTTGAGCTGAGGAAAACAGGACCGATCTCTTGTCCTCTGAAGCATAAGCTGACAACTCTGGCAGGGGGAAAAGAAGCAATCCACTTCTCACCACCAAGTGAGAGCTGGGGCTGAGAACAGGACCAGATCCCACTGTGCTAAATGTATAGCTTGGGCTGCAGAAAAACAGAAGCACGATCTCCAGTTCTTTGAAGCCCATGATCTGAATTTGGGGTGAGTGTGTGAGAAGCAGATCCCCCTTCCATGTTTTCAGTTTGGGCTGGAAGGAGTAATAGAATCAGATCATTCCTCCACTCCACACTAAACTGTCAGCTCATTTTGTAAGTTTCAAGTGGCAAGACAAAAATAGCTTCTTTCCTCTCTGCCCTAAACTGACAGAATGGGCAGCAGTGACTGTAATTCCCTGATAAGTGGGCATTGGACTGCAGCTCTAGTTCCCCAATACTAGTGGTATATGTTGTAATTCAAAATCAAATGAAAAATAACTGAGTATCAGTACAAAGGAACAACCACACTGATGGCTGTCTGTTGTGCAAGGCTGCTGCTACTGAGAAAGCAAGCAACTTTTTGCATATGGAAAAAGAAACTGCCTAACAAATTCTGCTGAACTGACTGAAAATAGTGCTCTATTTCTGCCAGCTATAGAAAAAAGCAAAGAAATGTTTCATGTTGTACACACAGATTCCCAGTCAGGCACACTACAACAATTGTCTCTAACCACATAGCTTTTCCCTAGTATAAAGATAAAGCCTATGGAACTAAGTGAAGAGGCAGAGAAATTCCTGCATACAATCCTATCTCCATCCTAATTTTGGAAATCCAAAAAGCTGCTTGCTTTGCTCAGATGGTTAAGCTGGCACCATGCAAAATGCTAGCAGATGGTGATACCAGCCACTATACCAACAAACAGCTGTCTTTCCATTGCATGTTCAAGATGATATACATGCACAACAATGGCATATACTTGTACCATTGGAACTCCAGCCTAGCAGGTGCTTAAAAATTAAGAAAAGGACCTGATTGAGATAATATCTCTGACATAACCTCATACAAAATTATACACAAATAATTTTGTTTAGTTGTCCATGAATCATTAACACTTGGTTCACTCTGGCTGAGTGGCAGAGTGTATTCTATGAAAGATTTATTTTAATTTCAGTTGGAGCCAGGGGCATGCTCGTATTGGCTAAAAAAATGGATCATCATAATATCCAGGTCTCTCCCTACCCACCAAATCTATTACGGGCACATTATTGCAGCACTACAAGCAGATATGCCAGTATCAATATTTAGGCCTGGGATAAAAGTTAACATACTTTTTCCAAATAAATTGGGTGATGGCACAGACTGCTAGAATGCTACACACAGAGAACATTAGTGTACACTAGTGTACTCACCTTTCATGTACTCACCTTTTTATCACACTTAAAACAAACAGATTAACTTTAAGGAGTCTGATTCTAATCACATTTTCTCATTAAAAACTGTAACATTAACTGTGATTCCAGATGTGGAAGCCAAAAGCTTAGACTTGTAGATCATAATTTATTATCCTGGAGACAAAGTAATGACTTTCAAAGTAATGACTTAAAAGTATTAATTGATATAAAATTCCAAGTCACTTAGAATATGCAGTAAAACAGCCTCAATAAAAACCTAAGCTAAAATGTTTTTATATTACAATGCAAAGTATCTAATGTGTAGTTCAATTTTTCCACTGGAGATAAATTAAAATTCTTCAGCAAGATTCTTAATATCTATACATAGTGTTTTCCATTCACAACTCATGTTTCTCAGAGGCTCCATTTTGGATGCAGGGAAGAGATGTTCTGTTCTTGAATATATTCAAGAATCAAGTTACCAAAAAAGTAGGAATATGTTATGGAATATTGTTATGGTCACTGCATGTCTCACAATAAATATAGCAAGATTATTCACATGGGACAGTCATTTTCACTTCTTTCATTGACATACATAATTAATATGTAAATACATACTGTACATAACAATACTGTACATAACAATATTCAGTGTGTAAGACTTGTTATAAATGATTCTACTGGCTCTGAATTATTATTCTACTCACTGTAAATGGCATCCCTGTTGGCTGTCACTTATAAATCTCTGAAAAACTGATGATCTACAATGTGTTATACATTACCTGAAATTGGACAAACAGGCCTGTCCCTATACAAAAGATAAATATGACATTTAAAATCACCATTCTCATAAACCAGTGGGAGAACATTTTAATCTTCCAGAATTGTCCACTGCTGAACTAAACATGGCTGACCTCAAACAAAAAAGCTTCAAGGGGAGATTACAACATGAGATTGCTCAAGTTCATTTGCAAATTCAGAACAATGGAACCTCCAGAATTGAATAGAGAAAAAGGATTCTTATCTCACTACAAATGCTAATTTCAGCTGTAATCAAACTGCATTTCACTTTTACATTCTGACTCCCTTATTTCTTTACCCCCACCCACCTTTTGACTGGGATATAAAGGCTCACGATTTCTCCACTCCTCACTGAATCTGAAGAAGGGAGCTCTGACTCATGAAAGCTTATACTCTGAAAATCTTGTTAGTCTCTAAGGTGTACCTGGACTCAAATCCTGCTTTTCTACTGCAGTCCAATACCACTACCTACCTGAAACTATTTTCAGGAAGGGAATCAAAAGAAATTAGCCAACTTGAGGTGATGAGAGATGAAGTTCTAGGACTATTGGGCTAGTTAAAAATCACTAAGTCTCTGGATCCAGATGGTATGCACCCAAGGATCTTAAGGAAATCAAATGTGAAATTGATCTACTAACCTGTATATAAATTGTTCCTAAAATAACAGAAAAAGTACTGAAGAGGGTAACCAAGATTAGGGAGTTGGATCAGCTTTCCTATGAAGAAAGGACAAAGCGACTGGGACTTTTCAGTTTAGGAAAAAGGCAACCCAGGGGGAACGATAGAGGTTTATAAAATTATACATGGGGCAGACAAAGTGGATAGAGAATTTTTTCCCCTCTCCCAAAATACTAGAACTTGGGGGCACACAATGAAATTGATGGGCAATAGATTCAGGACAGAAGAAAATACTTCTTTACTCAATGATTAAAATGTGGAATCCACTGCCAGAGGATGTAGTGATGGACACAAGCATAGAAGACATAAAAAGGGATTAGATAAATTAATGGAGGATAGGTCCATCAGTGGCCTTTAACCATGGTATCTACAGGGGACTTCCATGTTCAGAGACAGTAAATATCTGAATATTTAATGTAATGTATTTATTTTATTTCATTTATAATCCGTCTTTCTCACTGGACTCAGGGTGGATTATAAGTATGATAGAACTATTCAGTAGATCAATATGTCAATTACAAAATATGATAACAGTTGCATGGTACAATATTTGAACCTAACAGCAAAGATACTTAGTCAAACAAAGCTATTCAGTCAATCACCAAGCATATTATAAAATATAAGAACAGTTGAGTATAACAACAAAGATTCCTATTTTATTTTATTTCAGATTTCTATTCCGCCCTCCCCATGAGCGGGCTCAGGGCGGATAACAACATATTAAAATACAATTTAAAAATTCATGTACATTAAAAACAACACATTTAAAACAGGATGGTGGACAGCCTTCACAGGGAGGGTTAAGATTTTATACACCCCTTTTTTTTCAGGCCGGCGGAGGCCCAGCCTCAGCCATATGCCAGGCGGAACAACTCTGTCTTGCAGGCCCGGCGAAAGGATAGTAGGTCCTGCTGGGCCCTAATTTCAGCAGACAGAGCATTCCACCAGGTGGGAGCCAGGACTGAAAAGGCCCTGGCTCTAGTCGAGACTAGGCGGGCCTCCTTGGGGCCAAGGACCACCAACAGCTGTTTGCCCCCTGATCGGAGTGTCCCTGGGGAATATATGGGGAGAGACAGTCCCGCAGATATGCTGGTCTCAGTCCGCACAGGGCCTTATAGGTCAATACCAAAACATTAAATCTGATCTGGTACTCCACTGGCAACCAATGCAGCTCGCGTAAGAATGGTGTTATATGCGCCTTATTTGGCACTCTCATAATAACACGCGCCGCTGCATTTTGTACCACCTGTAATCTCCGGGTCAGGCTCAAGGGCAGCCCCTAATAAAAAAAACATAATGCAGTGGAGCTAGGTTTCAAGTACTGGAAGAAAAAACATACTGTCCCCAATGAAGGTCACCATCCGAGCTGATCAACATCAGGGGAAGGCCTTGGCCTGTATGACCCCTTGTTGGCCCTCCAGAATAATTGGTTGGCCACTGTGTAAGATAGGACACTGGACTAGATGGACCACTGATCTGACCCAGCAAGGCCCTTCTTATGTTTTTATAATTTTAAAGAATGAAATTTCTATGTTAGTGCTGACAAGAACATCTTATGGGCAAATTCAGACCTTCCTGCAACAAGGTTTTGCAAGAATAAAGAAAATGATTCTCTTTGTTGTAATCTAATGGGAATAAGAATGTAGACACTTTTTATTGATCCCAGAAGAATTTGGCAGAGGAATTTTTGTAAATAAATTCCTCAATTTCAATTTGATATAAATCTCACTTTTACAATGATGAGACTATCCATAAGAAATATGGTTACAGAAAATACTTTCTTACAAACAAACTGAAATATCCAGAGGAAGGTAGCAAAAAGCAGTAATTCTTAATAAAAAAAAGAAGAAAAAGATGACATTCTGAAAATGAAAAAAACATTTTTCTCAAACAAAAAGTACACAAGAGAAAGAAAGTGTACGAGATCTGAATTTGCTTTGGAGATTTTATATGAGAAAGTATGGTATACATACTGGAGTAAGATAGAAAGCTGAGATAGGAAAACAAATATACTATAGGTATGTCAGTCCCCTAGTGGGGGCAGGAAATTCTCTGCCCTGACCTTTCACTCCCTGCCCCCGCTCATCTGGCTAGTGGGGGGTGAAAGGAGGGAGGAGGCAGACTAGGAGCCTCTGAGCACATTTATGCACTCCAGAAGCCCTCCAGTGACATCCCTTCCAGTTGAAACAGAAGGAACAGTGCCTCTTTGGGGCCAAATCAACCGCAAACATAGCAAAAACCCCTAAGAGACACCATTGCGTTTGGTTTCAATCGGAAATTACGTCATTGGAGGGCCTCAAGAACATGTGCAAGATATATGAATCATAGAATCATAGAGTTGGAAGGGGCCATGCAGACCATCTAGTCCAACCCCCTGCCCAGTGCAGGATCAGCCTAAAGCATCTCTGACAAGTATTCATCCAGCCTCTTCTTGAAAACTGCCAGTGAGGGGGAGCTCACCACCTCCCTAGGCAGCTGATTCCACTTTTGAACTACTCTGACCATGAAAAAGTTTTTCCTAATATCCAGCCGGTACCTTCGTGCATGTAGTTTTAGCCCATTGCTTCGCATCCTACCCTCTGCTGCCAACTGGAACAGCTCTTTGCCCTCCTCCAAATGACAGCCTTTCAAATATTTAAAGAGAGCAATCATGTCCCCCCTCAACCTCCTCTTCTCCAAACTAAACATTCCCATGGCCCTCAGCCTTTCCTCGTAGGGCTCAGCCTCCAGACCCCTGATCATTCTTGTCGCTCTCCTCTGTACCCTCTCGATTTTGTCCACATCCTTTTTGAAGTGAGGCCTCCAGAACTGCACACATTACTCCAGGTGTGGCCTGACCAAGGCAATATAGAGAGGGGCTATGACCTCCTGCGATTTCGATGCTATGGCCCCTTTGATACAACCCAGGATTGAATTAGCCTTTTTTGCCACCGCATCACACTGACTGCTCATATTCAGTTTACAGTCCACTCTTACCCCAAGATCCCTTTCACATATACTACTGCCCAGAAGTGTATCCCCCATCCAGTATTTGTGCTTCTCATTTTTGTGGCCCAGATGTAATACTGTGCACTTGTCTTTGTTGAATTGCATCCTACTCACAGCTGCCCACTTCTCCAGAGTATTCAGGTCTTGTTGAATTTTAATTCTATCTTCTTGGGTGTTTGCTACCGCTCCCAATTTGGTATCATCAGCAAATTTAATGAGCAGCCCTTCCACGCCTTCATCCAGATAATTGATAAAAATATTGAAAAGTACCGGGCCCAAAACCGAGCCCTGCGGCACCCCACTGGACACCTCTCTCCAATCTGATGAAACACCGTTGACCATCACTCTTTGAGTGCAGTCCTCCAACCAGTTCCCTATCCACCAAACTGTCCTATAGTCCACTCCACAGTCTTCCAGTTTGCCCATCAGAATGTCATGGGGGACCTTATCAAAAGCTTTACTGAAATCCAGATAAATCACGTCAACAGAGTTCCCCCGATCCAGTAAGCTGGTCACTCGATCAAAGAAGGAAACCAGGTTGGTCTGGCAAGATCTGTTAGGAACAAAACCATGCTGACTTCCCCGGATCACTGAGTGGATCAGGGCTCACTGCCTACTTCTCTCCCATTTCCCAGTTTCCAGGAAAGGGGGTTGGCAACCTAGTATACCAGGATGGCTGTAGAAAAAGGAAAGTGATAGAAGATGTGTGGATTAAATACTAGATTACAAATGAGGATAATAAATTTTAACTAGAACATAATGAGAAATTTGGACAACATGAATAGTGCAATTAAATGACATTTATACAAATAAAATGGTATTTGAGGTGAAATATTAAATTTCAAAAAAAACAGAGCTGAAATAAACAAGTGTACGAAGAAGGAATGATCAGAATAATTGAAGACAAATCTTGAATATCCAATAGACAGTCCCATTAAACACAATATATTGTTTTGTTCCATACCAATATAAAATAAATGTGGGGAGGTAGTGAGAGATTTGAGATTTGCTACTTTACTCTGGTTGTAATTGGAATTTTTTTAACTATAACTGTAAGCTTCCTTGAACCACGAGGAAGGATGGGATAGAAATTTTTAATAAATAAACAGATTTCATATAATTTCATAGATTTCATTCTTTAATCTTGACTAATATCAGACACTCCCTAGGGCAGTACTGTCAACCCCTCCCCTTTTGGTATATATGCTGATAAAGCAACCAGTCTCTACTTCCCCTTTTAGGAATGTGGTTGTGATTCAAGTTCCATTGATTTCAACAGCAATGTTTTGTACATCTTTAACTTTCCCGCTAAAATCAATGGGACTTAGAAATGCTTAACATCAACTATATTATTATTCATCTTTTACTACAGTATGTCTGTTTTAAATACAATATAATATTTTACATTGTATGTATGGTGTTTCATGAATTTAATAATCTAACATTAGAAGGCATGGCAGAAATAAATCGTTTTAATGCTATTAATCAAATATGTCGACTACAAAGTTCCTTAAAAAACCCAATAAAACACTGAGAATAATAACTTTTTTCAGATAATTTAATATCACACAGAGAAAAAAATACATTCTAACACTGCTAGAAAATGCAAATTGAATTGCCAGTTTTGCAGCGTGAACCATTAACCTTTTCATTATTTGCCCCATAAACTTTACTGACAAAATACATCCAAATTAAAAGCATTTCTTGTGTAAACCATAAACCAGTTTACATCAGACATTATAAAAAAAAATAATTCTGTCCAGATGCAGTTCAGACTAATAAACTATTGTAAACTGCTACAATATAAAAATAACCCTTTAGATGTTGCAGTAATTTACCTCCACTTTGTTATTACATGTGATCCAAAAGTTCCCACTAGCTGCAGCAAGACCATGCAGCGATAATAGATGGTGTGCACCCAGTTTGTTTTTAAGAAATACAAACCCTAAATCAAAATTAGCATGGTAAAGGCTGAATCTAAAATGCAATTAGATCACTGAACAGAATCAGTAAAGGCAAACATGAAGAGTTATATGCCTAATCAGAGGAATTTTATGTGCTTAACCAGTGGAATATTATGTTTCAAAGGTAACATTTTGTATTTAAATGAATTTTGATCTTATCAGGAAAGATGTTAATAAATTATTTTCCTCTGTGTCTCATTATACAACATGTTCACATTGAAATGGATGGAAATTGCTGATTTCACAGCAACAAATCTTCCTAAATAGGAAAACAATTTAAATAAACATAAGACATAAACCATTGTTTATGTCATGAAATTCTATCCAAAATGTCTGATCACGCCAAAGGCCCTTCTTTTGTTCTGATAGGATTACACTCAAAGATTAAAGTTTATAAGCAATTCTAAAGCACTACTGCTTTGACTGACCAAACTTTGACTGCTTGCCAACTTCCAGGTGGTGGATGATCTGCTGGAAATACAACTGACTTCCAGGTGACAGAGATCAATTCTCCTGGAGAAAATGGCTACTTTGGACAGTGGACTCTATGGGATTATAACTTCATGAGGTCCTGCCCATCTCCAAATCCCACTCTCCCCAAACTCCACCTTCCAGATCTCCAGGTATTTCCCTCCCCAGAGCTGGCAACCTTATACTATATGTTTTTCACAAAGCACTGCTTCAAGTTCTTCCATTATGCAGGAATTTCAAAATAGTTAATTTCATTCTTTTAGCATTTTCTGTACTGCTCAACTGAAAAAATTACTTTAGGACACTTTGAAGTAATAATATTTAGTAGTATATTATCTTTCAACTAATTTCTCAAATAAAATGTTCACAAACCAACTCTGAAGTTTCCCCACCTACCATTCTTCTTATCTTCAACTATTATTATACTATGAAAACTTACTATGCACTGTGCAAATGAATTTTCATTTAAGCTTTCTTTGCTATTAGGTAAAAAGGTAGTCCCCCTGTGCAAGCACCAAGTCATTACTGACCCATGGAGAATGTCGCATCACAACGTTTTCTTGGTAGACTTTTTGCTGCGGGGTGGTTTGCCATTGCCTTCCCCAGTCATCTACACTTTACCTCCAGGAAACTGGGTACTCATTTTACCGCTCTAAGAAGGCTGAGTCAACCTTGAGCTGGCTACCTGAACCCAGCTTCTGCCAGGATTGAACTCAGATTGTGAGCAAAGCTTGGGCTGTAGTACTGCAGTTTACCACTCTGAGCCACAGGGCTCTTCTAAACTATTATAAGAATAGCAAAGAAGAGCCACGGGGCTCTTCTTTACTATTATAAGAATTGAAAACCTGCTTCAGTTCTTTTCATTCTACAAGTGCCATTTAATCACATCACTAGAAGAAAAAAATTATTCATCTTGTACATGCATTTCAGTAAAAGGTTAGGAAATCTCCCAATCTCTTGGCTTTCTGCAAGCTTTGCAAAACAAGGGCTTTTTTATTTACATAGGAGGACTATATTATAAGGAAGTAATCTTGAAGAGACGCATCAGTAAAGCTATAGGGACTGTAAATTTACTACTATGTACTGTCTGTTGCCGTAAGTATGATCCTACTGGGTAATTTCTATGGGTACTTATAATTCTAAATTCAGCATCACGTAATATTTTAACAGTAAAATCCTAAACAGAGTTACTCCAGTCTAAGCTAATTGATTTCAATAAGCTTAGAGTGGAGTAACTCTGCTTAGGATTTCACTGTAAGTATACTACCCATCTATAATTTTTAAAATATATAAATGATTTAACAAAAAAGTCCTAAAAGATCATTCAATATGAGATTACTACTTATTCGACAGTTAATGCCATTAGGACTATAGCAATGACCTACATTTTGTTAAAACAAAATGGAACACTCTTCTGTAAGTGAACAAATGTATCTAATCCCATGACTCCCTGGTTCTCAAGTCCATCCATGGCCATCTGCCCATCACCATTCACCACATCTGACCCAACTGCTTCCCTACTGGTGTTCTGACACCCTTGGTTGAGTGCTGCTTCCTCGCTGGTCCATAGGTCCTTCCTTGCCCTTGCTGCACCAGCTTGGGGCACCGCTGCACAAACTGAGATTCAGTATTTGTCTTCAATCAGTGTTAGCCAGTTTTAAACTGATACTCACAAGGATTAAGCCAGGATACAGTATGCACTTGTAACATGAAACAACAGCCAAGACTAATTAAAGTTAGGGTTGCCAGGTGTCTGGTTTTCACATCGATAATTTGGAATTTGGGGGGACTGTTCCCTCAAAATCAGATACCTGGCCCTTTCCTCCTCCCCACCAGCTGCATAGCACAGCCCAGGAGACCAGCTAGCAGCATGGGTGCCCAAGTGGCCTTCTGTGGCTGCACAGCTCCACCCAGAAGCGTCCTGCAGCCTGGGCAGCCGTGTGATCTAGGAAAAAAACACAAATGAGCACTGATACAGTGAACTAAATTCTTCACACAATGTTCACAAAAATAATTTAGTGAATTTGAAAGTAATATACAGGAGTGAATACAACATGTGAAATTCTAAAACATCATAATCACTATAATATCATCACAATCAATCACACACAGCAAGGTGTTACAACACCGAGTAGCATGTGTATCCTCCTTTTGAGGATACACATGCTACTCGGTGTTGTAACACCTTGCTGTGTGTGATTGATTGTGATGATATTATAGTGATTATGATGTTTTAGAATTTCACATGTTGTATTCACTCCTGTATATTACTTTCAAATTCACTAAATTATTTTTGTGAACATTGTGTGAAGAATTTAGTTCACTGTATCAGTGCTCATTTGTGTTTTTTGGCAAGTTTGGGTGGGTGAGCATCTTTGATAGCCTCTTTTGGTTTGAGTGTGATCTAGGAAAGCAGTCAGCAGCCCAGGTGCCCAGTCAGCCTAGTACAGCTGCACGGTGCCACCCAGGAGAGGCGCCCAGAAGTGGGGGGATGCCATGATGCCATAACTTCCTGCAATGACGTCATCATGCCATCCCAGGAGCACACAAGCTCAAAGAATGTTACCTCCCTCACCTCTCCCCGGAGTCCGGTATTAGTTCCATCTGGCAATCCTAATTAAGGTTAATAAACCTACTTCATATCCAACTAACCAGAGATATTATGGTGGCATAGCTTTGGACAATCAGTTGATTATGGCTGCTTCCATGCGAAGAGTCTCTAGATTTCTTTCATTGCAACTTCAAATAATTTTCTTGGGAAAAAAACAGTTGTTACATAGCATTAGCATGCTGTGGACCTTACCATTAAAAGAAAGCCTTCCAGTGGTATGGTAGAAAAAAATAAAACGGCCTCCAGGAGCCAACAGCAGAAAAAATGAGGTGTCTCCCATTCTAGATGGGGCTGCACTCCCCCTAAACAAACAGGTTTGCAGCTTGGAGCACTGCTGGACCTGAGCCTCCTCGCAGATAAGCAGGAGCAGTAGTGCCTTCCACCAGCTTCAGCTGGTGAGCCAGCAGCAGCTTTTTCTGGGTAGAAAAAGATCTTGACACTGTGGTGCAGTTCTTGGTAACATCTAGATCAAATTACTGCCATGCATTGTATGTGAGTTTATCCTTGAAGAGCCTCTGGAATCTACAAATAGTACAGAATGCTACAGCAAGAACACTGACTGGAATGGGTCATAAAGATGATGTCATTCTAGTCTTGTTTCATCTACATTAGCTTTTAATTTGCTTCCAGGCCCAATTCAAGGTAGTGGTAAATCCTATACAGATTAAGACGAGCATACCTTAAGGATCACCTACACCTATGTAAATTTATTTTATTTCCTTGAGTATGCATCTTTTATCTGAATATTGTTTTGAAAAAATCTTTCCCTCTGCTTGTACAAGGATAATTGTCCAAGGCATTAATTAATTGTCCAAGGCATCAAGTCTACACTTTAAAATCTCATTACCCAGATAATCAAAATAATGCAATACTACCCATAACAAGGTGGTATTTTCTCTTTATGTGACTAAGGAAGTACTTGAAATAAACGCTCTAAGTTCTCTCTGTGCACTTATTCATATCTAAACAATATGGGAATTCCAGTTGGGTGGGGGGTGCCTATTTAGTTCAATAAGCCTCTGTCACTTCCATTTTAAACCAAAAATGGTGTCAGCAGAAGGCCCCCAGAGTGTGCACACACCATTTTGTCTACGGCCTCCAGCCAACCTCCTGACACTTTCCTTCCACCATCCTGGTGAGCAGGTAGGGTTGCCAGGTCTCTATACCCTCCCAGTGGGAGGGGGGACCTGGCACTTTCCTCATGCCAGCAGTATGCTCTTAATTGCGTGCGCACACATAGCACGTGTATGCTCCAGTACCTGTGCGATGACATCACTCCCAGAAGTGACATTGCTATACTAGTCACAGGAGCGCTCCTGCGCTCCATGTGGGGCCAATTCGGCCCGTTTGGGAACAAAATTGGCTCCAAATGAAACATAGGAGAGCTCCCACAGCCAGTGCAACGTCACTTCTGGGGGTCACGTCATCATACCCTCTGAGAGTGCACGCACCGTGTGTGTTCCTGGGGTGTCCACCGGTGGCAGGCAACCTCTGGAAGTTTGCCACCTCCCGCTGACTGCTGGCAGATCAGCAGGCAAGGAGGCAAAGCCCCGGGAGATTGCCCACCAGTGGCAGGCACCTGGGATCCCTATGGGCGGGGCAGGGTGGCAGGTGGGGGCAGGGGCTGGCAACCCTACTGAACAACCATTTTTGTCTGGAATTATTTATGTCCAGCATTCCTAGTCAGATATAGAGGCTGCTACTTACATAATGTTTTTGAATTGTCAAATTCCCTCCCATCTCAATAATCACTACCAACTCTGTAAGAAAAATTATCCTCATATTACAGCTGTAGTGGGCAAAGGCTTAGAGGAGAGGAAGGTGGCTTACCCAAAGCTATCTAGTGAATTTGAGGTGGTATGAACCAGTGAGATATGAGCCAGGAACTTCCAAAATCACAGTACCTTGATGCAGACATGTACTGTAGCCTCAATACTCTTCCCTTTAAAATAAAAGAAGTTACCTGAATAAAATTTAGAGCACAGAAGTAGTAAGAGGGGGGATAGTAAGAGGGGGGATGGTGCATGGCCCGTTCTCTAAATTCCTCTTTCTTGAAGCTGCTTTTCTTTTTTAAAGAACACACACTGGAGTCTGTTACATGTACTAGGTCCTAGCACTACAACAGCTTTCAAAATGACCATTAACTTTGTCACGTAGAAGAAGACCAAGGGCATATTCTAAGTATTATATCAACACCTCCAGCTCATTATGAACTCAAAATTGTCACTTAATGGATAAGATAGGTTTATAAAAGTTGGGAACTTATGGTGTTAAAGCTAACAAGCTTAAGAAATGTGAACCTTCATAAAGGCCAACTATATCCAACATCATTATGGAGTATTTTGAAATCCCATTTGTTCTGAGCAGATGTATCAAAAATAAAATATGTGACCTGACCAATACTTATTTATGACCCTCAAGCCATTATGTTCCAAATAGGTCAAAACAAAGTAATACTTCCTTTTTTAAAAAGCAAGTTTTCTAAAAGAAAAAAATGTCACATAAATAATTGCATAAAATCTCTTCTTCAAAAACAAGACAGCAATCAAATTTTTGAGGGCTGCAAACATTTAAATCATACCTCCCAAAGAAATAAAACCACCAAAAAACCCCTATAAAACAACTTCCAAGAAGCTGAGGAACTATCATCTATTCCTAGTCTCTGCAAGCTTTCAGCTAAAAAATACTAGAACCAATTCCAGGCAGACAATGTACCCTTACACAACATCAGAGGTACTTAATCAATGTTTGAAAGTCTACAGTAGGAAAACTGCAGACAAACCCAAGAATGTGAATAAAGAAACATTCCTTTTTTCAAACTCAGCCACCAAAAAAATTAATGCTGTCCAAAATCAGACAGGAAACAAATAATATTCAGCATGGAGGTATGCCTGAGGCTGTGTTGCAACCATATTCTTAAATATATCCAACTTTTTAAAAAGCTTACCATGGATCTGTAATTTAAGGAGATGCATGTATCTAGACCCACGTTTTTAAATGGTCATATTGTCATCTCCTCAAAAACTGAAGAGACTCTGTTTTGGTGCACAGAAGTGTTAATATTACTCCTTGTTAAAGTCAACCTTTCCACACTTAACTTTAAACATCATAAAGAACATGCATTTACTGGACACATAGGCACTCACATCTGCCCAAATACTATCAGCATCAGAGGACACACTAAAGTACAGTACAATGGGTTAAGGCCAAACGTGTCTAACCATGGCTTACAAGGCAGATCAGACATAATTTTATACACAAAGAATCCTACAAGTTTGTCACGAGGCAAGTCCACTACAAATGAAAAAAGTTCCTTTCCCCTTACCACATTTCCAACAAAAATCTGAGCCACCAATAACTTCTGCCAACCTTACCCACATAGGATTCCCAGTCCCCTGCTAGGTGTGGAGATTTGTCACCCCCTGCCACCACTCACCTGGTTGGCAGGGGGGAGGAACAGGAACTGGCCAACCACATGCAGTCCACTTTGGAGGCACACAGCCAAAATGGCCCATTTGTTCCTGTGCCACTGAAAAATGATGTTATTTCTGGTATGAGGTGGAAACAATGGGTTATGATGGGGGCCAATTCTCTAAAAACCAAGCCCAAACTCTAAGTTTCCCACATCCAAGAAAATGATGTCTTTTCTGCTGCAACACATCAATTCCACACTGTACCAGAAATATCATTTTACAGTGACATGGGTGCATGCTGCTTTGTGCACATGCAGGGTAAGTACTTGCCACCCCCAACTGCCACTCTGACTTCTGGTTTTGCTCCCAATGGACCTAGCAACCCTGTATCAGTGTCAGATACCATACAGAGAACATCTGGCAAGACCTTAAATGCAGCAATTCTAGCAATACAAGATAAATTACAGGACAGCCATTTCTTTAAAGTTAACTCTTTTTTGAATTAAAGGAGTGAAATTATTTATCAACATATCACTTTTATCCTGTGGATAATTAATACTCAGATAGCTAATATTTTCTGCTTTCCCTACCATATCAGTAAGTACAGATACATTTTCTCTGTCTACTAATTATACATTAACCCTCATTAAAACTGACTTTCCGAGATTAATTTTATAAACAGAAATTGAGCTGAAATATGACCCAAAAAAACCCCAGACCTGTGCTTTAGGGCTAGCATCTAGTAGATTCGCCCATTTACATATAATAGGACCAAATCCAAAAGCTTTATTTTTTTTTTCTAAAATTGCAATTCATCTGATCAAAAACTTTCTCAGCATCCACAAAATAAAAGTCTGCAGGAAATTGTTATTGAATTGCAAAATTAATCAAGTTGATCAATCCTGATATGGATGATTTGCCAGGAAGGCTGTTTGACCTAAGCCAACATAATGATTCAAAATACTTTTTAATCTATTAGTTAATATTGATGTTAATATTTTATAATTCACATTGAACAAAGAAATTAGCAGTGCAATACTGAGTTACTACTGTCTAAGCCCATTGAAACCAATAACCTAGAAACATTCTTCACTAGTTTGGGAATGAATTATATAGCATCCAAGTAGATCTTAGTAATGTTCCCCTCTATAAATATACAGAAATACAATTTAATTAAAATCAGGGCCAGTTCTTTAAAGAATCCGTAAAACTCATTCACCAAATCGTCAGGTGTTTTACCCCTTTTATGATTTTAAATTGCCGTTTCTATTCTGAAATATGAGGAATTTGAGTATGTGAAAGAATTCATACATATTCTTCTTGTTCAAAAGCTCTGCCCCATATACATCTGAAAATATCAAATTCTTCTGTAATCAAGTCCAGTGAATCTAATTTGTCTCCTGATTGCGTTAAAATCTATGGGATTCTGTAAACCTCTGCTTGTTTAACCAAAAGTTTAGGTAGCTGTTTACCTGGTTTATTCCCATATTCAAACACTTGTTTCCCTGTCAGATGACTTTTAGATTTAACCTTATTTCTTAATGTACCCAGCTCTTATTCTCATTTTTTTTCATTTGCTTTATTTTATCCATAACGTATAACCTATCCTTACTGCTATTTTTAACACCACAAAGAACGCATATGTACAGGTGGCCATTGATTTTGCCCATGTGCAAGACAGCACTTACAGAAGGTTCTGTTCAGATAAATGAAGCTGCCGTGGTGGAACATTGGGACAGAGGTGGTCCTGTAAATATGATGGACCATGTAAGCCTGATACAAAATTATTTTAATAGCCATTCCCTGCAGCTGCTGCATAGCTGCAAGGAACCAGAGCTAGGTCCAGGGAAGTCAGACTCAACTCTCAAAAAGCATACATCTTGTTTGACTCTATGTTCAACAGTGTCATGTTCTGACTATGTTTCTTGTGTGTTCAAACCAAAGAGACTCCATTTTAATCCTGTCAGTATTCTGACTGCTTCTTTTGCAGATGGCAAGCAGTTCAGTAGCAGTTATCTTAGTGAAGAGGAATGTTATGACTACAACCTTTCCAGCCTTGGGAAACTTTCACTTTCTCAGCCTCAAGCCGTTCGTTTTGAGAACTATGGGGGGGAGGATGGGGCCTGCAGGGGTATGCTATTCTGTACCTTAACCTTTGCCTGTCATTCGTAACAATACTCGTGAACCAGCCAAGATATTGCATCTTGGATAGTGGACTATAATGGTTGTTTATATTCAGTAAATCTTTTGAAACCAATGGACTCATGTCTGATTGCAAGAGGTAGTCTGGATTGCAACTTTTAGCCAGCCACTGTCTGACAAACAGTAGCAAAGGAAAAAGCTTTTTTCACCAACATTTTTCCTACAGCATAGCTTTTCAAGGATGCAGTACTTGGCTGATAATGACACAAGAATATGAGAATTTGTTATCTAACAACTTCAACTACTTGTGGTACCTGCATGAACTATGCCATTGAGATGGAGAAAGTGAATGCATAGATATTAATCATGTGGGGAAATCATATCAATTCCCTATTGGTGACTTCCACAAAGTATTCAACAGGATACATAAACAGAACCAATCAGTTCTATGGTTTGTTTTTTAAATTGAAAATAAATACATTCCATCCTGCCCACACTCCAGAGAAAACTGTAAAATTTGAAATGGATTCTACAATCTCTGTTAGGAATGCCTAGAGAGAACTACTATGGCTAAGATACTCTGCAAATTCCCTGAGGCGTCTGGAATAAGGAAAGGTGCAATCCCATAGCACAGGGGTGGGCAATTGTTTTGGCTCGGGGGCCACTCGGGAGCGGAGGTTAGCAGAGGGCCGCACCTTTTAAAATGATTGCATTCATTAGTTAACTTTGCATTTCAGAAAAGGTATAAATTGTATCATAAAAATCAATAAATAGAAATTAAATAATGTATTGTCGAAGGCTTTCACGGCCGGAGAACGATGGTTGTTGGGGGTTTTCCGGGCTGTATTGCCGTGGTCTTGGCATTGTAGTTCCTGACGTTTCGCCAGCAGCTGTGGCTGGCATCTTCAGAGGTGTAGCACCAAAAGACTGAGAGATCTCTGTCTTTTGGTGCTACACCTCTGAAGATGCCAGCCACAGCTGCTGGCGAAACGTCAGGAACTACAATGCCAAGACCACGGCAATACAGCCCGGAAAACCCCCAACAACCATCAGAAATTAAATAAAATAATGATAGTTTTATTCAATTTATTTATTGTGCTAATTTCATATCATCTATAGCTGCAAGCATATTTAAATTTAGAATCAGTTTAATGAGACAAATGTAGGAATGAAAGAAATGAAGGAAATCTCGGTTCAATGCGGATTTTTCTGACTGTCTTGGCGGGCCACAAAAAACTCTGTAGCGGGCCGCATGTGGCCTGCGGGCCGCAATTTGCCCACCCCTGCCATAGCATGCTGGAGAGAGTATATGAGGTACAATGTTATGCTGTGTAAGGATGTTCCCAGGTTATATTATTGCCTTAAATATTTGATACCTTTGGTGTGGCAACTGGCAAGTAAGAATACTGGCTCTTCTACTTGCCAAAGGCTTCTAAGTATGCTTATACTAATTTTAGAACATATTTGGGGACCACATGAATGTAATTGGTTCCAAGTCAATTCTAAAAAGCACTGTGGCCTAATCAGAGCCTAGGGTTCTGAGCTGGATTTCAGTTGGGCCAGGATTCCACCCTATCCTTAGTTAATGGCAACTGTACACTTTTCAACATAGTTCTAGAAATGAACTGGATCAATACATCTTCAGTGACAGACCATCTTCACTGGCACACCATCCTCTGCTGAACTGTAACAATCTGAACCTTTACTAGATAATGAACTGGCCATGATGACAAGGATAACTCTACCATCCTTCAAATTCCCAAATCCCTAGTTCTCGGGCCAGAACAGAGCAACATCACAATATCTATCATGCTATTCATAAATATAGAATCTATATTTTAGTACATGTCTGTTCTTTTATATTAATTCTAAATGATGATGGAGGCATTTTCTGGTCAAAGTCAGAAACCTGACAAAGAACAACTTATTATCATAAATAACATTCTACTTACCGCTTTCAAAGCAGGCATCAAATAAAAGGTGTCCCTTTTTTGGCTGTCCATAGTAACCTGGTGGAACTACAGGGTACTTGCTTAAGTTTCCTGTTATAATTTCATCTATTCCTATGTCACTACCTGTTGTAATATAAATAAGATAGTTAATTTGATACTATTAGAAACTTCATATAAATATCTTAAAGAGACTTACTTTTCTTAGCAATGCCAATGATTGGGACAAATGATAGCATATAACATGCTGCCAAATGGAAAATGTGGGAGGCAGAACCATCCACACAAACACAGAGGAAACCCAAGTGCAGAGGACAAGAGGAGCAGTTTTTAAAAATACATTGGGAAAGAGAGAAAATAAAAACAACACTGTAGCGGCAGTTGCCACCAAACAACATTAATCTGCACAGCCCAACAGATCTCCAATGGCCAATCCAATGCCTTGTTTGGTAGGAGCCCCAGTAGACTCCACCCAATTTTGCTAAACACTTAGTGAGTGACAGGAAAGATGTTGGCAGGTGTCATGGCACCCATGAGTGCCACATTGAGGATGATGAAATTCAGCTCCCAAACTAGATGGCTGGCAGGGAGTTCTTATACAAAACAGTACCTATATCATGTGTTTGGCACTAGGAAAACACTTTTATGCCAACTAATTAGCCCTGGATGGTCCAAATAGCCTAATAGCCTTGGTGACTACCAAGGAAGTCTAAGGTCACTAAACACAGGCAATGGCAAACCACCTCTGAATGTCCCTGGCCTTGAAAACCACAGCAGAGTTTGCCATAAGTCAGCTGTGACATTACAGCATACATACATGATTTGGGCAATATATTCCATAAGACATCTCCCACAATGCTGCCACAACCATTTCAGCCCCGAGTGGCTCCCAGCCCACCCGCCACCACCACCACCACTCTGGACCTGGCACAGCTCTCTCCTCCCAGCCTGGCTCCACACATCATAGTTGCCATTCCCAGGCTCAGCACGGCTCCGTGCCCCCCACCATCTCCACTGCTGCCCGAGCCCAGCTTCCAACCTCCCCATTGTTGCTGCTGCTTCCTCCCAGGAGTGGTATAGCTCCCCACCCCCCACCTCCATCGCTGTTGCCTCCCCCTGGTCCTAGCACAGCTCACCGCATCAGCTCCACCTCGGGCCAACAGAGCTCCCAGTGTAGTTACTGCCTTCTCTTGAGCTTGGCAAGGCTCCATGCCCTCCCACCATCACCTCCTCATGCTGGGCCCAGCACAGCTCCCTGCACCACCAATGCCACCCTCAGGCCTGAAGTAGCTCTCGTTGCCACTGCTGCCCAGAGACACTGTCACTGTCTTTGGAATTGGTGTGGCTCCCTGACCCCAACCAGCACCATCTGTTGAGCCCAATGTGGTTCTCTGCTTCCCCCCAAGCCTGGCACAGCATCCTACCCTCCCATCATTGCTGCTGCTGTCCCCAGGCCAGTACAGCTCCCAGCATCACTGCAACCCCCAATCTGGTGGGGTTACCTCCCCCACACTCACCATTGCTGCCCCTAGACCCAGTATAGCTCCTTTCCATCCCACTGATGCTGACCTCAGAAGAAACATGGGTACTGCTCCCCCCAATATCACCACCCCCAGGGTCAGGTGTGAGTCATTTCCCTCCACCATCACCCCCACTGTGTCTAGTACAGGTTCCTGCCCTTGATCATCATTGCTCCTTGAGCCCAGCACATTTCCCTGCCCCCCACTATTGCCCTCTGAGCCTGGTGCAGTTCCCTGCCCCCTACCATCATGGTTGCTGCCCCTGGGTCTGTCAAAACTCCTGGCGTCACTGCCATTCCAACCCAGCATGACCCCTGTTCCCTGGAGTTCAACACAAATCCCTTCCACCCCCCGCTCATTATCCGCCACCATCACCACCACTGCTGCCGGACCTCACATTTCTCCCTCCCCCTGCTCCCTCCACCCACAGTTGCCATATTCTGACCCTGGCGCAGCTCCCTGCCTCTGCACCATCACTATCACCCAGCCTGGCATAGATCCCCATGTCACTACCATCACCCTCCAGACTTGGGGCAACTCCCCCCCATTGTTACCACCTGAGCCCAGCCCAGCTCCCTGCCCCCCCCCCGTCACTACCACCATTACCTACTGGGCCTGGCATAGCTCCCTTTCTTCCCACCACCACTACCACTACCTCTCGCCGGACCATGTAGCTCCCTGACCCCTTGTTGTTGCCACCCCAAGGCCTTCTCCAGTCACTATTGCTGCCCCCCAGGCCCAACACTTTTGTCGCCACTGCCTAGGATTGCCAACTCCATGTTAGGAAATTCCTGGAGATTTGGGGTGCACACTGAGGAGAGCAGGGCTTGGGGAGGAGAGGAATTGCAGTAGAATATAATGCCGTAGAGCCCACCCTCCTCAGCAACCATTTTCTCCAGGGTAACTGATCTCTGTAGTTTGGAGATCAGCTGCAAATCCAGATCTTCAGGCTCCACCTGGAGGCTGGCAACCCTACCACCACCCACAGATTTCCCCCTACTATCATAGTCAGCCCCCACCACCTGCCCAGCGGGGCCCCCTGCTGCCGCCGCCTCCTCCATCCCCATGGCCTATAAGTTCCTTGCGGGCCCTCACTTTTATCTCACTATTGCTGAAGAATTCTCTCTTTTCTGACTCCTTGAGAAGCAGGAACCTCTTTTTCTTCTCAAGAAAAGGGGTTTAACTTCCCAGTATGTATCTGACGATCGGTTTTCTCTCACTCGCCACCGCCCCCCCCCCCCCCAATCCCTTAGCTAATCCTGGAATATTACTCTACTCCCAACCCCAGTGGCCGGGGCCATCCCCTCCCTCCAACGGCGCCTCTTCCACAAAAATCGCTCCCCACAAGCTCCTCTAATGAAGGGACCGCAGACTCTCCTTGGCTCTCTCCTTGGAAGGCCACATCCCATTTCTCCCCAAATTCAGGGCTGCCGCTGCCTTTCATTCTCATATCCAATTTATACCAACATCTTCTCCAGGACTGCTAGTATTATAACTCACCAGTATCTGCGGTCTTGCTCCTCTCCGCCATGTTTGTTTTCATTCCGCCGTTCCCTCCCCCCCCCCCCACTGAGAGACGCCAGTCGAATGTCACCATGGCAACAGACGTCACAACCCGGGAGTCCCTTTTCCGTGCGTTGGAAAGTGCGTGTAAAGACGAGGAGTTGAGAGAGACAGGAGAGATCCTTCCCCGGGTGATTCTAATTCAGGCGGCTGCCCTATTTCCTTGGGAGTAAGTCCACTGATCCTCACAGCGCTGACTTCCAATTAAACACGCAATGGAGAGCGCTGCAGGGTTGCAGCGAGCAGCTGACTCCGATGCACGGTTGCGGAAAAACCTGTTCTGTCCCTTTAACAGAGGCTCGGTGTATGAAAATAGGCAACTGAAGCTTTTCATGGTTTTTATGTAAATAATATTATCTGCCTATTTCACACATTAAGCCTCTATTGAAGGGACAGGACTTTTTTTTCTTCAGGCTGTCAGTAAATAGAAATCTGGTTGTATGTATGAAAACGTATGTAAGAATACATGTATTGAATGTTTCGTGCATCCACTTAGTTGGTAGAGAGAAAAATAAACAATAATGCTTGTTCATCCTTCCCCCCCTTGAGCATCACTTTGAAAACAGTAAGCATCTCTTCTTACTTGGACCAGATGAATAAATGAGAACATATGGAAGAGATATATTATATCCCCTCCTGGTCCAAAAGCCCATGAGTGATCATAAAAAAAAATGGTGCTAAAAAGCTGAGCATGAGGTCATTAAAGAGAGACTAACCCAAGAGAGGGAGAAGGGATGTATTTGGGGTATTCACATCTTCCAATTAACAGCGCTACACTATAAAGCATTAAAATGATGCAACCTTTCTTCTCCCAGGAGTGATAGAGGGTCTTCACAAATACTCCCACTCCTTTCCCAAAGCGATTAGGAAGTAGTTACACTGAGGGGGATAATTGTGTGGATTCATCTCCCTCAGACAGGGGGTGTGTCTTAGTGGCACCAAAGGCCATATGCTACATACACAGGATCACATCCTTGCACTCATTAATTACTCTACAAGAATTAACACTCCCTGGATCTAAGCTAATAATCAGTGGCTAAAGTGAATGAATGAATGCCAACAACCTGGAAAAACATCCAATCCCTTTAAACAGAAGCTTATTAATGGCTATCATCTATCAGTTACTGGGCTCAGGTCAAGGTATTGACTATCACATACAAAGCTCTTTATGGCCTTGATCCAGCAGATCAACAGGATCACATCTGTCCCTATGTACAATCACAGCAGCTTTGCTCATCTGGACAGGGCTTTCTACAGGTGAAACCTTGCATATGGGCAAAATCAATAGCTTTCTGTACACGTGCATTCTTTGTGGTGGCTTCCATCTTATGGAACTGCCTACACAAAGTGGTCAGGAAAGCATTCTTACGGCTTTCTGCGAACAATACAAAACTGAATGGTTCAAGAAGGCCTTTTTACTTAGATAAGAGGGCTGTACTGTAAGGAAGTGATGTTCTGTGTTGTTTAATGTTTAGAGTTGTTTAATGAGAGCCAGTTTGGTGTAGTGGTTAAGAGTGTGGGACTCTAATCTGGAGAGCCGGGTTTGATTCCCCACTCCTCCACATAAAGCCAGCTGGGTGACCTTGGGCTAGTCACAGCTCTCTGGAGCTCTCTCAGCCCCACCCACCTCATAGGGTTATTTGTTGTGGGGATGATAATAACATACTTTGTAAACCGCTCTGAGTGGCCATTAAGTTGTCCTGAAGGGCAGTATATAAATCAAATGTTGTTATTATTGTTGTTGTTGTTGTTCAAAGAATCAGTGCTTGTATTCTGTTTCAGCATTTCTTCAACTATATATTGGATTTTTGCTGGTTAAAATCTTCAAATTTGCATTTATAGACCCATTTACATGTTTACTGAAATGTACTTGAAATTGACTGTAGTAGCTCACACTGCAATCTGTCATGAGTCTCAGTAAGAAAAGTGGACTATAAATAACATCAATAAATAAATATGCTTGATGTGTGAAATGGGCAGGTGAAGCTTTTTAAGGGTATGAAAGTAAATTAGGGTTGTTAGCTCCCCTTACCTCAAAAACAGGAGAGATCCATGTTCCTTGTTTGCACATAAAGTACAAAGGGTGGGGGCAAGTAAACAACACCCTGTAAACAGCCTATTAAATCTTAGTTAAAGGACTGGGATTATTTTCTTCCTCTCTGCTCCTGAAAGATACTGCTTTAAGAATCGTAACCATACTTCTCCACAAGGCTAAGGGCTTTTTGTAATTTATTGTATCATTAGGTACAGAAATAATTTATTTAAAAATTATTCAAGCTGTGAATCTAGGCCTAAGGCTGACAAACAAATGGCCTATATGCCTTAGGGAAGCTTCTCTTCCACAAAGGTCTGAGGCCTTGTGTAAATTTTGCAATGGACCTACATTGCTCAGGAACTTAGGGTTGGACTGGGGGACAGTGGAAGGAAAACAGACACCAATTGCTTACAAGGACTCAGAGCTCTAACAGAGCATATAAGGCATGAAAGGATGGCATTCATGTTACCAGAACTGCTCTTTATTATAATGGGGAATTAGCTGTAGCAGTCTGTAACTTAAAATTAGCGCGGATCTTAACCTATGTCTACGGAGGTCCCGATCCCAGACACTCTAGTGAAAAAGAGGCAGACTACAAATAGGTTCAAACACGTGTATTGTCTAACAATGTGGCGTAAGCCTGAACTTGCACAAGCATACAAGAAACACACAAGATCTAGGAAATACAGAGTATGAAATACAGAGACGTTCGCATTAGCTGGTTCCCAATGATGATAGGGGGAATACTCACTTATCCTGAAGCGAAGCAGAGACACAACAGCAAGGGGGGTGGCCCAATGCCAGCACTGGAACCACAGACGGACAGCAAGGAGGTCTGGATAGGGAATGGCCTGAGCCCCGAGTGGTCTGGGAGACCAGCTTAAATACCCCAAAACGTACCCTGGGGCTGGTGCTGTACTTGGTGGTTCTCGCAGATTAAAACAAAGGTTCTAATGGGCTACTGAATGGCTTGGATGGGCCACTTTAGTAATCAGATTGTGATAAGTGACACCTCAGGTGGATTAAAAGCACTAAAAACCAGGAGCAATTCATATACATGGATTAATTCATAATTCGTAATTCGTGGTGGATTAAAAGCACTAAAAACCAGGAGCAATTCATATACATGGATTAATTCATAGGCATAGGATTAAAAGCAAAGACAATTCATGGTTCAATTCATGAATGTAGGAGTAAAAGCAATTCATACAGGATAAAAGTGAAAAGTGCAAGCAAGGCATAGACTAATTCATATAGGGTGGAACAATTCATAGACGATTAAAACCATAGGTACATACATATATATATATGATTAAAAGCAATAGACCAGGAAGTTAAAACCAATAGATAAAGCAGCAATGATAAAAGCAAGTGCGAGGAAATAATTCATGAGGGAGGCGGCGGAAGGGCTCATGGGGGTAGGAAAATAAACTTCGCAATTACAAGACCAGTTCATACAGCCAGGTTAAAACCAAATTCATAGAAGGATAAATAGGCTAAAATCACTTCGGCGGAGGGAGTCAGGTTAGAAGGCAAGTCACAAGGTTAAAAGCAAATTCATAGGAATAAAATTGATATGGGGTGATTAAAAGATCCCAGTTCATGGGAGGATCATAGGCGCACTTGCATTAAATAGAGGGAGGGACTAGTTCGGGGCTAAATTCATGGGAGTAAAATTCATAAAAGCAATGGAAAGAAATTCATAAAACAATAGAGCAACAAAGATCACAGACGGCTCAGTCCGCAGTACAGCTGCTGGACTGGGTTGCATACATACAGGAACAAGCAAGCTTAGTCCATGTGTTCCAAAACACACTTCCACCCCCCCCTTGCTGTCTGCGTCAATCCGCAGAGCAGGGTTGGCGGGCGGCGAGAAGGGCTTCAGGCACACAGTTCTAGTCCTCATGGAAGAAGCGCTGCTGGCGTTCGTTCGTAGGTGGGCCGTGTGCTGGGAGGCAGAGAAACAGGTCCCCCCCTAGTCCACAAGAGGGCCTCGGAGTGGTGTCCAGCAGCAAAGCGTCCATGGGGCTGGTTCAGGATCCGTACACATAAAGGCACAAGCATAGTTCATAATCACACAAGCAACAAAATAAACAAGGGCTAAAAACGGGGCGCCAAGAACAACCATTAAGGCAAGAGGAGGTCGGGGTTGTAGTGATCCAAGCGGTAAGACAGCTGGAGTTGCTGGAGCTGTCGGCGGCTCCAACGGCCCAAATAAAGTAGTGAGGCACATAACAAAACTTGAAAGGCCAAAATAACAACGATCGGGTGCAAAGCCAAATTGTAAATTCCAGTGGCAGTGGGGCTCCAGCCAAAGAGGGTCTCCCACCACGAATGCTCACCCGTGGTCTTGATTCGTTGGACCAGGTCCAGGATCTCCTTTCCGTTGTGGGACACAACCAAAGCAGTGGTATCCCCGTCCCTCTGGATGCTCTGGAGGGTGCGGTGGAGCTGCGGATGGGCCAGGAGCTCGTGGATTAGCTCCAGACCGATGCCAAGGGAGATGGGCTTCACATAACGATAGATGGAGGGTGCCACCAGGATCTCTTCTTGGGTCCAGACCGGTACCGTGTAGGTGAAGTCGCAGGCTGCCACCGAAGACAGGTTGCAAAAGCAGCGGTTGACTCCCGGGATCACGGGCTTGAGCTGGAACGAGTTCAGGATCACAAGGTCGCAGGCCGTTCGCACACAGGCACATCCTTTCCCGAGGTAGACCACAGCGGAGCTGTTCTCCTGGACGACCTTGAAAGGGCACTCGTTGAGGGCGTCGACTTGCGGGGCTACACAGGGGGGATGAGGTGCAAAGGGTTGGTCCTGGCAGATGAAGCCGGTCTGGTCTCGATGCTGGCACCCTTGGAGGCTGACGAGCTGCCATCCGGTCGGGGTGAAGCGGGCCCAATGGTCGGGGTGGCGGGCGTAGAGGACTTCGGTATTGCTGACTTGGAGTCCCAGAGGCACGACTGGATACACATGGAATGACTCATGCGCACTGGCCGTTAATAAAAATAATTTAAGCTCCTGGGTGGTCGGTGAGAATGAGGAATTTACGAGAGACCACCAGGATTCAAGCTTCAGTTCTATGGGTGACAATTTGGGCGTAATCAATCTTTTAATTTCCAGGGGCAAGTGCCCGTCCGTGGCTTGCCGAATTAGCCCCATGGCCACAGCCTGATTTAATTGTTGGGCTTGCATACATGCCATGGCTATTGACACGTTGCGTTCAAAAGACTGCGTTCCTTTGAGCAGCAGAGAAAAATCTCTTTCAATTTGACTCTCCCAGTTAACTAAAATGGAGCTGATCTCGTGTTGCCCATTTGAAACAGAATTTAGGGACTGCACCACCGGTTTACCTAAGTCGGAGATGCTAGTCGTGACATGGGCAAACTTATTAGCGAGAGTCTCAATATTGACCGAATCCATGATTGCTAAGCCTCCGGCTGCAGGAGCAGTCCAGTCGGCAATGCTTCGTCTGGCACGCGAGAGAGAGGGGGAGGGATCGATCCACAGTTGTAGCCATGCATTCCAACCCTTGCTACCAGCCTCCAGATAGGGAGCGCACTGCGGCAGCCTCTGGGTTACATTTAGCTCAGCTAAGTCTATGCGGATCTCTTTTAAAGACATTTGCGGGCGGACTAGAACTCTCTCTCGAATGTCAGTCTTCAAAACATGGGAGCCCACTATATGCGTGCCGCCTTGGCTTAATTGTTCATTGCTGGCAATCAAAGGGTCAATTTGGATGGTGTGGGTCTCCTGGGTCCGGATCAGCAGGGAATAATTGCCTGGTTCGTGAGTCAAATTTACAAAGAGCAGCCCAAGCCGGTGAAATTTCTCTACTAGGGGCTTGGTTTGGCATTCGGGCGTCTGTTGAACCAGTATCCAATCGGGTGGGCCGTGTTTGGCTAGGTCTTCCTCTTTTACAATCCAGGTTAGGTTCTCCCAGTGTTCTATAGCAAAGGAGAGAACTGCACCTGAAGGGGGCGTGATAGTGACTGATGCAGATTCAGTGGTAGTGGTGCCTAGTAGGATGGTCATTCTGAAGGGGTCTCCTGCCTTCCATACTGCGGCCGACACTAAAATAACTTCACAGTATGGTCCGAAAGCCTCAGTGACAAAGGGCGAGGTTTCGACATTGGCAGGGATGGTATATTTGTCTACCACCGGGACTGCGGTGGGGGCTGGCCTGATACGGGGAAGGGACATACATGGAATCGGAGCAAGTGGTGACACTGTGTTGGTAGGCGAGTAGCATACTAGCTCTTGGGACATAGTTTTTACTCCCACACATAAAATAACAAGCTCTGGGGGTCGGATCCACTGTTCTTCACAACTGCGGAAGTTTGTGCGATCCGTGGGGTTGGTCATATTAATCTGCTGCACAACCTTGCAGACCATCATTTCATTCCCTGCTAGGGTATTGATACATCTCCAGTGGGGGTAGGGCATTAATTTGGACGGGCGTCCCTCTGTTAGGGTGCCTGCCAGCACGAGCAAACACAGAGTAGCCAGGTGCCTCATCTCCTGGCCTTCCTTTTCCTTTCTGTAGTGAAAATATCCTGGGGAGACCTGCGGATATAAGTACAGGTTCCCTGAGTTTGTTGCAGCAGCATAAAAATAAGATGAAGTGGGGAAAAAGGAGGGTGTTTTTCTGCCAGCACTGTCTATTAGGCGGGGTTCGAACGAGAAGTCCCAGGGGCACTAAGCGAGCCTTCCAGCTTGTTGCTCTGGGGAACTCCTGTGCGGGGGCTTCTTCCTAAAGCATGTATATTTCAGAGGGTAACGTCTTTACGTCGAGCAAGGGTTGGCTGTGCGTTAGGCGGGATTATGCAAACTCGCCCCCGGGGTCCCTGGGTGCCTAGGCTATGTGGCCTTCAGGTGCCCCTTGCTCGGTGGCGGGCTGCTTTTATTTTGCGGGCTGAGGGCTATCGGTCCGGCTCAGCCTGGCTTTGCCGTTTCAAAACGAAAAAAAACTAGAGAGCGGTTTCCCGCAACTATAAGGGTTGCTGCAGACGGGGACCTTCGCTTAATTTCCTAAAAATGGGCTTTCGTCATATGTTTGCAGGACAAGTAATTTTTGGAGGGACTCCCTCGGGAGGCCCCATTTTCTAGTTTAAAAAAAAAAGATACACCAAAAAGGAAAATACACCGAGCAAAAAGCAAAATACACAGAGCAGAAGCTCCCGGGGGTGGGATGCTTTTAGGTTGCCCTTACTTGGGGTGCCTGGCATGGCTTTATTATAACTTCAATATGTCTCCCCCCCTTCTTTTCCCTTATACGGTACGGGCAAGGGAAAAGATTATGTGGGGCGGGCGGCTGCTGGCGGAAAGGGCCGAAGTGGAGCCGAGGGCATTCGGCAGCGTTTATCGAAAAGCGGCGGAGGCGGCGAAAATCTTCCGGCGCCGCTGGGTCTGGGTTATTCGGGGTTCATCTTGGCGCGGGGGATCCTGGCTATGTAAATGAGGCACGCTGCCCCTTGTGCGTAGCGAACGCACCCCAATAACACATTCCAGAGGTAACATATTTACAAAATACTGGTGGGTCTTTTACCTTTGCACTAAAGCGTACTGGATGGTGGCGCCGTATAGCAACTCACCATGACGAATATGGACATTAGTAAAAGAGGGATGTTGGGTTTCCTGGGGGTCCTTTTCCAGGGGAGGCACGGCCCTCAAAGCCAAAGCCGACCATCATGCGAAAGCGTGGGTCTGGCAGGTGAGACCCCGAATCTACGTAGATGCGGGATCTTCACCAGCACGGCGGGTGATATATTTTCGAATACAGGGATCACCTTTTTTGGTGGTTTCAACGTTGGAAGACTGCATTCACCTCTGGGCTAAAGCCTCTCCAAACACTTTCACACACAGCAACTCTCTTTTGCCTGTGTAATTTTTTTCCGAACATGCGGCTCTGAAATCCAATTAAGAATCACTTTCGGTGGTGGTCCTATTTGGCTTTGGTTGCCGTGTTTCCCCCAAGGGTCCCAACTGTGGGGCCCACCAATAAAGTTAAAGAATAGAACTAGAAAAACTTTTGACATTCACACCTACATCTACATATTCTGTTTCTTTTATACTAAGGCTACAAAGGTCTGGTCTAAGGGAACACAGGGTATCTCTGGCCCAGGGTGAAGGGACGTCTGGCGAATCACTGGGCAGAGGGGGGCTGGGCTGGCGACGGCTCCCCCAGGGTCATATACTGGCGGGGCGGTCTGGAGCGGCTTTCCCTTCCATTCCTTTGAGAGGCGTGGAAGTACTTTAACCAAGTGCCTCCTGTCTTCCTTTGAATGGCCACCTGATAGACGGCTGGGGAGACTCTTTTCGTGATGGGGACTGGGCCTTGCCATTAACGAGTGTGCCTTCTGTGAGAACTTCCTGTACACATAAAGTTAAGACTGCACAACGAAAAGGGACGGGGGCTGCAGGGACTTGAACTCAAGTCTCCTTAAGGTGGCTTTTCCACTCCTGGTTCCAATCCCTTCCAAATTCTGACAGGGAACCAGTGATTACATTTATTTAGGCTTACTTCAGCCTGGGAGAGGACAAAAGGACGAACTGGGAGGAGGTCAGAATCCTGGTCTGGCCAGTTTTTCCATTTCAATGAGGGGTGGGGGTGCAACGCTGAGTGGGAACAGTCTGTTTTAGATGCTGCTAGCAACTGGGAGTCTTTCTGGAATTTGCTCACTTGCCTTATTACATTCCTGACTTCACTTACTGCTGGAGGCTCTACCTTTTCACTAAGTTTTGGGCTTGAGCATTTTAAAATGTGGAAACAGATACACAAATGTCTCTGAATTAGCTCAAGCACTACTAAACCACACAGGCCCAACATGAGGTTTTCTTCAGGGGTGTTAGTCAGGGAAGGCTGACAGAAAGCTATTTGGTGTGTAGCTGCAAGCACTGGATTTTTAAAGCAATTTAAATCTTTTAAGGGAACTGCATTTTTACTTTTGTTTACCTGTTCTTCAGGATCATTGCAAGAGGGCACATTCACGGTGGGCTGTGTATAGCTTGGCTGGGGGCAGTCTATGGGAGCCAAGACAATTTCTTGGGGAATTACTTTTAAACTCTGCACATGCTCAGAGGCTAAAGTGAATTCTGGCTTCTTGGGCATGGGGGCTGAGGCAGAAATTGGAGGCAAAGGTGACTGACTACATGTTTCACTGCCTTTGGCGGGACGGGGTGCTGATTCAATCACTGATTGTTCCTCTAAAGTCTTTAATCTGGCCTCAGTGAGTCTCTGGGATTCCAGGAGATTTTGCATCAGGGTTTTTAAAGTGGCAGTTTCATTATTCTGGTTCTCCAGCAAAGTCTGCATATTAAGGAATTTATTGTGCAGCTGCTCTTTCTCTGTTGTGCAAGAATTTAATTTTTCTTTTAATTCCTCATTCTCTTTATTAAGATCAATTATTTTTAAATTCTGTTCCCTATTTACACTTATGAGCTCCTGAATTTTAATTTGCAGCTCTGCCAGATTTCTTTCAGAGGTGTCTGGCAAAGTTGGTGCTGGGTTCTGGGTGCGAATCACCCTTTGGAATCTTTCCTCCTCTCTTTTAAGTTTCCAGCTATTTTTAGTTCCCGGAGGTCGAAGGCTAGCCTCAACCTTTGGTTTTCTCCCACGGGCAGTTAAGTGGGGAGAAGCATGTGTGACCCCTGGGCATCCCTATTGGAAAAAGGGGTTCCCAGCTGTTGGCGGCTCTTCTCTTACTGTAGCCACGGGCTGTGTATGTTGGGGAGGGCCTTTCCCACAGATGTCTAGAAGGGCAGAGAGAAGAACTGAAGTGGGCTGCTGGTGGAAGAACTCCATGTCTGCCCCATGATCCTTGAGCCGCTTCCAGAGTTCCCAGCGGAGTGAGTCCCTGGCTGGCAGCGGGCCGCCTAGGTCAGAGGGCTCCTCATGGTCCTTTGGCTGCGGTCTCCAGGAGTCAGCCTGACTTGGGGGAGGGTAGACCTGGTGATTGTAGGGGTGAGGTGCCCGAGGGGGCGGGGGCGCTGAGGGCAGCGCAGGTCTCCAGGGCTCAGAGGGTACCTGTGGGGAGGAAGGGTAGTGACTGGGGGTGGGAGCAAAGGTTACTCATGGATGGGAGTCCCTCTGGCTGCGGCCCCGAGAGAAGCTACCACTTCTCCCATGCAAGATTCCACCTCTAGGCTCTGAGTACGAGCTATGCCCTTGAGGCCGATATTGGGAGCGGGGACCATGGTTGGCATAAGTGACTGCGCTTATCGGCTCGCTCTCCTTCCTACGGGAGGCCGGGGACCTCACATGGCGGATGGCGCCGGTTTCTCGCAACAGGCCAGCAATGCTCCTGATGCGAGCCTCCAGGTCTCCCCATGAGATGCTCCCGGGCTCCACTCCTGCCAGTGCTAGGCGGGTAGTGCTTTTGAGACCATCTATGACTGCCCTTCTGAATTCTAACTCATCGAAGTCGGGTATATCGCTTGCATCCAGGTCCACTTCGTCTGCTAGCTCAGCGAGAAGCTGCTTCCTAGCTAAGTATGCCTCTGGGTCCTCTCCGGGCTTTTGGGACTCTGCAATGTACAGGGCCTTTAAACTCTTGGTGGGCCATAGGAATGAGCACAATTCTTTAATTGCTCCGTACTGACTTCGGGTGGCTAGCCTTCGGTTAGAGATATAGGCATTGAGGGCCGAGACTATTTCAGGGGCAGCGCATTGACGGGCCAGCTGGGCCACATCGGAACCACTAGCGGAGGGCTGAGAGGTGGTTACATGGGTGAACCACTGAATTGCCGTGTCTCGGTTTAGGGGCCCCATGTGATCTGCTATGGCTTGGAGCTCGTCGGGCCTCCAATTGCGGGTCTCCTTAACGACCCGGTCTGTCTTTTTGCCGTCCTCATCCATGGAGACAATTTCTTTAGTAGCTATCGGATGGAGGGGCTGTGGGGCTTCCTCGGGCTGGGACGAAGGGGATGACCAGCTGTCGGCACTACCTTTGGGGAGGGCCAAGAGGGCTGCGGGATGCACGGGGGAGATTACGGCCTGTTGCATTCCCAGGTGCTGCTTTAGGGCCTCTAGCTCCCTCTTACAAGCGGAGTGGTCTGCTGCGGCTATCTTTGCGACTTTCTGCTCTGCCATGAACTGGGCAGCATGGGTTAATTTTGCAATCTTCTCCTGTCCTTCAATTACTGCGTGCTCAGCCATATCGGCACGAGCGGTGGCTACTTCAGCCTTGTGTTGGGCGTCTTGGAGGGCAGTGGTTAGTCCCTGCTTCTCCAGCATGAAATTAACGCGTTCTGAACGCCACTTGGCTGCCTTCTCCTCATACTCTTTCTTCTCTTTCCTTAACTGCTCTATCTCCTGTTCCTGTTCTTCTTGGGCTGTCTGTAGCTTATTAATTAGGGACACGCTGTCCTGTAGGGCGGTGAAAAGTGCCCAGGCTCCGTATCTGTCCTTCTTACTTGACCTAGGTTTCTCCTTTTCACAAAAATCTTGGAAGGCGCTTCTAACTATCTGGAGCGGGTCGGGTCCCTTGAAGGAACCGGCTTCCCAAGGGCAATCTCCCTTCTTGACTAGCCACTTCTCCAGGCGGGGCACGGTGGGGTTTGCCCAGTACATTTCTCTTTTCGTTTTGAGCTGATCTCGGGGGAGGTTAAAGAGTAGATCAGCGACACCAAGGGTGGGGCGATTAAAGCTCCCTATAAGTTTTCCCGTCTAGGGGCCGTTCGGAGGTTATTTTCCTTCGGGTCCTCGGGGACTCTTACACTGGATATTCAGGGGTTTTAACAACTTTTCCTCTCTGTGTTCCTTTGGGAGGTTTATCCTTCCCTCCGGTTCTCAAGGATTTTTAAACTGGGTACTACACAGGGTTTTGCCAGGGGGTTTTAAGGTCCTACTTTTAGGTTTACAAGGGTATTTTTAATGGTACTACACTCAATCCTTCTCCACCGGGGGAGAGGGGAAAATTCCTATTCCCGTTTCAAGCTTGCCTACAAGCCACGGGACCAGGAAAAGTTTACTGGCTCAGGAGGTGCTCCCAAGCTCTCTAAGCCCAAGAACAAAAACGCTCAGTGCTCCCAAGCCTCTGCTCAGAAGCCAAAGCTCAGGGGTCTCCCAAGCCTATGTGCTCAGAAAACCAAAAAGTGTTCCCAAGCCTCTGCTCAGAAACTGCAATTAAGGGGTCTCCCAAGCCTCTGCTCAGGCAACCAGAAATGCTCCCAAGCCTCTGCTCAGAAGCTAAAATGCTCTCAAGCTCTCTGCCCAAGAACTGTACTCAAAAGTCCCCAGGCCTCGTGCTCAGAGACAAACGGTTAAACTGTCTCCAAGCCAAGACCAAAAGACTAAATGCGCTCAAGGACTGCCTCTGCAAGTCCCCAAGCAAAAGTGCTCAGGAGTAAAACTACTGTACTCCCAAGCGGAAAAAGCGCTCCAGAGTTCTACCAACTCTCAAGCGAGGTGCGCCCAAGAGTCCTACTAACTCTCAAGCAAGGTGCGCCCAAGAGTCTATCTTAAAACTCCTAAGCACGGTGCGGCCAGCTGCCGCGGGGCTTCAGGAACCTGGCTTCAGATTCCCAAAGCTAAACTGACCAAACGGACTATCGATCCCTTCACGTTTCCTCCGGAGCGGGGATTGAAGCCTAAGTGCTGGCAGGAACGGGGTTTGGACGGGCTTAGGAGAGACGGGGGAGGGCGGAAGAGAATTTTATATGTGCTGCTTCAGGAAGTATATATATTTATAGCCTACTTCTGGGATCCCACCCACATAGACGCGTTTAGGCGGCCCGGAAAGTGGCCAGGAACTTCACCAGTTCAGAGGTCCTCACCCACAGTACACCGGTTATAACGGCTGGAGGGCCTCACGGTGCACCACAAAAGGCAAGTAGTCCAAAGCTGGCTGAAGGAGGAAATGGGGGAAAAGCCAACCCACAAGATAGAAATGCTCGCTAGAGCCACACACACTCACACTTTTAATTCCCTGAGCTAAATTGCGCTCCTTACACTGAGGTCTGGAAAATTTTCCTCTAAGTCAGCTCACTGAAGACACGCATGTCGACTCACGTGTATTCACACGAACTGGGTTATGCCCGCATTCTCCACCAGTAAACTGTTACCAGAACTGCTCTTTATTATAATGGGGAATTAGCTGTAGCAGTCTGTAACTTTAAAATTAGCGCAGATCTTAACCTATGTCTACGGAGGTCCCGATCCCAGACACTCTAGTGAAAAAGAGGCAGACTACAAATAGGTTCAAACACGTGTATTGTCTAACAATGTGGCGTAAGCCTGAACTTGCACAAGCATACAAGAAACACACAAGATCTAGGAAATACAGAGTATGAAATGCAGAGACGTTCGCATTAGCTGGTTCCCAACGATGATAGGGGGAATACTCACTTATCCTGAAGCGAAGCAGAGACACAACAGCAAGGGGGGTGGCCCAATGCCAGCACTGGAACCACAGACGGACAGCAAGGAGGTCTGGATAGGGAATGGCCTGAGCCCCGAGTGGTCTGGGAGACCAGCTTAAATACCCCAAAACGTACCCTGGTGCTGGTGCTGTACTTGGTGGTTCTCACAGATTAAAACAAAGGTTCTAATGGGCTACTGAATGGCTTGGATGGGCCACTTTAGTAATCAGATTGTGATAAGTGACACCTCAGGAAGAGGGGACAAAAGAGGGAGGGGGAAATCCAAGTGGGCTGAATGGATGTTCCAGCGGACAGGGCTTGTCCTGATGTCATCAGTTCTGGAATGCGGAGGTTTCTTTGAGATGCATTCTCTAAGTGCTTGGGATGGTCGGCACTTAGTTCCTTCTCCGGGGCGGCTCCTAAGATATGCAGAGCGGGGCGAGGTCCTCTCGCTGCGGACGTGGTGTGCCCGCTTCGCCGAAATGGCTTCCCAAAGCAGTCTTTTCCTCTGGGTCTTCTGGCTGTCTGAGAACATGGATGCCGGCTGGGCATAGCTGGGGCTGGATAGCAGGCTGCCCGGTAGCGAGGGCAAGCTCGGCGACCGGCTCGCGGGAGGCTCCAGACGGGAACTGACCAGGGAGCGCCTAGCCAGGCTCGCTGGAGGTTTCCCCGGCAGGCGCCTGGCTGCTAGCAGTGGCTTGGACCCATATGAGGCAGGCTTCCATGGAGGCAGGGGGAAACAGCACACAAAACACAGTCCCAAGCAGGGAACAGGCATGGTCCGTGGCAGATGGCAATGCAGGCACGGGGCACACTTGTAACACAGTCCAAACACACACTGGGAAGTCCAGATACAGGTCAGGGCACGGCTGCCCAGAAGGAGAGTCCTTTGTGCAGTTATCCAAACATGGAGTCAGTAAACTACACAGTCTATTGCAGCAGCAAGGTAATTGACACGCAGGCAGGAAACTGACACGTGTATTAACACACACACGTGTAAAGCAATCTTTGTGTAGTAATAAAACAGCAATGCAGGAAACTTTAACACAGTTCATGGCAGGCCTTAAAGCAGGGGAGGGGGCCTACTTGGCAACATTCATTCCCTGAAGCTCGACAGCGGTGAGGCTACTTTGGGAGGGAGCTCATCCCTTGCCAGGGAGAGTCTGGCCTACTTGGATCGGGTTTGAAACAGAGTAAGGACTATATAAGATAGTCATCTGGAAACTGTTATTTTATGGTTGGCTTCTTTCTGAGTTTTGCCCTGTATTAATTCTACCTCATTTTTATAACTGTTCTCCTATTGACTTAATTGCTATAATATTAGTTTAATAAACTGTTTCTTGTTCACTCTGCCTGGGTTCTTCATGTCTCAAATATGTTATTTTATGGTTGGCTTCTTTCTGAGTTTTGCCTTGTATTAATTCTACCCCATTTTTGTAACTTTTCTCTTGCTGACTTCATTGCTATAATATTAGTTTAATAAACTGTTTCTTGTTCACGCTGCCTGGGTTCTTCATGCCTCAAATATGTCCATACCAAATCAGGTCATACCATGACTAAAGAGGGAGTTGCCTGGGGGCAGGGAGGGTGCTCTGGGCCCTCTCTAGTAAAGCCCCCAGAATATACACATTAGGTTACATCTACTCTTTCCCTCCCTTATGTATTACATTATATATTTGTCACATAGGCACAGTAGCAATCAGGCTACGCATAACTGAGAAGAGTGATAACAGCTTTTTGACTTTGCTGTGAGTCTTGTTTCTTTGTACAATGTGCCCTTCCACTAGTCCTGTCTTGTATGCCTTATGTGCTAGGAATACGAAGACTTATTTTTGTGGCCTCTATTCACATCATGCCTTCATATATAATATGTCTGTTCAATGGGCAATAGTTCATATTTTCAAGGTGATGTGCCATGATAGGCCATAGAGTTAAGTCAGATTTAATTGTGACATTAGCTCATATGACTTTACACATGCCCAGTGTTTCATTTAAACTGGGCTACTAACTATGCAAAACAGCTAAGCATGTTTAATTAGCACAGCAGCACAACACCTGCCTAAGCCTCAGACTTGGTGCTAACTAAATATGACTAGCTGCCCTGCACACGTAGCTGCCCAAATTAAACAAGATACTGAGCCACATGTTTTGCCTCATGCTTAAGTAGGCATTAGTTGCAAACCTACCTCCATTGCCACTGAGGGTAGGGTTGCAGAATAAATGTCCTGCCCCTTTAACATGGACTTAATATGTGAAAATGGGCAGCTGAAGCTTTTTGTGGCATGGAAGTAAAGAACCTCACCTTGTAAATAACATCCTGTTAAGCCTTGATTAAGAGGACAGGAAATTTCTGTAGGTTTTTAGCAACTGTCAGGGGAAAGGAGGGAGGCTATTATCAGGGCTCTTTGTTGACCTCAACAGAAGTGTTTCAATTTATGCCACTTCTTTTGCAAGTATAACATTACACTGCTACAATGGATAGAAAGATTTCTCCTAAATGCCACTAGGGCTACCAACAGCCTAGCAAAACAAAAATCCTGCCCCTTTAATAGGGGCCTAATGAGTAGAAATTGGCAGCTAAGCTTTTCATGGCATGAAGGTAAATAATATCACCTGGTAAACTGCTTCTGATTAAATCTCTATTAAAGGAATAGGGCTTTTTTCTCCAGGCTATTGGCACTTGTCCCCCATCCAGCCTTACTCTGCCCCCCTCCCTTTCTCATCTGTGGAGGGAGGCAAACCCTTCTCTGGAAAAGAATGTGAGTAGTGTGCCAAATTAGATGGCAGTAAGCATTATTCAATGCTTTATTTAAAAAAATGAGGGAACTCCAGTTTACATTATTATAAAGTATCACTGATGTGTATTGTACTTTACAGCGCTAAGATAAGACAGTATTGGAGTCTATATTTGTTCAAAAGAAAGGAGGGAAGAAAAAATAGAAAATCTGTGTTCCATTTTTTTTTAGGTGAGTCTGCATGGGGAGGATTCCTTCTGAGGAGTGACAGTCACTAAAACAACTTCTAAAGAACCAGGAACATCCCCTAATCCCCAAGAAGGCAATGATGAGTTAGACAAACAACTAAAATTCAATGTATATGGATTTGAACAGCAGGAAGAATGGAGACAGTACAATCTGGGACCTCTGTAAACACAGTGAAAGGATTCCAAAGCCCCTCTGACTTATAGGTAAGACGCCATTCCCAAATAAGGTAGTCAGATTAAACCACTGTGTCTAAGAAGAAGAAAGAACAGGAAAAATAATAGACTCCTTATGTAAATAATGAAATCGTGTTCCTAAAGAATCTTCCCCAGTGTTACTCTTTAAGGAGAAAGTGTCTAACATAGTGTCAGATGAAGATATGCCCACACAATTACCCTGCATATCTCTTTGAATGGAGTTCTTTCACCACACCCACAAAAGGCACAGTTATGTGTATGCCTGATGAAATGGGCCAAAATATTCTCTAGAGTTTGGTCATTATATAATAAACTCCTGAAGTTACAGGCCAAGGTGGAAGAAAGGACCCTGTTCCCTAGGAGATAGCTGCCTTTCTTATCCAAATTGGTTTGTGACCCTAAAAAAATGTAGGGGTTCTGCAATTGCTTAAGGCTTGTCACTCTGAGTGATGGGTAAGGGAAGAAGGATGGCAGTTTAAACAATCTAGAAGTCTTATTGAACAGCAAAATGTATCTTTGAAGTGAGATTGGTCCTCGTAACCATTTGATCATTGTGAAAGATACAAAGATCCTCTATTGCTGAGAGTAGACCCTTCTTGCTAAAGTCAACAGTTACTAGAAAAGCAATGTTCAAGGAAAATATTGTCATGGATATGATACCCAATAATACTTATGCAAGGTGGACTGGAAACTACAGTACAGTGTTAAGCCTCCACAAAGGAACTCATCAGTAGATGAGCAGCAGGATTTGAGTCTAGTGGCACCTTAAAGACCAACAACATTTTCAGAGTATAAGCATTTGAGAGTCAGAGCTCCCTTCTTCTGACATCGTCAGGTAGATGGATGAATGAGAGTATCTACTAATTTGAGGATGAGAAGAAACACTCTGAAATCATACAGTCCTGAAGCAGTGGTATCTCCTGGCTTTTCAGAATAGTAAGCCTCAGGCCAGAATCTCAGCTTGGAAAAATGTGGAGGTATTGGATATGAATATTCTTACTTTCACCCTTGGAGAGAGGCTCTTCAGAGAAAAGCTCTCCATTTAGTGTAGAGAGGGGAGGTGGCCCAGATTATATAAATACCTCAGACATCATCATTCACTCTCCAGGTAGTTCAATGAAACATGCCTGGGAAAGGATGAGGAATGGATCACCGTAGGACCTTATCTGTGCACAACGGCAGTTGCTAGGAGGACTCGGCTACTAAGGAACAAACTAAATGAGATGTTGGAGATCCATGATGTGCTCTAATGTCTCTTTAAGTTTCTTTTAAATACATTTTAGGAAGTACTTGACAACTGACAAGAGTATGTTTTGGGAAGGTATTACATTCTAGAGCAACTGGTGAATGCAAAGAGACAGCTTTTAAGGGACTTTACTTAATCAAATACTTTACTTAATTGAATAGCAGTGATGATATTGGGCAAAAGGAGAACTTTAGTCATTTCCATGAGACTTCAGATCTCTAATGGCAGTAATGACTACTGAATAGTACTTAATGTTTAAATTAATTGTAAAAACAAACTCCTCTCAGCCCCAGCTTCCCAGCTGTAGTGTGCAGATGATAACACTGACTTGGATCACTGCTCTGAATTGGCCACTAATTTGTCTGGAAAAGTGGGATATAAGTGTAGTTGTTGTTATATGACTGCAAGATAGAAATTATTTGACTACCCCAAAACAATTTATACCGACATAGGTTTGACATGAAGAATAGCTGTATGATAGTTCCCCTACTATCAACAAAGCAAGACTAATTAATGTAAGGGAAGATCAACTTACTCCAACAGTATATAAATAAGTTCTGTCAAACTGATCTTCCTCTTCTGCCTGTTCCCTACATTTCCCTTACTTTGTGTGTCTTGTATTTTTAGACTGTAATCCCTTTAACAGAAGCTTAATGTGTGGAAATGAGCTACTGAAGCTTTTCATGTCATGGAGATAAATAACCTCACCTGCTAACATCCAGTTAAGCCTCAATTAAGGAGACATATATGAGGCTCCACATCAAAGAAGTGGAAGCATATGCTTTAACGGAAAAGGCAGTGGCTTAATAATATTTGATTTATATACTGCCCTTCAGGATGACTTAACACCCACTCAGAGTGGTTTACAAAGTATGTTATTATTGTATTATCGAAGGCTTTCATGGCCATTAAACAATGGTTGTTGTGGGTTTTCCGGGCTGTATTGCCGTGGTCTTGGCATTGTAGTTCCTGACGTTTCGCCAGCAGCTGTGGCTGGCATCTTCAGAGGTGTAGCACCAAAAGACAGAGATCTCTCAGTGTCACAGTGTGGAAAATATGTTGGCAGGTCATTTATATCTACTCAGGAGGGGTGGGGTTGAGCTGAGTCATCCTGTAAGAGTTTCCCAGGATGTGGAATGCTAATGGCGGGAGGCTTCACTGTATCCTGAGGAGGTTCTTTTGCATATGGATTGGTGCTTGATGTGCTAATCTTCTCTGCAGGGCTATTGTCGGGTATAAAGTGTTTTGTTAGCCTAGTGTTTTTCAGAACTGGAAACCATGCTCTGTTCATTCTTAAGGTTTCTTCTTTCCTGTTGAAGTTTTGCTTATGCTTGTGAATTTCAATGGCTTCCCTGTGCAGTCTGACAAAGTAGTTGGAAGTGTTGTCCAGGGTCGAATCCACATTACCCATTTTTTCCCGGTTTTTTTCCACATGAAATCCGCATTCCCGAGTACCGGTCACATTACCCAATCCTCTACACGGATCTCTTTCGGTTTTCTATCGGATTTCTAGTAGTGGATTTCTTGCGGGAGTTTCACGGTGGACGTGAACGCCTGGAAGTGCAATTTTCGTGCCCCTTTTTTAAACAGCCGTCAATCAAGTCTCCCCTTCCGTTCCTTGCGTTCCCATTGGCCGATTCCACCAGAGACGGCTCATAAGCGATTTCTCCTATATTTCTCCTTTTTTTTCTTTCGTTACTTGCTTCAACAACATCAGATGTCTCAAAAGCCAAACTTGTTTCTCAGTAACATCTTTTTAGTGGCCAATCCATCCGAATATCTTCCTCCGTTCCCCCCCCTTTTAATTTTTTTTTAAAAAGATATATCTGTCATAGCAAAATCACGTAGTGTATTCCAACGCAACAAAGATCACATATTACTGCCGTCTTCTCGCCTCCTGCCTCACCCCACGTATACACAGCTCCTCAACGATACCACAAACAAGGTTTTAAAATCTGTCATGTGTCTTGTTCCTTGAGAGATGTGTCTTTTTGATTTCAGATTCTTTTAAAACTTATATATACGTTACGCAGTTACGATTAATCAAAATAAAAAAGTTCAATTTTCCTACACTGGATTATTCTATGGATATCTCATATTTGAAATCGGTTAGTGAGGGTGCTTGTCGTGGCTGGCGGTTGCCACGTCCAAAGGGTGAGCACCACGGGGATAGTTTGCTTGGGTTAATTGTCTCGGCGAAAGACTGTTTCTAATCTCGTATTTCAAAATATCGCTATTTCAAAGATTCATTTAAAAAAAAAATTAATCAGACAACATCAAAGAATCGCGGGGACATTTACCTGGCACACAGACAGAATATGAATCTCTTGTGTTTCTAACAACAATATTGCTTTATAAAAAAAGGTTGGAGTAACAAGGGAATTGCTGTCAAAAAAAGGCAGCAAACATTGTGAGCATTGTACACCTTTCTTTCTCTCTCTAAAAACCGGTTCCTATTTCTGGTGACCAACTTTTCTTGCGCTAAATTTACATCTATTCCCTTAAAATCCACCCCCTTAAAATCTTGACTGTATTTCCACTCTTCGTTTGTTCTTAAATTTAGTGTTATACCTCAACTCACAATTGAAAAACCATTATAAAGATACAGTGAATACAGAAAGAGTGGAGAATGAATGCTATGTTTAAATTGGTTATGTGACGTTGTGTGGGTTCTTTGTTGTCCTTCTTGTTTGGAAGCTATCTCAAATCTGTGTCACAACAAGGTAGGAGACTTCAAAGGGCGGCCCCCCGATTGGGGGGATGAATGGAAACCTAAGTTAACACCGGAATAATTCTGGACATCACATTCAAAATGTCCTTCTGCATCCTCCAATTTTAAATCACTCCTTGTTTTCCACACCAGTAGCAGAAGAAACACATCTGGGTATCCAGCACAGATAGGGGGCTGCTTGTCAGTTCTGTCAATATGTGGTACGTGTTGTTATTTTCCATCAGACCCAATCTCCGACACTGGGGACTGATTGATTCAGCACTGCATACAGGAAATCATATATTCATTGCCTGTTTCACTCCTTGATCTTATTTACCTCATTCATAAATAGAGGATTTAAAAGGGAAGAACAGGTTACACCAGGAGCGGCACCTGCCAGATGAGTCAGAATTAGTATTTCTGTCTCAGTTTGTGGCGCCACTTTTGTGTTTGATGTCTCTATGTGATGTGGCGGATTGATCTATTTCTTAGGCTATATAAATTACAGGTCATATCACAGAACTTATCCACATCAGCAATTTAGAGCCTGCTGATGCTATCAGGGTATGCTCTTTACATCATCAGTGCTTCCTTCTTCTGTTGTGAACAATATATGATTGAAAAAACACCTCAGCCTAATGGCTCCAACCGGACATCAGGGCTTATACATGTGCCATTGATAGCAAGGACTCTGGCGAGATATCCAGTCTGGGGATCCACAACCATGTACTCACTGTGATCTCCATGAGGAATAAAAAATCAATCTTTTCAGATCTCCGAATCTAGGAGGGGTATGCCGCTCATACTGCTTGGGTGCTTGGGATCAACCCAAATAACCAGCCCTATAATGTCCCCTGTCTTTTATACCGTGGTGGTTGGCATAAAGTGTGCTGTGTTCCTTGCACGTCACATATGATCAGGAAAAGGAAAGCTAAGAGATTCTCCTTGCACCTACCAAAGACAAGCGATTCTCCTTGATTTTAAAAAAACATTGTTGGTCAAATTTTTAAAAGTGAAATAAAATTAGAGGCATCCAGGCACAACCACTCCCTTCGCTGTTTCCTGAAACCTCCTATGATTGGCACTGTTAGGAAAATGGACATTGTTGATAGGTTATCAAGAAAAGTACAGAGGGAGGTGCCCGGGTATCCCTATGATAATAAAGCGGTCTTCCTCAACATTTAACTCAAGTTCTAATTTCTGAGGAAGTGGAGTGCACATTAATCTATAATAAAAACCACCACGTTCCTGCACTTGAAGCACCTGTGTCAGGTCCGCTCAATGCATGGGTTGTGTGTGATTGATGGTGACTCACTACTACACCTGTTGAATATTTCATTTTGCAAAATGTGTCTGTAAAAAAGATGACGGGGGGATGCTTGAGCGGTGCTTGCAGAACAATGTTATCCACCATTAGCCATTTCTTGAACAGGTCCCAAAAAACCTTACATTGTGTCAAGTCAACTGAAGAAATCAGAATTTGACACCTGAAACCAAACTTTTGCTAGTAAGGTTAATAAGGTTTGAGTTCCAGAAACATCAAATTACTTGACATGCGTGTTGGGGAGGGGGAAAATTAGGAAAAAGTGGTACAGAGACAAAACCTCTAATGATGTGACACTTGTTTCCAACCAGGGGTGGGCATTGATCGGAAAGGAGGAAATCTAGTGTACAGTTCAGACAACCGTCACAACATCGTATTGATGCATGGACATGGACTACATACACAGAAAATATCTTTTTCAAGGCAGGAAAATAATTTTTTTAATTTAAAAAAAAAGGTTATTGAAAGTGAACCAATCAAAAAAAAATTTTTTTTTAAACATTCAAATCTCAACAATAATCTTTGGGTGATGGGGAAGCAAATTTATACAACTATATACAATTGGGTGATCAATTAGGAGGCATCCCCGGAGGCAGAGGGACACTGTCTCCGTCTCTCCCGGCGCTCCATGACATTGACTCGCCGCCCTAGGCGTGCTAGCCGGTCCTCCACGCTGCTCAACCTCTCTTGCACGTTTGTGACTGAATTTTGGAAAGAAAATTGTTTTTGAGAGACGGCACCCAGAGAAAAATTTTGACAGCAACACTCAGATAAAAAACTTACTAGATGATCCAAGCTTCTGCTCCATCCTCTCCTGGTGGGGGAGCAGACCGTGCGCTGGTTGAGGGACCCTCCTCCGACCGTGCAGCTTGGCTTTCTTGCTCACCGGCTTAAGAAATGATAGAAAATAATTGAATTCTTTGAAAATTGGTCAGCCAAAGCAATGAGCACATCATGGTTGACTCACAGTGGCATTGACCCGTAGATTCTCTGATTTGATTCTAATTATTACTGAAAAATGGGAACTCTGTGATTGCACCAGTAAAATAAAACTGACAACATTATATTATTCTGCTACATGTCACAATAGAGAAAAACAAGAATGTGAAGTTTTAGTTTTAACACCACACTTTTGAAAGCTGGAAAAAAAGGGGTCAGTGGTGATGCTCTGTGCATGGGGTTTCCACTGTTATACACAACTTTTCCTCCCTCCATAGGAGTGTGGATGCAAATGTGGACCCACTAATTCATGGACACATTCTATGTAGGTAGATGGACAAGAGCACGGTGCGGGGAAGCTACAGTTAATGTTCTGCCTGTTTTTTGGTTGAGAAAAAATTTTAAGGGCCACACTTGCTTACCAGGGGGTGCCTGTTCTGATCCCTGTGCAGGATCCTCGGAGGAAGCGTGCTCCCCAGCACCGCGGGCGTGTCCTGCTCCTCCTCTGCTCTTGCCTCCCCCACAGCAGCGGTGGCAGCTCTACCATGGAGAAGGGCTGCAAAGTGAAGAAGAAATGTTGACACACTCCATAAACCCATTGCAATCAATACATTCATTAAAAAAGTGCAACAATGATAACACAATTAACAATGCACCATAATGAACATAACGGTTCAAGACATGCCGCACTCTTAACCTTGGGGTCCCTGCCGTGGGGGTAAAAAAAGGTATCGACGGTAGAGAAGAAAAATCGCTATTACAAAAAAACAGCATTATGCGATGATAATGTGGGGGGGGAAGATGAATTCTCATCTTTCCCCCCCACCCAAAAGTTAGCTTTGTGTCACTACATTGATGTGCACTTAACAGTAATTGTATAAAAAAAATTATAGAAAGATGCTCTTACCGGCATGATGTTGGGCTTGCCAGCTCGGCCTTCCAGCGAGATCCCAGAGGTTCATCATGGACGCAAAATACGGGGGCTTTCCACTCTGGCGAGGGATCCCCTGCCAGGCTTCAAGCGCCCCGTAGAAGTCCCGCTTCACTCGCTTAAATTTGGATCTGCACTGCTCGGGGGTCCTGCTGTGACCACGGGCACACATCTGCCTCGAAAGCTTGTGAAAAATTAGCTTTGTGGGCAGATGTGTGCTCCTCATTACACGCCCCGCTTTTCCGGAGCGTGCAACGAGGTCCAGCAGGGTCTCAACCTCTTCATCCCGCCAGAAGACTCCTTTCGCCGCTGCTGCCATTGTTGTCCCTAAACAAAATACCGAAAATGTGCCGTGGCATAAATAAGCATGCCCACATAACGGTTCCGTAAAGGCGCGGAAAAAATGGTTGCTGATTGGATACGGTGAAACAAGATGACCAATGGGTGTCGAGGATTTGATATCGGCGCGAAATGCATTTGAATGAACGCTGTGTTTTCCCACTCTCATGTGACGGCCCTTTATGGCCAATGTATTGAACTTCTGCAGCTTGATGTTCATTGCAGCACGGGAAAGCATTGTTAACAAGAAATGAGTTGTTTTGATTAAGATATTGGTTCACTTTTCACATCGGGGGGTTTTTTTTCATATGAATCTCAATAGCGCACCAATGATTATTCGAATATTTGTAATAACGGTATTTTGCTAACAATAAAATAGTTAAGAAAAGGGACGGGTGGTGGTTACTGCGCATGCTCAGTCAACGGCTTGAATTTTCGGCGGGAGAACAGTGCTAATTCGACGGATCACAGCGGAATAGACTGCCCTCCATTTGCCTTCTTGCATACGTGAAGAACAGCAACCGACATCTTGATCTAGGGACACCACCCCAAACAATTGTACTGTGAAAATGACTGCCACTGCTCCTGCTGCTCCTCGATCAGCGACATGGAGGGGAAAAGAGGTATTGGACCTGCTTTCGTTTTGGGGAGAGGACAAGATACAGGAGGCCCTTAGAAGTTCCCACAGGAACTTAGACAACTTTGAAAAAATTTCTAGAATGATGTCCTCACGTGGGCATAAGCGCACCGCGTTGTAATGCAGGAACAAAACCAAAACTATGCGGTTGGAGTACAAGCACGTCATAGCACACAATTCCACCTCTGGAAACGGCCCCATTACATGTCCTTTTTTCGTGAACTGGACAGTATTCTAAGAGGGGACGCAAGTGTGAAACCAAAACGGATAGCGCGAAGCATAGTTTTTGACCATGGACCCCCGCAGATCAGCGCCCCCAGGGAAGTGATGGAGGAACTCTTCTCGCACGAGGAACTCTTCTCGCACGACATGCTGACAATAGATGCCGCACCACTGAGGTGCTCTTCTCCAAATCCAATGGCAGCACGTGAGTCATGAAGCGTTGACTATACTGGTTCAGAGCAATGATTTTTTTTCCTGTTCCCATTTCCCTGTCTATCAAACGACGACACCTGTATTCTTTTCACCTTTATAGAGCAGAACTCGTCATCATCCACCGATGCCAGTGAAGAGGATCTTGACCGCACTTTAGATGGACTTGCTGACAAGGGTAAGCATTGCTTGGATAGATTGCTCCCCTCATGGCAAATCCAAAATTGTGACAGGAAAAGTTGAAGTCAATAGGAAAAGAGGAACGCCAAAATGAAATGGCTTTTCTCAAAAGAAAAAATGCCATGTCCTCTAGTTTGCAAGATCTGAACAAGTCTGTCAATGATGGGATGGTTTGGAGGTATTTCATTCATAGGGACACTGTGACATCATCAGCCATACAAAGCAGGTGGTCAGAGAGTTCTGGTTTCCCATCATCAACAGACTTCTCCTTCTCAGGCGATCCTTGCAAGCAACTCTACGTTTTATCCTGTCTTGAGTTACTGAGAAGCCAGGATGATATTGGCTTAGGATGAAAGAAAATTTTCAATAAAATGCCAGTTCATTAATGGATCCTTGCCTTGAACTCTTATCACTACACTTGATGCATATAAACCCAGAGCCCAGCTTCAGGGTCAGATCAACACAGGAAAAAGAAACCGTGGAGGGGGGGGCGCACAGGTGCAATGTTGTATATTAGACATTATGGTATACTAAAAGGCTGATAAAGGCTTGGTCACAGAATGCCAAAATATAATTTGATTCTGGTTTTCTGGGCAAGATCATTGGCTTTCTGGGGTGCAAAAAGAACTTACAGATGTTCCTTCACAACCTCTTTGATCTCGGAGAAATTTCTTGGTGACCAGAAACAAATTAGAAAAGAGGACACCTCACCAAACAGTGCCTCTGATGTGAATTGTTGAGTTGTATTTATCTATACAAAATCACCTCCTTTCTTTAAAACCCTACATTTAAAAAATTCAATTTTCAGAAAACGACCCTACAAGTGCAATCGCTGTGGAGGACGATGACAGTGATTCTGACCTTCCCCTGGCTCATCGTTCACGCTCTAACCCAGGTAAGCTCACTTGATCCGCAGAATCAAAAAGTCCTGTTGCACCTCCAAGAACAAATAATTTTATCTTAGCATAAGCTTTCGAGAATCACGTTCACTTCGTCAGATACATGATACAGAGCCTGGCCAAACACAGAGGAGGAGGGAGAGAAGGGGAGGAGAGAGTGGAGGCAATGGTTGGGGGGAAAGGGGGGAGGGTGCATTCAAAACATTCCTTTTATGGTATATGCAAACATCTCCATTTTGTGTGTGTCTCTGTTGGCTTCCAAGGAGGTTGCCCTGTTAGTTTGTAGCAACCAAACAGCTAGACCATCCAATTCCAATGACATGTGATCCTTCTATAACCACAGCTCTCCCTGCCAGAGGCACTTGACAAAGAGATCTGTGGTTCCCGAAAGCCCACGTCAGGTGTCACCGAGCTCCCCCAGACCCCACCTCTGCAAATGTATTCTGTCACCTGTGTAACCTTAAAAACCATTTATAGTCCCTATTCTGCACCAACTGGACAGGTTACAGTTTGCATATGAATTCCAGTTGGGCGGCCACCCGTTGTTTTTTTTTTTTAAATGTTTCTGTTTAACTACAGAGATCTTTAAGTCTGTGATGGAATTCCCTGGTGGATTGAAGTGTTCTCCCAATGGTTTCTGGACGTTCCCATTTGTGCTGTAAGATTTGTGTCCATGTAGTTTTTTTCGTATTTGTTGGCTGGTTTCTCCAATGTGCAGAGTGCAGTGATCTGCAGAGTTTGCCCCTTTCCAGTGATAAAGCCATAACGGTCAACGTGATCTGCACTTACAAGAATCACAGGTCCAAAAATGTATTTTGAGGGACACACAGACACCATCTTGGCTCACCTATCTTTTGTGAAAGTTGAACCCACCACATATGTGCCAAGTTTGTCATGATTTCAAAGAAATGTGTTATTTGGGAAAACATTGAAAATGGTGAGAGTGTGCTCAGTCTGGCACATTGCAAGAGCACCTTATGTCACCATAGGAAAAAAATAGGCTACTCAGGTCACAGCACGATTCCTCCCCATCTGAAGCTCATAAAATGGCTTCTTTCACTAACGCGGTGATACCCATTACAAGCTTAACAATTGTCAATTATTCCCAGATGTGAGTTCTTTTCTACCCCCATGCCAAGCGGCATCGTCAAAGCTTTCCATCCAGTGAGGGACGCACCTTGCTGCTCGCGCATGCATGGTTATCAATACATGTTGAACACATAGACCTGGGTGGGGGAATTAGGTGAAATCAACCAAAACCTATTATGTGGGTGTGTCATGTGTCCCCTTATGTAGCCTACTGCCGGCCAACGAATAAACATATACTTTCCTGTTCTCCAGGTTCAAATTTTTAAATAATGTATGAGATGTTATCAAATTATAAATCTGTTGCTCTAACTTATATCCACACCAGCAGGGGCAGATAACAGATGCCTGGCAGAACTTTCACCTGGGACAAGACTATTCCAACTAAGAAACAGGAAACGCAGAAACGCAGCACTCTATGGAGTGGCCAATGATATGATGCGCCATTCTCGAGAGGAACACAATGTCCAAGTTGCCAAATGGAGAACAGACAGAGAGATGCTGTGCAGTTGGAAGGCTGATGAAAACAAGATTCAGAAGGAATTCTTGGAGCATACAAAAATGGAGAACGAGAAGTTTTCCGAGGCCTGGAAGCAGAACATTTCAGTGATGTCTGATGCTGTGAACACATTAAAGTCATTGGGACAGATGCTCGCCCAACAGCAGCATCCAAGAACCGTCCACACACTCGATAATGAGCAAACCTCTCTACCCGCCTCACAGGAAACCGCAAAGAAGGCAGCAGCTAAGTGGTCATGTGTTGGCAAAGCCAGGGAGAGGTTGATGCTGTGAAGAGCTATGTTCCACGTTTCCCTGCTCATGTACCAGATATAATGGTTTCCAGCACATAATTTCATATGACTGGTTCCATTGCATTGGTGATGCCGCAATGGCGTTGATTCATTGTGCAGGAAAAAAAATATATATTGTGGTGTTGTCGCCCCAGTTGTATATGTCTGTGTATAGATTGTTAAATTTTATGGATTATACAGAATCATCAAGGTATAAGATGATGGACACTCGTTCCAATGTTGAGTAACTGTTGTTTTTTACCGTTCTCCCCAAAGTTTGGAGATGTTTAATATCAAATTATACAATCAAGAAACATTAAGAATTTCATTTGTTGTTTTTTGGATAAGTGGTATCAGTCATGTTGTGACCATTCTAACCAACCTTACTTTGAAAAGAAAAACACAACCATTTTCAATCAAGTGGTGCTTCCCCCCCCCTTGATTGCCACATGTAGCTATGTGCATTATTTAGGGAGAAATTTTATCTCCGTAACTTGCAAATTTTTGTGGGGGGAAAGGAAAGCAAGAGTCCAGACTTGGCCACCAAGACCACGACTGACTGTATGAAGTGTATGTGGGGGACCACTCATCTGTGTGTGAACATCTTGTCTGTATGTGTCAGGACTTGAATCAACATCCACTGTTTGTTTGACAGTACCCCAAAAAGCAGTAGTCTTTGATGTTAAGTTAACCAATAGATTTTTTTTTTAATTTAAACAGATTAGATTCACATGTGAGTTGCTGATTAACACCTTTTCTGTTTTCCTTGCTTCAGCCGCTATTTGAAGCAGGTCAGTCAATGTCCACCATTTGCCGCAATGAGGAAGGTAACCTCACCTTGTCGACTCTAGGCTCATATACTTGGCCAGGGCATCCCTAACCAACTTTCCTTCGGCAAGATGCCTGTGATCGGTGGTTAACTCTTGTTCCTCTCCGTGAGAAACAAGTATTGTCTCTGGGGTTCCTCCACTGCCAGTGATGGGATGTCCCCGGCTTTCACAGAGGTTGTGCAAAACAACACATGCTGTCACCACAGCTATGATGTTATGCTCCCTAACTTGGAGGCGGTGTGACAGACACCTCCACCTGGCCTTCAGTCTCCCGAAACAACACTCCACCACGTTCCTGGCTCGCGATAGGCAGCTGTCAAACCTTTTCTGAGCTTGGGTGGTTGCTGCTCTCCCGTAGGGCTTCATTAGCCACCTACGCATGGGGTAGGCTCCATCGGCTATGACCACCGGTGGTATTCGAACACCATCCACCACCATGAAAGGGTTTCCAGGGATCAGTGAGCTGGTATCCATGGCAACACAGAAGGCGGAGTGGGCGAATACGAAGGCGTTGTGGTTCTTCCCACTCCACCCCACCTCGGCGTCAACAAATTTACCCCGGTGATCGACTGTGCCTTGGAGCAGAATTGAAGAACAGTTCTTGTGGTTCCCGTACTGATCTGGGCGCCCTCCCGGAGCGCAGATTGGGATATGCGTCCCATCAATGGCTCCCACACAGTGCAGGAAACCCAATCTACGGAAACCATCCATTATCTGGGTGAAATAAAAAGAAGGAGAAAAAATGAGTTTAAGTATTGTCAGGCACACTGCGCTTTAAAGCATCATAACCGATCAGCAACGTCTCATACTTAAACACCCAGAATTATTTTTGTTTGTGAATTGCATTTAAAAATTTTTGCATTCTGGAATGTTGGGTGGAGGTTCTCTTATGTTTGGAGGAATTTTAATTGAATAATGCCACCCATAGCCACACAAGCCTCTCTTATCTCCCCCATTGGTAATAAAGGTGACCGGGGATGGTGTTAAGAGCAGCATCTTTGTGAGGCCACAAACTGGCCCACCAAAGTGGGATTGGATTGTGCCTTGCTAGAGGGAACGAGAACGGGTGGGAGACGGGACCCTGAAGATTGGCTGCATTTTGCACGCTAAATGCCGCCCTCGGCCACAGAAGCCTCTATTGTTTCCCACCTTGGAGACAGGGGTTTGGAGGTGGATGGGGCACGGTTTTTTTGGAGACCCCAAAATCACCCCCCAAAGTAGAATGTAACCAAAAATTGTTGGAGGGTGGGATTGCAGGTCGGTTATGGTGCCTTGCACGTTGGGTTCACCTTGCTTTCACAATGCCACCCAGAGCCACCATGAAGGGCGACATTTCTCCCCATAGATAACCATGGAGATTGTTGGAGGATTGGGGGAGAATTGTATGGGGGGGGGGGGGAAACATGTATCCCCATAGTCCAATTTTTCCAAAAATTGGAGGGTTTTTAAAGGAGGGTTAGGAGAAGGTCTACACCAATTGTGTTGTGATTTTGGTTACACAGCAGGGGGTCAGACCAAAGTGCATTCCCGCATACCAACTCACCAATGTAAAACTACTTTTAATATCATAGAAGCAAAAAAGGCAATCCCTGTCCAAGACACTTCATTTCGTAAACTACTTCAGGTCACCCAGCAAGGGGGGCATGTGTGTGTCAATTAGTGCCCCCCTATTTCTCAACAAAGGGATGTGTGCTTGGGAAGAACACACTATGAAGGTTCACTGCCATGACACGCTCGAGGTGTCTGTGGGCAATGTTCATTCACACACAAGCAAACACATAGCATTAGAAATATTGAGAGGGGTCCAAAATTGTCTTTTAAATGACTGGGAGAAGGGGATGCTGGGCACACCATATTGATGTGAACTGGTCGGTGCATTCACTTCACAGTTCAAAAAAATTTTTTAGAACGATTAATTGTAATAACGAAAATTTGATATTTCAAAATTAAAATCACCTCTCCAATTGCTGTACCGAAGGAGACAGTCTTCGATAGAAGTTCCACCTCGACCGCGAGGCAGAACTCGACCACTGCGGAGGCTACCGTTGACTTCCCAATCTCGAACAAGTCGCTCGCCACCTGGTAGCTTGTCCCGCTGGCCAGCCACCAAATTGCAACTGCGACTCGTCTCTCCACCGATATTGTGGAGCGAAGGGAGGTATTCTGACGCTGCAGCCTGGGACGCAGCGCTTCCACCAAGTTGATGGAGGTCCTCTTGGACATCCGGAAGCGGCGCATCCACCGACGGTCATCCCAGTGCACCAACACGATATTCTCCCACCAGTCGGTGCTTCTCGGGTACACCCAGTGCTGCCGTGGCTCCTCCATCTCCGCAAGCATGAACCAATGTTGGAAGCGCTGCCGGCGCCGTCTTCTGGAGCGCACCCAGGCGACGGTGGAGACTGAATCCTGGAACAGAATCCTGGCTGCAGCTCTGCGGCATTGGGCTGAATAGCGCCGGTAAGCCAGAAGCAGCTGCATCTGGCAAGCCAGCAATATAAACATCACCTGTCCGATGAGGGCGATTATGGGATCCATACCAACAACCAAATCACCAACACTAACCACAACACCACCAAACACACCAACCATCCACTCACACCCACAAATAGATTTTGCCGAAAAACCTCCCTTTTATAGACTGTTTGAATCGCCCGCCCCAAAAAATTAACCAGTAGATATTGAGACATTCACGTGATATGTCGCTTTGTTGATGTGTCCTCATATAGATAAAACGAAATAACGGAAAAGTGCGTTAAAAAAAATTTTAAAAAAGGGAGGGAAAAAAGGTCCCGCCCACAAAAGCGGTTTGCGAGCGGACGTGTGACCAGAGGCTCGCGCAAGAAAGCCGGATGGGGAGCCAGAATGTGAACGGAGAAGGAAAAGTTGCGGGTTGGAGGAAAACGAAAGAAAACCGATTAATAAGCAGGTAATGGGTGAATGTGGATTCGACCCAGTATTTTGGTGTCCTGGAATAAGATACTGTGCCCTGTTTGAGTTAAGCTATGTTCAGCCACTGCTGATTTTTCAGGTTGTCCAAGTCTGCAGTGTCTTTCATGTTCTTTTATTCTTGTCTGGATGCTACGCTTTGTGGTCCCGATGTAAACTTGTCCACAGCTGCAGGGAATACGGTATACTCCTGCAGAGGTGAGGGGGTCTCTACTGTCTTTTGCTGATCATAGCATCTGTTGTATTTTTCGGGTGGGTCTGAATACTGCTTGAAGGTTATGCTTTTTCATAAGCTTTCCCATCTGATCAGTAATTCCTTTGTTATATGGCATAAACACTTTTCCTGTAGGAGACTGTTTTTCCTTGGTTGTTTGATTCATCCTGGGTTTGATTGCTCTTCAGATTTCATTTCTGGAGTAGTCATTTGCCTGAAGTGCATGGTTTAGATGATTAATTTCCTCATTGAGAAAGTGTGGCTCACGTATCTGTCTTGCATAATCCACTAATGTTTTCATTATGCCTCTTTTCTGTCGGGGGTGGTGATTGCAGTTTTTGTGTAAGTACCAATCAGTGTGAGTTGGTTTCCTGTAGACCTTGTGACCTAACTGAAAGTTTGCTTTGTGGATGACCAAGGTATCCAGAAATGGGAGTTTTCCCTCGTCAGTCCTTGGTCAGACTGCACAGGGAAGCCATTGAAATTCACAAGCATAAGCAAAACTTATGTTGTGGGGATAATATGTTATTATTATTCCCACAACAACAAACACCCTGTGTGGTGGGTGGGGCTGAGTGAGCTCCTAGAAGCTGTAACTGGCCCAAGGCAACCCAGGTGGCTTCAAGTGGAGGAGTGGGGAATCAAGCCCAGTTCTCCAGATTAGAGTCCTGCGCTCTAAAACACTACACCAAACTGGCTCTCAATCATTAGGGTCTTTAAGCATGCCTTCTCTCTTCTTTATAAACAGGTAACAAAAACAAACTAGGCTACCCTCAGGTAAGACAGAAGTCTAAAGTGGTAAGTAGCCAGAGGGTAAAGAAATATTAATAATCACTCTTGCTCAAGAATTCATGAATCTCTTATGTATGATATGTATGAGTTATTAGACTATAAGTCTAATATGTATGAGTTATGTATAAGTCATACGTATGAGTTATTAGACTGTAAGTCTAATAACACACAACTCATACATATGACTCATACATCACTTATATACTGATAACTTATATCACAAGAATAATACACGTATATCTGACAGAGTCCCCATCCAAGGACTCGGGCGTATACAGGCAGATGGAAGTCAACCAGGTAAGTCCTAAGGTTGCTATTGAAGAATTTCCAAAGTAGGTATTGCTAAGTCCGACGTAGGACTTTCCACGTCTTAATGTGTGATGTAGCAGGCGTGTCTGAAAAGCAACATCATAAGGTAAATGCCCCTGAGGAAGTCTTATGACGAAGAACTAAAGAAGTAAAGAGAAGTCTTGCAGGCTGTGGTTCCGGGCTTGTTCCGTTTGGGTGTTCTCCATCCACACCTCGGATTCTTCTTTACCTACAGAAAGAGAAAACAGAAGAAAAAGCAATACCTACTTTGGAAATTCTTCAATAACAACCTTAGGACTTACCTGGTTGACTTCCATCTGCCTGTATACGCTGGAGTCCTCGGACGAGGAATCTGTCAGATATACATGTATTATTCTTGTGATATAAGTTATCAGTATATAAGTGATGTATGAGTCATATGTATGAATTGTATGTGTTATTAGACTTATAGTCTTAATAAGAGATTCATGAATTCTTGAGCAAGAGTGATTATTAATATTTCTTTACCCTCTGGCTACTTACCACTTTAGACTTCCCTCTTCTTTGGCAGAACATCCCCTGATGGCAAGTTTCCACCACCTGAACCTTCAGTAAACTGGTCACCTTCTTTTAGCCTGTCCAGAATACAAATAGCTATTGGTAGGATTTGTCAATTCCTCTTTAATCTCGTATTTTAAAAAGAAGAGGGAGGGGGAAAGGCTGAACCCAGCTCTCTAACGTTAGAGGACACCTCAGGGACCATCATTGTCTTCCTGCTCATCCTTAGGAATTCCTGCAGGGAAGTCTGTGCTGAGGTTCTCTCTTGGTTGTCTCTCCCTCAGATTTATATACATAAAGCAGCTATATGACCACCTGGCCATATCACCCTCCCTAGTCGAGAGATGATTAAAGGGAGGGTGAATAATTAAAGGAAAGGGAGAACTCCAAGGCCATGGAATGCTGTCAGTGTCAAGGTGTTTTGATTATCTGAAGCCATCTGATCAGAGATAGCGCCTGGCACCCATTCAAGGTCTACTTGCCTGGGCCTCCCTTAATCAAGTAATCCCCACACTTCTGGGCCAGGTGCCTAGTTGACACCCCTCTCTGCACCGTGCCTGGGACAGGGAAAATACCAGCACAAGGTCAAAAGCTTCCATCAGCAGAAAATTAGAACAAGCTATCAAGACAGATTCATATGAGTATAAAGCACATATTAAAAGGCATGTATAGGTCAAATATGGCTCTTGAGGCAAGATGAATGGACTATGGGACCACTATCTCCTCAAGATACAATTATTCTTCTGCAATTTTCACTATAGACTATGACACTAGACCCACAGATGTTGGAAACCCTGTTGTTGCCAGGGAATACACCTCACCTGATGATCAGGACATCACATTTCTCAACAGCTCTATTTTAATGTTTGTTATCAGCCCCCCTGCTCAAAATATCTTCCATTTATTTTTTATTAAGATTTTTTTTAAAAGACCTGTCATTACATATAGCTCCATGCTTTTTTCAGGCAGCTTTTGAGAAACATGCCACAACCAGCAATATTAAACACTACATCTTCACCTTCTAAAAACGTCTCACATGCACCCTTGCAAAATACTGAACATGGGACTCAGCATCACCTCTAAGAGGAAACTTCCTACATAAGGCTACAACGAGGCAAGGAAGTTATCCAATGTATTTGTTTACTTCATTCATAACAGGGATCCAAAAAGGGTTACATCATTCTCCTCTTCTCCATTTTATCATTACAACAACCCTATGAATAATGGTTGTTGGGGGTTTTCCGGGCTGTCTTGCCGTGGTCTTGGCATTGTAGTTCCTGATGTTTCGCCAGCAGCTGTGGCTGGCATCTTCAGAGGTGTAGCACCAAAAGACAGAGATCTCTCAGTGAGAGATCTCTGTCTTTTGGTGCTACACCTCTGAAGATGCCAGCCACAGCTGCTGGCGAAACATCAGGAACTACAATGCCAAGACCACGGCAAGACAGCCCGGAAAACCCCCAACAACCATCGTTCTCCGGCCGTGAAAGCCTTCGACAATACATTAAACCCTATGAATACATTACTGAAATTGTGTGACTGACTCAAGGTCACACACTAAGCTTCCATGGCAGAGTGGGAACTCAAACTTACATCTCTTAGATACCTGTCTGACACTTTAACCACTACACAACATTGGCTCTAGAAGACCGGTCTTGTCGAGCAGCATGGAAGGATAGTGAAATCATTAGGCTTGTTAGTACCAAGGGGTCACTTATATGATCGAGATTCAGAGACTGTATGCCCAAAGTTAGCATGAACTAACCGCTATCTGCGTACACAAGGAACTTCCTAAGTATTTCAGCTAAAGTTCCAACTTTGTTGGATCACCGGTTTCACATATTATAGTAAGAGATGGCATACAGTACAAATTAAAAACTCAAACTTCATAACATAAGCTATGCATCTTTCATTATGATAGACGGAAAAGTATAATAAAGAAACATATTTCTGTAATAAACAGGTGGAAAAGACATTTTAAAGAGTAAAAATGGGTTCTCACAAAATCTTTTCATGTTCACCTTCTCCTACTTGTTAAAATACGAAGCAGCAGCCATCAGGAACAAAAAACCTAGGGACTTCTGGGACGAGGCAGTGAAATTACGACAGGGGAGTTTTATGAGCTCCCTGCCGTGACCTCCTGGTTCCTTGGGACCCGAGAGATTGGGCCCCTAAGTCCTCCCCCCAGCGAGGGGAGGCAGGCTGGAACAAGGTGGAAGAGCTTAGGGGGTCTGACAAACCCCCAGGAAGCCCCAACACCCATTCTGAAAGCAAGGAACAACGAAGGAGCCAATATGGCTACAAAGCTGCAAAACCGAGAGTCCGACAAGCCAAAATGAACCACAGCGAATAAAGCAGATTCTTAACAAGACAGATAAAAAACAACTTTAAGACAGCTCAAGTGACCCCACAGCCTTCCATCAAGTAAGCAGATTGTTTGTTTTTTTTTTATTTTTATTTTTTTTATTGTATATTTTTGTGCATTTCCTTCGAAACATCCTTATTCCCGTACATATATACCCATTGCCCAACCCCTCCCCATAAGTTCATATACAGTTTCTATATCTTCGGCAGAAGTCCCCTGCAAGAATCACTCTTCTATCCATCTTGTTTCTTCACATCCGGATAAGAGGAGTAAGTCTCTGAGTCCTCTCCTTCTTCTATTCCTCCTTGATTCTCCTTCCTCTTCCTCCTCACTTAATTCATCGCCGAAGATATTGTATCCTATAGCCGGGGAGGGTTGAGAGTTTTAGTGTATTTTGGATGACTATTTCCCATTCAAGTTATTCATCTGTATTTCCATACCCTTATCCCTCCCGCCCTCCCTTTAGCTACTCATCCTTTCTAGCCAGGGGCACAAGCTTAGGAGCTTCCACCGAACGTCCCGTTGTTGATCCTCCATGACCCATTTTAAATATAAATGCCATTTTTCCTTAATCTTTCCTATTCTTAATTCCCATGACTCATCCTGATTAATTATGGCTATAATGTCTGATTGAATGTATTCAAATAAATAATCCTGCCAGTTTAGTTCCGTCCACTTAGTTTTGTCTTTCCAACCAAATGCTATTACTGCTTTACCGGCTAGCACCATTGCTTTAAATAAGTCCTGTCCTTCTTTTCTGATATCTTTATGACCTAAAGTACTACCTAACATCAATTCTGGGTCTATCTTTGGTCTTATTGCGAAGAACTTATAAAGTTGCTCTGTTACCTTCTCCCAAAAAGCTTTAACTTCTGCACACTCCCACCACATATGGGAGTACCATCCTTTCCCGTTTCTGCAGTGCCAACAGTTTGAACTTAGTCTTGAGAACATATTAGCTAATATAGCCGGGGTTCTATACCACTTCGTGTAGAATTTCAATTCCAGCTCTCTGAATTTATGCACTTTTATCTCCTGTATACCTTTTATAATTCTGTCAACCCTTCTATCCGCTAGACTAATTTCTACGCTCCACTTCCCCTGAAGGAGGGTTCTTGTCCGATCTTTATCAGACATCATCCTTCTATATATCTTGCCTGCTAATCCTCTTTTTGTGTTTATCATCACCTTTAATAACTCCTCCATTGGTTCCCCCGCCGTCAGAGTCCTATTTTCGATTATCTTTTTAAGTCTATTATGTAAACCTATTAGCTTCAACCAATATTGCCTTCCTATTTCATCATGTAATGTTTGTAATGGTTTAAGTGACTGCCCACATAGTATGTCTTGCAATCTAGTGTACCCTTTCTGTTTAAGTAATCTCCACCACTTCTCATCTTCCTCCTCCTCATCCAATGCCTCTAATAATACTTGTTTAGATACTCCCTTTAACCATTTCGGTTGCCATTTCCTCCAAATCATTAATGCTGTTTTTCTCGGTCCCGGTTCTAACATACTATATTTAAACTTTCCTCCTGTAAATACTCCAAATCTTCCAACCCCTTTATTTGCCTCATTCTCGATTCTAACCCATTCTTGTTCACTTCTCTCCCCTATTTCCATTAATGTTTTTATTTGAAATGCTTCATAATAATTTCCCAGTTCTGGGACACCCCATCCCATGTCAGATCTATGAGCATATATGAAATATCTAGAAACCCTACTTTTTTTACTGCCAAAGACCCATTCTTTTATTCTCGCATTCCAACTGTTAATTTTTTGTCTATTGATTTCTAAAGGTATCATTTGAAACAAATATAATAACTTTGGGGTCCAGAACATTTTCACTATATTAATCCTAGCTGTTATGCTTAATGTCTTCTTGCCCCACCTCCTCATTTCTTTCAATATTGTGTTCCACGTCCGATTATAATTCCTTTCTACCATCTTATTAACATTTTTAACTATATCTATCCCTAAATATCTGAATTTCTTGACCCCTAAACCTATTCCTGTCCATTTATGTATCGCTTTCCTTTCTTCCATCCTCACATTAATATACATTATCTCTGATTTTGCCATATTAACTTTTAATCCTGAGTTTAACTCAAAGTCTTCTAATATAATTTTTGTCTCTTTGACTCCTTCTTTCGGATTAGATATAACTATGATCAGGTCATCTGCAAATAAGTTTAATTTAATTTCTTCCTTGCCTATTTGACATCCCTCTATCCTCCCAGAGTTCCTAATGCGTTGAGCTAGTTGTTCTATAGCCATTATGAAGAGGAACGGGGAAAGCGGACATCCTTGCCTAACTCCTCTCTGAATTGAGAATTGTGAGGTATGTTCCCCATTGAGTCTAACTACCGCTGTGCCTTCTCTATATATTTCCTGGAATACTTGTATAATTGATTGACTAATTCCATATTTGGCCATAACTGTCCATAAAAATTGATATGACAGTGTATCAAAAGCTTTATAAACATCTAATTTTAATAAAGCCAGTTTCCTAAATTTACTATGACACAAGACATTGATTAAATTTCTTATTGGGTGTGCAATGTTTCTACCCTCCATAAAACCGTATTGATCCTCTTTTATCACTTTCCGAATAATATTCTTAAGTCTATTTGCCAATATTTTGGCAAAGAGTTTATAATCCTGATTCAGCAGGCTAATCGGTCTATATGAACCCACTTCTTGGGGGTCTCTCTTAGGTTTCAAAATCACCGTTATTTCTGCTTTCCTCCAGGTATCCGGGGCCTTTCCTCCTTTTAGTATATTATTAAATACTTCTTGTAATTCAGGGATCAATACCTCTTTCATTTCCTTATAAAATTCAGCTGAAAAACCATCTAACCCTGGAGATCTACCTGTCTTTAAGCTACCTATCGCCTGCTCAATCTCTTGACACTTTACATCCTCCTCAAGCCTCCTTCGTTCAGTTTCCGTTAACACTGTCCCTATCTCTTCCTCAAATTCCTTTACCTCTTTTTCCTCATATAAACTTTTATAAAATTTCTCAAATGCTCCTTTTATCTCCTCTGGATTCTGTGTCACCTTTTTATTTATCTTAATACTCCTCACCCTTTGTCTCTCCTTTTCCCTTCTCAGGTAATTTGCTAATCTCTTGGCTGAATTAAGTGTATTTCTCTGATATTCGTTTTTTACCATAACCTGCTTTTTCCATAATGCCATGGAGTCAAGAACATCCAGTTTTTTCCGCAGTTCCCTAATTAATTTATGTCTATTGGGGCAAAATTTCTTTATTTGATCCTCTTGCAACTTACTTAATTCCTGTAGTTTCCCTTTCCTATCGGCATACCATTTTTTCCTTATCTCCTTTTCTTTCATAATACATTGCCCTCTAATTACCGCCTTAGCCGCATCCCATAGTGTATTTGTCTCCACTGTTCCTCTGTTCTCTTTGAAGTATAGCTTTATTTGATCCATAATATATCGCTTGTCCTCCTCCCTAGCCATAATCATGTTGTTGTATCTCCATGGTCTTCTAACTTGTTTATGCATTAGTATTATTTCTACACTTACCGGGGCGTGGTCTGAAATCCATATTGGATGGGTGGTTACTCTTTTTACCTCCCAGGTACTCATTCTATTTATAAGTACATAGTCTAAACATGAGGTGGTTTTATGTCTACTTGAAAAATATGTGGGTTTGGGCACTAGGTTAAGAACTTTGTGTACTTCAGTCAGATCCCATTGTTTCCAATTAATTATGTTATCTTTATTAAAATCCTTATTTAAATCTCCTGCCAAAATTACCTCTCCTTCAGAGAAGCTACGCGCTTTTTTTAATACCTTTAATAAAAAGGTTTTCTGTCCCATATTTGGAGCATATATGTTTATCAATGTTGTTAATCTATTTTCAACCAGGCATTTAACCATTATGAACCTCCCTTCAGCATCTCTTATCACTTCTATTACTCTTATATCATTCCTCTTGTGAGCCAGAATTGCCACACCTCTTGATTTTGATGATCCACGTGCCTCTGCCAAGATCCCCCAATTAGGGTCTCTGAATAAAGGTCTTTTATCTTTCTTTGATTTATGTGTTTCCTGGAGCCATGCTATATCTATATTCTGTTGTTTAAGAAATCTAAGAAGTTTATACCTTTTTAAATCCGAACCCAGACCATTGACGTTCAGTGTCAGCACCTGTAGCGTTTTATCCATTTTCAAACTCAGATTTACCTTCCCTTTGTTCCCCTGGCCCGATATTTAGTTTGATATTCCCCTTTGTATACCCAACTTCCCTTCCCTTCCCCCTCCCTCCCCCTCCCCTTCCCTTGTGTAGAGCCATGAGCTGGGGATGAGTACTCATCCCTTCTCTACACATCTGGGGTAAGCGCACCCTCCACTCCCCGAGTTATATTAATAACCATTTTAATACTATTTTAATTTTGTTTGTATACTTCCCTTAATATGTCTCAGTCTCGAGACAGTCTTGGCCTCTTGTCCTGACGGTTAGATGGACCTTCCTCAGAGTCCGGTTGCTGTGGCCGAGGTTGATGCGTTTCATCCATCGGGATTGACTCAGTATTCCTCACATTTACTCCCAAAGTTTCTAATAGGTCCCGTGCCTCTTCAGGGTTCCTCGCACAAAGCCTCCTCCCCTCTTGGTAAATAACCAGGGATGCTGGGTACGCCCAGCTGAATTTAATGTTGCTTTGGTTAAGTTTCTGTGCAAAAGGTTTCATTTGAGTCCTTTGATAAAGCGTTTCTTTGCAAAAATCTTCCTTCACATAAACCCTTCTGCCTTTAAATGTCAGCTCTTTATTTTTCTTGAGTGTTTTGAATATCCTCTGCTGTAACTTCTCCCTCACAAGCTTCATTATCACCGGGCGCGGTCCCCCCCCCCCATTCTTCTTGTTTGGAGTCTGTGGGCACGTTCAATATCTTCTTCTTCTATTTCCAGCTCCTGTTGTGATAACCATCCCACCAGGGTCCGCTCTAAATCACATGCTTTAACTTCTTCAGAAATACCAAAGAAAATAATGTTCCCCCTCCTATTACGGTCGGATAAGTCTACGTATTGTTTTTTCAATGAATCAATCTCCACTTTGTTCTGTTGCGCAAGAGCCTTGGCTTCCGATGCAATGCCTGCCACCAATTTAACCTCTGAGCCCAAATTTCTCATTTCTGCTGTTAGCTCAGTTAAAGAAGTTTGTATTTTGGTCTGGGAGTCAAGCATTAGTGCTTGAAATTGTGCCAGTTGTTCTGATAAGCCTTTCACAGTAGCCGCCATGTTATCTGTCTCGGCTCGTCCTCCCTTCCCTTTTAAAACTAAACAAGTTCTGTTATCCTCTCACCTATTCTTTTCACCAAGCTTCTTCTTGTTGTGCCAGACGTCTCATAAATCAGTTTCAGCAGTTTCAATCAGCAGTTTACATTCTTTTAAAGCTGTTAACTTGGATGTCCTCGGGAGAGTGGAGACAAGGCGTCCAAACGCTAGCGCGTGCGCATTGCCCTCCAGCAGATTGTTTTATGGTTTTATGAGGGCAATCCAGCTTGATTGCGAGACGGCTGCTCGAGCGAGCTGAGAGGGGCAGAGATGGGAGAGGAATTCTAAAGAGACTCTCTCAGCAGATTGCTGGAAAGCTACAAATCTTTGAACATAATTAACCAAAACAAAGCTTTTTACCACTTTTTGAAATGGCTTCTTGGGAAGAAGAAGTAGTCTCTAATTTGCAAGAAATATCTAAATTAATGACCGAATTACTAATTAAAGCAGATGGGATATTTGGAGTGGAAAAGGATAAGAGGATGACAAGAAATGACAATGCAGAAAAAATTTCTAAAGGGACAGATCTGACTGAAAGAAAAATAGAGCCAAATGAGGGGGGAAACAGTCTGCAACACAGTTTACAAAATGGACGATTCTACCAGGACGTCTCCTTGAAGACACAAAGCATTAGTAAGAAAAAGGCAATTGGCATCTGTACTACCTCATGAGTTCTTGGCTGAGATGAAATTGAATTATTAAGCGGTTGCATGCCTTTAGCTACAACGCTATGCCATCATTCACTAACATTTAATTCCTTTTATGTTCAATTTGAAATTGCAGGTAAATTTTTTCTCCATTGTGACTGGCACCACTAAGTATACACACATGTAATTACTTAGAAAACTGTTCTGCAGTATATTTTCAGTTATGTTCTGAAATAGGTTGACTTGAATTCATCATTGTGGTTTGATTTTGCTTGTCTTGAGAACAAATCTAGATATACAATACTATAGCAAGAGCACTGTGATGTGATTTCAACTTCTCAAAGGTCTCAACACTTTCCCTAAAGGCTGTCTTCCATGAGAGATACTTCATAATAACTTTTGATTCTTATGAGAAATAGAGTGAATCTTAAGCAACAGGTGATCTTTTACTTTGCTCTGGTTATACCTCACCTAGAGTACTGTATTCAGTTTTGGGCACTACAGTTTAAGAAGGATGTCAACAAGGTGAAACGTATCCAAAGGAGGGCTACAAAGATGATGAGGGGTCTGGAGGCTAACTCCTATGAGGAAAGGTTGTAGGCAGGCCTTTTTTTCTGGGAAAAGAGGTTGTGGAACTCTCTATTATCTCAAGTGCGCGCGCAAAGTGCATGTGTGCTCCTGAAAATGTGTGATGACATCACTTCCAGAAGTGCCGCCGCTTCCCAGAAGTGATGCCGCTTCCCGGAACCTAGCACAATGCATTACGACGAGATAAATGTTAGTAAGCTTGTAAAATTACACTATTATGAAAAAAGGTTTTTTTCCTTTCTGTACCCTCTACAAAAATTGAAATCTTCCATTCCCTTTCTCAAACATTTCATTTCTTTGGAATCATATATTAAAATATGCAAGAAGGAGGGGGCCTCTAAAAATCCAAAACCCATCTCACAAACCTAAATTCTAAAAGATTCCCTCTGCTAGCGTAGAAAAAAAATTCTAAAATACTTTCTCAAAATTCCAAAGAGTTTGAAATTCCTAATCTAATGAATATTGAATTTTCAAACTTTCAGAGAGGGTTGTGCTTTACTCGAGCAATTCCAAAGAAGATACTCAACTTTAGCTGCATTATATTTATACTTAGTTTAAAATGGTTTTTGTTGCCTGCCAATTCTACCTTACCAATGGCTAAGCTGTTGTGACATTGTGAAATGCTCATAAAAATTCCAATGTCCCAGACAAACAATATTCATAAAAACTTCTTTAACACCCATATGTTCACTGCAATTTCAGTGATGTTGATTAGCTGAGGGTGGGGAGAACCATTTGAGTTACAGCTATTAAGATATAAGAACACCTAGATGCTGTAGAAAATATTGATGAAAGCATTCTGTGACTTGGACACAGCTATCCATTCCTAGCATAAAACTGGAATAACCATAAATGATATATTAACTAATACAAATAACCGTAACTGATATATTTAACTAACAAAGAACCAATCTGCATTCAAAAGCTATGGAAACCATAACAATGTCAACTTCAGTCAACAAAAGAATGAAAGCAACACACACACGCACACACAAACAGCCCCCACAGCCCCATGAAAAGAAAGCAGAATGAACTCAAAGCAGCGCACACACACAGAGAAACCCCTGAATGAAATGAAAGCAAAATGAACTAAAAAAGCTTAGCCTCAGCTGGCCCCAGCAGCTCTGCTTGCTCTCTCTCTCTTACTCACAGAGGAATGAAAAAAAGCAGAATGAACTCAAAGCAGCTTAACCTCCTTTGCAGAGCTGGCCCCAGCAGCTCAGCTTGCGCTCTCTCTCTCTCTCTCTCTCTCTCTCTCTCTCTCTCTCTCTCTCTCTCTCTCTCTCTCATATAGAGGAATGAAAAGAAAGCAGAATAAACTCAAAACAACACACATACACATACAGCCCCACCCACCCACTCCCCCAATGAAAATAAAACAGAATGAACTCAAAGCAGTGCACACATACACAGAAACCCCTGAATGAAAGCAAAATGAACTTAAAGCAGCTTAGCCTCTTCTGCAGAGCCTGTGCTGGGCCCCAGCTTGTGCTCACTCTCACTCGCACTCTCACTCACTAACAGAGGAATGAAAAGAAAGCAGAATGAACTCAAAGCAGCTTAACCTCCTCTGCAGAGCCCGCGAGGCCGAAGGAGGAAGGAATCATGTGGGCAGATTCTAGAGCTGCCGGAACGCCATTCCAGAGCATTCCCCCTCAAAAAAAACCCTGGTTGTAGGAGTTGGATATTTAGTGAAGATGACAATCACAAACAATTCCTATGAGAAGGAAAATGGAAGGAGCCTAAAGAAGCCAAGGTGGCTCCATAAACAGCTTTCTAAAAGTTGAGAGAGAAAAAAGATTCCTTTAGGAAATGGAAGGAGTACCTTCTAACCAAGAATGAAAATAAACAAATAACCAGTGCTTGTAGGGAGAGTGTTAGAAAAGCTAAATCTCAGTATGAGCTTAGGGTAGCAAGAGTTGCTAAAAACAACAAAGCAGGGTTCGTTGCTTATGTTCAAAGTAAGAAAAAGACATGGTAGGCCCATTGCAGGGACATAAAAGTGAAATTGTAACAGGTGATGAAGAGAGGGCAGAACTGCTCAATTTCTACTTTTCTTCAATCTTCTCTTGCAAGAGAATGCGGCTCTCCCAGCGCGGCAGAACGCCGCTTAAGCTGGGAGCCGTCCTTTGGAGCCCCACCCGGTGGAAAGGAGACAGTCTCCCTTCCCGGGCATCCAGGGCTTTGCTGGGGGGGGGGTGGAGCCTTGAGCCGTTACTGGCTGCTCCGCCCTTACCCAGCCTCAGTCTCTTCGATCGCTCGGAGAGGCAGGAGGCTTTTTGCTCCAGGCTTCCCCGAGCATCGAAGGGTAGGCCCACTGCAGCAACAGCTGCTCGTCAGGAAGGCCTTGGAGCAGCGAAAGCAGTCAGCTCTTGGAGGCTGTCGGAGGCGGCTGGCGGCTGCAGCGCACAATACAGGCCAGGGCTTCAGGGCCTGTTGGGGCTAGAGTAATTGAGCAGTTTAATTGAGCAGGCTGGTGGGGCACTGGGGTGGCAGGCAGCAGGGCTGTATTGGAGGGACTTTGGCCCAACTTGGGTGTGGTCGTTCCCCTTAATAGTTGTCTTGGAGAGAGTGGGTGGTGAGAGCCCTCTCCCCCCCACTCACACATAAATCCCTCTTCCATAAGGCCATAAGCCTGTTTGTTTCCATTTAGCCTCCCCCCCCCCCACCGGCAAGAAGTAAAATAAGGTAATTTAAAAAACAGAGCCAGTGTTCTTCACTTTGGCTTACTGGTAAAGCAGCACCTAAGCCTATATTCTTGTGGGCCATAAAAGAGGGCCTATCTCTGCCTGATAGCCATTCTGTTAGCAGGCAGATTTGCTCAGGGCTGTGCTCAGCGCCATCTTTTGGTGGAGAAGTGCTGGTGGCCTGTTTCTGCCTGACAGCCATTCTGTTGGCAGGCAGATTTGCTCAGGGCTGTGCTCGGCACCATCTTGTGGTGGAGAATTACTGGTGGCCTGTTTCTGCCTGACAGCCATTCTGTTGGCAGGCGGATTTGCTCAGGACTGTGCTCGGCACCATCTTGTGTGGCAGCTTGGTACTGCTCCTGGCAATTGCTACTTTTGCTGGGGCTTAGTGCTACCTGTCAGGGCTAGCGTCAACAGTTGGTTAAGGGGTAAAGCTGTGAGCCAGTCCAACACATTATTAACGGCTGCCGTGTCATCATTTGGGAATGTTTATGCTGCCCAGAAAAGGGGGTGGCCCATCAATGGGGAAGTGGCCTGTAAACGGCCAGTGCCGCAGAACCCTACTCGGGCTCTGTCTCCCTCAGACGAGGATGATGGCCCAGGCAGGCAGGAACTTATGGAGCGCATTGTTGCTCTTGAGAGGGCTAGGAGTGGTACAGCATCAGCTATTGCACCTGTTCAGCCACACAAGGGTGCTAAAAGAATTACAATTGCTGCCTTTAATAAGGATTTTGCCTCTTGTCTTTCTGCCCTGGATGGAGTATCAGGAGTGGTGGCAAGTGATGGAGGCAGCAGCCAGGACCATCCAACATCAACTGAGAGTGTGGCTGACATTGACCAGGAATGGTCAGCTGACAGTGGGCAAGTTGCCATAGCAGTGGAACGACCCATGCCTGACGGTACGGATCCTTTGCCCAAGCAGAGTGCCACTTGGCCCTGGGGCTCTTTGGGGCAGGTAGCTGCTACCGGCGCTCCTGCATCTTCTGTTCTGGAGACATGCTTGGTTGGCCTTCTGCAGGCCTAACTATTTGGCCTAGTTATGCCAGACGCTCTTTGCACCTCCAGCAGGTGCAAGTACTGCCTGTACCGGGCTGTGCTACCAGTTGGGATGGATAGGCCTTCCCTCTGTCTGTGACTGGATGGCCTTTTGGTTATGGCAAGCAGATGGGCCTGGCCCCTTATGGACCCCAGGGATATGGCATGGTTCCTTATAGGACACTTCCCCCAGGAGACATGGCATTGCCTGTGGGGGCGGGGAGAATATACAAAGGGTTAGTACCTGGATGACTTTACCCTTCTCTTCAGGGAACTGGAGAAGAAGGATATAGATGATCTGTATGATAGGGATAAGGAGAAGATCCGCTGTAGGCAGATTGGTGCAGGTCATGGCCCTTACCAAGTCCAACCTCAAAAATAGGAGCGAGAGTGATCATATGATTATTCTGCCCTCTCAGGGTTCAGGTTCCCGCACTTCTGCGGGGCAGCAGGTTTAAATATGGCTGCTTTGTTGGGACTTCATGTCCGAGGAACTTTGCAACAAAAAAGTGGGCAAGTATATGCATGACTGCCCTGCATGCATGGGAACCCACCCATAATCTGCCTGCCCCAAAGGAAGACAGGGTGGGAAATGCTTTGGGGGCAGTGGTGGCCAACAAGGGCCTGGCAAAGGGGCCCAGCCCAGTAAAGCTGAGGGTACTTGAACGGTTTCTTCAGGTCTACCCAAGGCGCAGGGTGCTGACTATTCGTCCATTGTTTAAATGACTTTTTGATGTCTGGGCCAGCTGGCATGGGGCAGTGTGCCAGGCTTTTGGCAGGGGTCATGGAGTGTTCAGAGGAACTGGAGGTGCCTTTAGCTTATGAGAAAACCAAGAGACCATTTGTTGTCATAGCATTCTTGGGAATAGAACTGGACACAGTACAACAGACCTTAAGGTTGCCCTTAGAGACGGTGTTATATCTTGGGCTCGATTGGAGGGCTGCTTGAGTGGAGCCTAGATATCTCTCCTTGAGTTGCGGCAATTAGTTGGCCATTTAAACTTTGCCTGTAAGGCAGTTGCGCCTGGGAGGGCTTTCCTCAGGTGGCTGTATGATGCTATGAGGGCCTTACGGTTGCCCCATCAGCGTTTAAGAATTAATAAGGGCAGGCGGGATGACCTTTTGGTGTGGAAGGAATTCCTTTACACCGTTAATGAGGTGACTTTTTGGAGGGAGGAGCTTTTGCTAGAAGCTGAACTTCAAGTCACCTCTGATGCCTCCTGGTCTACAGGCTTTGGAGTCTCTTTTAGGGGGCATTGGTGTGCTGACCAATGGCCCGCTAATTGTGTAGCCCAGGGATTGTCCGCAGAACTTACGTTTTTGGAGTCCTTTCCCTTGTTAGTGGCTGTGTGGCTTTGGGGATCACACACTTTTGGTCTGACAACTTGGCTGTCATGCACGTGGTCAAAACCATGGCATCTAGATCCCCCAGGGTGATGAGGCTGGTAAGGGCCCTTACATTGAAATGTGTGCAGATGAACATTTTGTTCAGGGACAGGCATGTTCCAGGTGTTAATAACGGTGTGGCAGATGCTTTGTCTTGCCAACAGATGGAACGATTCTGGCAGCTTGCTCCCTGGGTCGACAGGCAACCAGTGAGGATGCCCCAGGAGCTCTGCGAGCTTGGACGGCGGAAGTAAATAGAGCAATCCAGCTGTCCATTGCCCCCAGTACACGCCAGGCCTACGACCGGGTGGTCAGGCAGCTTTACCAGTTCAGGGTGTTGGCGGGGCTCCAGCAGTAGTGGCTCATCCCACCTAAGCACTTGATGCACTTTGTGTAGTGCAGCGGGGCCGGGGCCTTGCATTGAGGTCCATCAGGGGTCAGTTGGCCGCTTTAGCCTTCGCCAGCAAAGCACGTGGCTTACCTGAATTCACGGATGTCTTCAGGATTAGAAAGATGCTGGAAGGCTGGGCCAGGGAGTTAAAAATGCCACGTGACCCGAGGCAGCCCATCTCCCCATCAGTTCTTAAGGGACTGGGGACTGCATGGGCGGAAGTCTGTTGATCAGCGTTTGAACGGAAGCTTTTCCACGCTTCTGCCTTAATGGCATTTTTGGAGCTCTGCGAGTTAGTGAGCTGATGGCCTCATCGCGTACAGACGCGTCTGGCCAGGCACTGAATGCCCGGGACATTAAATTTGTTGGGGATGAAGTCTCCATTGGGATCAGACGGTCCAAGACTGACCAGCGACAGCAGGGGAGCCCCTTGCTTTTGGACCCCTGCTCTGAGTACGAGCTGTGCCCTGTTAAGGCCCTCAAGGAATATGTCACGCTTCGTGGGGATGACCAAGAGGTTTTATTCCGCCACGAAGATGGGGCCCCACTGACTAAATATCAGTTTGGGCGGTGACAGAGAGGGCACTTAAGAATCTTGGCTTGTCAGGAGTCATGTTTGGAACCCAGACTGACCAGCGGCAGCGGAGGAGCACCTTGCTTTTGGGCCCCTGCTCTGAGCAGGAGCTGTGCCCTGTTAAGGCCCTCAAGGAATATGTCACGCTTCATGGGGATGACCAAGGGGTCTTATTCCACCACGAAGATCAGGCCCCACTGACTAAATATCAGTTTTGGGTGGTGACAGAGAGGGCACTTAAGACTATTGGCTTGTCGGGGGTCAAATTCGGAACCCACTCCTTCCGGATTGGTGCGGCCTCCACAGCAGCTGCTATGGGATACCCTCAGCAGGCGATTCAGAGAGTGGGCAGGTGGCGGTCAAGGGCGTTTCAGTCCTATGTCCAGCCCCTGCCACAGTTTTAAATAGCAAACTACTTGTTCTTTCCTCAGGTGCCGTGTCGGGCCAGGAGAGGAAGAGAATCCTGATTTGTGGCCACAGCATGGTGTTCTGGGCGGCCAATCAAGCCAAGAGAACACAGTTTGGATCCCAGCTGGGCCTGAGCGCTGTGGTCACGGTGGATTGGCAGAGCAGGCGTAGTCTCAGATGGCCTGGCCTGCTGCCTCTCCTGTTTAGGGGACGGAAAGGTCCTCCCCCACACATTGTGGTCATTCACCTGGGTGGTAATGACCTGGGGCTGGTACAGGGCAGGGCCCTGTCGATGCAGGCAGCTGAGGACCTTGAATACATAAGCAGCCGGTGGCTGGGTGTGCTTATAGTATGGTCGGAGATGCTATAGCGGAGGGTTTGGCGGGAGGCCTTTGACACGAGGGCAATAGATAGGGCCTGACGCAAGGCTAACCACGCCATTAAGAGGTCTTTGGGGCAAGGCTTGGGTATTTATTTGCCACACCCCAAGATTAGGGCCGAGTTTGCCCACCTCTACAGAGGAGATGGTATCCACCTGGCACCTGAGGGCAATGATATTTTCCTAGATGACCTGCGGCAAGGGCTTTGGGTGGCTCTAGGCCACCTGTGGGGCGCGAGGGTCTAAGCAGAGGCTTGACCCTTGCGGTGGCAGGAGATTTTGGGAATAGGGTGCGGGCCGGTGAGCCCCTCTGGCATTTTCCCCATGCGTGGGGTGCAGGGTCTGCCAGGACGGCGGGATGCTTTTGACGGCTCCTTGCTAGGAGGGCAGGCGCCTGAGGGGATCCCCAGGAGCAAGGCCTAACCTCATGCTTGACGGCTGGGGCGTAAAGGGTGCTTGAGGGGGGATCCAAGGCCTGGCTGCCGGGTTCCAGCCATTCATGAGATGGCCTATACCCGGGGCAGGGGGGCTCGCCCAGACAGGCAAGGCGGTGGTCAGTGGTATGACCCCAGGGCTTGACCTGTACCGCTTAGTTAGCTCTTGCCGTGCATTACGTTATGGTCATTTAATAAACGGCCCTTTATTCCAAGCCTGTGTCTGTCTCTTCCTTCCGGCTGGGGTTACAAATGGCGCTCCACATGGCAATAACAGAACACATGATGAGGGAAGGTAGTTACAGCCTAGGATCGGCATCAGGGTAGTACATAAACACCTAATTTCTTTCAATGGAAGTAAGTCCTTAGGGCCAGATGAATTGCATCCAAGGGTACTAAAAGAACTTGTGGATGTAATTTATGAGCCCCTGTCCATTATTTTTGAGAATTCTTGGAGAACAGGGGAGGTGCCAGAAGATTGAAGGCGGACAGATGTCCTCATCTTCAAGAAGGAGGAAAAAGGAGGATCCAGCTAACTACCAACCTGTCAGCTTAACATCTATACCTAGAAAAGTTTTGGAACAAATCACCAATCAGCCCTTAAGCATTTAGAAAGGATGGCTATGATTACTAAGAGCCAGCATGACTTTCTCAAGAACAAGTCATGTCTTATTTCTTTTTTTGAGAAAGTTACTACTTTGTGGGATCACGGGAATGCTGTAGACGTAGTTTATCCCGATTTCAGTAAAACTTTGGTAAGGTTCCAGATAATATCCTTGTTGACAAGTTGCTAAAATGTGGTTTGGATCCTATTACTGTTAGGTATGTGTGTAACTGGTTGACAGATGGCACCCTAAGAGTGCTTGTTTTTGTTTTTGTGTTTTTTTTAAATATTTTTTTAATTAAACTATGCTTAATAAACAGTTACAAATATAATAAAGGTAGATATTATACAATGATATCAAATAAGTCTTCTATTACAGACGTTAAAGATAGTTAGCATACAATGATATTATTAGTTTTCTTTCCAATGTTTGCTACCTATAAAACATTGAGAATTTTGAGAAAGAACCTCTATAATGATTTGATTTTAAATTATAACAATTGTTAAATTATATACAATTGTTATAACAATTATAACAATATAACAACTGTGTGGAAAATCTAGCTAAAAAAATTGCCTTCCCTGAATAGATGCTGCATCTTCAGTAACAATGTGTACTAATCCTTAGTGATAGTTTTATGAAAACATTTAATAGATTTAAAAAAATAATTTTAAATGTTTAATAAAATTATCTTTTGTATTATTAGTTCCAAAGGAACCAGGAAAAGGGAACTTCAAAAACACACACTGACTATAAAATTTGTTTTCCAGGACAAAAGGGCAGTGTTAATCAAGATCACAACTTCATAGAGAAACTAGCTATTAGCTCGTTTATGAATAAATTTCACACAAATGGCAGTGACTTGGCATATGATTTCACAGGAAAACAATACATTTAAATATGGCAGAAAGTAAGTGAAATAAAGCAGTCTGGTAATTAAATGACATTGTTCAAATAAAAGAGCCATAATGCCAGTATGAGCAGGTGCCTGGATCAAATCCCAAGGTAATTTTCAATCCATGCTGGGAGTCCTCACAGAATATCTGTGTAGAATGCATCAGAGGATCTTGCCCTAGAGTTGGGGACAATAGTCTGCCACAACACTTAGCAAAGAAGTTTGTATAGCAAACTGTATTAAAAGCCAAATCTGACACTGACAGTCAGATAGGGACACTTTTTTTTGTCTGAAACATGATTTTAGCTTTAACATAAGATTTGAGCATACTTCACACATGCATCAAAACTGGCAAATACTCACTGCAGATCTTTCTGTGCTGTGAAACATTCAAAGTTTAGATGTCTGTTTGAGTGATCATAGGTCTGTGTCATGCAGCAGGTTTAAATGTGGACATCAGCAAATACACACGATATATAAATGATGATGACCTAGAATGAGCTAATGGCAAATCTTGTTAGGCCAGTCACGGTGAACAAACAAAACAGGTCTAAGAATGAAGCTATAATTTATAAGTAATCAAAAACAGTAGGAACTTCACAACTGGATTTATTTGTATGTGAACATGTGTGTATGTGCATGTAAATGCCATATAACAGGAACAAAAATGGTATAATGCCTACAAGTATACTCATCCTCACTTTATTTTATTTATATAAAACATTTCTTAGCTGCCTTTCCACCTTACAGGAACTCAAGGCAGCTTACAATAGAATACAGAAACAAACATAAAAATACATCAAAAACAATAATAATAACATTTGATTTATATACTGCCGTTCAGGACAACTTAATGCCCACTCAGAACGGTTTACAAAGTATGTTATTATTATCCCCACAACAAACACCCTGTGAGGTGGGTGGGGCTGAGAGAGCTCCAAAGAACTGTGACTAGCCCAAGGTCACCCAGCTGGCTTCAAGTGGAGGAGTGGGGAATCAAACCCAGCTCTCCAGATTAACCACTACACCAAACTGGCTTTTAAACACAGTTTAAAATCGTAATTTAAAATGACCAATACATTAAAAAGTAGCTAAACAAATCCATCCTAAACAAAACTGCCTCCTTAAGACAGTGAGGGGACCAAGTACTCTTCACTGGGGAGAGAGCCCCACAATTATGAAACAATCAGTGCAAAGGCCTTCTCTAGTGTACCTACCAATCAAGCTTCTTTGGTTGATGGGACAGTCAGGAAGGCCTCGTCCTGTAATCTTAACTCTCAGGCAGGAACATATAGAAGAAGGTGGTCCTTCAGATACCCTGGTTCCATGCTGTGTAGGGTTTTTAAGGCTAGAACTAACACCTTGAATTGGGATTGGGAGCATATTGGTTGCCAGTGTAATTGCTGTAATATCAGGGTCACATGTTACCAGTAGCTGGCCCTGACCAGAAGTCTAGCTGCAGCATTCTCCACTAGCTGCAGCTTCTGAGCCGTTTTAAAGGGTAGCCCCAGGGAGAGTGCATTGCAATAGTCCATACTTTCTCTGTTGCATTTCTACACTTGTGCCCAGATTGTTCATTCAAAGCATGATAGAATTATATAAAATGGCAACAGCTTTGAGGACAGAAGCCATGAAACAGATAAAGGGTCCTGAAACTCCCCATGTGTAGCTTCCTGGTAGTGCTATATCTTTAATAGCACTACAGGAGCCTTTTCATACACAAACACTTCCCTATGGAGGCACCAGAGTAGTTGCAGCTGTCAATGAAGCACTATGGTAAAAGGGCTTCCGGATGGCAGCTTCTCCTGTATTTTTGCTACTATAATCCCTGTAAAAACCACGGGCAGCCCTGGAACAGGTATTACAAGGAAACCACACAATACCAGGAAACCACTATAACAAATGTAAATATATTCACATGTAAAAGTGCAGAGTGCAAAGTGCGATGTGTTCAAGTATACAATACAGAAATACACAGTATAATCATATACGGCACATATGTTATTCAAACAAGTCTTTGCAGTCCGTATAGTTCCTTGCTTTCATTTAAAGTGCAACATGCCAAATTTTTATATGGAAGCCCATGGAGAGAATAGTGGAAGATGTTATAACATTCCCAGTTCCAAAATTCAAGATTTGTCCAACAATGCCGACGGGGATGTGCAGGCAATTGTCATTAACCCGTTTCGTGAGAGAACTCACTTCATCTTGGGCATGAAAAAATTCAGACTGGATACACTTCCAAAGCCATGCTTATTGCTTCTCGTGAATATCACTGTTACTCTTGATGCTACATGCTCTGAAGAAACCTTTCTCATTAATAAAGCTGAGAAAGGTTTCTTCAGAGCATGTAGCATCAAGAGTAACAGTGATATTCACGAGAAGCAATAAGCATGGCTTTGGAAGTGTATCCAGTCTGAATTTTTTCATGCCCAAGATGAAGTGAGTTCTCTCACGAAACGGGTTAATGACAATTGCCTGCACATCCCCGTTGGCGTTGTTGGACAAATCTTGAATTTTGGGACTGGGAATGTTATAACATCTTCCACTATTCTCTCCATGGGCATCCATATAAAAATTTGGCATGTTGTACTTTAAATGAAAGCAAGGAACTATACGGACTGCAAAGACTTGTTTAAATAACATATGTGCTGTATATGATTATACTGTGTATTTCTGTATTGTATACTTGAACACATCGCACTTTGCACTCTGCACTTTTACATGTGAATATATTTACATTTGTTATAGTGGTTTCCTGGTATTTTGTGGTTTCACTATAATCCCTGTGGCAGCTTTTTCAGAGGTTTTTTTTTTAAAAAAAACAGTAAGGGTCATACTGATATACTATTATACCAACTGCTGAGTTAAAAAATAAAACCCTCAAAAAATCCCCCTGGAAGCATGCAAAGGAAGAATTGGCTACTGCAAGAAGTGGAGTAGAGAACATGGCTACTGTGTGGGCGTGACTAAGAAAATCCAGTCTTCACCATCCACATGGCAGTCAGCTGGCTTTCCTGCGATCATTCCTAAAATCACAGCAACACAGGTTTGGGAAAGAGCACCAAAAATGGAGGGAAACCTGGAAGACCACAATGCTCTGGGAAAGCAGGGAAGGAGGGAATCACTTTCCAACAGCATTAAATCCCAGGGCAAATCACCTGTGTCTAAATGGCTAGAGAGCAGACAACTGGACTTGACCTGGATCTGAAGCTCCTCAGCTATTACATGGCTTTGGAAAATTATCTCCTCAGTCTATAAAAGGATGTCCATTGTCTTTTTTTTGAGTACCTATGTTAGAGAAATCTCCCACCTGCCAATGTATTTAGAACAATATGTGAATTCAGTCAAACATACTGAGTAGAAAAGCAGCATTTACTGAGAGAACAGCAATCTCCTGTACAAGATGTGTGCCCAGTGATTTATAAGATAGCATGCTTCCATATCACTGAAAGAATCTGAATAAATTCTTGATAGATTTCTAGGGTCTTGAAAACATACAAGGCAACAGATTCCAGGGTCCCTAAGTGACTTCCTTTTTGGAACTGTATGTGGCTGCTGTTACACCATTTATTTTCTGCAATTTAATTTTTTTCTGTTTTGAAAGATGGGCCTAGATATTTTAGCCAACTTATATGAAGTGAGAAGCAAAAGGTCAACATCTGTTGGATGTTTAAGGTAAATCTTTAAGGTAAAGATTTAATCTTATTTTGGATTTATAAATGTTTATCTTGGATTAGGCATTTATCTGCTAAGGATTTTGACTGGCTTCTGTTGAACAATGAGGCATGATCCTATAATAGCAGATTAAAATGGGTTTTGTTACGCTGACATTTTAGTACAAACTTCACATATGGTCCCTATTTAGTCTTTATGATACCGTTCACAACTATACATTATAGCTACTTATTTTTGCTAACTAATCTCCCTCGCAGCATTCAGTGAGAACTAAATAGTATTTGATTAGGTACAGCTTAATACATCAGGCTTCTCAACCACACAAAAAGTTGTATAGCTTGGAAAGAGTCTGCTTTCACCAGTTCCATGTTTATGCTATTCCTCGATGATTTCTCTTTTTAAAAATAAAACCTTTGCTTTATTTTTCATTCTTTGTCAATTATTTTTACTTCTGTTGTTCCAGCACTTTATTCCTGAATAATATTCCTATAAACCAGGATGCCATGATTAGTATAAAGGAGCCAGGGTGTTACAATTTATGTATCATGCTTAAGTCAGCCTGAAAAAAATCCCCCATTATTTACATGGCATGGTGCTTAAATGTAATAGGATTAGTTTTAGAAAGTGTATTATTAAGGAAGGTGTTCTTTATAAGTACATAAAAGCTTCCGAACTTGTTTTTTTTTCAATTAAGTGCCATGTTTCTGATACTATCAATTAAGTAAACGTGTGTGTGTGTCAATTAAGTGCCATGTTTCTAATACTATCAATTAAGTGCCATGTTTCTGAGACTATCAAGTAAATGTATGTATACCCACACAGTTGTATTTAATCACAGTATTATAGATCTTTCTGTTGGTTATGAGGAAATCACTGGTTTTCTATTCATATATTTGAAAACCCATTTGGATATATGGCACCCCCACTTAGCAAAGAAGGCTACTTATGATCCACCTACAGCAATTGCATCAACATAGGACAGTCACTCATTGGAAGAGACCATGGCTCAGTGGTAGAACATCCGCTTGGTATGCAGAAAATCCCAAGTTCAGTCCCTGTCATCTTCAATTGAAAGAGCCAGGTAGTAGGTGATATGAAAGACATCTGCTTGAGACCCTGGAGGGCTGTTACTAGTATGAGTAGACAATACGGACCTTGATGGATCAACAATCTGATTCAGTGCAAGGCAGCTTCATGTGACTCAACTGACACCATTTAAACAAATAAACAATTATTTTGCTTTTGGCATAACAACCAAGTAGTATATGCACTCATTTATATCAACAGCCAGTGTGAAGAACTCAAGAAAGGCTAGAAACATAAGTGCTCCTACAGAATACTTACACATGCTCTAAAACAACAAAGAACAGAATCTCTGGCCCAATGCCACCCACACTACAAATATTACTACAATTTAAAAAAGAGAGAGAGAGAGAGAGAGAGAGAGAGAGAGAGAGAGAGAGAGAGAGAGAGAGAGAGAGAGAAGCTCTTTCATGCATATCCTTGTACATTCAATGCCCTGTTACGTCTTTTTATATATTTGCAAGCGGTTTATATTTTGAAAATTTGTCTTTTGTGTTCATATTTTAAAATAGTTTATGATTATTCTTTTTGAATTTGTATTTATTTGTAAGTTCCTGAGGGACAGGCTGGGTGGGGAAAAAAGCCTGAGAAAAGGGCCTTTCCCCAACCCTGCTCCTCAGAGGGGGAAGGAAGAGTCTGTGCATCAGCTCTGCATGACTTAGCCAGGCAGCACTTGGCTGAGCTCAATCATGCACCTTGATCACTGCTCAGCAGAGGGCTGGGCCATGCTACGTGCTCTGTTCCCCACATGGAATGGGGCTCAGGCTGCTTCTCTGTTTCCTGTTTTGGAGTGTAACACGCACCACCACCAGGAGTTTTCCCAGTTGCCTTAATGAGCAGTCTGCCCCAGAACCATGCCATGAGCCAGTTCCTGGTTAAGAGTGCAGAATATAAACGTCTAAAACAAATACTCTGTTACTGTACAGATTTGCAATGTGGCAATGTGACTTCAACTACCCTCAAGTATATTCAGATACCCATAGTAGATATTACTAAACTTCTAATTGACTCAAGTTGAGTAGCTCTCTTGCTGCTCAAGGGCTATTCAGAGACTATTTTACAAAGTGTTGGCACATAGCCTGTACAATCAAAAGGACAACTTCTTATTCATTCATTTACTTACTGTACAGCATTTGTAGTCCATCTTTCTCAGGATGCCTCAAGATGTATCACAATTACATTCTTTAAATTCAGGATTAAACTTTTTATATGATTGGACTTTATACTAGCAAAAACAATGTTAAGAATTCTCCCAAGAAACAAATGTCCCAACTTCTGCACATAAGTAGAAACCTTTGATAAATCCAATTTCCTGTTCTGGTTGCAAAAATCTTATTTACATACAGCAAATTGTAGTACTGATCACAGAATCATTGTTATATGTGTCCAAGACAAAGGCTCAGTCCAATGAACAACATTCCTTCAACTAGTATAGCTCTTTAAAAATCTGCAGTGTGGTCAACAACTTTTATTATATTTTTTCTCAGAACAATGTTTAGAAATAAATTACTTTTGTTCCAGTTTGTAGATGGGGTACTGAGCCCAAGAGACAAGACCTGCTTAAATCCATGATTCCTTGGCCAACCAACATTTGAACCTATGCCCCCCAGTCAAATTATCTATCCTGGTTCTCTTTCTTTTCTTTCCCAAGTCTAACATGGCAACACTACACAGTAGGAAGGAATCCCTTGCAAGAAACAGTCATCTGGAAGTGATCTAAACCACCCACACTAAGATCTGTAGAAATTCTGTGTGTTTAAAGATAGGTGTTCTTGTCAGTCCTTTTATTCATGAACAGCAACATAGCTTCAATATAGACCCAGAAGCTTCCAAGCACATCTCAAAACCATACAGATTATTCTCTCTCTTTCTACCACCAAACTGATATTTTTAGACTGAATTATTCACAATAAAACATTGTATAGTGTGTCCAAATGACACAATGATTTTGGGTAGAAGTTTATGAATCTATAATTTGCCCATTGTACTGCATTGTGAAATTTCAGACTCAGTAAATCTAAACTCACTGCTCTGTCAGGATAGTCTCAGCAAAATTTCACATTTTGCTTTAAGATTTCTGTTGTGAGTGCTGCTGATTGGCTATAAATTGCACACTTTCCCACTCATATCCATTTCTTCCTGAGTCAGGGAAGTTGTTATTGTAGGATCATCAATATTAGACAAAGAAACAGGGCGGTCTCTGGGAGGAGTAATGAAAATTACATGCTCAGGTAGAGACGCCACTATATAGACAAAGAAATACAGGTGTCTTCTCAGTTCATATATACAATGAACCCTCAAAACCTTGGCAAGTGATTAAGATTGTCATAGTCTTGGTTGAGTACAAGACTTTTTCTGTGAATAAAAAATGTAAGTGTTCACTCTACTACTAATTTTAAGGAAATTACTATTTTTATTTTGTTTTATATGACAAGTATTTGGAACAACATACTGTTAACAATGTAAATCAGCATAATAACTTTCTAAATTCTGTGTCTGAAGAATTCAGTATGAAATAATTCACCACTTGTTATGTTTATTTTAATAGATATTATAGTTGCCTTTTGAAGCTTACTATATGCATTGTGGCTTTTTACTATTATATTCATTGTTAAATAATCTGTAGTGGACAATTTTGGTATGCTTTGCTGGCTGTTAGAAGGACAATTAAACAGCAACCCTAACTGCTTAGTTCTAGCAAAAGTCCAAGAGTTTAGATGGACTGTGCCAGAAATAAAATATTTGATGACTCATTTATATAATGATGAAATTAGATGTTTTAAGACTACATCCTTAACCTAAATATCCAGATAGTGTTGTTGAATATTTCTGGTGTACTCCCATGTACTTCATTGGAGCTGTTCAAAAGTAACTACTTTAAAATTGCCACTTAACTGTCTTTAGAACTGTCATTCAAAATTTCAATTCAAAATTGAGTTATGCCATCTGATTTTAGCAAATTTACTTGTAAATTAATCCTACTGAGGTTCGTGGGAGTTACATGCAAGTAAGTGTGCATAGGGCTGAAACTATTTAAAATTCAAATACTCCAGTTTGAGTTTTGGATGGATGGATAGATTAAATTGTACTGTAAAACAAATGTTATTGATATAACATTAGATTTATAAATGAAGCTAATAGTTCACAGAAATATTTGTGCTACAAATAGAACTAAAGGAAACAACAGAAGAATCGGTGTACACTGCTTTATTGTTTTATAATTTTGTGGGATTTCTAAACATTATGGTATAAAAGTAAAGTCTGGTTGGAGGCTCTGCTAAAGTAAATGGCGAATCTGTTTGCCAGATGTGAGAAGTACTTTGACAGTTAATAATTTTAAATGGAAGTTTAGTCATGAATTTTTTTGGTAGTAAATTTAGTCAAAAGTAGCAATTACATATTATCTACTACAACAGAGACTGTAGATTTCAGACACAGAGTAGGTAATTTTAATAATGGTCATCAAACTACATATAAAACTCATGTTTTGTTTTGTGTGGCTTGATGCCTATCATTATCAGTGAAATCCTAAACAGAGTTACTCCAGTCTAAGCTCATTGATTTCAATGGGCATAGACTAGAGTAACTCTGCTTAGGATTTTACTGTAAAGCTGCTAAGAAAAGTGATGGTGCTCATATTCTGGACTGCTTTGCCCACTCTAGAACATTTGACTTCTTATTTCCTGGCATTCTGTTATCAGGTCAAACAGATGTTATTTGTTCATTAATGCTATCTAATGCTGTTTCTGTCTGATTCCTTTACATAAGTTTGTATCTAGATTTTTCTTGTTTTTTAAAATTTTATTTCAATTGTTTTCCATTTCCTAAGATTGTTTTATGGTGAATAGTACACCTCTGGGTTATCTCTTGGTTGCAGAGGATCTGGCTTATACATTTTCTTTTTATGATTATTTTTTATTTTTATTGTAGAAAAGTTAAAAGATAGAGCAAAGAAGAAAGGTCAAACATAACAAAAATACAACTACAAACAGCCAACAGTGGCCTACATACAAAGTAAAAAAAGAAAAACAATAAAAAGCATAATAAGCATATTATTAATTCATTACAGTTTTTGCCTACAACGCTTCCTCCTTTAGTATCAATCAGCTTGTGGTCTAATTACTATCTTTTTTCTATACATTTTCTAAGAAATAGAGCAAAATAAAATTAAACCCACTGGATGATTCTATTGTTCTAGGGGATAATGTGATCAGAAAGAATTAATATACCTTTCAAATGAATAAATATATTTGTATGTGGAAGAATTGTTTTGTTCAGTTTAAATTGTCAGAATTAGATCAGATTCTTACTACCCTCTTCCATATATCCACAGTCTATAATAATGAAGGTATAATTGATCTGCAAATTATAAATTTTAGATTTTTTAAAATTTTACATCTTCTAAGTGGTACACATTTGGGATTATTTTTATGGTGTCAGATCTATATAAAAAGGTACATTTGGACTAAACAGATTTTGCCAGATAGATCAACTGTCCATAAGCTAATATTAGAAACAGATGGTTCTCCACCCTACATTCAACAGTGAGTGTAATTTAATGCTAATCTGGTAAAAGTCATGTATTCAAGTACAGCACACAGGAAGTAGCAATGTCTTTAATACCTCTCTCATTTTCAATGACAATACAGAACAATGTGAAAGGCAGTTATCAGAATCTAGTGCCAATAGTGCCACCTTAATCCAACACTGACAGACCCGAACAATGATTGATATTTCCTGTAGGCATATTCAGTGGACTTGAGGACTGAGGGCCAGAATGTTCTTTTGGTTGAAATTGCATTGAAATGGACATGAGCAACATAATTGGCAAAAGCCTAGTATTGCTACATATTCTTCTCATATAAAAATTGTAAAAACTGTAAAAATTGAGTGTTTATAGCAGATCCTCAGCTACCCACAATTACCTGAAGGCTATCCAAAATGTTTAGACAATCAGAATTGCAGGAAAACTAGATTTCCATGATATATATATATATTTCCATGATATATATTTGTATGATAAAGATTTTCAAAGACTATAAAGTGCCAATTCTATTTAGTATATGTTTATAGATGAGACACAGTTTATAGTAAGATTATAAAGACACTGATTATAAAGACATAGTAATTTTCATTAAAAAATACCTCTTATTCTGTCACAGGCTCTGTCTTCCATTAAACCAGTTTGTATTTTTTATGTTAATGACCCTTCTCATTAAATTCTGACACTACTGAAATACCTAGCATCTCTTTGTCTTCAGGGCACTTGGCAAATTTGCCCAGATGGTTATTTTTCTTGGTGAACTGAGATAGCTTTATTCAAGTCCAGTGGTGCTTTAAAGGCCAACAAGATTTTCAAAATATAAGCTTTCAAGAGGCACAGCTCTCTTTGTGAGATAGCTTTGTTAAAGATATTTCCAGTCCTAAAATTTTATTGCAGCTATATTAATTGCTACATAAACATATTTTTCTGTGTTCATTTGGGGCCCCTAGTATGATAGCAAAGATATCCTACAGGTGCTGTGGACTTCATAGGGAAGGCACAGCTCATCCCTGATGCCCATCTTTCTGATCAGTAACATGAACACCCATGTTTATCTCTAATTTTGTGCCCTGTAGTGCTGGGTACAGATATAAATATCCAGGAGAAAAAATAAAAGAATTGGGGGCAGGGGAATAATTTTTCCTTACAGTCCTAAAACAAAAATTTTTGAATTTTAGGAGCTCTTATAAAATATTTTACCTAGCAGAAAAGTTAAACTTTTTAAAAGCAATGTTTGAAAAACGGTTCCTGAAAACCTGTAAGATCCGAGATTCAAAGGATAGCACTGCAACTACATTTAACCAGATTACTAAACATGGAACACTCATAGATTTTAATATTAAAAAGTACTTTCATATGTTGCACAGCACAACACAAAAGACCATGTATTTGACAAAGGCATAATAGCTGGGACTCTGTCAAGCATATCACTGCTGCTAATGGCGGCAAAGTCTTTTATACAACTTCTTAGTCCTTTTTTTTCTCACATGCTTCATGCTCTGCAGCAAATGAAATAAACAGAAACTTTTTGCAAATAGACAAAAACTATGTCTCAAAGAGATGCTTCATTAAAGAGATAGGGGTCATACGCTATGTACTATCTGTTGCCTTAAGTCCTATTTGTTGCTTCAAGTATGTGCTACTATGTACTATCTGTTGCTTTAAATATGATCCTACTGGGTAGTTCTATGTTGTTTAATGTCAGTCTTAGTTACTTATGCTGTGTGTCAACATTTCTTTAACTTTGCATTGGATTTTTGCTGATGTTATATCTTTGTAAATTTGCATTTATATACCATATATAAATCTCCTTGATGTTGACTGTACTAACTGCACACTATGTAATCTGTCTTGAGTCTCAGTGAGAAAGGTGGACTATACATGACATAAATCTAACATGTGAAAAGAATTGAGAAGCTGTTTTTCATGCAAATCTGCCATTCTGAAGTCTACGAAGTTCAAAGTGGAAGTTCAGAATCTGGATCTTTCACGTAACCAATTTAGTTTTGCAATTATTTTCAAGGTCATATTGTTTATTGTAATACAGTAGTAGGACACTTCTAGTAAGTCCGATTACATCTCAGTGAGAAATGCGTACTATAAAATAAATAGTTGATTTTATCTGTCTAGTAAAGAAACTTGAGTGTTATTATTTACTTCATTTATGCCCCCCTTTTCACCCCAATGGGAACCCTACATCATTTTCCTCCTTTCCAGTTTATCTCACTACCACCCTGTGTTATACTAAAACTGTGTGATGCCCAAGATTGTCCAGCAAGCTTCCATAGCAAAATGGGGTTTCAGAACAAGCAGTGCAATTCTAAGAGGTACTCCAGCCATTAAAATCAATGGGCTTAGACTGGATGAACTGTGTTTAGGATTGCATTTTCAGTCTCCCAAAATCTAGCTGACCCTGTAACAATTTACACCATACTGGCTCTCACTGTGATGGTAAAATGACATTGAAATCTTCCATTTTTTTAAACAAAAGTTTAATTGAATATCCAAATGTAATGCTATTTCATTACATTATATGGGATTTTACTCTGAGCGTTTTCTCTAAGAATATAAATTCTTCCATTTTGGCATGATAATAATTACATTGTGTTCACAAAATTTTAAAAAATTCTTTTATTTACTACTACAGTAAAGAAAATGTTGAGAGTTTCCCTTTGCATCTTATGTTTCATTTTGTCCTGTTTTTCCAGCTGGCTATATATTGCACATATTTTAAATCTTTCCTGTCAGTACAAAACCTAGAAAAGGGAAGTCTTTTGGAGGCCTTGCTCAGTTTGCAGAGCCAGGTTCAAATGTGTTTGATATTGAAAAAATGAAATCCTGTCCTCAAATCGTAGTTGATTTACGGCAATCCCTGGTGCAAGAGACTAACAGAAGTGGTTTGACTTTCCCTGCCTCTGCAACTCTGGTCTTCGTTGGAGGGCTCCCATCCAATTACTCGAAAGTAAATCCCACTGTGATCAGCTAGGCTTACTTTCATGCGTGCATATCCTAATTGGGTAAAAAACGCAGCTTTCCTGCCACTTAAGGCACATAACCCAGATTTTTCGTTCTTATTCAGTTACGGAAAATCTGTTGCCCTACTGCATGACATAAATAAACGGGCAAACAGGAAGCACTAAGCGCTTTTCTTTACGCTTCTGCACTGAAGATTTCTAAGAAGCGTTTCATGCCTTAAAACATCGGCTCAGGGCAAAAGCCTTTCGGTCCTGGGTTTGCCCAATTTTTCCTTAAGCTGGAGACACAAAAGGGCTTGGCTTTTTCCTGACCTCTGCTAGGTCTAGGACGCGGTTCTCCGGTCCTTGGTGCTAGCGGGGCCGCGCTGGCTTACTTAAGCTTTATAGAGGTCCCTGCATCCACTGCAAGCAGCGTAGCTCCAGACGCAGCCTTATTTTCCCAGCGAACCCCGATGCTTTCGTACACTAGAACAGTGGGGATGGAGAGCACAGCTTAATAAAGAATTTCAGCTACCCAAGTCACAGCAGACGCCCGGAGGGGAAGGAGTCCACTCTGTACTGTTGCTTTCCAGAAAGTGGCTCCGCGACACACGTCCCCCATTGCAGGAAACTTCTTGGACGTGCACACAGTGCCCAAAGAGTAAGGGCACGCGTTTCTCTTGGAGAGTGGTAGTCTCTTTCCCGCTTGGCAGGGCCAGTGCTGCATCCGGATTGGCCGAGTTCCGCAAATTTAAGTGTTGCGCGGTCCTCGGCTTTTTCAGAAGTCACGTGCCTTGGAAGGTTCTGCTGCATTCGATTGAACCGGCGTTCCGGCTTGTTCGTGTGTTGCTGCTGGACAACAGGAGCGTCTGGCCCAGACTGTGGATCGCAGGGCTTGAGAGGTGGCAGCGGGGGAAACTCTCTCTCGCCTTTGACCTTGCATATCTTTTCTTGTGCAAAGAGTTGCCCAAAAAATGCGTCTAAAAGGCAAAGTAACAACCAGCGCTCCGCGCTTAATGCAGCAGGGCCAAGCCTGCCGACGTCAGAATGCGGTCAGGATCCTTCCCGCTCAGGTAATAGCGAGCGACAGCCTACGTCTTTCCACAGCACATCAGGTTCCTGCTGGTCAGTTAAAGAGAAGACTTGGCGTACCCAAGTATTTAAGGGCACTGATTTCAGCCCTTGAGCCTGGGAGAGAGAGCTCGGTCCATCTGCCCTGTACAGAGGCCAAAAAAGATCTTATTTTAAGCGGGTTTCGCCGGGTTACTTTCCCTTCGTGGTTGAGCTCCTTTTTCCCGAAAATGGGGTGAGGGTGGATAATCAGAAAATAAAACGTGCAGATCACTTGTAGACCGCCACGCGGCGGGGCCTTTGAAAGGGGCTCCGCGCTGTCACCTTGCTTCAGAAACTTGGAAACAGGAAGTGCTAGGGTCGGAGGTCTTCGGCGGGGCCCCAGTGGCTCTCAGACCATTAGCCTGATTCTAATAATGAACAGGATTTACTGTTCAGAAAGTCTTCTCAAAGTCACAAAAGTCCAGATCTCCTGTTGTATTTTACTGCAGTACAGTAACAGGACTGCACTCAAAATTAAACCTTTCCTAAAGCAGAGGGTGGCTATTACTTTTCGATTCCAATGAGATGTCCAGATGCTTATCTTTAAAATCAGCACATAGAGTTTGTTTCAAGGTTAAATAGGGAAATACTGATTGTTAAACTAAGATACGTTTTCCATTTTTGTCTTTTTCCTGTTTCTCTCTGTATATGAACTTTGGAAATAAGATACAACCCCTATTAGGTTAGAGAACAATATCTGATAGGCAATACCATTTTACTTTTTTAAAAAAGCATTATTAACAGCTAAATTGAAATCTCAATATTTATTATCTAGAGTTCAGATTATATTTCTTGGTTGCTTTCCCCTCATTTCAGTGCTCTGTAGCTCATTAAATGGATATTTAAAGAAAAAATTCTGTTAAAAGTGTGGCAGAATTCACTCATTAAAATCTCACTTCAGCGAAGAAATTTCTTAAGCCAGTGTTCCTTAATTTCATCTCCCCTTCTTTTACTGACCCATCTGTAAAATGGGAATGATAACAGGGGCCTACTTTACACAGTTGTTGTGAGGCTTACCAAGCCAATATATGTATGAATATTTCAAGAACAATACAGCTGCTAAGTATCAGGGCTGCTGTTTAGGGACAAGGTCCTCTGCCTTTAACAACAGCATGTCAAGCACATAAAAAATGAAGCGCATGGTGATACTGTGGTTGGGCCAGCCTCACCTGTAAAACATGTAGTGCTTTCGTACATAGAAAAACAGAAGACCTGGTTAGTGTATCAAAGGTGGTTCCACAAAGCACTTGAACACAGCCTCTCCTCGTTTCCACAAGGTACAGAAAAATTTGATTCTAGAAAATTTTACAAATGTGTGCACATTCAGTTTCAAAGTACCTATTACAAACAATATACTTACACAGTAGTTTGATGTTCTCATTTTGTTGTTGCAAATTAGTACCAGCATTCTATTAATGGAATTGATTTATGTTTTGTAAATTTTATTCCATAGCAGTTTCTTATGTTGTAAATGTTTTGTTCCCATTCAAGTGCCTTCATAAACTTACAAGCAGGGCATGATGGTGATGGCCGTTCCCAGGTTGTCCTCCTGTAATACTCAGAAGCATGTAATTATCATGGTTAGCAGCTATGGCTAGAACTGTTCTCTATGAATTTGTCAAATACTTACTAAAAGCTCTCTAAACAAGAACACCCTGATTACAGTAGTTAAATCCATGTTAATCATGTCCTATGTGAAGATCTCCTGTCCAGAGCCTTCTTTCATTTGGGACCCCTGAGCTTTTAGTATTAAGAGAGAAAATGAAAAATTCCTGTCTGGTCAATGTCTCCATGCTATTCACAGTTTTATAAACTCGGCAAATTTGAATGTATGCTTAAATATATAATCCATAGTTTACTGTTGAGATTAGTGGCATGGTGCTATAATGTATACAAATATTTCAGCCTCTTGGCACTTTTGGAATTCGGGCACAGGGTGACAGAGCCAACCACAAAATGTCAGAGAGTGAGGTCATGCATAACTCTAATAGTAACTTTTCAACAGCTGAGGGAAAAGCTCTTTTTGACAGGATGCCTTTTAAAGTAAACATATTTTTTAAATGTTCATGCATACACATAGCTTACCTTCAGTCACACATGGAAGATCCTTATGCTATGAGGTCGGCTGCTGCCAAGACAACATTTAAAAAATCTGTACAACCAATCAGTTCTCCAGTGGTCAACCAGAAGCCTGCTGGGTAAAATCCCTACCTGGCCCTGCCCACTTTCTATAAACACTTGGTGGAGCAGGTACTGTGGCATTTGTGGGTGTCACATTGGGGAGCCCTGGTATGAAACTCATAAAAATTTGTTTAATTTTGCCTATGGATAATGACTAGATTGTCCCCAGTGTCCATCTTCTGGAAGACCAGAAGCAAAGAGTCCTGGCACAAATGAAACAGCAAATTATGGTCTGTCGCTACTTGAGAATACTCAGAATTGGATGCTTCCCACTACCCCTGTGCACAACCAGCTAATTAAAGATTTATTCATTTGTGGCAAACCATAGTTGATGGTTGTTTTCAAACCGGAAAACTATGCTCTGTGCTTCTAGTTCCCAAACTGTGGTTTATTAACAGTTTGGAAGCCATGTGTGAGGGGGGAATCAACATATGAGCCTAAGAATCCTCCATTGCGGCAGCAAGCTGGTTGGCTATTACATCTTAACCAAACTTCCCAGTTATGGTATGTATGTTCTCAGGGGATGTGTGTCCACAGTATCTTTGATTTGCTTGAACAGTTGCCTCCAGAAATGAGTTGAAAGCGGATCACTCAGTTCCCAGCAAGATGTAGCGTCTCTGTACACATTTCAACTAAGATGTATCTGGGCCGTTGCCTCTGTTTCTTGGTTATAGACCTTCTAGGAGCATGTGGTTGGCTACTGTCTGAAACAGGATGTTGGATTAGATGGACGATTGATGCCTGCATAGCTCCTCTTAGCTTTACTAGTAGTTAATCTTGCCTTTTCTGTAACGTTCTAATAGTATTATTACATATGTCTAAAAAAACAGTAAACATGTTTCCAGAGCCATCATTAGTTGAGTCACATATTTACAGTAGATTGTATCCTATTGTATTTGTCAGTGCTCCCATATTCTTCCCATACACGGATCCTCCCTCTGATGTAAGATGTTCTTGAACCAATGCCAAAGCATATTTTATTAGCAGAAGGGTTACAAACTGGTGGAATGTGCAAGCATCTATAGAACAATATCCTAGAATCCAATCTAAGGGGAATGTTTTATCCATTTTTATTGTTTTGTTTTTAACTTTCATCTCTGGATTATTGTGTAGTCCCTCCCATCTAGTATGTGGATCATTTTCCACATCCAGGGACAGAAATCTCCATCTCCCTGGATCATAACTTTAGACAAGGGGGATTAGTATAGTGTACATGCTGTGCTATACCCTTCTCACATCCCAATGATATCTGATCCAGTAAGGTCAAAGTACTTTTACTGTTCCCTGGGTAGATGGCAAACTGTAGCTGCAAGAATAGGCAAAGGGCACTCTACAGAACAGAAAACAAGGAAGGGTTAAGTAAAAGCATGTTCCCTCTTCCTTGATCTGAGACTTTGGCCATTTCCACACGGCTTACCTTTGTTCGTAAGGACCTGGAACATTGCGCAAAAAACGCGGAAGATCGCGTTTTCTCGTGTGAGATTTGTGCGAAGTTGCACAACGTCGCACAAATCTCACGCGAGAAAACGCGATCTTCCGCGTTTTTGCGCGATGCTCCGGGTCCTTACGAACAAAGGTAAGCCGTGTGGAAACGGCCTTTTTCATGGTGAGGAAGGTATAGTGCAGCCTCTATGCTGAGCTAACCCCCTCCCTCTTGTCCCAAGGTCCTGATCTAGAAGGAAGAATATAAGATTTGAGGGGTTTTGTTTTTTAATGCAGAGAATGATCCATGTATGAGACGGCAAGGACTACATTCTGAAAAGTAATTTAACTTCTTTTTGGCAGCATGTCAACAATTCTGTGTTGTGGATTCATTGCAGTTGTGAATGGATAGGCATTTGCAGTAGTAACAGACCATATAGAAATTTTATCCGCTCTTTCCTTAGTTATCTGCTTGAAGCTGCCCTTTCTTCTTCCCCTCTGCCTTGTGCCACTGGCTTTGAAAAACAGAGGGTAGTTGCTATATAGCTATAATATTATAATGGTATAGTCCTTTTGAAAGGCCAGCAGACAAGCCCTCCAGTAGCACATAGTATGGACAGCAGCAGCCATAAGGGGCTGATGGGGCTGATATAGGTAGTAGTTTAAAAATGTGTACTTCCCATTGACGTGATATGGAAATCTTGGACTACATTCTTCCAGGAAATATAGCAAAGCATGTTCCAGAGCAAAGCAGGGAAGAGCTCAGAAAGTGGAGCACTGAAAGGTGACATTGGAGTTTTCCACTCAGTGACATGCTTGTGTTGTAGGGTTGCCAAGTCCAGGTTGGGAAATTCCTGGAGATTTAGGGATGGAGCCTGAGGAGGGGAAAAAAAGGAGCTTAGCAGGGATGTGTTGCCTCTAAAGCTACCTTTTCTTCAGAAGAACTGGTCCTTTAAACCAGGAATCAGATGCAACCCTATGTGTAGTTTCCCTGTTGCTGTTTCGACTGTTTATCTAACACAGTAGCAACAAGGCTTCCGCATGGTGAGTTTCTCTGCATTTTCATAAGAGACCTGATGGATCAAACCAGTAGCTTGTGAAGTCCAGAATTCAAATTCATACAGCAGCTAACCAGATGCCCCAAAGGGCTAACAAACAGGGTATAAAGGCCAAAGTCTTCTCCTGATGTTTCCTTCTAGCACTGGTATTCAGAGGTTTGCTGTCTTTGAATATGGAGGTCTCTAGTAGCTACCCTTCACTGCATCATTCGGGCTTTTCAGGGTTTTTCTGAATTGTCAGTTGAATGTCATTATTATAATGTGTATATCAAGTTATCTGAATTACCGACTTTTAAAAAAAAATGTCTCTAGCCCCTTTTCAATGCAGAGATATAAGGTGAAATATCTCTGCATCAAAAGGGGCTGGAAACTTTTAAAATAAATGCTGTGAACTTTATGATCCTGACACAGATTGTTATAATAATATTCAGCTGCTGATTTTTAAAAAAGCTGATGGCGGGGCTGCTGTGGATAAAGGGACTGGGTAAATGGCTGCACTGTGGGCGGGACCAGGAAAATCAAAACTTTCCCAACCACACAGCAGCCATCTAGGTTTTGCTGTGATCTTTTCCAAAACTCCATGGCAAAGCAGGCTTGGAAAAGATCAGAGAAAACTGAGGGCAGTGCGAGGTGCTCAAATGCACCACAGAGCTTTGGGGAAGCAGGAAAAGAACTTCCCAACAACATCAGACCTGTGGCATATAATGTATGTGGAAACAGTCATCAGGTGGCTGATGAGAGAGAGAGCACAGCAAAACATCCATAGGGATGCAACCTTTGCTGGATCTGAGGGCTTCCTTCCAAAGATACAGCTGCAAGGTGGTTTAGTGTAGCCCATGAGACTGTACTAGATTTCTGCCTTGAGTTCCTCTAGAAAAGTGTAGGTTTAAAAACCTACCACCGCTCACTTGCCCCGCTGCTGGAATGGCTAGGGAATCCCCTGGCCCTTTCCTCAGCAGGCGAAGGAAGCGATGGGGCTGCAGGCTTAAGCTTGCAGCCCCATCACAGAGCACTCACTTGTCCCGCTGCGCAAGGTGCCAGGGAATCCCCCAAACTCTTCTGCAGCGGGCGAAGGATGTGACAGGGCTGTAGGCATCAGCCTGCAGCCCCACTGGAGCGCTCAATTTGCCCACTGTGCAAGGGGCCAAGGAATCGCCCGACCCCTTCCACAGCAGGTGAAGGACGCAACAGTGCTGTAGGCTTCATTCTGCAGCCCCGCAGTGGAGCGCTCAGTTGGCCCACTGCGCAAGGGGCCAGGGAATCCTCCAACGTGCCATGGGCGAAGGACACAACGAGGCTCTAGGCATAAGCCTGCAGCCCCGCGGCGGAGCTGTCACTTGGCCCACTGCGCAAGTGAGCAGTGAGCAAAGGATGCGATGGGGCTGCAGGCTTTATTCTGCATTTTAACCCCCGAATCAGCTGCTTGGCGGGGAGTTCCCCATCAGGGAGCTGAGTCAAGCCATCAAGGTTAAAATGCCCCTTTCTGTGGTGCTACACAGCGGCATGGAAATGGGCATTTTAACCCCCAAATTCGCTGCTTGGTGGCGAGTTCCCTGCCAAGCAGCTGAGTCAAGCAGACAGGGTTAAAATGCCTCTTTCCGTGGCGCTGCACAGCCAGCTTGACTCAGCTGCCTGGCGCGGAACTCTCCGCCAAGCAGCTGATTTGGGGGTTAAAATGTCCTGTTCCATACCGCTGCTCAGCGCCATGGAAAAGGGCATTATAACCCCGCTGGCTTGACTCAGCTGCCTGATGGGGAACTCCCTGCCAAGCAGGGATTCAGGGATTAAAATGCCCCTTTCTGTGCCACTGAGCAGTGCCACGGAAAGGGGGATTTTAACCCCACCAGCTCAACTTAGCTGCCTGGCTGAGTCGAGGCTAAGGGGCATTAAAATGCCCCTTTCTGTGCCGCTGTGCAGTGCCATGGAAAGGGGCATTTAAACCCCTTGACCCAAAACTTCCCGAAGCAATGCAAATTGCTTCGGATATCTTTGGTTTGGGGTTTTCGAAAAGGACCCGACATGCAGGGGCTGATTTGGAAATCCTGAATCTTTGTGAATCGGGGCCGATTCAGGTATTTTTCCTGAATCGGAAATCCGAATTGCACACCCCTACCTGTATCCACACTGTGTTTATTCTTGTCCTCGGCAGAAACCATAGTTGCAGTAAAATGTAGTAGGTTTTTTTTTATATATATATATATATATATATATATATATATATATATATGACACATATCCATCTGTCCAGATACAAAAAGCCACTATATATGTAATTAGCGCCCCATATACCTTCAAAATTCCCTTTTATTTTCTATAGTCTGTATTTAATTTCTATACTTTTTAATCCACTTACTCTGCTCCTTATATAATTTTTAATATTTTTTCTTTTGTGCAAATTATAGATAGATCACATTTCACCTCTTTTACCTTTTAATCAGGGGTCTTAAATCCTTAATCATTCTAGGAGTGGGATGGAAATAGTAAAACATAAAATATCAGCAGGACAGTAGTATACATCAACATAAAGAAAAGAGCAATTTTTATGCTAATTTCCCCTCTTTCTTATATCTGTTCTGGCTGTGCCTTCCAAACTTGTCTACTTGAATTTTCATAATAGTAAGAGTGGAGAGGCCAAATCAATATTTAGTTTAAAGACAATTTTATATTCTATAAAAATATCTCTTTCATCTATTTTGTTCCAGCCAAACTTATTTGCTTGGGTTTTCATATCGATCAGGCTAGGGTGACCACATAATACCTATCCTCCGTCAGCTGCACTGATTACCGGTTGAGTACCGGGTCTGGTTCAAGGTTTTGGTGTTGACCTATAAAGCCCTATGCCGACTGGGCCCAGCATACCTTCGGGACCACCTCTCCCCATATGTTCCCTGGAGGTCTGCCTGGCCTCTACCAGAGCCAGGGCCTTTTCAGTTCTGGCTCCGACCTGGTGGAACTCTCTGTCTGAGGAAACGCCCGGCAGGATTTATTATCTTTCTGCCGGGCCTGCAAGACGGAGAAGTTCCACCAGGCATTTGGTGAGGGCTAGGCTGTCCTCTCGCCGGCCATACCTCTGAAGACCTTCTACCACCCATGCAGGAAAATGCTGTGTTTTAATATTTTATACCCGCCAATTTTGATTGTTTTTTTTTTTTGAAAAATTTTATTAGGTGAGTAATAAAATTTCCCTCCCCCCTTTTCAGAGACTTCCAACAGCTTTCCAACCCATATCTTATTCTATAACTTACTTATCTATTCTCTCTATGTGTTATATATTTCCTATTACATTAATAAACTAAATAGTATCCCTTAAACTCAAATCTATTCAAACCTTAAACTTAACAATAATTAAAACTTCACTTTAAATGGTAAAGATCCCTATCCCTAGTAATTTCCCCAATGCCATAATCTCCCCTTCACGTCCCACTTTTTCTCCAAATACTCCTTCAATCTCCCCCAGTCATTAAAAAATTCTTCAGAATTCTGGTCTCTCAGCCTTCTTGTCATTTTGTCCATTTCCGCCATGTACAGTAACTTTCGTATCCACTCTTCAATAGATGGTATTTCTTGCACTTTCCATTTCTGTGCATATAATATTCTTGCCGCTGTTGTCATATAAAATAACAATGTTCTGTATTGCGTAGGAACATCTTCCATATTTAAGTTCAGTAGCAGGAGTTCTGGGTTCTTTATTATTGAAATCTGCAAAATCTCATTTATCACTTCTAAAATATCTCCCCAGTACTGCCTAGCAACCTCACAAGTGCACCACATATGATACAATGATCCTTCATGACTTTTACATTTCCAACACTTATCAGACATCTTAGCATTTCCATAAGCTATTTTTTTTGGCGTCAAATACCACCTATATATCATCTTGAAAACATTTTCCTTGATACTGGTACAAGTTGAAATCTTCAGTGTATTTTTCCACAAATATTCCCATGCCTCCATTGTTATGTCTCTTTGACAATTTATAGCCCACTTCACCATCTGGACTAACAGCTTCGTCCTCTGTATACCACTTCAAAAGTATTTTATAAATTTTTGAAATTTTCTTCTTACTTTCTTGTAGTATAGCTTCTTCCAGTTCTGAATCTTTCCATTTAATTCCATCTTTTGAACGATCCGAGTTATATAAGTCCTTTATCTGCCTATATTGAAACCATCCATAGCAAAAAGCCAGCTCTTCTTCTGTTTTAATTCTTGTCATATTCTGCTCCTGGATAAGAATCTTTTTGTAGGACAGGCATTGGTCTCTATTATAAATAGCTCTCGGGTCCATAGTTTCAAATGGTACCACCCACGAGGGGATACCCTCACCCAGATAACTTTTATATTTTTTCCAGATTGTGAAGAGACTTCTTCTAACATAATGGTGTAGAAACATAGAATCAGCTTTCAGTTTATTGTGCCACAAGTAGGCATGCCATCCAAACAGTTTTTTATAGCCTTCCAAAGTTAGTAGCTTACAGTTCTCCAGTGACATCCAATCTTTAAGCCAAACCAAACAAACTGCTTCGTAATACAATCTGATATTTGGCAATTGCAGTCTGCCTCTCTCTTTGGCATCACACAACACTTTCATTTTTACTCGAGGTTTCTTGCCTGCCCATACAAAATCGGAAATCTTCCTCTGCCACTTTTCAAATTGCTCACTGTCTCTAATAATTGGAATTGTTTGTAATAAAACATGATCCGTGGTAACACATTCATCTTGACTGCCGCTATTCTTCCCAGCCATGACAGATTTAACTTGTTCCATTTAATCGGGTCTCTATCAATCTGCTGCCATAGCTTTTCATAGTTATTCTTGAACAAGTCAATATTCTTCGCTGTAAGCTCAATTCCTAAACATTTTACTTTATGCGTTACTTCGCAGTTTGTAATTTCCATCAATTCTTGTGGCTTTTGTTTTATCATATTCTTACATAATATCTTTGATTTTCTCTTGTTAACATAAAATCCAGCCAGATCTCCGAATTCCATTATTTTATCTAGCAACTTTGGCATATTTTGTATTGGGTCCTCAACAATAACCATCACATCATCCGCAAACACTCTAACTTTGTAGGTGAAGTCTTTAATCTTTATGCCTCTTATAGCATCATCCTCTCGAATCTGAATCAGTAACATTTCCAAAATCAAAATAAACAACAATGGAGATAGTGGGCAACCTTGCCTTGTACCCTTTCTAATTTCCAATTTTTTAGTTAAGTCATTGTTAACTACAATTGCCGCACATTGGTCTTTATAAATCGCTCTTACCGCTTGTATAAAATCTTTTCCCATTTGCAGTTTTTCCAACATAAAACTCCAATTTAGATTATCAAAAGCTTTCTCTGTGTCCACAAAAAAGAAACCAACCTCTTTCTCAGTGTTTGTCATAATATTCTATCGCATTTAAAACAGTTCTCAAATTGTCTTTAATTTGTCTATTTGGAAGGAAACCTGCTTGTTCTTCTGCAATAAATTCCATAAGCCCCTCCTTTAATCTCTCTGCCAAAATTTTTGCAAAAATTTTATAATCATTATTCAGCAACGAAATAGGTCGATAGTTTTTAACATTGCATAAATCCTGGTCTTCCTTTGGTATCAATGATATAATGGCCTCATGCCAAGATTCTGGAACCTTTTGTCCTCTTAAAATTTCATTCAAAAAAGGTACCAATTCATCTACCAATGATTTATAGAATTTGGCCGTAATTCCATCTGGACCTGGTGCCTTGCCTAGTTTAGTCGACCGAATAGCTTCTTTTATCTCTATCTCTGTAATTTCTGCATTCAACTTTTCCTTCCATTTTTCTGATATCAATGGTAATTTAATTTTGTCTAAATATTGTTCAATAGCATCCAAATTTACTTCTTTCCTTTGGTACAATTTTGCATAAAATTTAAAAAATGCTCTACTAATCGCTGGTTGATCCATCAATGTCATTCCATTTTCTTGAATCTTAGTTATCACCTTTTTTTTCTTTTTTCTTTTTCAGCTGCTACGCTAAATATTTTCCAGGCTTATTTGCCCCTTCAAATGACTTTTGATTTAATTTCTTCAATTCCCATTCCAACTCTTTATTCTCCATTGCTTTCAATTGTTCTTGCAAGATTTTAATTTCTTGATATAGTTTCTTTTTCCCTGGTCTTTTCTTCAATTGTGCCTCCTTAGTTCTTATGATCTCCACAATTTCTTTCTTTTTTTCCTCTTTTCTCTTTTTGTCCCTTGCATTTAAGTCCATTAATACTCCTCTAATAACTGCTTTGTAGGTATCCCAAACTCTGTACGCTGGAACGGTGTTATTTAAATTATACTGTATAAAGAATTTGGTTTCTTTTTGTAACAGTTCTAAATTACCATTTTGCTGCAGCAAATCCTCATTTATTCTCCATCCTCATCTTTTAGTGCATTTTCCAAACTTCCACATAATTAGATTATGATCTGAGCCAACTTTTGGCATTATCTCCACATCTTTTGTCCATACAACCAAGTCCTTAGAGGCCCAGATCATATCAATTCTTGATAATGTTGAATGTCTTGGTGAATAGTACGTATATTGCTTTACTTTAGGATTATTCCTCCTCCAAACATCCTCCAAATTCTCCTGATCCTTAATTTCAAAAAAGGATTTTGGCAACAGTCCTCTTTTTTTGTGTGCACCTTTTGTTTTTTTATCAACATCTAAAACTGTAACTCCATTGAAGTCACCTGCCAAAATTATTTGTAAGTTAATCCATCCAATTGTTTCTGTAGATCCTTAAAAAAATTGTCCTTAGCGCCATTAGGTGCATAAATCCCAATCAGCAAAATCTTTTCTGTATTCCAAATGATTTCCACGGCTATATATCTGCCTTCCATATCGTTAAATATCATTTTAGGTTGCAACTCATCTTTAATATATAAAACAACTCCTCTTTTTTTTTGTCTCGATGTTGCTGCAAATTCCCTTCCCAATTTGACATTTTATAAATATTTCACATCTTGTTTCTTAATATGGGTCTCCTGTAAACAAATTATATTACAATGCTGTTTAGATAGCCAGTGGAAGATAGTTTTACGTTTAGACGGTGAGTTCAGTCCATTTACATTCCAATTTATGATTTTGCATTCCATAATCAAATTCTGGATCTTTTAGGTAAGTCTTTTTCATTGTCCATAAAAAACATCTCCATCTCATGACTGGACCTCATAGTTTTCTTGACTGTTTGAAATTCAAAACTCAAACCCTCTAGTATCTCCTATCTATATCTGATATTCAACTCCTTCAACGTTTGAACCAATTTTCTATATTTCTTCCTTTCCAACAGAACTCCCCTAGGTAACTCTTTCATTATTCGCACTCTTTTTCCATCAATTTCCAGAGGGTTTTGAAACGGCTTACTCAAAATGTCTTCTCTTATTTTTTTTTGTTGTAAATTGCACTCAAATTGCAATCATATCCCTTGGTAAATGTTTTTGAGCTGCATATTTTGAATTAATTCTGTACGCCACATCCAGAAAAGCCGCAACTTCTTCCACTTCCTTATCCAAAAATTCTGCAAGTATTTCTGATATCTGCTCTTGGGCTGATTTCCCCTCTACTTCCAGGACTCCATGAAATCTAAGTTGTTTTTCCATGTGTTTGCATTCCATCACGGCCATTCTTCCTTTCAAACCCTTGGTTTCAGTCTTAAAAGAAGCAGACAATTTATCAACCTCATCTTCCATTACTTTAACTTTCAGCTGTGTCGTTTGTAATTCCTTCTTGACCTCATCGATACTCTTAGTTAATTCTGCCACCTCTGATTTAAGTGTCTTTTTAAAATCTTTCGCCATATCCCTTATCATGTCTTTAATCTCTTTATTTCCATCTGCCGCTTTCTTATCAAGACTCTCCAACGCCGACTGCCACTCCTTCTCTGACATCGTGGGGCTAGCTTTACCTCACTCCCACGAGTCTGCTCTCTTCCGCAACTCCGTGGCGAGGGTAATTTATTATTTTCAAAATTAAAACCTTTATTTTAAACAAATTCTTCAATTAAAAAGTTCCGATATCCAAAATGGCAGGCGTCTTTTCTCTATGGTTTTGACTCGAAGCTTCTGCCCTTACCCTTCTCCAAGATGTCCCACTTCCACTTGAATTGAGGTCTTGCCCTTTCCCTTTTCCAAGATGGCGCACTTCCTTTTCCGAGCTTCCTTTAACAGCCGCTTCCAGCCCGTTACTCTATTTCTTTGACACACTTCCTGATCTGTCTCAGCCACACAGCGTTTCTCGCAATTCTTCAAGTTTCCCACAGTTCGCTATCTCTCTTAGACCGCAGGTATGTAAACAATAGTTACTTTTCCGCTCTAATTCTTCTAAATAAATTCTTTTTTACTCAATCACTTTGCCGGAACATAGCCAATAAGTCTTTAAAACTTAGCGATTTTTATCTTCTGATTTAATTCAGTTCCTCTTATCAAATTTCTTCTCAAAAAGAGACATTGCAATCTTTACCTTAAGAGCTCTATTTGCAGGTTCTAATCACTGTTTCAATGCTCAAAATACTCCAAATTAGTCCAAATTAATTGTTGAAGCTTGGGTACGATGATCTTATGTCAGTTCAATGACTCCAGAGCCGCTGCAGAGACCTTTGCCATCCTTCATAGAGTGGGACCTCAAGGCTGGGTGGGAGATCGTTGCGCAGACCACCCCCCACAGCTGAGATCAACACACCCTCAGGATCCTGAGCGTTCACGCCTGTTCTCCACCTGAGAACGGGGCCGCGGGTGATCAAGCACCGCACTAGCCCTCACAAACAGCGGCTCGGACAGCTCAGCTCCCTGAGCTGCGTCAGACCACCATGATCCCAAACCGGAAGTCCCAATTTTAATTGTTTTGATATAATGTTTTAATGTTTTATAATTTTTTACTGTTTTAAACTGTTGTTAAACTGCCCTGAGCCCGTCTGACAGGGAGAGCGGTCTAGAAATGTGATTAAATAAATAAATAAATAACTGTATAGCTAAAACACAGTTTTGCATTTTAAAAATAGTAGCTCCTTCATCTGTTTTATTTTGGCCATCTGCACTTGTTTACTTGGATTCTCATACTCATAAGGTTGAGAAGAGCAGATGGTCGTTTAGCTTAATGACTAGTTTGTATTCTGAGGAGTAAAGTCTAAGAACAATTAATAAACTCCAAAGGCCCATTTATCACATTATCACTATCGCTTTAACAGTAGATATACGAAGTCTGTTATAATATAGAGCCTCCAAAATTTTCAATAAATCTATATTGCATATCATTAAACATATAGAGGAAGTCTAAATCATAATCCATATTTCTCCTTCTTTCTTACTTTCAAAATAAAAAAAGAAAAAAGAACAGTAGTAAAACCAGAGAGCTCTATAATTCCATCAATCTCCCTCTCTCAACTCTTCAAAACATATACAGAGTATATAGTGTTATATAAAAGAAGAAGAAGGGACGAAGCTATAAAAGTAAGAGATTAGGTCTGCATTATTGGATCCTAATCTGATTCTGATTCTTGTTTTTTCTTTCTTCCTGTAAAGTAATACATCCAATCCTTAATCCATCTGGGCCACTAAAGGTAGATTCCCTTGTCTTCCAGCCATTTCTAAAGGGGGTCGATATGAATGTTGTTACTCCTCTGCTTGCTTTTCTGCGTTAAGATCCGCTGCACTCTTTTCTCCCCTTTCGGTAGTGGCATGCTGGATTCTCTTTGTGCAGGTCTGCTTCGTGGCACCGCCTTTTTCTTACTAATGCTTTGTGTCTTCAAGGAGACGTCCTGGTAGAATCGTCCATTTTGTAAACTGTGTTGTAGACTGTTCCCCCCCTCATTTGGCTCTATTTTTCTTTCAGTTAGATCTGTCACCTGTTGCTTAAGATACACACTATTTCTTTTTTTTTTATTAAACATTTTTTATTAAAATAAAACAAGTATAACGTACAAACTAACAAACAAACAACTTACAGCTGAACAAGTAATAAAACTATTTTGATACAGGAAGAGAATTAAGAAGAAAGAAACAAAGTTATGTAGTTCAACCAATCTTTAAGACAACAGAATGAAGCCTCTAGAGTGGGTTATTGCTTGAAGTATTTTTGATTTGGGTTGGATATTATACCTATCAACATATTCAAAGAACGGTAGCCATTTCCCCATAAAATTGGAGCTTACAGGAAACTGTTCTGCTATATAAAGATCTTTATGTGTTTTTTTCCAGTATAAAATGATTCCAAACTTTTTCCAACCAAGAGTCTACAGAGGGTGCCTTTTCTTTTTTCCATTCTAACGCTATCTCATTCTTTGCTACAACAAAAAGTGTCGCAATCAGCTCTTTCCTGATCTTTGGGATACCTAAGTCTTCCCATTGACTTAAAAAAATGATTTTTGGATCCAAAGGGACCCCGTACCCTGTAATTTCCCTAATTGCTTCAATGACTTCTTCCCAATTTTTTTTTATAAATTTGCATTCCCACCAACAATGGGCAAACGTGCCTGTCTCCACATTTTTTCCAACAGTGTGGGGATGCTGATGAAAAAATGTGAGATAGTCTCTTCGGTGTAAGGTACCATCTATGGATGAAGATACACACTATTTCTCATAAGAATCAAAAGTTATTATGAAGTATCTCTCATGGAAGACAGCCTTTAGGGAAAGTGTTGAGACCTTTGAGAAGTTGAAATCACATCACAGGTTCTCTTGCTATAGTATTGTATATCTAGATTTGTTCTCAAGACAAGCAAAATCAAACCACAATGATGAATTCAAGTCAACCTATTTCAGAACATAACTGAAAATACACTGCAGAACAGTTTTCTAAGTAAGTACATGTGTGTATACTTAGTGGTGCCAGTCACAATGGAGAAAAATTTTACCTGCAATTTCAAATTGAACATAAAAGGAATTAAATGTTAGTGAATGATGGCATAGCGTTGTAGCTAAAAGCATGCAACCGCTTACTAATTCAAATTCATCTCAGCCAAGAACTCACGAGGTAGTACAGATGCCATCCGCCTTTTTCTTACTAATGCTTTGTGTCTTCAAGGAGACGTCCTGGTAGAATCGTCCATTTTGTAAACTGTGTTGCAGACTGTTTCTCCCTTCATTTGGCTCTATTTTTCTTTCAGTTAGATCTGTCCCTTTAGAAATTTTTTCTGCATTGTCATTTCTTGTCATCCTCTTATCCTTTTCCACTCCAAATATCCCATCTGCTTTAATTAGTAATTCGGTCATTAATTTAGATATTTCTTGCAAATTAGAGACTACTTCTTCTTCCCAAGAAGCCATTTCAAAAAGTGGTAAAAAGCTTTGTTTTGGTTAATTATGTTCAAAGATTTGTAATGTTCAAAGATTTGTAGCTTTCCAGCAATCTGCTGAGAGAGTCTCTTTAGAATTCCTCTCCCGTCTCTGCCCCTCCCAGCTCGCTCGAGCAGCCATCTCACAATCAAGCTGGATTGCCCTTGTAAAACCATAAAACAATCTGCTTACTTGATGGAAGGCTGTGGGGTCACTTGAGCTGTCTTAAAGTTGTTTTTTATCTGTCTTGTTAAGAATCTGCTTTATTCGCTGTGGTTCATTTTGGCTTGTCGGACTCTCGGTTTTGCAGCTTTGTAGCCATATTGGCTCCTTCGTTGTTCCTTGCTTTCATTTTTTTTTTGAAAATTTTTTATTGGATTAGAAATCTCTATAATATCTATTACAATCAATTCCCTTTCAATATTCCAGTTCTAACCCCCTCCCTTCCCCCCTTTTGTTGACTTCCAACAGTTTTCCAACCCCTTATCCGTTTTTTCCCCCTACTCATTTCAAACTTATTTTATTCTATTTAACATATACTTTCACTCTCTTCTAAGCTTCTATAATACACAGTGCTATCTCTATTCCCTTTCCCACTTAACTTATCGACTAAATGTTACATTCCTGGCATATATTCTTTAATAATAACAGTCATTTGTCTACTTTTGTACTCCATATTCTATCTTATTTCTTATCTCGTCGATAAGGGGCAAACAATTTGTCCCTGATTCTGCATAACTTTAAGTACTTCTATAAGCATTGTATACATTCACTGTAAGTCAATCAATTTAACTCATACTCTATATATTGCTCTTTACTTCCTTCTATCTTATATTCATTCTATCTTAGTTATATAATTCCTCCATTATACAATTATCTGCCAGAAATAAAATTAGTTAATTTCTATCCTTATCATTCTTATAGTAACACCTCTATTACTTAGTACTATGTATAGTAGTCAAATAAAATATTTACTTAGAATTTCTCATTTAACTCTCCTCCCCTCAGTAAAGTCAGTTGCCTCTTCTTTTGTTGTATTTCAGTAATTTTCAAACTGCCACAGTTCTCCTCCCACCTCCCATTTTTTCACCAAATATTGCTTCAACTTTTCCCAATCCATGTTGAACTGTCCTGGATCAAGGTCTCTCAGTTTCCTTGTCATTTTGTCCATTTCCGCCATGTACAGCAATTTGTAAATCCAGTCCTCGATAGTTGGCACTTCTTGTACTTTCCACTTTTGCGCATACAACAGTCTAGCCGCTGCTGTCATGTAAAATAACAATGTCCTGTATTGTGCCGGAATATCCTCCATTCCCAAGTTCAGTAGCAGGAGTTCTGGGTTCTTATTAACTTGAAATTGTAAAATCTCACTTATCACTCTTATTATTTCCCCCCAGTACTGCCTAGCTACCTCACAAGTCCACCACATGTGGTACAGCGATCCTTCATGCTTTTTACATTTCCAGCATTTATTAGACATGTTCAAATTCCCTAACGCAATTTTCTTTGGTGTCAAATACCAACGATAAATCATTTTATAAACGTTCTCTTTAATGTTAGTGCATGTCGTGATCTTCAATGTATTCTTTCACAAGTATTCCCACGCCTCCATTGTTATTTCTTTATTAAAGTTTATAGCCCACTTCACCATTTGCACTTTAACTGTCTCATCTTCTGTGTACCATTTTAGCAACACTTTATAAGTCTTAGAGATTTCCTTTTTATCCTCTTGTAAAATTACCTCCTCTAATTCCGAATTCTCCATTCTTACCCCTCCTTTCACACAGTCCGAGTTATAGAGATCTCTAATCTGTCTATATTGAAACCAATCATAGCTTGGAGACAACTCGTCTTGCGTCTTTATTCTTAGTTTGGAAAATTCTATTCGTGTTATCTCCTTATATGTTAAACACTGTTGTTCATTATCGACAGTTCTCGGATCTATTACTTCATAAGGAACCACCCAGGAGGGAATTCCTTCCTGTAGGTAATCTCTATACTTCTTCCAAATTGTGAAGAGGCTTCTCCGAATGTAATGGTGTAAAAACATAGAGTCTGCTTTTACTTTGTCATATCACAGATATGCATGCCATCCAAATATTTTTTTATATCCTTCTAAGGCCAGTAGTTTGCGGTTTTTGAGCGTCATCCAGTCTTTCAGCCACACCAAACAGATTGCATCGTAGTAGAGTCTTAGATTGGGCAGTTGCATTCCCCCTCTCTCTTTTGCGTTTTGTAATACTTTCATTTTCACTCGAGGCTTCTTGCCTGCCCAAACAAAGTCCGATATTTTCCTCTGCCATTTTTCAAACTGCTTAGAGTCCCGAATAATTGGTATTGTTTGTAACAAAAACATCACTCTTGGCAGCACATTCATCTTAACTACTGCAATTCTTCCCAACCATGACAAATTCAATCTATTCCATTTAATCAAATCTTGCTCTATCTGAGTCCACAGTTTCTCATAATTATTCTTGAATAGATCTATATTCTTTGCAATGAGTTCAATTCCCAAATATTTCACCTTACTTGTTACTTCACAATCTGTTATTTCTGTTAATAACTGTTGTTTTTGTTTGGTCATGTTTTTGCATAATATCTTGGACTTCTTTTTATTTACATAGAATCCTGCCAAATCTCCAAATTCCTTGATTTTCTCTATTACCTTTGGCATATTCTCAATTGGATCTTCCACAATTAACATTATGTCGTCTGCAAATGCTCTGACCTTGTAGGAAAAGTCTTTTATTTTTATTCCACGGATTGCATTATCTTCTCGAATCTGTATCATCAATATTTCCAAAACCAAAATAAACAACAGTGGAGACAACGGGCAACCTTGTCTTGTACCTTTACCTATAATCAGTTTCTTAGTCACCTCATCATTCACCACAATTGCTGCACTCTGGTCTCTGTAGATTTCTTTGTTGGTCCTTGCTTTCAGAATGGGTGTTGGGGCTTCCTGGGGGTTTGTCAGACACCCTAAGCTCTTCCACCTTGTTCCAGCCTGCCTCTCCTCTCCGGCGGGAGGACTTGGAGGCCCAGTCTCTCGGGTCCCAAGGAACCAGGAAGGTCACAGCAGGGAGCTCATAAAACTCCCCTGTCATAATTTCACTGTCTCATCCCGGAAGTCCCTAGGTTTTTTGTTCCTGATGGCTGCTGCTTCATATTTTAACAAGTAGGAGAAGGTGAACATGAAAAGATTTTGTGAGAACCCATTTTTACTCTTTAAAATGTTTTTTCCACGTGTTTATTACAGAAATATGTTTCCTTATTATACTTTTCCGTCTATCATAATGAAAGATGCATAGCTTTGTCTTATGTTATGAAGTTTGAGTTTTTAATTTGTACTGTATGCCATCTCTTACTATAATATGTGAAACCGGTGATCCAGCAAAGTTGGAACTTTAGCTGAAATACTTAGGAAGTTCCTTGTGTATGCAGATAGCGGTTAGTTCATGCTAACTTTGGGCATACAGTCTCTGCATCTCGATCATATAAGTGACCCCTTGGTACTAACAAGCCTAATGATTTCACTATCCTTCCATGCTGCTCGACAAGATCGGTCTTCTAGAGCCAATGTTGTGTAGTGGTTAAAGTGTCAGACAGGTATCTAAGAGATGTAAGTTTGAGTTCCCTCTGCCATGGAAGCTTAGTGTGTGACCTTGAGTCAGTCACACAATTTCAGTAATGTATTCATAGGGTTGTTGTAATGATAAAATGGAGAAGAGGAGAATGATGTAACCCTTTTTGGATCCCTGTTATGAATGAAGTAAACAAATACATCTGGATAGCTTCCTTGCCTCGTTGTAGCCTTATGTAGGAAGTTTCCTCTTAGAGGTGATGCTGAGTCCCATGTTCAGTATTTTGCAAGGGTGCATGTGAGATGTTTTTAGAAGGTGAAGATGTAGTGTTTAATATTGCTGGTTGTGGAATGTTTCTCAAAAGCTGCCTGAAAAAAGCATGGAGCTATATGTAATGACAGGTCTTTAAAAAAAAATCTTAATAACAAATAAATGGAAGATATTTTGAGCAGGGGGGTTGATAACAAATATTAAAAAAGAGCTGTTGAGAAATGTGATATCCTGATCATCAGGTGAGATGTATTCCCTGGCAACAACAGGGTTTCCAACATCTGTGATTCTAGTGTAATAGTCTATAGTGAAAACTGCAGAAGAATAATTGTATCTTGAGGAGATAGTGGTCCCATAGTCCATTCATCTTGCCTCAAGAGCCATATTTGACCTATACATGCCTTTTAATAAGTGCTTTATACTCATATGAATCTGTCTTGCTAGCTTGTTCTAATTTTCTGCTGATGGAAGCTTTTGACCTTGTGCTGATATTTTCCCTGTCCCAGGCACGGTGCAGAGAGGGGTGTCAACTAGGCACCTGGCCCAGAAGTGTGGGGATTACTTGATTAAGGGAGGCCCAGGCAAGTAGACCTTGAATGGGTGCCAGGCGCTATCTCTGATCAGATGGCTTCAGACAATCAAAACACCTTGACACTGACAGCATTCCATGGCCTTGGAGTTCTCCCTTTCCTTTAATTATTCATCCTCCCTTTAATCATCTCTCGACTAGGGAGGGTGATATGGCCAGGTGGTCATATAGCTGCTTTATGTATATAAATCTGAGGGAGAGACAACCAAGAGAGAACCTCAGCACAGACTTCCCTGCAGGAATTCCTAAGGATGAGCAGGAAGACAGTGATGGTCCCTGAGGTGTTCTCTAACGTTAGAGAGCTGGGTTCAGCCTTTCCCCCTCCCCCTTCTTTTTAAAATACGAGATTAAAGAGGAATTGACAAATCCTACCAATAGCTATTTGTATTCTGGACAGGCTAAAAGAAGGTGACCAGTTTACTGAAGGTTCAGGTGGTGGAAACTTGCCATCAGGGAATGTTCTGCCAAAGAAGAGGGAAGGCATGCTTAAAGACCCTAATGATTGAGAGCCAGTTTAGTGTAGTGTTTAAGAGCGCAGGACTCTAATCTGGAGAACTGGGCTTGATTCCCCACTGTTCCACTTGAAGCCAGCTGGGTGGCCTTGGGTCAGTTACAGCTTCTAGGAGCTCTTTCAGCTCCACCTACCACACAGGGTGTTTGTTGTTGTGGGCATAATAATAACATACTTTGTAAACCACTCTGAGTGGGTGTTAAGTCATCCTGAAAGGCAGTATATAAATCAAATATTATTAAGCCACTGCCTTCTCCATTAAAGCATATGCTTCCACTTCTTTGATGTGCAGCCTCATATATATAGCCTCATATATTTATCCCCCCCCAAAACTGTGCCAAGATTATTTAGATATAAATCAGCTCCTGATCAGTTATATGCACATTCTAGTGAAGATGGCATTCTTCATGTCAGATACTAGCCTGGATGCACTTAAATTCTCAGCAAGGGTCATGGGTTCAACAGCAGTAGCCAGATGACATCTTTAGTCCAAGTCCTGGAACATGGGCTCGCTTTCTAAGTCTCACATGGCATCCTGGCCTTTCTTTGGCAGTAAATGATTTGAGGACAGTCTTGAGGACGTTTTAATCAAGATCAAAGACAAGAAGGTCATGTTGTTCACCTATAAAAGGGAGGATAGACAGGAGAAAGAGTTACAGTTTGCAATCCTTTTGATCCAACAGAACAATTCTACAATTTAAATGAGACTCCAAGCAACAGACATGGTTCAAATAGAAGCAAAACTTCAGAGCCACAAATCAATAGAACTACTTGAGCTGAGTACCAGCATTTGCATCAGCTCCCCAGAAATTCATGTAGCTGATCATCTTGTTTGTTGCAAGCCTGTGTCTCAAAGGAATTCATATCCAGCCATGTTCCAATGTCCTGATTATAAGGTCACTCTCCCAAGATCAGGCACTCAAGGACATTCAAGACATTCTTCGGTGCCTTTCCAATCACAGCTTTCTAATCAATGCCCAGAAGAACCAATTGACCCCAGCCCAAGTCATTGTGCATTTCAGGCCAGTGTTAGACTCTGTCGAGGGGAAAATATTTCTTCTCCTAAACAGAGCTGAGAAGGTTCTCCATGCTGTGAAACAGGCTTGTTCTGTGAAGTAAATGAAGTTGACATTTCTAGCCCATCTGATAGGCTACATGATTGCAGCAATCAGGACAGTCCCTTGGGCCTGGGTGCCTGCTCAGGCATTTCAGTGGACCTTGTTGCCATATCAGATGCTCATAAACACATCAAAGTCAACATCAGTCATCATCTAGGAAAGATTCCTTTAGTGGGCAACCAAGAAACCCTTTTCAAGTGAGCACATATCTGCCTATCACAGTGGATGCCCAACTGACAGACTGTGAAGCCCATTGCATACTGGGCCATGTACAAGGGACTTGGTCCCATCAGGAAGCTGTGCTCAGCATCAGTTTTTTGGAACTACGTGCAATTCACTTGATACATCTTCATTTCCAAGACCATCTGTCTCAATTAAATATATGCATATGGACACCACTGCCAAGGTGCATGTAAATTCTCAGGAAGGCACCAAAGTCAGGAAGCTACAGCAGGAAACAAGCCATTCTCATGTCCTGGCAGAGCAGCATCTCTCAAAGCAGGACACATTAGTGACATAACAAATGTTCAAGCAGATTGCCTCAGCTGCACCAGACTGGACCAAGATGATTGGTCCCTCAGCCAGGAAACATTCCAGTCCCCAGTTTAACATTTTAACCTACCTTGCATGGATCTCTTTGCCTCCTCAGTCAGTATCAAGACACCAAGATTCTTCGAGGCATCAGTGTCAACAAGCAGAGCAAGTGGATGCTCTGACGTCTCCATGGCTCTCAGGTCTTTTCTATGCCTCCCTCCAATATCTTTGATTTCAACGTTTCTGAACAAAATGAATCAAGAGAAGGCAGAGTTGATTTGTCTGGTACAATAGAGACTATGGATTTTCCAGCCTGCTGAAGTAATCAGTTCCGTCTCAATGGGAACTTCCAGCATTACCCAACATGTTAACACAGGGATCCATCTCTTATCTGGATCAAGCCTGGCTTCATCTGACATGATGAAGATTGAATGGCAAGTTCTGTTTCTCAGTTTAGCCCATGATGCTGGCCTGGAGAAGTTCAGCTGCCAGAAGTTACAACAGTTCTTAGAAGCCCTTTGTCAGACAGTGAAAGAGGAAACTCCTGAAACTAGACATTGTGGATCTTCCTCAGATATTGCTTTTCCTGCAGGATAGGGTTTCGCAAAGTCTAAGAGCAAGTGCTCTTCGTCACCAGGTGGCTTCTTTGAGCACTATACTTCCATCAGTTTGCAGTACACCACTTTCTGGCACCCCACAGTGAAGAGGTTTCTGAAGGGAAGTGACATTGTCTCAGTCTCTGATGGAACACAGATTTCGTTCTTGAAGACTTCGTGTTGTACTTCAGGCTAATCTTCCATTTGAGCTCTCAGGGAAGTTTCCCTGAAATGACTTACCCTGAAAGTACTTTTCCTGGTAAGAGATACAGTAGCAAGGCTGGTCTTGGAGATAGGTGCTCTTTCCATAAGGACTTGATGGTCCTCCGCATGGATTCCACCTTCATGCCCAAGGTCAACATACCTTTTCACACCTCACAGATGCTATGTTTACCATCTTTCTGCACCAAACCTTCTCATCCTAGGGAGAAGAGTTGGTATTCACTGGAACCTTGTTGAGTACTTTGCATTAATATCAGAACTAAGCCAATTAGGCAGTCTAATTGCCTTTTTGGCCTTTCGTCCAACAGCCAAGGAAAAAAAGATTTCCAAGGCTACACTGAGCAGGTAGCTAAAGGACTGCATCTCTCTGGTATATGAATCACAGGGCATTCAAGTTCTAGAGGGGATCATGCCACATTCAATGAGAACTGCCTCTGTGTCAGCATTGTTTAATGCAAATGCATCGATTGCAGATATATACAAGACTGCTACGTGGGCCTTGGTTTCAACATTTATCAGGCACTACAAGATGAACTCTATTGCTGCAGCTGAGGCAGCATTTGGGTGGAGAGTCCTACAGCAAGTGTTCTAGTATGATTGTTATCTCTGTGATTGGCAGTCTCTCCCCCCATTCCCTGAATCAGATGAGCATTATAAGGTCCAAAGCATATCAGTGTGTCCTCCTCCTCCTTGAGAGAGAGAACAGAACATTGGACTTACCGTGAAGGTTCCGTCTTCTCAAGAGTGAGGAGGACTCTCTGGACCCATCCTGGTTCTATGGTCTGTTTTTATGCTTTCCTAAATGGAGGCTGACTGCCAATCTCAATGTTCATGGTTTTTTCTGTGTTCTTACACTTTTACCTGAAAGATTTGTTCCAGAGGGTTTTGTAGCCATTTTGTTTGTTTGTCTGGCACACCTTGTAGACTGTTGTCAGCTGCAGAAGTCTCCAGACTGCTGGGTAGGCTCCTCCTCCCCCTGGAGGCAGAAAGTGCAGTCCATTTCCTGCCTCCAGGAGTTGTGGAAGAGGAACCTGAGCATATCAGTGTCCTCTTTGCCCTCAAGAAGAAGCAATATTCACATTAAGTCCAGTGTTTCATTTTGGAAAGAAGGCAGTCAAAGCATGTTTGTATGTTGTGGCTGGGTAGGTGTGCATTTTTTCAGGTCCCACCTACATCATCATAATTTTCATAGTATCGGCCACCACAGCAGATATTTCCTCTGCCACTGGTGTTCTTTTTCACACTTAAAAGCAAGCATTTGACACTGCTGTAGTGTTATAACAATTTATCTGTTAGCTCCTCTGAATGCTCCATGCTATGCAAAAAAAGGAGCTAGAGACTTACCTTTTTAAATGAAAACTGGGAACTTAGAGGAGCTAGTAGATAATTCGTTGTAATGTTATAACCCCAAAGTTGTGTGTTGGTTGCTTATTTTAAAGAAAAGCCCCCAGAAGCTCTAGTGTCATTGGAGGGGGTGTATGACTGTGACAGAAGGAGGACTGAGGTAAGTAAAATACAGGGAAACTACCAAATGGAAGCTCTGTTGCATTGAAAGCTACATGGAGAATTGTCACTATGTGGAAGTAGCCTGCCACAAATGGCTTTGGCTATAGGAGTGCATGCTTCCTCCTCCCATTTTTTTCTTCTCTACTCAAATTCACTTTCCTCTGTGCCTTTAACTTAGGTACATGTACTGAGGGGAATGGTTGTGTAAAGCTGGCAGCAAGCTGCGGTGATGCACATTGCCCCTTAACCACAGTTACATATGGATCTGAATGCATCGATGTCAAATATAATCACAATGAAATAATAATTCAGAATATTGATACCGGAGTTTGATGGTAGTTACAGATCCTGGATTGTAAATTTGCTGTAGTTAGCATTAATAAAAGCCACAGTTACCGTGCTGGAAGGAATTAGCACATTAGACTATTTTAAGGAGTTAGCTAACAGAGTGTGTGATCTTACAGATCTGATATCTTGACTGGTTAAGGGACAAAGTATCACATGTCACAGCCCAAAGAATTAACTACCAGCACACCACAAAATGATAAATGTTATTGATCTTCAGTTATTAATTATCCTGCTGCTGAGATCCTAAATGAATTTTTAGAAGAGAGGACGTACATACCTATCCAGTCAAAATTTTCACTCATAAGTATCAACAATATTGAAATATAATTATGTTTGACATTGCAATGCAAAACTGTGTTTAACAGTCATTTATTTTGTCCTTTAAGATCTGGTATCTCTTTAAAATATTAGTCTAAAAACTACTGTCCTCAGAGTTGTGAGATATTATTGAAATGATTTCCCCCTTTTGGGATTTATGTAGATATATAGATCTTTGTGATTTCTTTCCAGATGCAAATATATGTTAGTTCAACAAGAAGGCACTTTATGGCCTGTTCTGGTGTGTTATACCTACTTGGAGAGAGCGCCTAAATGAATATTGCATGCTTAAAGAATAAAATTAAATGCTGTTGAGTTCGTTGCATTTTCACTAGAGATTTCTCTTCATGATGAAGAAATGTATAATACAAGAGAGGAAATGAACAAACGATGTTTTCCCATCTCTCCTATCAGATGATTTTTGAAAGGAAAAGTAAATGGCTTGAGTTGATTGGAAATGTCAGGAGCTCCGAAGGAGTATAATTAGTAGAAACTCCATGATCAGCAAGACAATATTTGCTTTTCTGTTTTACAGTTTGTCAGCTAAAGGATAAAGCGTTACAGTTATGTTACAATCCAGTTGGAAAACTGGTTTTGGTAAAGTGTAATGTACCAAAGTGTAATGTACCAAACTCATGCATATGTACATAATACCTGCTGATTTTTAGAAAGTTTTTTAAAGAATAAAGTTAGGCTCAAAGAGGGTGACTGACTCAAGGTTGCCTGCTGATCTGATGTGATTTGAACCTGGGTTTCCTCACACCTACTTCTTTACTCCAAACATTATAACATGTTGACTCAGTGGTTGTATTTTTAGAATTGCTAACAAGATGTGTTTTAAAAGATTCCATGAAATGGGTCATATAATGTTTATTAGGGGTGTACACACACACACACAAATATCCAGAGAGATGTGGGAGTCATTTTTCAAGCAAACTCCACCAAATTTGAAGGGTGCCTACTCTTTTGTGTCCAATAAAGAACCTCCAAGTTACAGAAAGATTGGACCTCAGGGTCAAATTCTATGGGCCCCTGAACAGGCTTCCCCCCATTGTTTCCTATGGGGGAAATATTTCCAAGGTTTTCCAGGCAAAGTGAAGCAAAGGCCAAAAGCCAGCCCCAAATACAATTCCACTACCAAGCAAGCTGACCCAACATAGCTCAACAGAACCAAAGTGAAAGAGGGGAACCAATGTCCAACCAGAGAATCCCAGTGTCCAACCACAGAACCCCAGTGTAAGAGAATCCTGACCCAAGCTGAAGCAAGGGAAGTGAGGCTTGTTTGCTTTTAAAAGCAGCTGGTGGTGGCTTGAAGGGCTCTTTTGGAGTTTGGGTTGGGGTGGAGAGGTGGGATGGGTATCCACTCCGCCTGCTTCCATATAGCAAAATAATCACGAGAGGATATCCCTGGATGAATAAAAACAGTAAGCAAAATCAAAAAATGATCCTCAGATTCAAGTTTAACAGCCATTATATAATCTAGGTCTAAATCAGCTCTAAGCTATGGCATTTTAAAAGAGGAGGAAATCAAACAAGCAAGGCTGCCATCAAGTCTGCCTTCCTTGAAGCTGGGAATAACAGGGCTAATAATACATATTAAGCCATAAAGATTCTTTACACCAAATGTTCTTTACACCAAATTTCTTGCAACAAATAATATCATAAACACTAATAAATTCTTGTGCCTCATAAGATGAAATACGGGAAGACCAGCTAGCTAAATTCCAGGATAAAATTTTCATGGCTAATCAGCTTGAAATTTGATCAGCTGATTGAATATGATTGATGATTCTCTTCTCAAGTATAATATGTAGTTCTAAAGGAATCGTTGGTTTGAGAAAGGACAGGTCCTCAGCTTTATTAGGAACAATAGCATCGGGGTCTTCTTGTGCATTTATAACACTATTTTGAACGAGAGTGTAAGGAAGAAAAGGGTTCTTCAGCACCGGCACTGTAGCAGGAACCAGATCATTTTGCGACTTATTATCATATTTTACTGAAGCAAACAAGTCTAGTTAGCATATGGGACTGATTGGGAGGTGGTAATCTGCTGAAAGAGTGGAGTGTATCAGAGTCAGTTTGAACATAATGAGCAGCTACAACATTTGATTAATCGGGACTTGCTACGGGGGATTCTGGGCCAAGCTACACATGACGAATGACACTTGAATGGCAAGTGGATTGAGTGGAGGGCAAGTGAACAGGGAGAAATACACTTGCCATTCAAGTGTCATTCGTCATGTGTAGCTTGGCCCTAAGTCTCTTAATGCAAGGAGATGATATACTCAGGCCAATAAGTGGGGAGAATCACAATTGGTCTTCCTGCTTAAAGGTTGTTCAGTTCTCAGATGCTCTCTTCCAGCTGCACTGATAAGACTATTCAGCAGAGACAGCAAAGACAAAGCCTAACAAAAACACAGTGAAGCAAGAAAGCCACTACACTACTGCCCATCCTCCCCCTAACAGATAGACATCCACAGGTATGGCAGGCAGGTTTGGCAGCCTGGCTTACCAGGCTGTCTGACAAAGAGGAACAGTGCTTTCCAGGAGAGTCACTAAACACCACTGGTTTAGATAGAAGGTTTATTTATCTACTGAGCCCTAAAAATTCTCCAAAAGAAGTGGTTTTACAACGGAGTTGATGAAATGTCGCTTAATAATAATGTTAAAAGTACCTATATAACTCCTCTTGTCTAAAACAAGGCAAGGGATTGATTTTGAAAAAAATGACAACACAAGCTTTTGGGAGTAAAAGGTCTTAGAAACCATTCTGATCTTCTCTGTGTTCATTGTAGTAATGGGTATCTCCAGTAAAAAGGACAGTTGGTTTCATTTGCCAATTAGATGACCAAAATATTGTTTTCCCTTGATAAAGTGAAATTTCAAGGCAAATGGAGAGTCAGACATATTTAACGAGGCCTACTCTGCCTATTGCCTCCCCCCTCACCTCACCAGCCTTGCTCCGCTCTTCCACCATGGTGCAGAGCTTGCTTCCAGTTCCGCCTCTTGCTTGTGCCTTTGCCTCTCACTCACTAGTTCTCCACCTCTGCGGCGGCTGCATATGGCCACATAATCCAGCCCAGCAGAGTTTGGTTCCTCAGATCCAGTCTGGGATTCTCTTATGCGATCTGGCATAGCTGGATTATACCAGTTCACATAAATCTAGCTATAATGCTGAATCAGAATCATAGGGTTGAAATGTACCTCTAGGGTCATCTAGCCCAACCCCCTGCACAATGGAGGAAATACACAAATACCCCCCCCACGCACGCACACACTGACCCTTACTCTGTGCGTAGAAGATGGCAAAACACAATCAGGATCTCTAGCCAAACTGGCCTAGGGAAACTTGCTACCTGGCCCTAAAGTGGCGATTGGCCTTACCCTGGGCATGTAAGAAGGGGCCACGAGAACTAAACACTGATGTAACCCTTCCTGCCCTCCCTCTCCAGATCTGCCTAGGTTCACAGATAAAGCATTGCTGTCAGATGTCCATCTAGCTTCTGCTTAAAATCCTCCAAAGAAGGAGAGCTCACCACCTCCCGAGGAATCCCAGATTGCACACCGCTAAGGTTTATTGTGAAATGTTCACCTTTTCCTTAACTATCTACAAATATTGGAATATTGTATTATCAAGGTTTTTTTTGTAGATTTGCTGGCATGTCACTGTAGTCTAGAGTTTAAGTTTTCCATACTTTGAAACTATTTTCTGTGTTGGTGTGCCTTGATCTCACAGAAAAAGAGACAGTATTTTTAAAATGATAATACTTTTCCTTTTGTTCTCTAATTTCCCCCCCTCAAACTTAAGGTTACCTCTACATGAATTTTTATTTGGTAACATTTTGTGAATGAGATCAAAGTTTCTTTTCTCTGCATATAGTTGAAGACAGTAACCTACTCAAAGTCATTTCCGTCTCTAGTAAAAATAAATATATTTTAAAGATAACAGTATGTGTTTACTCTTCCAGAGTTCCCAATTCTGTGTTGACAAAATAATTTGCATTCTTTTAGATTCCACTTTGGCTGGAGAACTTGGGATAAAGTGGGCTTGCTAACAAGGACTTTCAGTCCTGTCCAAGTATCTTGGCAGATCTGACAGTCTTTATATCTCCCTTCTCCTTCTGATGACACTGATAATAAGAATATTATCTATTATTATTTTATGTATTACTTTTTATGTATTGTTGACTTGTTTGTAGCACATGGCTGATTGAAGATCACAACAAATAAAAATGACATAACATTTCTTAGTCAATAATTTAACTATAAGAGTGCACAGTTCATTGTGAGAGTTTTATCAGTGCAATCCTAAGCAAAGTTACTCCAATCTAAGCCCATTGATTTCAATGGACTTAGACTGGAGTAATTCTGTTTAGGATTGCATTGTATATCTGTCATCCTTTGGCTATAGTAGCACAAGATGAACTACATTAATAGCCATCTGGTTGCTCACTGTGTCTTCTTCTATTGGGAGAAACAACTTTTAGGTCAGCTCTGGGACCAGCATGCTGTGCTGCTTTAGAGGATAAATGGTTTCATTTATGCATTCTTTTTAGATTGCTGTAAGGAGTATAATTGTAAATCGAATGACTCTTTACTAAAATAACAACTTTGGAAACAGATGCCTGAACTGGATGTATTCCAGATTATGTATGAGTTTTTAAAAAATGTATATGGGCTGCAATCCTGAACCAGTTTTTTTGTGTGAAAGAACTCTCAGTAATTTGAAAGAAACTAGATACCATTTTAGTGATCAACACCTATTAATTTAGCTAGGTAAAGAAGATGTTCCAAATCTTAAGAATTTATAGTTTTCTTTCTCTTTTAACTAAGGAAAATGTCAGTTGGATTTTATAATTGTTCAAGCTCCACCATTTGGCTGTTTTGCAAACAGAAATAATACCCTATACTGTGCTTTCCTCAGCACTGACTGCTTCTACTGTTGCATTTTTAAATATTCATTATTGTTGGAGTTGCTGTTATTATTAAAAAGTACCATAACTAAACAATGGAGATTATACTTCATTCCATTATCTTATCTGATATACCTGAAGCAGATGTCTAGTTAACTTATTTTTTAAAATCAGGTTTATATAAGTTACGTAAGATTTAAAAGGCATGTATATTAGCTCTATTGTGCAAATAAAAAATGTTCAAGACCTTCAAATCTGCTTTTTTTCCTCTGGGGAAAAATATTACTGTGATAATGTCTTGGATTGACCAGAGGATTTTCAGAGGTAGAAGGGAGGGAGCAATAGTTGTTTACATTGTTATGCCAATAAAGGTATTCTTAAATGGAATGGCAGTAGCTGATGCCCCCACTTTGCTGCAGACCACTGATTTAACCCTATGCTGTTCACAGTGGTCCCTCTAACTGCAGAAGCAATATTTTTGACTGTAGTAGAAGGGAGAGGAGCCAGTGTTATGCTATCATGTTATTTTAAGGCTCTGGTGTATGTGGAGATAACCCAGCAGAGATTATGCCAGCATAGAAGCCGGAAGTGGAGAACATCAGGATCCTATTGGGAGGAGCATGACATAGTCAACAAGCATCCAAAGTTCCTAAGCACTTTCAACCTAGGTGTCACCAATATGTGGATAATACCCAGCTTTGCTTCTCATTTCCATCTAATTCCGACAATGCTGTTGATGTTCTGAACCAGTGCTTGAAGTCAGTTATGGACTGGATGAGGGTGAGCAAGCTGAAGTTTAATCCTGATAACACAGAGGTTCTTGCTGTTAGTAGAAAGGCTGACCTGTAATATGAGATTTCTCTTATCTTGGACAGGGTTATACTTCCCTTGAAAAGTCAGGTTCACAGTTTAAGAGTACTGTTTGACAAAACAGTCAGCTTAGAAAGTCAGGAGGCTGCGGTGCCTCAGTGCATCAGCTGCACCTGTTTTTGACTTGGGCCGATCTAGCCACAGTGATCCATGCACTAGTTGCATCTCGACTGGACTATTGCAATGTACTCTACTTGCAGCTCTCTTTGAAGAGTGTTGGGAAGCTGCAGCAAGTGTAGACTGCAGCTAGATTGCTGGTCGGGGCCAGCTACCAGGAACATGTGACTCCAGTATTACAGCAATTACACTGGCGACCAGTCCACTTCCAGTCCACTTGCAAGCCCAATTTAAGGTGTTGGTCTTGTCCTTTAAAGCCTTACATGGTATCAGGGTATCTGAAGGTCCATCTTCTCCCATATGTTGCTGCCTGGGAGTAAAGACCACAGAGAGAGACCCTCCTGACTATCCCTTCAACCAAAGAAACTTGGGATTTTTCTGTGGCAGCCCCGTGATTATGGAACCATCTCCCCAAGGAATTGTGCCTGGCCTCCTCACTATCTTCAGGAGGCAACTGAAGCCTTTTAAAATTTAGGATTCCTTTTGCTTAGCCGCACTTTAATATATGGGTAGTTTTTAAACTGTTTTAATCCAAATTTAATTTAAATTTAAAAAGATAGAATAACCCAGTGGTTCTTAATCCACTGCTATTCATCCAGTACACAACACAATGTTTCAGTAATTTGGATATTTGTATGCTTCCTTTCCATTCCTAGACGTACTGTACTGTCAGCACAATGAGGTTTATGAAAAGAAAAACTAAACTGCAAATAAAAGACAATTGAAAGACAAGAAATACAGCCTCAAAATATTCCCCTGCTTATCATATTAACTTCCAAATGTCCACTAAAAAAGAACAGTCTTTTCAGCTGGTGCAAAATGAGTTGCTTGTCTGGACAATATTACACTTCATTGGCTGCCTGTTTGATTCTGAACCCAAATTAAGATGTTAGAGCTTACCTTTAATGCTCTTCATGACCTGGTGGCTACATAATAAACCCATGCAATAGTGATGCACTTTACAGCAGAGCTTCTTATCTGTGACCTTGCTCAAGAATACAGTCTGTTACTGCCTGAGGTTTTTCAGTTGCTGCTGTGCAGCAGTGGAACATTTTCTTGGAAGGAGTAAGGCAACCTGCTCTGGGAGCCTCCAGGTAAAACAGAGCTGTGAGTTTATAGGGTACATTGTAAGTTATAAATACGGGCTCTGGCTTATCTGTTTAATTATGTGTCTTAATAATAAACTTTTTAAATATAGTATTTCTTGTTATCCAACTTGAGGCCTAACTGCCAGAAGAAAGGCAAGGTATATTAATAATAATAAAACAACAACATTTGATTTATATACCACCCTTCAGGACAACTTAATGCCCACATAGAGTGGTTTACAAAGTGTGTTATTATTCTTGGGCATGAGGGTCTTATGTCAGAAAATGACTCCAGAGCCGCTGCAGAGATCTTGGCTGCCTGTCTTCGAGTGGGACCTCAAGGGTGGGTGGGGGATCATTGTGTAGACCCCCCCCCTCACACCCGAAATCAACACACTCTCGAGGTCTTGAGTGTACTTGCTTGTTCTCCGCCTGAGAACAGGGGGCTATGGGCAATTTGCGCCCCTCCAGCCCCTACAAACAGCGGCACGGACAGCTCAGCTCCCTGAACTGCATTAGACCTTCATGGATCCCAAGCCGGAAGCAAGGAAATACTAATATGTCAGACAGATGCTGGAAATGTAAAAAGCATGAAGGATCATTATACCATATGTGGTGGACTTGTGAGGTAGCTAAGCAATACTGGGGAGATATAATTAAAGTAATTAATGAGGTTTTGCAAACCCAAATAAATAAGAACCCAGAATTGCTGCTACTGAATTTGGGAATGGAAGATGTTCCAGTGCAGTACAGAACATTGTTATTTTACATGACTACAGCAGCAAGACTTTTATATGCGCAGAAATGGAAAGTACAAGAAATACCAACTACAGAAGATTGGATTTACAAATTGCTGTACATGGCTGAGATGGATAAAATGACAAGAAAACTCAAAGACCTTGATCCAGGAGAATATATTGCAGACTGGGGGAAATTGAAACAATATCTAGAAAAAAAATGGGATGTAAAAGGAGGACTGTGGCAGTTTGAGAACTATTAATTTGTGATTTCTTAAATAGAAGAGAGAAGTAACTTTACCACTAATGGGAAAATTTAGCTATTAATTAACCTAAGCTTGTATTACTATTAAGAGACTTTATCAAAAATATACAGTTTAAATAGTGATGTAGAGAATGGATATATTAGTGGATTTGATAGAGTATATATAAGAGAATTGGAATATGCTTAGAGTAAGAGATATAATACATATATGATTTAGAAGAATTTAATGGAAAATAAGTTAAGTAATAAGATATGTTAAGGGTTGGAAAGCTGTTGGAAGTCTATAAGGAGGGGGGAGGGAAAGGGTGGGGGGTTGAAATAAATTAGGTATGATGGGGAATGTATGTAATAACTATGTACTCACCAATAAAAAATTAAAAAAAAAACAAAGTGTGTTAACAATCACTCTGTGAGGTGTATGGGGTGAGAGTGCTCTGAAAGAGCTGTGATTGATCCAAGGCCACCCAGCTGGCTTCAAGAAGAGGTGTGGGGAATCAAACCTGGTTTTCCAGATTATAGTCCTGCTGCTCTTAACCACTACACCAAATACTCTCAAATAAATAGGGAAAGCTCGGTCTGTTACTCTATTATAAATCAGTTTGGCTTTAAACAGCACAGTAGCCATGCTAGAATAAAAGAGTTGGCAACCCCATTCATTTGATTTGCATTCAGAATTCTATTCCTGATACTATTCAGTAAGTATCGGGTTTATTTCACAGGTGCCTCTCTTAACAGGGGTTTGACAGATGGAACAGATTCCCCTCTTCTAACCTAAGTTGAATGAGAAGGTCATTGGAAGGAAGCTGTGACGGTCTCCTGCTGATTAAATAGTTCTGCTGCAGCAATGTGGAAGAGTCTTGCTCCTCAGGGTTCATAATTCCCCTGGTCACTGCAGGTGTGAGAAGCCATGTAGACTATGGACTATTTCTGTGCATGTAAATATTCATTTCTCAGTAAAGGCAATCTTTTTACATGGTCCATGTTTATGCTTACTCAGTACTTTTGATCAAGATGGTTTTACATTCAGTAGGAAGGTATACGTATTGGAATTTTGCTGAATTCTAGCAGTAGAAAATCTTTTGAGTCAGTCTGAACAGTTTTTTTAAAAGTAGAATTTATGAAACTAGGTAAAATACTGTAAAGTTCCTCTTCAGAGAATATAACCATTCAATAAATACAGTTTTCTTTATTACTATTAATCATTATTATGTTGGCAGGATTTTTAAAAATAAAAGGGGGGTGTTATCTGAAGTAATAATAGGCCTGCTAGTGGGCATTGTTTGAGGTCTGAAAAAATGCTAAAAATAGAGCATGTCCTGATTATTATATGAGTTTAAACATCCATTATTGTTCCATGTCAGAACAACAATTAAGTTTTGTCTGAGGAGAAGAGGATAACTCTAGATACAGACAACAAAGCATGTGGTGATACTATTAAGGGAGTGCTCGTTGTTGCATTGAAGAATCCCTATAAAATGTGAGCAGAATTGCAAGGAGGAGAAAAAAACCCATAAACCAATTTTAGCAGTAGAAATGTTCAACTGAAAGTTGGTAGCATGAGCCAGTTAGGTTTTCTGTGCTGCTATTTTCAGTTAGTTGCTAGTTCTTCTAAAAAAAAATTTTTTTTTAAAGAATTTTTATTGGATGGGTTTACAAACATAAACATAAAAATCTTTATCATTATGCACTCCATTGTATTTTCCCCCATCCTTCCCCCCCCCTTTTTTCTGGTGACTCCCCGCAGTTTTCCATACCCAACTTAATGTAAAAAGTATATTATATCAATTCTTAAAATTTATAATATATATCTATATTATACATACTAATCAAATCTCTTTACTTATCTTAACTATCTACACTACCTATATTACTTATCTTAGTTAAAAATACAAATATAAGTAATAATAAGTACATATACTAACTAAAACAAAACTACATATATATGTATAACATACTATTCCTTACATACCAATTAACTATATTGTCTATTTCACATATACTCCCTGTAACCTTATTACTCATACTTATACTCCCCTGTAAATATACTATACTAATCCATTAAAATATACCCCTTTTTTGAGCTTAAGTAAGTTTCTATCTCCCCCAATTCTCCAAAGACCACAATTTTCCCTTCATGTCCCACTTTTTCTCCACATATTTCTTGAATTTTTCCCAGCTTAATGTATAGTCCAGTTCTTCTTGTTCTTTCAATTTCCTTGTTAGTTTGTTCATTTCTGCCATATTCAAAACTTTCAAAATCCAATCTTCCATAGATGGTATCTCCTGAGTCTTCCACATAACACATTCTGGCCGCCGTAATCATATAAAACACCATAACTCTGTCCATTTTATCAAAATCTTCTAGGTTCATACATAATAACAGCAGTTCCAGGGTTTTATTTATATTCCTTTGTAAAATATCTGACATAACTTTAACTATATCCCCCCAGAATTGCTTAGCCTTATAACAAGTCCACCACATATGATAGAATGAACCTTCATGCTGTTTACATTTCCAACATTTATCAGACATCTGACTATTACCATTGGCCAACTTCTTCGGTGTTAAATACCATCTATACAACATTTTGTATACATTTTCACGCGCAGTGGTACATGCTGAAATCTTAACTACATTTTTCCATACCTTTTCCCAAGCTTCCATTGGAATTTCCTTCTTACAATTTATTGCCCATTTGACCATCTGAACTTTAACAACTTCCTCCTCTGTAAACCATTTCAGCAATACCTTATATATTTTAGAAATTATTTTCTCCCCCCCCCCGAAGCAAACATTTCTCAAATTCAGAATTTTGTACTCTAAAACCATTTTTCCTTTTGTCCTTCTCATATAAGTCTTTTATCTGCATATATTGAAACCATCCATATTGGAATGGCAATTCATCATTACCTTTAAGCAAATAATTGTCCTGCTTTATCTTAAGAATTTCTTTATATGTCAACCAGTCTTCCCCTGCATATTCTGTTCTTGGGTTTACTACTTCCGCAGGGATAATCCACATTGGTATAGACTCTTCCATGTATTTCTTGTATTTGTTCCATACAACAAACAAACTTCTTCTTACATAATGGTGTAAGAACATAGAGTCTGCTTTTACTTTGTCATACCATAGATATGCATGCCATCCAAATAATTTATTGTATCCTTCCAGTGCTAATAGCTTCAAATGCTTCAGTGACAACCATTCCCTTAACCAGTCCAAACATACCGCATCATGGTATAATCTAAAATTTGGTAATTGCAAGCCTCTTTCTTTTGCATCGTACAATACTTTCATTTTAACTCTGGGTTTCTTTCCAGCCCAAACAAAGTTTAACATCGTTCTCTGCCACTTTTCGAATTGTTTACTATCTTTAACAATAGGTATTGTCTGTAGTAGAAACATCATTCTTGGAAGAACATTCATCTTGATTACTGCAATACGACCTAACCATGACAAGTTCATTTTATTCCATCTAATCATATCTTTATCTATTTGTTGCCATAACTTGTCATAGTTATTCTTATATAAATCAATATTTTTCACTGTAACTTCCACTCCCAAGTATTTAACTTTGTTCACTACTTCACATTCCACCTTATCCATCAACTCCTTTTGTTGTTGTTTGGTCATATTTTTACACAGTATTTTGGACTTCATCTTATTTATTACAAATCCCGCTAAATCTCCAAAGTCTTTCATTTTCTTCATCAATTTAGGCATGCACTCTATTGGATCCTCCACTATCACCATTATGTCATCAGCAAAAGCTCTCACTTTATATTCAAATCCTTTTGTCCTCAGTCCTCTTATTGAATTATCTTCTCTTATTTGCCTAAGTAAGATCTCCAGTACCATTACAAACAGAAGTGGGGAAAGCGGACACCCTTGTCTTGTTCCTTTTCTTATTTCCAGTTTTTTTGTTACATCCGAGTTAACAATTATATTTGCAGATTGGTTTTTATATATTGCCTTTATTGCTTGCATAAATTTCTCTCCCAACTGCATCTTCTCCATTGTTGCAAACATAAAATCCCAGTTCAAATTGTCAAACGCTTTCTCCGCATCCACAAAGAAAAAACCAACCTGCTTCCCTGGATTTTTGTCATAATACTCAATGGCATTCAACAACACTCGTAAGTTATCTTTTATTTGCCTTTCCGGTAAAAAGACAAATCCAAGAGGGGGTGGTCCCAAGCAGAATGAGACAAGGCGATGAATAGGACCACGTGAAGCAATGCAGTGATAAATAAGGTTTTAATGTTCTCTTCTTCAAAACTCAAATATAAGGCACGACAGTAAAACAAGATCAACCAGAGAGTTGTAAGAATTTCCAAACTCCTGGCAGGAGGTGGCAACGGGTTTGCCAGCGTGAAAATTAAATCCCGTTTCGCACAATGTAATTCCTCATAAGCCACGTGTAAATCTAGAATTAATATAAATGCAAATGTAAATGCATCATTTGAAATAACCGATGTGCCAAACAGTAATATATAATTGCAAAATGTTGTCCCACCAAAACAAAAAATTCCCATAACATCATTTACAAGTTTCCTTTAAGCAGCCTACCTAGTTACAAAGTACAGTATTACTCAAACAAAAATATCCATCACATCATTTACATGTTACATTTAGGCTGTCTTCACCAGTAAATGCAACCATTGCAAGAAACCTTTACAAAGAGCAAAACTTTTACAAAGATGAAAAGAAATTCTTAGAAGGAGAAAAGACTCACCAATTGTGATCTACTATCACTACTTTTCTCTTTGAAACTTTTAATCCCAAATATTTCATTTCCTGGGGTGGAAAAACGCTGACTACATCCACTTTTTTGAAGTTGTTGTTACTAATTAAGATAACAACCCAGTTCCTTAAACTTAAAGGGGCAAGGCTGCATTGTAATGTTGCCAAAAGAACAGCTGCATGATGCCAATTAACAATAATAGCCCAGAAATGAAGAAAAATCTACCCCAAGATTAAGCCCATGCCTTCCTACATGACCATTGATTTTTTATGAGATTTAAGACAGAAATAAATGAGTTTGAACCAAGAGTGAGAACCCATTTAAGAACTTCCATGCTTTGCTGCATGGAAAGGTGGTATCCTGTAATTTCTGATCGTGTTCTTAGTCAAGTGTTCTTACTTTGTGGACACAGGGAAATCTGTGAAAAAGAATGGCAGCAGAATGACATTTTTACTGTGGATTACTACCTCTAGATTATTGTAACCATAATAACCTTGGGCCAAAAACATTGATTGCCCAAAGTTGCACTGTAATAGTTTTTTTTTATTGTAGATAAGTGTCCCTTTCCAAGGGTATCTTTTGCAGAAGGTTGTAAAAGACAGCAATGTTCTGTAATTGTACTTTTCCTTTTGTATAAAAAAATTGACTGAGAACTTTGTTTTCAGAATAATTTGCTTAGTGCTTGAGATTATTTGAAAAACAAGAGGCTACAGAGAGAGATTGTTGCATTATGTAAATAGATTACACCATGTTGAAATAAATAGTTTCACATTTTGGTAGAGGAGAGCATTTGTCACATTCTTCCTTTTCAAACACACCCCATGTACTTGAGCACATAAGTTTCATACTTTTTTTGAAATAGAAAGCAGTATAACTGCTGGAGTTCCTAATGCAGCACAGTAAGGAACAACAACTCAAATGTTGTAGCCATAGTGGTAGGATGCATGCAACATTTTAATTGGACATGAGAAACTCTTATACTAATACTCTGATTTAGAGTTTTAATTTCTTGCAATATGAAGACTTTAGAAATAGATTGAAAATGAGAATATTACTCTCATGTTAGAGGTTCATTGCATGTCTTTACTGGGCAGATGGTGGCATGTCAGTGGCTTGATATTGATTTGCCGTGTTTGCCTTTGAGAAAACATAGTTCTGTTTCTTCAGAATATGTTTTATGTCTTCCTATTCAATTGCACCCCCTTTCCTATCTGGATACATTATAAAACATTTCACTTAAAAACCAGTATAACAAAAAGCTTGAAACTTCCATCACTACATTCCAGATGCACTTTCTGCCAATCCAAGAAGTCATGAATATTTTATTTATAACGATTGTGCTTTTTAAATGTTACTTTTAAATTGATGTTTAGGAGATGAACAGACAAGCCAAATTGAAGCTGAAGCATGTGCTGACCTCTGTATTTTCTGGGTAGAAAAGGCCACTTGGAAACAGGTACTTAAAGGAAGAAGGGAGCTTGAAGAAAAACTGCTGAGGAGAGGAACTGAGGCAAAAAGGGGACTGAATTTCACCAATTAGGACAGACTAGCTTGCTCTTTGGCCATAGGAATCTGTTGCTAGTCAGTTTTGATAGTTTGCTCAAAATCTGATGGTTACTAGTACTGTAGTTGTGAGCTTTAAGGGACAATGATGACTTTCATTATGGCTGCATCCTATCTGGAGGGGCTTCATAATATGTGGATATAAGAGCAAATTCATACCATTGCATAGGGGAGAAAAATGGGGGCGGGGGGAGATAGCTATTTTGAAGTGTAGCTACTAACTTAAAGTCAAATAGAAATGGCAACGCTTAGCATAAACGTTGAGTAAACTTGCTTATGGTTAAAAGTTGAAAGTTGCTCTGGTTTATTTCTGAAATGGTTTACTCCTAGCATTACTTTCTTTTTCAGTTAGAGAAGTTATTTTCTTCTTGGTTTTGCCATATACATTTAATTTTGAACTTGGCTGTAATGTGCTTTCACACAAAACTTTCACAATGGAGCTATGATCAATAGGTGAGATGCCCCAGTTTTGTAGGGAAAATCTTTTTTAAAAGAGGGTTAAACTACAAGTTTTAAAATGCTGAGATTACCTTATGATATCTCAGCGCTGTCCGCAGCCATTTTGGATTCTGTAGGCAACAGTAATATTGTCTGGGAGTAATCTCAAATGACTTCCATAGTTTCATTTTGAAACTCAAGGTGTGTGTGGTTGGGGGAGGACAGGGAGCAGAAAGAAGCAGAAATTACAGAAAGATCATCTGCATGGAAGGAAGTAAGAAAAGAAAAATGGAGCAAAAGGAGGGAGGGGAGGAAGCAGGGAAAGAGGAGAAGCTGTGGGAGCCTGCAAGATAGAGGGAAAGCAGAGATAGTGTGGGGAGGAGTACCACTGGAGATGTTAGATCCCTCCTGTAATTCCTTGCAGGTCTCCTGCTTGGTTTTCATATTTTCTTAATGGTCACATTTAGTTACATGTAGCATAATTTGAATGGTATTTTCAAAATTCTCCTATGTACCAATCTGCACTTTTTCAAAACACTGCACTTATTCTTTAGTATACATACTTGGAGGGGAAAAATGGTAGGGGAGGTTTGGAGAATATTACCATACCGTTAGCATATATCTCAGACTTCCTTGGGCATCTTTAACTTAACCAGGCCACACCTTAGGCTCTGGGAGGTAGCAAGAAGAGATAAACTGTTTGCACAGTGGTCTGTAGTTATGTACTGGTGAAGAGACCTCCTTCGCAAGGATTAATTGTATTGCTACAAAGGCTAGGGCAGATCAGTACTTGTAAGGAATGCACATGTGTATGATTTATTTTGGGAACTATTTTAATCCATATAGATTTCTTCTAATGCAGGGCACATTTGAAATTCTGACACAGAGTGGTGAGCGCAACCACAAAATGGTTGCTACAGGCACTGCCGGCGCTTCTGTTGAGGCAGAGCCGGCCCCTGCCTTGGACGCTGCACTCTGAAGGAGGCTCTGTGCTGGCCCCCCAATGATCGATTGGTGTTCCCTGCAGTGTGCACAATCCTGTGTTCTCGCGCAGGAATTCTCCTCTCTTGGTGCAAGGCATTTCTTCTGGAGTGCAGAAGGGCAGCCCTGTCTTCCTGCTCATCCAGTGCCCGAGGAGCTTCGAGTTCAGCCCCATCAGCGGGGACATTTCTCTCTCTGCTTTTTTCCCCTCGTCCTCCTCTCTCCCTCTCCATTTAAGCCTTGGGTGAAGCTTCCACGAGCAAGAGACACTGATAGTGATTTCTCAACATTTCAGGCAGATGCTCTGTTTAACAGAATGCCTATTAACAGTTTTAAAATACTTTTTAAAAAATAAGTTTTGTTGAGAATTATCAGAGAAATATAATAACAAAACAGTTAAATACAAAATACAGCAGGTAAGCAGTCTCAAGTAGAACAGTTTACAGAACGGTTTCTTAATTTCTTTAACAATAACAACATAACAATTCCTTAATTCCAGTAATTACAACAGTAATGAGTAAAAATAGGTGGAGGTAGGATATAAACTATTGTTCTCAATATATTCATAAAATGGGAGCCATTTCTCCCAGAAGCCTGTGTCCTTAGGATAGTGATCCGTCTGGAAGAGCCTGTCATTGATAATTAAATGATTCCAGATTTTTGTCATCCAGAGATCTAATGTTGGTGCCAATTTATTTTTCCATTTGGTTGTGATTGCGCTTTTAGCTGCAATTAAGAGTGTGTTAATAAGGTCTCCTAATCAAGGGGATTGAAGTATTTTCCAATAGATTTAGAAAGAGAATTTCTGGTAGCATAGGAACGTCATATCCGGTGATAACTTTAATAGAGGTTACAACCTCTTTCCAGAATTTTTCGATCTGTGGACATTTCCACCAGCATTGCGCATACATGCCTTCAACTTTACAGCCTTTCCAACACAATGCTGATATGGATGAGGATATTAATGATATTTTCTTTGGCGTTAAGTACCACCTATTTAAGATTTTGTAGGTTTGAAGCTTAGTAACTATTGCTCTAGAATTATATGTACTTGAAGACCGTATTCTTTTCCAGTCATCTAATGAAATTCCTTTATTGCAATCTACTTGCTGCTTCATCTGATAGCTAAATTTTTCGTCTTTGTTACTTGATAAAAGGATTTTGTATATCTTAGCTATCATACCCTTCCTAGTACATTTGGTAGTGTCCATCAGGTTTTCAAATTCTGTTTTGGGTAGATTCATTAATTTTTTTATGTTTAGTTGTTGGATTATGGTTGGAATTTGTAGATACATAAACCACGGTATCAATTTTTGTACTTTCTGTTCTATATCTGCCTTCTCAAGTAGCCCTTTGTCTGACAGTAAATCTTTTATTTTGATGTGTTCAGAGTTTCCCCAATTTTTATTGAATTGTTGTTTTAATTCAGGAGATAGCCATTGCTGTGAGACAAAAAGAGAAAATCTAGATATAGTTGGTACAAGTTTATTCTTATATTGATCCCATACAGTCAGTATTACATCTAGGATCATATTTTTTTTATTTCAGGAGGTCTAGTGCTGGGTTTAGTCCAGCTTAATTCCAGTATGCTGTATCTGGTTGTCATCGATTGCAGTATTACAATCCAATCTGAAGTGTCTGTAATTAGTTGTAATTGGAGAAAATTCGAAAGCTGTATTGCTGTGTGATAGAATGCTATATCAGGGTAATTGAACCCGCCCTGAGATCTCTTTAATTTTAAAATTTTAAACGCGAATCTGGATTTTTTGTTGTGCCACAGAAAAGCATTTAACATATTTTGCCATTGTTTGAGTAAGTTCGTAGGGATTGTGCTAAGGATGGCTCTGAAAATAAATATCAATTTAGGTAGAATAAATGACATAATCAAATGGAATCGGTCAAATGAGATTAAGCTTCTTCCAGTTGTTTATAGAATTCCTGATTTGTGACATTAATTTCAAATGATTTGTTTGTAGTATGTTTTTATTATCCATTGGGATTGTAATCCCTAAATAGGGTAAGTCCTTATCTGACCACTGAAAGTGAAAATAATGTTTGATTTCTTCCAGTTTTTGCTTTGTGACATTAAGTGGCAAAATCCGAGATCTTGAAGGATTGACCAGTAGACCTGAGATCGAACCAAATTCTGTTAAAACTTTTTGCAAGTGATGCAATAAATTATGAGGGTCCGTGATGTACAGAATCATATCATCTGCAAAAAGACTAACTTTGTAATCTTCTGCCCTAATTTTAATACCTGCGATATTGTCATTTTCTCTAATCATTATTGCTAAGGGTTCAATTGCAAGTGCAAATAAAGTTGGAGACAAGGGGCATCCTTGCCTAGTACCCCTTGAAATTTTCATACTCTCTGAAATTAAACCATTAATTTTCAGGTTTGCCGATGGGTTTGTGTAGATTGATCTTATAATTCATAGAAAGTTGTTCCCAAATGCCATAAGTTGTAGTGTTTCGTATAAGTAAGAGACTTCCAATGAGTCAAAAGCCTTTTCAATATCTAAAGAAAGTAAAAAGTCTTCTTTTTTCTGTTGCTTGCAAAATTATATTAAATTTAGGGTTTTATAGATGCTGTCTGTTATGTCTCTCGTTGGAATAAACCCTGCTTGATTTGGGTGTATGTAATCACTTATAAAAGAGTTGATACTATGTGCTAGGATTGCTGTAAAAAATTTGTAATCCTGGTTGAGAAGAGATATTGGACAGTATGAGGAAGTTTTAGTTGTGTCCTTTCCTTGCTTAGGAATGACAGTAATTGAAGCCATATTCCATATTGGGGGCATTGAACCTGCTTCTGACAATGTGTTGCATGCGTCCTGAAGTGGTTGTGAAAGTATATGTGCGAATTTTTTATAAAATTCAGACGGGTATCCGTCTGGTCCCAGTGATTTGTTGTTTTTCAAGCTCCTAATGGTTAATAGAATTTCTTGTTGGGTGATGGGGCTGTCTAATAAGTTGTGATGTTCATTTTTTAGTTTTTAAATCTTGCCCAATGAAGAGAGTAATTTAGTGATTTTATCATGGCTAGGGATTCTTGATGTATAAAAATTACTGTAACAGTCCACAAACGTTTTTATTATTTCTTTCGCTTTTGTAAAGCATGTCTTTTTGCCTCCATATATTTGTTTGATAGTGTTAGCTGATTTCTTCTCTTTAACCTTATGTGAGAGCAACTTCAATGATTTAGGATATTGAACCAGTATTTTTGTTTTACAAACAAAAGATCTTTCTGGATTTTATTAACTTCCAAGGATTCCAATAATTTACATTGGTGTAACAAATCCTGATATACTTTTTTGCTTCCCTTTTTTGTGTTGTTCCTCTAGGAGATGTATTTTATTTTGCAATTCCTGTTTTTGTAGTCTCTTTTGTATGTTTAGTCTGGAGGAAATTGCCATAATGTGGCCTCTTGCTAACACTTTTATCGTATCCCAGAGTATATTTGGTTTAATTTCCTGAGATTTATTATCTTTGATTGCAGCCTCTAGCATTTTCTCTATTTCTTTAACTAGCTGTCATTACTGAGTAGTGTTTTATTGAATGTTCAATGCATTTCTTGGTTTGATTCAGAGTCACTTGATATTATACAGTTGACCCAAGCATGGTCTGATAATGTGATGTTACCTATTTCTGATTGATTTTATTTTTTAGGTAGGTAAGTTTATTGTTTGTGGCCAAAGGCCATTACAAACAAAACACATAAAGCACTCTAACATGTAAACATATGTACAAATATTAAAAGATTAAAATGATCTAGGCAGAAAATACCAGTCAGATAAACACATTGCTGTCTCTGGAAACAACTCTAGCCCGGATTTTCTTGGCTGCTAAGGCAAACAGAGATACTCTATAAGAAACAAATGTAGCAGAGTCAGACAGGAGAAAAAACAATTTCTCAGAGTCTGAAGAGGGGTTTAAACCAATTAAAAACTCTTCTAGGAATTTATTCCTTGGCTCTGCATGAAGTGGGCAGGATAGTAGGTAATGTAGTAAATCCTCCACAACGTGAGCACCACAAATACAGTAGCAGAGGTCTTGAGGTGTTTTGGCATAGTGCCCAGCTAGCAGCGCTGTGGGCATAGTTTGGAACCGAATTGAAGTAAAGGCTGTTCTGAGGTTGTGAGGGAGGATGTTGACCAGATAGGGTGCTCTAACATGGTCCTTCTTGAAAAGTTTAAACCATGGGGAGAATTTGGAATAGGAGATCACCTGCCTATCCATTACACTGTCACAGTGGAACACCCATTCCCGAAGCCAGCAGCCAGTACACCCTGGGAGTCGTCACAGATGAAGTAACATCAAAGGATGTTATTATAGCTGGCTAGTTGTATAGCCTCATTTTTATGCATAATTTCATGGCATAGCCTGTGCAATAGATTGGTATTGTCATTACGCTCCTTCCTCTAGAATCTAAGCAGGGTTAGATATACACAGGCTCTGACTGAGGGCAGGCCAAGCTCTGCTCGCATAAGAGCTGCAGGAGTACCTTTTGGTAAAGCTAAAATTCTCCTTAGGAAATTGTTTTGGATAGATTTCAAAGCTCTAATTAAACAATCTTTCCAACGCCAGACCTCTACACTGTAAAGGAGTTGAGGAATAGCCTTGCCCAAGTATATTTTCAGTGCCAGGTCTATTAGAAAACCTCCTTTTGTATAGTAAAATTTCAGAATGGCACCGATTGACCTAAGAACTGCAGATTTGGTTATTGCCAGATGCGCCCTCCAAGACAGAGTTTCGCTAAATGTAGGGTGATTCCGGACTAGTGGTTTTCCACCTAGCAGCAGCTTTGAAATCACTGCAGGTTTCGTCCGTTTTTTTTCCATCCTGCTTTCCTCCAACTTATTTGTCCATTCGCAGCAGATTAGGGATTTTAATCATGCAGAATTCTTTATCTGATGTTCTCCCCACCCTTGCCCTTTTCTCTCGCCCTTCAAATCAACTTAATTTGATTGGCTGATCACCTTTTCCAAGCCACACCTACTACCTTTCCCTTCCCCTCTTGTTTTTTTTTAAAAAAGTTATAAAAAATGTTGCAACATTTCTACAAGTCTATGCAGAAACATATCCTGTGTCACATAACGTCACCTGACCAATAACGGGTCCGTTTTTCAATGCGCCAAATTTGTTACTTGTTGCTTGCTGACAGCTTCCGACACAGAGGGAAAGTGGGGTCATCAGTAACACTTTTCCCTCCAAATGTCAATAGCCAATACACATTCCATGATATCTGTGGGAAATGCTCTGACCTATAAGATGTGTTTGTTTGATGCAACGTTTATATGTAGCAACGTTTTTTTGAAAGAAAAAAATAAGACGCACATCTGTCGACACTTCCTCCAGAAAAAGCAATAAGGAATTGATTTTTATACTGGCAAATTCTGCACGATGGACTTTGAGCATGATGAAATGAAATGTCAATGCGAAACAAAAGCCTTAATGTGGAATCGGGGAGTGGTGGATTTGTACGACTTCACTGCAGCACGACTGCTCAGAAAGTCTGATCAAAATCGATCATGTGGAATCCCCCGTAATCCCCAGGTATTTAAAGGTGCTGCACTGTTCTATGGTGGTTCCATCTATGGTCCACTTGTACCTACAAGGCCTTTTCCTGAAAACCAAGACTTTTGTCTTGGCATAATTGATGTTTAAGGCTTCTTCTTTGCAAAAGTCATCAAGTTTATGTAAAAGCCTTTTAAAGCCAACACGGATAAGAGAGACCAGGACCATATCATCAGCATATAAAAGAACTGATATTTTCTGAGATCCTAAAGAGGGGGGGACAAACTCAGGGCCGGATAACGTTGGGATAATATCGTTTAGATATAGGTTAAAAAGCAAAGGGGCCAGGACACATCCCTGCTTTACCCCTCTCAGAATTGGTATTGCCTCTGTTAAAGAGCCTGAGGTGCCCACCCTGATTTTTGCAAAGATGTTGGAATGGAATTCCCGCAGAAGAAACAATAGCCTCCTATCTATGTTTGAGGCAGCCAGCTTCATTCAGAGGCGTTCTCTGTGAATGGAGTCAAAAGCTGCTGTTAAGTCCATGAAGGCCGCATACAGAGATTTAGTGGGGCCCTTGATGCTTTGGGACGCTAGTTGGTAAAGGGTTTGACAGTGGTCAATGGTACAATGCCCTTTGAGGAAGCCAGCTTGCTCAGGATAGATGACTTGGTTGGAGGATTCCCAATCCTCCAGTTTACATAGCAGAGATTTGCTATACAATTTGGCAGCTATGTCCAGCAAGCTTATAGGACGGTAATTCTGGGGATCTGCTTTGCTCCCCCTTTTAAATACTGGTACTACTATACTCAGTCTCCACCCTGAGAGGAAAACCCCTGTTGAATTTACCTGGGTGAATAACTTAGCTAAGATGGGAGTCCACCAATCAGGGAAGGACTTAAACATCTCGGGGGGAATCAGATCCTCACTGGGGGACTTGCCAGAGGCAAGTGAGGAAATAAGACCTCTGATCTTAGTCTCAGTGACAGGGTAGAGAGATCAGCGGGAGGTATCTGCTTGGGTATCTTGTTCTGGAGAATTGAGGAGGCCCTGAATACTTGGCTGAAGTGTACATGCAAGTCTTTCACTGAAATTTGGGCAGCTGATTGATTTTATTGCTCAATGAATCTGATACCAAAATAAAATCTATCCTTGTATAGATACGGTGTCTAGTTGAAAAGTAAGTATAGCCTTTTTCCTTACCGTGCAAGAATCTCCAAGCATCAAAAAGATGATTATTTTCCAGAATTGTTGCTAGTCTGGTTTTCTGTGGGTTCTTATTACGTGTTACCTTGTTAAAGTGTGACCTGTCAAGTTTATGATCGATTATTCAGGTCTCCTCCTATAATTGTAATTCCATCTTGAAAGTAGTATAATTTATCTAGTGTTTCATCTATAAAGTTGAGTTGTTTTTCATGGGCACATAGAGTGATGCTATAGTTATCATTTGATCATCTACCAACCCTTTTACAAAGATAATTTGTAATTTGGGATAATAATCTGCCTTTGGGATCTTTAACAATGTTTTTTAGTCAGAAAGGAAAGTTATTGGAAATTAAAATTGCTACCCCTCTCGATTTAGAGTTTCCTATGGTGAGGTATTGGGTTCGTATCCATTTTGCTTTTAGCTCTTGAGATCTAGTGGGGTGGAAATGGGTTTCTTGTAGCAAAATGATATGTGAATTCATCTGAGCAAGGTTTGATAAAATTCGTTTACTTTTTATTGGATTTCCAAGTCCTCTTACATTGTGGGAGGTAATTTTAATTTTTGAGTTCATTGTATCGACCTTTAGAATGGTCATTTTTTTAGTTTTCAATGTTCAAGTTGTTACTACCTACCAGCCAAAGTTTGTTAGTACTATTCTCAACACCTATGCCAATAAACAGCTGAACGACCTGAGATAAAACTTATCCTTCTTTTAAATTTTTTTTAACTAGCGTCTTTAGTATAAGTAATTTGGAAAACAGAAGCTGATAAATTCTATCATTTTGTTAAAGATTTAATAATAAAATTGTACCATTAACTGCGGCTTGTAAATCTAATTGTTTTTCTATTGCTGTCTGTAAAGACTGTTCACTGTTTTTTATTTTTTATTTTAATTTTCTTTTTCCTCCCTTTTTCCTTTTTTTGTTTTTTTTTGTATATATTTTTCCCTCAAACTTTTGAGTTCAAAGTAAAAGTTAAAGATGCTTCACACAACCTTTAAGTGCAAAGATACTAACTGATTTAGTTTTATAATGATAAAAAAATATTTGTCAAACTCTTGTATCAGTTGTTCACAAACACATTAACAAATCAATTATAGAAACAACTTGGAATGAACTTTTTTTTCTTTTGCAATTAGTAAGTTCAAAATAGGAATTAGTGTTTACTTCACACAACAGTCGCAAAAAGACTTGCTATATAAATCCAGTAATAATGTAAAGATATTTAAATACTAAGGTCCTATATCCTTTCCTCACAAGCAGTTAACTAAACAATCAAAAAATAACTTAAATAAGTTTTTTCCCTTTCCTCAACAAATACAAATTTAAAGATGACTGTTTGTGTTGGATTCACACAAATATATACCCTGAGTAGTAAGGTTTCTAAAAATTTCAAAAGATTTTTAAAGATTACAAAAAATTTCTAAAGGTTTCTAAAAGTTACTTGAGGATTTTAGAAATGTATTATTTTCTGGAAATAATAGTAAGAACACAGAAATGAATTGTTGTGATTGAACTTGTTGCTTCTAGTAACTAATTTCTCAAATAAGCTGAACTCTCAATATTAAGCTCTTACTATATATTAAGCTCTTACTATACTTCACACAAATATGTTAACAGGTCAACAATTAAAACAGTTGAAAGTAATTTTTCCCCTCTCCTTTTCCAACTTTTTTCTTACCCTCCCTTTTCCCTCCCACCAAATCCCAAACTTAAAATGGGTTTTGTGTTAAATTCACACAGTTAGGTGCTTTGAGATGAAACAAGCTCTAAAGAATACAATAACAGAATTACTATAGCAAACTATTATAATTAAACTTGTTAGTTCCAATTAACAATCCCTAATTAGATTGTTCTCTTAGCTTGAAATGATGTTATTAATACTATTTCAATAATAACCCTTCCCCCCTCCACACTCCCCTTCTTTCTGTTTTATGTGCTCTATAACCTATCACAAACCCTTTAAACCACCCAACCCTACCCCCTGTCCTCCCTTTCCAACCCCTAATTCCCCTCCCTTCTTTCAAAACTTTAATTATGCCAAACGAAGATCTATACACAGCTCACTTGGTGTGGAAAACACCCACTAGTTACAGGTAATACCAGTACAGATGAGCTGTTATTAAACACTAAATAAATGAATTGGAAAAAAAATACAAGGAGCAGTGTCAAAGAGCTCTCAGTCCCCTTTCCTTCAACCCCCCTGCTATTAAACTAAGCATGCATACTTGAACAATAACGTTACCCTTCTGTTCAGCAGACAATAGCATTATACAATTACATGGGTCTAATCGGTATTTTGCTTCCCTTTTGAGACAATGGAGAGTAAGGCCGTTTCCTTTTTTGATTTGCTTTGTTGATTTCCATCGGCGTTTCTACATTCAGGTTCAGGAAAAGATTTTCTCCTGATTCTTGATCTGATGCTATGTGATGTACGCCTTGATGGATGATCAGTATTTTGGTTTGATAGTATGGAATGTTTGCATTTCTCAGCGATTCCGTTATCGGTTTTAGTTCTTTTCTTCTAAGTAGAACCTCGTTAGAGAGATCAGTGAAGACTTGTACTGGAGAACCTTTGAATGTCAGGCATCCTTTTTTCCTCACTTCCTCTAGTATCCTTTTCCATGCTCTGAAATCTAGAACCTCTGTTATTATATCTCTTGGCATTTTCTTGCTGTTATATTTCCTGACTGAGCCAATGTGATATGCCCTTGAAATATACGGGGCTATGCAGTCTTCTAGATTAATCTGTTCTGCAAGCCAAGCTGCTATACAGTTGTGAAGATCCTCATTGTGAGTGTGCCCTTTGTCTATCCCACGAAGCTTCAAATTCTTCTGGCGAGCTCCAGTTTCAAGGCTCAATATTTTTTCTTGTTGAGTTTCAATAACCTTTTTCAAGTTGCTTACAGCTTCTTTCGTTTCTCTGTCAGCTTCCAGCGTGTGCTCCACTTTTTGGTTCGTTTTATTTCCAGCTTAACTTCATTAAGCTGTTCCACTAGAGGTTTCATTAGTTGAGACATTTGTTGTAAAATATTTTGTTGCAATTTCGCTAATTTCGGATCCAGAGAGATGTCATCATATTGTGTGGCGTTTATTGCCTCACTTTCCTGAGCATCGTCCATTTTGGAGCCTGTTGCCTCAACGTTGTCCTGTGGCCTTGATTGTTTTGGCTCGCTGAAGAAGTCCTGTAAGTTTTTCGAAGACTTCATATAATGTTTTTTCTTGTCTGGTTCTTGTTTCTCCATCATATGCTGTTCAGGTTTGCCGTTGCTCGCTTGTAAAAAGGGGGGTTTGAGTCTGAGGGAACAGAGCTCTATTAACACGCAGCCATTCCCTAGGGCTTCGATGCTACGCCCCCTAAAATACTTTCTTATATATACATTGCTTATCAGAAGCCTTGCTGGGCTAAAGCTACAACCACTTTTAAAAACACTTAATAAGTACCAGGAAAGGTGTCCATGGTCATCATTATACCTATGGGGGTTCCTGATTAGAGATGGGCATGAACAGCAATACGAACAAAAAAAAGCTATGAACAGCCCAATCTTCTGTTTGAGAACAAGCTGTTCATGAGGCCCCGTTCTAAATGAACAGGTGGTTGTTGCAAGCCTCGTTCGTTGCTGTTCGTCAAGCCAGACAGTCTGGTACCTGCAATCAATTCCCTTGACAACATAAGCAGGGATTGTCTGAACTCTGTCTAAACTCCTGCTGTTGCCCTGGAAACCCTAATCTAAGCCCAATTTAGCTTGATAGGCAGGTCTTCCTTCCAAGTGTGGAGCTCCAAATTTGTTACAAGAGAGCAAAGACCATGGAGGGGGGGGGGGCTCCCAGCTCTGGCTAGTCTTTGCAGACAGTGGAGAGGGAGAGACAGCTGCTGTTGGAATTTTGATAGAGAGACGGGGAGAATGCATTGGAGCTTGAATTTTCTTTGTGTGTGGTGGGATATAGATCTACCCCTTGACATTCCAGGGCTGCTGCCAGGCTCTGGGGCCAAGCTATTATTTACTATTGGTACCTTTCCTGCTTCCTGCTCAGGTAGGGTTTCTGGGAGTGGTGCAGTAGGGATCTACCCACCCTCAGGTTCCAGGGCTGCTGCCAGGCTCTGGGGCCAAGCTATTATTTATTTATTTGTACCTTTCTTGGTGCCTGCTCAGGTCAGGTTTCTGGGAGTGGTGCAGTAGGGATCTTGACCAAACTTGGATGATGGCTGGAGGAGAGCCTGCTGGCCCCTATGAACAGCCAACCACCAACATGTTCATGAACAAGGCCATGTTCGTGGTTGTTCGTGAGTTCCTGTTCGTGGATGGCAACAAACAACAAACATCATGTTCGGGTTTTTTTTCTGTTCGTGCCCATCTCTATTCCTGATTCAATCCTTTGCATTGCTTTTATTCCTTCCAAATTGTCCTGGCCAGAACTAGTCTCTGAAAGGAGGTTTACACTTGCTGAGTAGCTAATTTCGAATTCACTTTAATGTAAAATACATGGATTTTTTTGTTTCCATCGGCAATTGATAGAAACAAAATAAGCAATAACTATGGAATTCTTTTTATTTGATTCCTAAATTCATATTGGGTTGGGTCCTACCAGCCTTTCTGCTCATTCTCACATTGCAATTTCTGTCTTGTTTGACTTTTGCCCACTTGGTTCCCATCATCCACAGCATAGCCTTTTCAGTAATCAAATGGGATTACTGGTATGAAAGCTGGTATGGGCCCACTGATCATCTAGCCAATTTAGCGATACGTTTTTCAGATTAGTGAAAGGCCTGTGGTAATCACAGAGTTTATTCAAATGAGCTTGCTAGAGATACAAAAAGAAGTTCAAAGCCTTGAAATTTCCACCACTTATTTTTATAGCAAAATGGCTAAGTTCTGTGCAGGTGGCAAAAAGAAGACAACAGGGCCAGCCACAGCTGAGTTGAAGGTCTATTCATAGGTGTACCAAAAATATGCCTTTATAAATTAATAAAAGGAAAAACATAAACCTCAGTAGGGCTGAATACACTCCGGAACAACAGAATGTTACGTTGAAATAACAAGTTTTTCAAAATAGTATTTTTATATTTTATTTTCATTTATGAGCTTGTTTTCTTGGGGGGGGGGGAGAAAGAACTAATTTAAAAAAATCCTTCAGTATTTTTCCCTGTCAGGCTCATGATTCATTTTTGTTTTCTAACATATATTCTGGTGACAAGGCAGGAGGTGAAAGAATGCTATCTACATCTTTGTCTCTTACAACACTTCACATTTTATGTGTACGGAGAATCACAGCTACAAGCTATTCAAAAACGGTCTGAAGATGTTCATTTTGATTCATTCCACACTGCCCACCTGGTGGTTAGAGAGTGAACTGTAACTTTAAAGAATAGTTTAAGTAACAGCCATGTGTAGGGCAGCAGGCTATTCTAGCAAAAAGAGCAGAACATGTTACAGAAGTGAGTCTACTCTGCATGCTAACAAGGAAAATGCATTAAGATGTTTTAATATGTTAACTCTAAGGAGGAAACGTTGTGTGCAGGAAATTTGATGTTCCCTTTGTGGCAAGGACTGGACTTGCAAAAGATTCTTTTCAGTTTCTTTAAAACCAAAACCTGTGGCAAGATGTTTGAAATCACCAGGACGCTTAGTGCTGCTTTGTTAAATAATGAGGTAATATTTTGTCACATCTTCTGGGCAGCATTTTTTCCCTTCTTTCTCCATAGGCTTAGAAATGATTCTATTCTCAAATTGAGAGATTTGAAAGGGGAAATATAAATATAAATCTTCTTTTGTTTTGTTTTTAGGCCCACCAATCAATCATTTTGGATAACAGGATTGTCTTTTATTTGTGTTTTTAATCAGCTGCTGTTGCCTAGGACATTATGCCACGTAAGGCTTCTTAACTGCACAGAGTAGGTAGTTATTAATGCTGAATTGGCTTCTGGTATAGTCCATCTGGGCTCTGTATGAGAAAGCTTGCTGGCGGTTCCTGATGCTAAGATACCCACAACCTTTGGGATGTATGCATGGTGGAGAGGAACACAGTGCTATGAGATCACTTCTTTTAAGGGAAACTCTCATTAATGAGTCAAGAAACTGCTCATTTATGGTAAGGAAGAAAAGGGAGGGAAAAAGCAATCCTGTGGTTGATTTTGAAAATGGAATAGCTGTATTTTTGAGTCAAATTTTTGAGGGGAGGGAGAGATGGAGGGGATGCATGAAAATTACACTTTTACTTGGATGGCTCATTTCTAACGGCTGAAAGACTTCGTTGAAAATTTTGATGCTTTACAGTTTGTGTCACTCCTGGCGATGTAGTGGTCAGCCCCTCACCCTAAAAGATGAATGGTTCTATTGGAAACCTGATAATAATTTCCCAACAATAGAATTCTGCCTTTGTCTTTAGAGAGAGGCCTCTGTGGAGATTTATGCAGTTGTCTGGTAGTTTTTCTTAGCCTTATATTTTTCTTACTTTGAAAAACAACCTATTATGTTAAAGATGGTACTTGTACAGTTTTGGATGTTTGTACATAATATACACAGAAAAATCATATGTTTTCTGATTGGCAAAACATGTTAATTTTGTTAGGACTTAAATCTACAATTGCCTTTTTGGACAAAGAGCAGAATCTTCGTGATGTCCAGAATCCTTATTCAGTGGTTCATGAAGTGTGTTGAGACAGAGAAAATGATGGATAAAAGATTTCTTAATTCCTGTTTAATTTTTGATAACCACAATGAGATAATAATTCAGAATTAACATTACAAATGAAAGTTTCTCAGTGAACATATTGTGCTACAGTTAGAGTACAAATAAGAATTTAAATTTACTCTTGAACTACTTGATATTTTCAGTTTGAAATTGTTTAGTCAAATCTTCATTAGTTTGTATTAAAGAACAGTTGAATCCAAATAGAAACAAGAAGCTTGTGACTATTTAACAGTTCACACCCGTGCTGCATTAAATTTGAATTTTATTGTTTTCATTTCTTCTAAAATTAGTTTTTCAACCTGTTTACATCATGAGATTTTAGTTATGGGTATATGTGTTGTATGTTGTTTTCAATGAAATATAAATAAGCATATATTATAACCTGTTCCAATATTTTACAGTGATGTTTTAAGGTGGTAGAACAGTACAAATAAATTCAATTACAAATGAGTGGGAAAATATTTTTGGTAACTTTAAACAAGCAAAAGAGAAAGCATAAATTCATGTAGGTAAAGTATTAAACTTGAATGTAATGCAATTTTTCATAGTTTACAGCAAAGATTGCTTGAAGGAAATATTTCCCTAATAAACACACATTTTAAAAAAATTCTTCTGATTATAAATAAAAACAGAAGCATTTTCAATCAGTGTCTGAAATGTGAAAAGTTTGCTATATGGCTGTAATTGGAGCTGCAAGTAGCTATGCAACTTTCAGTTCTAATCATGACCAAACTTCAAGCTAGTCTAATTTATAGGGTAGTAAGTTGTTATTGTCCTTTCTTTTAAAGCAGTTTAAAAGAGAACTACAGCTCATGAAAAAGATTTTCATTTTCTACTTCAAGTTGTTAATTAAACTGTTACATTAATTAGAAATTAATTAGAAATCCAGGTTTTTTTTAAAAAAAATGTATATCATGTGAACATCATTTGCTATTAAGAGAATTTGGAAAACTATACAAGCTTTAAAATCTATGACACCTATGAATCAATAAAGTTAAAATGCACGTTAAATGTTTTTGTCATATCTTTTATAACCTAAGGGAAGATCATTAAATATGTATTTCTCTGGGAAACAACTGTCAAGGAAGATAAGGTGGTTCAAATACACTGTAGTTCACAGCCTTATATGGAAGAGGTTGAGAGTCTGCAGTTATGGAGGCTTGACCGAGGTGTAACATTTCAATGTCATGCAGTGCAACCCTAGTAGAGTTACACTAGTCTAAGACCATTGAAATCAATGGGCTTAGAATGGAGTAACACTGTTTAGGATTGACTGATATTGTTGTAAACTCTTAGGTGTGGCCTGAAACAGTCCTAATGCTTGTGTGTGTGTTTGTCAGTAACAGGGGAGAGGGTAAAGAGGTGTGAATAAAAATCCATCCATGCATGTGTGCTGTTCTTAAACTGGCCCTTAATTACTAGACACAAGCAGCAGTTCTGAAATCTGGTCTCTGTTGTTGTAGAGGTCACCAAATCATTAACATTGTCAATCTGGCAGTAGCTAATTTCAATAGCACCTGATGTTGCAACGCCTCCTTTAGTCTCCCTAGCCAATCGGATCTTGCTTTCAGCTGACAGATGGTCCCATAAATGGTTGTAAAAAGGAGATGCTGCTCGCCAATTTCATCAAGGCTCTATTCAGTTGTTATCCACATTCTAAAATCAGGGGGCTTCAACACAGTGCTTTTTTTCTTTGCTGCATCATACATCTGCACTGTGTATTTTGTGGATTTTTTAAAAAAGATACAATAAAACATTTAATTCCCTGAAACCATATCAAATTTTTAAAGGAACTGAAGCTTTGCAAGACCCATTATTTGCCATTAAGAATGGTTATGGTAGGTATTAGTAGTTTTTAAAATCTGTTTGTTGCAGCAGTCTTTCCTAGTCTGTGTATAGAACATATAGCTTTCCCCACATCTGCATTTTGATCAGACTGTGTTGTCACATGAGTTTAGTTTGCTCCCCGCTGGCTCGCTTGTTAAATGTCTTTCTCCCTTCATGTCTCTTCCTTCTTTGCTCTCTCTGTTTCTTTTGCATTTTAATTCTTTACTAGCTTTTAATAAAAGGGCAGAAAGGATATAATGTGCCATTTTAAAGTCATTATAGTTTCTGTCTTGGAATAAAGAAAAGGCTGTTTTCTAACACGAGGCTGCATGTGGCCAACAGAAATGCTGAAGGAGGGGGGTGGCATAGTTAATTTTCCCACATTCACATGCTGGCGACACACATGCAAAATGGAATCCTTGGGAAAATAAAATAAGGCAATGCGTTGGGACTGATACTTTTTGGTTTGGTGTATTGCGCAGTAGGCATGGTAATTTTTTTACAGAGTGATTTATAGGAGCTTCAGTAAATGCTGCATATTGTATTTCAAAGAGTTTCCTGTCATGACCTCATAAAAAGAGGAGGCGGCTTGTATGTGTACCAGCGCCTAGTATATGCCGATTTGTTGCATCGTTGGGCAGGAGTTCTGTAAGAAGGAATGTCAGCTTTTACATAACGTTCTTTTTGCTTTTGACACTGTGAGGGGCTGTAAGGGTCCATCTTTGTGATCACAGATGGAGTGGAATGGCTTGAAAATGGTAAGTGAATGCTTGGCATGAAACTGCTTATATGCTTCATACGGCTTGAATGCCTTGTGAATTATGCTTGCTTAGGATGGCAGGCTGTGAGCCATAAATAAAATTATAGGTCATTTTGATTTCTAATGAGGGCACCTCTGTGTGTAATGTGTATGTACAACTATTATATAAATATAGACAAGTGTCATGGCACTTTATTCAGTGAACATGCATTTGGATGATCTTCATTGACAGTCACAGTGTCTTTGTACTGTATGCCCAGCAGATGATGCCTTTTAATCTTCATTTGTGCTATACAAGTGTTAAGTTGAATAGAAACCTATGACTGCATGTACTGTTTCCTTGGAATCTTAATGCTGTTGTGAAACAAGGGTGCTTTCTTCTCACCATTCTTTTTTTGCAGAAGGAAGTTAAATCCATCAATGTGATAGTAGTATTTCTATTTTTAGAGTATTCTTCTGGCAGAAAAATCAGAAACTACACGATTACCCCTCCCCCACTTCTGTTTCTGCTCTTTCTGTATAGATTGTGCAAAATGGCAAGATCAAATGCAGACTTTTGAATCTTGTAGAACAGAGCAATTCATTGAGGGAGGGGTGTGCAGAGAGAGAGACAAGGCATTAACATTCACCTCATTCTTCCTACTTTTGTTTCAGTTAAACATTTTGCAGGCACTCGTCCCCCCTCTCTTTGGATACTTATTATAAACTAGGGAACAAAACTATGGTCTTTTTCCTATTCTTATAGGATTTTCTTTGTCTAGCTGCTTGTTTTGATGGGTGTAAAACAAATAAGATTAGACTGAGCAGCCGAACTGAAAGCGATAGCTGGGAGGAAAAGCCAATGAAAGGTTGCCGGGGAAACGAGCATAGGGGAAGCTGAGTGGGGGAGCAGGTGGCAGTCATGTGGGAATACTGCAAACAGTGTAGAAAAAATTCTGGGGCTACCTCAATTATCTTTGCTCTTCTTTGTGGCAGTCACAACTTTAATTATTCTTCATAAATAAGTGTTAATTACATTTCTGGCTCAAGCGTACAGCGATTTTTAAAAATCTTTTGTTGAAAGCATCTGTTCTTTTTCTACATAGGGTGGTGGGGGCTCTTAAACCATTTTATTACTGTATAATGGCATGCGTATGAAAGTGCAAGGATTGGGAGAAACAGTACATTATACAAATTTATACTGCTGCATGGAACTGATTCTCTCAGAATATTCCATCAAATGGGAACTGTACATAAACTTGTAGTCAAACATATTTTAAGTGCTGTTGATTTTTGTGTGCGTGACATGCAGTGATTCTATGGCAAAAATGGAATGATTCTGTGGAACAGCATTTCCCAAAATAATGAAACTATACTTCTTTTGTGGTGCAACTTTAATTCCTATAGTATCATACATTTCTATCCCTGTATAGTATCGTTTTTTTTAAATAAAGCAGTATTTGCTTCTGCATACAAGCTGGGTACTCTTAAGTACAAACTTGGATATCTGTTGCTAATTTTTCTGCTACTGTATATTGCTGGGTATAAAAATTAGCATAGCATAGTGGCATCTATTAAAATACAGTGATGGGTGTGTAAAGCTCTGGAAAACGTTACCGTTTGACAGGTGATGAGAATACAGTGCAATGGGGCTGAAGATGATAATATGTCTGACTTATGGCCAGGATAAAAGAAGCACATTAGAAATACAGAGTATATCTTTTATGCTTGACAAATTTTATAATTTTGTCCATTTGCACATGATTAAAATATATGTGCTCATAGAAATAGTAGTAACAGAAAGCTTAAAACATGAGAAATTTTAACTGATGCTTCTGCGGTCTTCAGGGTAAATGCAATTGACCTTCCATATACCATAGGAAAAGAAAGTTGTGAGGATTTATGTATATGATAGCTAGATAATTTTTGCGAATTTCCACCTTTTTGATATAGCCATAAGCTATATCGTTCTGCGTTTGAACTATCAAGTGCCTCATGTCCCACTCCCACCCCTGAATAGAAGTCAGCATATGGTTCCATTGTCTTGGAGCATTTTAGAACTAATTTTGCCAGTTTGTCTTTAATTAACTTATTTCATACATTTTTTGTAGTTTGATTATTAAGCAGTACCATTTTTTTCTAAAGCACATATTCCCATACACCAATCTGTTACATTTTTGGTATCCGGAGACTGGTGTAATGCCTATAGTTTCAATGTATACCTAACTCATTATTTACTGTTAGCGCACTCACTTAGAGTTTTGCTTGGATATATAAAAATTATTAATAGAATTTCAGTCTGTGGGAGAAAATGCTGTAAAATTTGTGAGTTATTTAAGGTGATTGCTACAGATGGACATTTCCTTGGAAAGCTAAAGCAAGTAATGAGTACACTGTTTAAATTAGTTGTGCACATTTTGCCAAATTTTCACAGGTGAATAACTGCAGTTTAGGAGTTGTTAAATTGAAAACACCCTTTATATTCAGTTCTTTATATTGCTGTAAGTCAGATTATAAAGGGAAGTACTTTTCCTGCTGGCTGGCCATCCTTCCTTTAGTTTCCTTCTTTTACCTCTTTCAACTGTGTCAGTGAAAGAATCACCAAAATACCATTTTAAAAAATTGCAACAAAAGCATGACCAAGAATACAGCAAGCATATACTTCAAAGTTCTGATTTGGCTGTATCTTGCTCTTAAATGGAAGGGAATAATCCTGTGCTTCAAGAGCTAATGTTTAAATGGAAGATTCCCATTGTTCAGGAACCTTAGCATATTGTTCTTGACCATTTTTTTCTTTTTTTTACTCTTCCTCATTTTTTGCCCCATGGGTTATAGTTTTCAGACTTCTCAATACCTAGAATGTGCTAGGAATTATTTTACTAGGAACTACCACTTATATGCAATATGTCCTGCCTGTACATAACCTTGAAGAGAGGTTATGGTTCTAGGTTGTGCATAATCACTCATAAAGTATGTAGTGATACCTTGAAATTTTTTAAGTTTTAAGTTTCAAAATGGGCATGCCTTACGGGCACTTATGGATAGGAATATTTAATATATAGGCAAATATTTATAAAGCAGGGTACATGTTAGTTTTCTTGTGTGTAGCATTTACTGTATGTACTTACATGCCTTTGAAGATCTGCCAGTTTGACTTTGGGACATCTTACTGGGTACCCTCTGATACACTGACAAATACTGCAATGCAGTATTTTTTTCAATGTCATTAGGATTTGTGGGAGAAAAGAGTTTTAAGAAATGTTATACAGGGCTGAATCACTGATGGGATCAGATTTTGCAAAATTTGCTAATACCTTTTGGAAAGGCAGTTGCCAATCTTCTGACACTTCTCTTCTGTCAGAGGTACAAGAAGAGCAAGTGGCGTGTATGTGCCTTTGTGCTTATGTGAATGAGCATGTGCACACTTGTATGTTTCTATTGCATTTGTATAGTAAGGCTAAGCATTCAGGGTCTTCTGCAGAAACAGACAAGGTTGTTTGAGATGTACACAGTTCACATGTCAGCAAATTTTGTAATTCAGTAAGCATGATTTTCTGACAACTTTCTAAAAGCCAATGTAACATTGCTTTGTCACCACTTCTTAAAAGTGTTTGGGCTAAAATGACCTTAGATTTTTATTTTAGTCAAGAAATAATGGATTTCTGTTAAATATAGATCTGCTGTGTTCATGAAAGCTGTTAGTGATGCTCAGACACTGCATATTTGTATTTCCTTCTACTGAAAGTGATCTGAACATTCTTGGGTGCAAAACACTTTTATAGGTCACTAGTCTTAAAGCAGACATAAAAAAGCAGGAAATTTACCTTAACATGTCACCACAGAAATTGTGTAAATTTAGCCGTTGGGGATGGGGTGAGAGGAAAGTAAGGAAGCATGAAATGATAAATATGCTGGATTTCAATGAGACCCTCTGAGAGGTAATGAAGGATGGATTTTGAATTGGTGTAGAAATGTGAAGGCCATTGATTTGATTTTTCAATAGCTTGTCTTCAGAAGATTGTTACTTTGTTGTTCTCACTTTTAATTATTATCCTTTTTTCTTCTTTAAATGATAGCATGAAGCAGCAAGAATGAGCTCTTGTTGTTCTGACAGCATGGTTTTAGAACATCAGAAGGTTTTGTTTTTGTTTTAAGCACATTTCTGAAAATAGCAAGCATACATTTAATATTCATACTAATTTGATGATGTCTTTCACAACTTGAGATCATTTATATATTAATTCATTAAGAATTACCACCATGGCTAGGGCTATTTATTTTCCGCATTAACTATGTTCATTTACTTTAGCCGTCGCAAAGCTTTTGTACCTATGGGGCCCTGTACAAGTAAAGAGGATACTGAGAGTAATTCCTGTGCATTATTCTTCCCTTAACTGTACCTTTTAATATGAAATAGCAATCTAGAAGAGCTGGGAAATACTGAGCAGCAGCAAGAAACCCTTAATTAAATTGGATAAAAAGACAGTGAGAACACTGAAGAAATAAGGTCATCTAAAGGCTGAATGTGTTTTTTAGAAATGCGCTGAAAGGCTGGCTTTGGATATATTGGAACAGGAACATGTGTAAAAGGCTGAAGTAATTGCCTGTTGCTCAGGTAAACACAATTATGCCTAATATTGTACTGTGATGGACAGATAAGATGTCCTTGGCTTGGCCTTTCAACAGGTGCTTTAACTTGAAATAAGTGCCTATCAGTAAAATCATAAGAGAGCTGTGGTGATTGCTATGGACTCATTTGATTATCCACACATGCAGGAGCACCGAATCTGGTATTGCAGCGTGTGGGGTGGCATTTCAGTGATCTTGATAATAAAAAGGAAGTTCTGTTTTGCTTGTTTGCTTTGAAATTCATGCAAATGGAAGTTGTGCGATCATTTGTAACACTTCAAAGAAAATCCATGCAAAGCTCTTCTGTGTGTGCTTAAGTGTTTCTGAGTGCTGACATTGGGCTGTGATTCTGCTGGAATCTTTTCAGTAGTTAGTGTCTTTAAATTCGAGTCACTTTTGCAGTACTTAATTCATATTTGTTTGATGAATGACAGGATACTAGGACACTTAGTATATTTACTCCAAATACCCCAGTGTTAAGATTTAAACGTTTTACAAGTGAATTTGGTTGTATGTTAATGTACAAGAGCGCTTGATGTAGGCCATATGGTTATATTGGCATAGTGTATTTGATATTCGTTTGAAGATGCACCTGAAAATGGCAGGCTATGTATTCATGTAATGCCCTCTCCTACCATGTAAAAGAACTGTGCAAAATGAAATGTAGCAATAAAAATATTTTTAAAGCTTTTTAAGTGGAATGTAAGTAATAGTGTGTTGTCTTTCACACCCTCTTTCCCTAGCAAAGCTATCTGTATTTCCTCACAATCAATTAGCACCACATTTGTTTCCCCCACCAGTTAGTTCTAACCTTTTACAACTAAGACATAAATGTGGTGACTGTATACAGAAGTATCATGCTAGTCCCTTCAAAGTGTTGATTTTCCAGCAATTCCAAATTACATTGATTGCTGTAGAACAAACTATTCTTAAACCAGTTTTTCCACAAATAAAATGTCATGTATTTTAGTGGCATTTAAGGGTATTTTTATTTTGCCAAATTTTTCACTACTGAAGTGCATTGATAATCGAGATTCGACAGCTTTCATATGAAGATTGTTTTACTACACATTTGGTCTTTAAAGCTTTTCTGTCAATCCATATAAAAATGGAAAACAATCTGCTTTATACTAGTTGGCATCTTTAAGACAAAGGCTGCCATTCTGCGCATGGGCTGCTTAAATCTCATTGACTTCAAAGGTACAAGCAGCCTAACTGTATAGAACTGCTGCCAAAAAATGAACCTAAAGACAATTTAAAATACTGCATGAAATAAAAAACAGCCACCAGTACTTTCAGACCATGTCCACTCACCCACCCACACACAAATACATGCACACAGAGAGAGAGAGAGAGAAATGTGATACTAGTGGGTTTGCTGAAGTGAAGCTGAATCATACAGAACAGGGTACATCCATCAGGGATTCGGAGGTGAAACAAGTCAGTTGTGTTTTCAGAAGATCAAACTACCATCTAAAAGACTTGACACAAATTGATACATTCAAAGAAGCAGCATTAATTACTCAACTGTTTTTTCCTACCCCCAGTATAATGTGGGATGTGGGACTTGGGGATCTGCTCTTTTGTGCTGACTGAATACGTGCTCTGATTTAAGCATTGATTGATACTGACTTGAAGGTAATCCTGAACTTACTGGTTCTAATTTATCTGTAAGTCTTGGTGTTACTTTCAAGAGGGCCATATTTTATTTCTGATATAAATAACAAAGTGTTGGGTTTAAGGTGGTTAGACCAAACTTTTGGAAAGTTCATTTTCAGTGTTAAGCAGTAGCTAGCTTTAGAATTGTATAGATTGTAATTGGTATGCAGAAGTTATCAAAAGTCTTTTGTTTTGCATCACATCCTATGTTGCTGTAAAAATAGAAAAATATATACAGAAATCTACACCTTATTTTGAAAATCTGTCACTTGAGTGCTTTCATTCCATTGCTTGCCAAGGCTTGTGGTTAAGAGAAATTGTATTTAAAAGAATAGACAAATATGCAAATCTCTTCCCAGTGTGTGACAGGTCTGTTGTAACAATATTGTTTTTAATTTGTCTTCCTCTAAGAGCAGACATTCTAGGGGATTACCTAGATGTAGATTTATCAGAACAGATTAAAAAGAAATTTATAGTCTAATACTTGGCATGTTTGTTGAAAGCAGTTTATACTGAATTCAGCAAGACTTTCTCCCAAGTAAGTGTGCACAATATTGCGGCCTTAATGTAGTGGTTGAAGTGACTTTGAATATCACTGTTAAAAGAGCGAATTCAGTAGTGCTATTTTTTTCTGAGTACTTATAAAAATCACTGCAAGTCTACCCTTCTCAAAGAATCCTGAATGTGGTTGATGATTTGACATCATGTTTGATCATTTAGAAAGCATGGCTTATATTTAGCAGTAAAGCTGTTATTCCTGGAAAATGAGAGTATATTTTTAGTATTTTTTCATTATCAGAATTGGATCTGAAGAAAATATTTGTAAGTTGTATATTTGATGAAGTGGGAAATATAGCTGAAATTACTATGATCTCTACATGCAAGTTTATTCAGAGATTTAGAGCAGAACCACAAGTGACAAAAGGCACAGATTGGACACTTGTCTGCTTCCCTCAAGTTTTGATGGGAAATGTAGGCATCCTGGTCTCGCAGCTTCGCTCTCTGACTGCTGTCCAATGGACTTTTCAACTGTCACTTGTCCAACATTCCGCCAAGCTGCCTACATTTCCCATCAAAACTTGAGGGAAGCTGACAAGTGTCCAATCTGTGCCTTTTGTCACTTGTGGTTCTGCTCTAAGAGCAGGCACAGATTGGACACTTGTCTGCTTCCCTCAAGTTTTGATGGGAAATGTAGGCAGCTTGGTGGAATGTTGGACAAGTGACAGTTGAAAAGTCCATTGGACAGCAGTCAGAGAGCGAAGCTGCGAGACTAGGATGCCTACATTTCCCATCAAAACTTGAGGGAAGCGACAAGTGTCCAATCTGTGCCTTTTGTCATTTGTGGTTCTGCTCTTAGACAGACATGCATGTATGAAGTGAGAGTTAGCAGTTTGCAGGCGAGTGCTAACTGGGGGGAGGAGAGTGGGGAGGGGGCATGGTGACAAGAAACACACGGACACAGTGCTGGAGGTAAAGAGGCCACAACTTTATTGAAATTACAGCTCAGGGAGCAAAGGCGTGCATAGGGCACAGATCCGAGCATCGGCTGACCCGTCTGCCAAGCCGATGAACCACACGCCCCCTCAGACCCCTGCTGAGGGGGGGAACCATGGGATGACAGTCAGTGGGATGCCAGGTGGGTGTACACCCCTGTGTGGATCATCCCCTGTCACCTGGGAGTGAGGCGGACTGACAGCCCCCGTCTGGGCATGCACCGGCCATTCCTCACTCCCCAGACCCCTTATGGGGATCCCCATAATAGGGAAACTGAGCCTGAGGGCCCTGTTTCCCCCCAAACGGATCGGTGCCCAATGCCCCAATCCGCAGCCTGCTCACTCCAAAGTTGTGACAAAAGGGGGGGGCTGGGCGGGATGCCGCCATGGGCCAAGTGCTGAGGGGCGGGGATTAGCCATCCGACCAGGGGCCCGCGCCGGATGTGCCTGGGCAGAATCACCTGGCCCCTGGACACTCCCCGTCCCTCCTCAACATGGCGGCCCCCATGCCGCTTCCCCACTCACCTCCCCCTGCATCGCCTGCAACTCAGGCCCCCAGGTGAGTCTGGGAGCCGTTATTTACTGCACACACACACTGGTGAAAGAGGAACCAATATTTCTCTATCATAGTTTTTGTTTCTTTAGTCAGTATTCCAGTAGTCTGTTAACTCCAGTAGGTGGAGAGATGACTAATAAGGACACGGTAGCTTCCCATCATGCCGTTCTCCTTTCATGGGAGGAATGCATTAATGGATACTTGGGAATTTATAAAGTGTTGCTGTAGTATTGAGTATTATACATCATTTCCAAGGTATAACCAAATCTATAAGTGTCTGGCTTCCATTCTAATCAGGATTCAGTTCCTAGTACTCTCTGCACAGTTCTCTTGGTGTTTTCTGTTAAGAACATCTATTTTGGCGAGGTTTTTTGCAAATTATTTTTGATCCTATACGTGAAACCATGATCCATGTTCAGATTAGCAAATTTTTGAACAACAGTTAATTTGTAGTTTTAAAATGCTTGGTATATTAGTTTGGTACTTTATTAGGTCTGTAGGGGTGGATAGACTACATGTAGGAAAAAGAACCTTATTTGTGCCATGTACAGTTTACTGGTGTACATAACTTGTAAATAAAAGTATACTGTTGTTGCAGCAGTCCTGCTGACTTTGGAACTGGATTTCTCCACTTCAGTTGCGTGTACTAAAATTTGGATTTCTCAAGGTGTTTGTATTCTCAGGATAGGATTTTGTGTACCAAGTATATGTAATACCTCTAAATGTGAAAATATAAAATTGCTTATATACCACATTACAGCATTTCTATTTTCCTTAGTCTAATGGACAATGAGGTTGTATTATCTTAAATGGCTGGATACTTGCAACTGAATGATCTTAAGTTTTATGCAGGGAATGTATCTTGTTTACAATGTGTCACCTGCTTTTTGTTCTTTGTGGCAGTTAGCGCATGTTATGAAAAGCTGCTCATGTTTCACAGCAATGGATTTTTTTTTTAAATTCATATGCAAACTTCAGAAGTTCTTATTGGCAAAATCTGCTGGTTTAGCAAGACATTAGCTAGTCTGTTTTCAGTGCTTCTGAAAAGACCCAACAAAAAAAATACTTTTTTTAATTCTCTGCATCTCAAACCATTTTTTGTCCTTGGATTTCATCTCCCAGAAGTATGCCAGTCATTACCTAATATGGGCAATGACTGTCATGTGCAGCTCCTTCTATGTAGGTTTTATAAGTGTAAAGAAGTTGTTCAGGATTTTAAAAATTCCAACTAGACTATGATAATCTTCAAAAGGAGTTTTTAAAACTAGTTTACAGATGAGATTCAGTATCAGAGCAAGGTGGTAAAGTTTGAAGTTTATTAGGGCCCCACAATTGGCAAACGGGCCCAGTGTTTTAACATATTGCTCTTTTGCACAGAACTTCCAGGAAGGCCAGAGACAGCAACATGAAAGAGTTCTCCATTTGCAACAGAAATTTGGTACTTAATAGAAGAAAGAACCACATTTTTTCCTCTGGAATTTTTCCAATGGAAAAATTGGAAATTTGAGGGCGGAGGATTGAGGCGATATTGAGAGTTGGAACCCATGGATCCTTTCTGCTAATGGTGGTGCTTTTCCATGGCACAATGAATGGTGTCTTCCTTTTTCTGATGCCAGGGGAAATCATCATTAGCAGAATGGATCCACAAGATCCAACCCTAGGTTTTCATCAAATGACAAACAACACAATCTTTAAAACATTTTTCCGTTACAAGTAGTTTGCAGTACCATGAATTCTGGTTTCGACGAATAGAAGTGATAGCATTGCCACTACATTTAACTGACACAGGGCTTGCTATTGGAAAAGTACTTTCAGATGTTGAAGATAGAGAGTATCTTCAGGGCCTTGATTGAGGAGTGGAATCTGGGGAACTACCAGGCCAGGTGTTGTTCCTAGAAAAGTTGGGAAGGCTTAATATAACGCAGCTTCTCAGATTCTGCCATTTTCTGCATTGTAGAATAAACAAATGTCTGAAAACACTCAAAATGAATTAACATGTGAAGAGAGTTGATAAGTTTGCTTTAGTTTATGCAAACTTCTTATTTTCTAAAATCCATGAAATTCAAAGTTAAAGGTCAGACTCAGAGGCTGTGGCTCAGGTTTGGGAAATAAACATACCTATGGAACCAGTGTGGCATAGTGATGGACTAGGATATGGGCAACCTGGGGTTGATTCCCTGCTCTGTCATGGAAGCTTGCTGGGTGACCTTGGGCCAAACACAAGCTCTCAGCCTAACCTACCTCACAGGGTTCATTATGAGGAAAAAATGGAGGAGAGGAGAATAATATAATCCATTTTGGGTCCTCATTGAGGGGATAGTAAAATAAAGTAAAATAAAAATGAAATAAATAATTTTAAAGGATTTTTTTTTGCTGATGGAACAGTTAGCAATCAAAATGGATTCAGAGTAACATTAAGTTCAAAGGTGTGTGTGTGTGGGGGTCATTCCCAATTATGTTTGCATAGGACAGCAGCATTACTGTGTAAAGCTACAATGTAACCCTAATTTATTAAAATTCCTTTATTTCATTATTGGAATAGTTATTTTTCGAGTTATTTCTCTAAAAAGATGAGTTTCTTCTGTTTCTGCTTGATAATATGAGCCTTACATTGAAACTCATGTAATAAAAACTTTTATTACTATGTAAATGGCTTCAACTTTTATCTTGGGGTTCGTTTTCTTATTTACCTTGTTGCAAAAATAAGCTATACTTAGGATAGAGTAGTTTTCAGCTCGCTGTATAATACTTCTGAGTATATTTGTAGTTATTGTCCAAATAATGTTATGTTGTTATATTTTTAAATATCATAAATGTACTAAACATAAAGTGCTAAAATATATATGATACACTTCCTGTTCTTAAAGTAATAAAATAAACTTAGGTTTAACATGGCATATATTTCAGATTTCCCCCCAAAGTCTATATTTTCCAGTGGTGAAATATGAGTGTTTTCTATGACTTCAGAATTTCTGGAAATCTTATTCTAGGTAAGGCTCCTAAAATTCTGGGACAATGACAGTTCTATATTTATGTACATTAGGATGCATACATCATAAATTAACATGTAGACTGTAGGGGCTTTAAGTGTCCAGAAAAGAGAGCAGTACACCTCTGAGTATCAGATGACAGGGGATGGCCTTCTTAAGCATAATGTCTCTGGAAGCTTCAGGGAAGGAGGTGAATCAGTGTGTGCTGGGATAGGTGAACTATCAGGTGCTTCAGGAAAGTACTTCTAAATGATAAAACACGGGCATAACTATTGCGCTTGTCAGGGCTGGTGCCAGGGTTTCTGGCACCCGAGACGAGATACCTACTTGCACCCCCCCCCCCTGCGCTAACCAACTTGATATTGTAGGCTTAAAATGATTAATTTTAAATACATCTCCAAAATTATACCTTCTACAGCTTTTCCAGCCTGCTTTCAGTATTCTTGGTGATTGGGAGGGGCAGCAGCGTAGCGTGGTTGTGGGGCTCCCGGGGCAGGAGGTGATTGCTTTAACATTTGGCATCATTAGCATGTATCCAATGAAATGTGGCCCTGGGCAGAGTACATCTCACTCTTAGCACTGTTCCATTATTAGAAGATTGTTGCGCAAGTGGTAGTGCAGGGATATCTCTTAATAATCATGACTTTTATGCTTGTGTAACTATATACTAGATTTGAGTCCAGTGGTACCTTAGAGGCCAACAATATTTTCCAAGGGTATAAGCTTTCAAGAGTCAAAGCTCCCTTCTTCAGATATGTATCTGCTCTTCTACTGCTGACCAGATCCTGCTGTTCTGCTGCAGACTAACATGGCTACTTAACTGAAACCATTTACTGCAATCATATATGCATTATTAAATAAATAACAGCTGTACATATTCACCAACTTGTGCTGCAGTTTAGTCTTCGTGAAATGACCTGTAAAAGCAGATATACTTGTAGCATGGCTTTTAAAAAAACTCTTCCACTGCTTTAAGGACAGTTAAGTTTTCGTAAATTGAGACCACAGGATAGATACCAGTATGCATAATTAGGATAGTGGAATTAAAATCTAAGTCAGTGCTGTCTCTTGGGAATTATCAATATTAGCTTGTTCTCATGAAGTAGGAGTATGTAATTGATCATAAAGCACATTCCATTCTCATTTTTTTAAAGAATGATAGACTCAGGAATGATACGTGCTTGGGCAAGGTTCTGCTTTCTGCATATTCCATTTTAGCCCTGATTTTCTTCATGCAAATCACTATATTCTGTGCGAGGGGGTTGTTTTGTTTGTTTTTGTTCTCTTTGCAGATAATGTCCTTGATCCTGTATAAGCAACTCTCATTAATCACTCTGCTTTCAGTGGCGTAGAAAGAAAACCTGCTTCAAAACTAGGTGGACTCAGTGCTATGGGGGAATGGAAGCAGCAGCCTGGAATTCCCCATTGTGCTGCTGATGTGTAGATGTTCAGTGTTGGGGTCAGTGACCAGCTGAGTGTCAAAAGAAACTCACAAGGAGTATGTGGTGATTATAGTCTTATTATTTGACTTTGGCCTGTACATTTGGAGGCACATGGGCCTTTTCTAGCTAGGACAATGAATAAGTCATTGATAGACTAGATCCTCAATCTTTGTGATACCTGCCTCATGTTAGATATGCTAGTAGTCATCAGAATATTCTATGACAGTGAATTTTACAGGTTTTTTACTGAGTTCTTTCCTGGGCAGCTTACTCAGATTCCTTCAGTGGGCATTGTAGGGGAATTGAACCTGGGATCTAAATTCATGAAAAGTGCAGCCTGTCTTTCCAAACATGAAAATTAAATTTGGTTGTTAAATTATCATTTCTTAGGATAATTAGTAAAGAAACATTGGCACTAAAAGTTACCGTCAAGCTTCTCCAAAATTAACCAGGCTGTTTTGTAGTGAGTAACCATAATTTTGTTCAGTATGAACTTGAAAACCTGCAAACTCATTTTGGTAATTTTTTATTGTAAAATGTCAACACAAATAGGTGGGGTTTTCAGTATTTTTTGAAATGGAGCAGACATTTAGTTCTGACTTTAAATTCAGAAACTTGAAAGCCATGCTCACCTTCCCACTGGTTATTCAAAACCGTTCGTATATATGTAGTTTGCTTCAGAAGATAAAAGTGGAAGATAACTAATGAAAGCAAGACCCATACTTTTAAAATAAAAATTGATGTCATTATGGTGCTGTTTGTATATGGCTTTCTTTAGAGCACTCTGACCCTTAAGATGCATGCTGAACTCCATCTGCAGCCTTTGATTCAATAGACCATGTCGTCCTGTTGAGACGTTTAGAAACAGAAGTGGGCATCAAAGAATGTGCTCTGGACTGGTTCAAATGGTTTCTCTTGGAGCGGCCGCAAAGGGTTGACATTGGAAATCAGCTATCTCCAGAACGGGAACTCTTGTGGGGTTCCGCAGGGCGCAATCTTATCTCTCATGTTAGTCAACCTCTATGTAAAGCCTTTAGGATCACTCATTCACAGCTATGGAGTTGGATGTCATCAATATGCAGATGACACCCAACTCTAAATCTCGCTATCCAGGTCCCCACAGGATGCAGTAGAAATCTTAGATTGCTGCCTTGAAAGCCGTGGTGAAATGGTTGAAAAACAACAAATTGAAATTGAACCCAGAGAAGACTGGAGTGATGCTTATTGGGAAGCCAGAGATCTTGAAGGACATTGTACTCACCACTTTCAATGGAGTTCGTATGACCCTTGCAGACTCAGTTAAGAGCCTAGGGGCTATACTGGGTCCGGCGATATTACTAGAAAAACAAGTTAAGGTAGCAGCAAAAAATGCTTTCTACAACCCCACTCTAGCCTGGAAGATGGCTTCTTACCTTGACATGGCTGACCTGGCCACTTGGATCCATGCTATGGTAACATCAAGACTTGACTATTCTAATGCTCTATACATAGGTCTCCCATCTAAGTTAACTAGGAGGCTCCAATTACTACAAAACGCTGCAGCTTGACTGTTAATGGAAGGAGGCAGGCGCATGAACATCACTCCCATCCTACAGTCACTCCATTGGCTTCACATCAGTTACTGTGCTCAGTTCAAGGTATTGGTTATTACATACAAAATGCTTCACGGCTTTGATCTGGCATACCTACGGGACCATCTGCCTCCCTATGCTTCTCCACAGCAGCTTCACTCATCTGAACAGGGTCTCTTGCAGGTGCCAGGCTGCACACAGGTAAAGTCAACAGCAGCCTATACACAGGCTTTCTCTGTGGTGGCCCCTATCCTGTGGAATAACCTGCCTGATGAGGTCAAGAGAGCCTCTACTGGCTTTCTGTAAACGATGCAAAACTGAACTATTCAAAAAGGCTTTTTACTCAAATGGGAAGGCTGTATTGTAGAGATGGGGTCTCGGATGCTTTGCTAATGAGACTTCATCACTATATTACCTTACATATTATCTGTTGCTTTAAATATGTACTAGCTGTGCTCCATGTTGTCTCATGTCAGTCCTAGAATTGATTGTTCTTTTTCAGTATTTTTTCTACTCAGTGTTGGATTCTTGCTAATACTATGTCTTTTAAACTTGTATCTATTTACCTCATGGCATTGTTTATGGAAATGTCTTTGATACTGTATTGAAATGTACTTGATACTGATTTTACTAATCGCATACCATGTAATCTGCCTTGAGTCTCAGTGAAAAAAGTGGACTATAAATGAAATAAACAAACAAACAAGCCATAGGTTCTTCAAAATATAAAAAGCCAAGAGGAAGTATACCAAATTATTCATGATAATTTTGAATAGACAAAAGATGCAGTTGCCCAATACTCCTTTTATTCTGTATCATTTTATATATCTTTTACACCCTCGTCTGCAGTGGGCTCCAAAACTAAACTGCACCAGTTACTTCCAATCATGGGGGTCCCCTTATAAGCAACACTGAGCCATATGGTTCTGTCCTGTTGGCCAGGTAGTTAGATCTTTCTTCAGTTGTCCCCCAGTTTGAGATCCAAAATCACTGGTCAAAACACAGTGCCTGCTTGCCAGTAACTTTTGTTTGACTGTAGCCAAATGATGACAAAATTATTTTGATTCATACATGATGGCTTGTAAGCCAAATATCTGGCACTACTGTGGATATCTTAATCACATAATAATATAATATAAAAATATGTTTAGTTTTAACAACCTAAGGGAGTAAACTTAACTGAGCTAGTTTCAGATGTTAACACAGAGAATAAGTCAGTAAACAGGATCGGAGTGCAGCTCATTTGTGCAATTATTGTGTTTGTTTCTATACCTTGAATATCCTGTAAAATGAAGACATTTTTGGTGCCCTCTGTGTTACATATTTTATATGGGACATCACGTGCACAGTCCTGAACCTTGAGGCAGATCTTGTAGCAGAATAGTGAGGCATCCCTCCCTCATCCATTCTCTGTATTAACATGAGGCACATAAGTGATCCCTAAAATGGAGGATTACAGAGCCACATAAAGTAAATTGTAACGTTACTAAGGCCTAGTGCAGAAATAAGAGGCTAAGAACAGTTGATACAATCTTTACGAATTTAGCTAAGGATACATAGTGTTGCATTACTGGGCATTGTTGGGTTGCCAGTTTGGGGGGGTGGAGGGGGGTTGGGGAAGGAGGGGACCTCAGTGGGGTATAATGCCTTACTGCCCACCCTCCTAAAGAGCCGTTTTCTCCAGGGGAACTGATCTCTATGGCCTGGGAACCAAATCTCCATCTACCACCTGGAGATTGGCAACTCTAGGCCATTGTAAGGAGATTAGATTTGTTAGCAGCCAATATGTATAATTGCAGTGCCACTAAGAGTTAATCTTGTTGCCCCATTCACCCCATGGTGGGGCTAAGATATTAATGGAATTCCCGTGCACGTCTCCTGTGTATCATTCCAGTATCCAAAACCATACCGAAAATGGACCACAATCCAGAGGCATGAAGGTGATAGGATTTTTTAAAAATTGAGTTTGGGCCTCATGATCGTTTCTCATAGTCCTATGAAGAGGCAGAAATGAGTTTACCACAGTTGGCCCAATAGTAATTTGATTTGTCCTTTTAAGCCTGTGTTGTTTCTGGTGGAGGGGGAGAGCCTATAGATAGAGGGGTGGATCCTACTCCTGTCACTCTACTGAGCAAAGTTTTAAGCCTTCCTCCAGCCTAAGGGGCCTTCTTCCAACGTCAGTAGTCCTTCTATTGGAGGCAGAGTCTTAAGCTGGAGAAAGGCTCCTTGGGGAATGGTTGAATCTACCCTAGTGCTCACTATACATGATGCTTTTGAATTATTGGGCTGTGCTCTAAATAAAGAGAGCACCGTTCTGTCTTTTGGTAATTATATTGTTTTTCTCTTAGAACATCACACTAAGTACCATTAATGTTGACTGCTATGGGGAGGCATCTGTTGTGGTGCTAAGAGTAGCCCAAGAGTTTAATTCATGTATGGATTTATAGCCTACACTTTCTGTAATTGAAGTAAGATAACAGACTTCTGAGATCACTGTTGTTCTGTGGCCTTCTAGGGTAGAAACAAGTTTGCTCCAGGAAATTTTTATCATTGTGAATAAAATAAAAATGTGTTGACGTTTGTCAGTATCTTTGCAATGACAGAATTGCATGGCTCAGATACCTGTAGATTGCTGGGGTTGAAATCTTTGGTTTCCAGCTTTCACATATTCTACATACCAAGGTTTGTCAAGGACAATATGGATTTTTCACGTCTGAGGGTAGCAGCTGAAAGATGCGAGAATCAAGTTCTCTTCATCAGATGCATGATGCAAACTGGTCAAATACAGAAGAGGAGGAGGGAGAGGGGAGAGAAGGGGACATATATCAGAAGGGGACAAGATGCAATTAGTGGGGAGGCAACCAAAACATTCCTTTGCTAGTAAATGTAAACATCTCCTTTTGGTGTGGAGTCAGTTTGCCGTGTTAGTTTGCAGCAGTAAAAGCATCCAATTCCTATGTAGTATAAGCCTTCGATAACCACGGCTCTCCCTGCCAGATGCATCTGACAAAGAGAACTGTGGTCCCCAAAAGCCCATACCAGGCGCCACTGGGCTCCCCCAGACCATGCCGCTGTAAAGGAAATCTGTTACCTGTGATAATGTGATAATCATTCATAGTCTCTATTCAGTCCCAGCTTGACAGAGTCAAATTTGCATATGAATTCCAGTTCAGCAGCCTCCCGTTGGATTTTGTTTTTGAAAGGTTTCTGTTGCTGTACACAGTAAACTGGACACGTGTCATAGGAGTAGACTTGTACCTCTTAAAATCATAAAAATGAAATTCAGATTAAGGTGCACTGCATGTAAATAAATACTCAAAACACTAAATATGCCACCAAGTCTTGTCCCACTCTAATGATAGGATGTTCCCCATCATCAGCACAGTAATACTGCTAACATGCATTATTTTGTAGCATACAGATACTAACCATAACCAGCTGCTTGTAGCAGTCTCACATGTTAAAGTGAAAAACAGTTTCACTTTTTTGGTGCTTATACAATTATATTTGTAGGTCCTGCATCAAAGCTTGAGGGGGTGAAGGCAGATGGCACAGAGACTGCTTGGAAATAAAAAAGCTACAATTTTATTGGTTTGCACTTTATGAAGTCTTGACACAGCATAGGACATGGATCCAAACATTGGCCGACCCACCAGCTGGCAAATGACCACCCTCACCTCTTTATCCCACCCTGCTGAAGCGGGAAACCACAGATGACAAGCCATGGGATTCTGAATGGGCATAATCCTCTGTGTGGATCCCCCTACCACCTGGGAGTGAGCATGCCCTGATAGCCCCAACTGGGCTTGTCCCTGAAATGCCTCATATTCAAGTTCCCTTAAGAGGGTTCCCAGGTATGGGGAAACTGGGCTCTTAGGCCCTGTTTCTCCACAAAAGGATCTGTGTCCAGTGTCAAAACTGCCCCTACCCAAAGGTGTGACAGAGACAGAATAGCCCAGAGCATAAAATCCACCTTACTGGCAATCACATCACAGATCCTGAAAAGCAACCATCAAGCAGAAAGTTTTCCGAACCAAAGAGCCATTACACACACCCAGCAGTCCCTAGAAACAAGGGTGGGTGGGATCAGTGGGAAGCCAGCTCAGGAGCAGAATGCTGGGAGCCTGTCCAGCTTTATAACTTATTTCCAACAGGTGGACCAGAGGGAAGTCTGTGGTTTCGAGTTCTGCTGCCTCTGGGACTCTCCCTACAAGCCAGCCAATCCACCTCTGTTTGGCTGGCCTACGATTTGAATCTGAGTTTGTGTGTGCAGCCCCGCAGAGGCAAATGGGAGCTGTTGGATCCCCAGGGCAATGGCAGGCACCGTGCACTGCACCCCCTCATCTCATGGACCGCAAATGAGGCCCCAAGTAAGTCTGGGCTGGGGTGTTTGTAGTCACAGTGGCCATTTTATTGTCCTTGTGTTATGCATGGAATTCCACATTTAATAGTAGACACAAACTGCTTTGTCACTTTAAAATCCAATTGTAAGTTTCTGTCAGTTTATAACTTTTTTCTGTGACAGGTTATATCAACTAATAAGGAATTCTGTTTTTAACCTTTCAGAAGATACAAAACAGAAGATAGTCTTGTACAAATGTACATTTGTTGCACATTATGTCAAAATATAGGGGGTTAACAGGTTCATTTCTGGGATATTGGATTTGCCTTGAGGCAGAGCTGCTCTGAAATTAGTTTCCCTTTTTTATTTTGTGTTCATGATGTATTTATTAAGTAAATAATAGCACATCTAGTTGTGCAGTATAGCTGCTTTAATAGAAGCAGTAATTGACACTGAAATCTGACAATTTGTTATTGAGCAGAAAATGTGGTTTTGGAGCTTCCACTTAAGTGTTTTCTGTTCCTTTCAGAGTTTTTTCCCCAGACACCACCCTATTTCAGTAACAAGATTAAGGGAGAATCTAGTTAAAATTGAGCACTATGTATCCCATTAGATTGGTTTTTCATGGTAGAGATTTAAGCATGTGTGTAATTCCCTTCTTGAAATCAGTGTGTCTTAAGAGTAATTTCAGAGTATTGCACCCTTAAAGATTTTGGGTTGTATCCAGACAAAATTTTCCATCAGTGGAATGAAACTTTCCTACCTAGTGCAGCCTGCTAATTTCCCCATTATGTTGCTCCTGGGAGACTACAAGAAATGATATTGGGTCATCTGTATCTGGTAGGACACATTGGTGGAAATTACATATTTAGTCTGGATACAACCCTTGAGGTTTAACTTGTGGGGAAGAGGAGTGACTTCTGAGTGCTGGTGAGAAGTAGGTTGGATGTAAAAGACATTTACCTGCTGATGGGTTTCATTATACTGATTTATGTAGCTTTTCTCCCTGCCCCCATATGTTCCTTCTGTGACCTTTTAACTAGTGAAAGAGATGAGTTTCCATGATTTCAGAAGATGTAGAAGTTAAGATACAGCTTTTAATCTTTCCCCTTTTCTGTGAACTAGCATTGGTTAAATATGGAATAGCAAGAAGTAGTAAAAATGTGTAATAGACAATGTGTAGTAGACAACTTGCTTTCCAGTAGCATGAAAAATTCCAGAAAATAAAATTTCCCCATGTCTGCCATATAGCTAGTGAACTTTGGTATCATATTTAATTATACTGATGGTGAGATCCCAGTTATACCAGGTACAGTCTGAAAGGGGGGAAAAACATGATCATGCTGTAGCAGTGTGCAGTGTGTGGTTAGTGTATCAAATAAGTATCGGGGAGATCCAGGTTCAGATCCCCATTTTGCCAAGGAAATTTGCTAGGTGCCTTTGGACCAGTCACTTTCTCTTAGACTAACCTCCCTCACAGCATTATTGTGAGGATAAGATGGGAGGTGGGGTGATGTAAACCACTTTGGGTCCCTATTGGGAAGATAAGTGTAGTATAAAGGTCTTAAATATTTGTTTATTGATATACTGGTGGTTGGTTTACTTTCATGGTTTGAGCTAAGAATAGATCACTTTAATTATATAGGGGCACAACATATATTTGGAAAACTGGAAGTTGGTTATACGTCAGGCTAGTCAAGTATAGACTGAATATCGAAATGGAAATATAAAATGAAAACATATAATAAAAAAATTATGATAACCAAAATAATATATATTACGCATTTGTTCCTGTAATCCTTCAGTTGGCAATTACAGCATAACTGAACATGTTAAAATATTTCTGTGTAAAAAAATATTTTTGAAAATCTGATTTTTTTGAAGTTTGCAGTATGACCCCTTTGTAATAGTTTGTTGTGATATGCAAAAGCAAACAAGTTGCAAAAATAATGAAAGGGCTGTCTTTAATAACAGAATTTTGCATTATTTATCAGTGTTCCTTTTATGAAATAATATTCTTCTAAGTTCTTTTATTAATGGATGTTTTGAAATAATATGAAATTATACTTAATGAATTTTTCATGAGTTATAATTTGCCGTGATCACTTTCTGTGGTAGAATAAACGGTTACATACAGGCAGGCAGGCAGTTTTTAAAAAAATGGAACCTGTCCATCCAACAGGTTTATTATTATTATTTCTGTGTTTTTGCTTTAATTTTTTTTGTGAAAGCATTTCAGATACTTTAATAATTTGAGGACTCCTTTACTTTGGTAGCATTTTGAAGAATATTTTTTACCTAGAGAAAGGATGTACTTAGATTCGCCTTTAACCTTCTTCAGTAGTCATTTCAAGTCTTCACTATTTTCTGCCAGTAATGTGGTATCATCTGCATATCTCAAATTGTTAATGTTCCTTCCACCAATTTTCACTCCACCTTCTTCTAGATCTAATCCAGCTTTCCTTATGATATACTCTGCATAGAATTTGAACAGGTACGGAGATAATATGCATAATAATATGAATCCAGCTTGAACATCTGGCATTTCTCGTTCCATATATTGTAAGAGTCTGCTGTAGAATTTTGAGCATCACTTTGTTTGCATGGAAAATTAACGCAGTAGTTGCTGCACTCTTTGGCATCCCCCTTTTCTGAGAATTGGAATGTAGACTGTTTCAGTCTGTGGACCATTGTTTTGTTTTCCATATTTGTTGACGGATTCTTGTTAAGATTCTGATGGACTCCATTTCTGTAGCTTGAAATAGCTCTGTTGGTATTCCATCTACTCCAGGTGTTTTGTTTCTCCCAATTGCTTTGGGATTTCTGGTTTGTCATCAAAGGATTCTTCAACAAAAGTATCTGTCATCCATCTCTTTTGTATAGTTCTTCAGCGTACTGTTTCCATCTCTTCTTTATTTTGTCCTGATCAGATACTGAATTTCTGTGTTGATCTTTATGCCATGGCTTGAATTTCCCTTTGATTTCTCGGATCTTTTGGAACAGATCTCTTGTTCTTCCTTTTTTGTTGTTGTCTTCTATTTCTTTGCACTGGTTATTATAATAAATTTCTTTGTCTCTGCATGCAAGTCACTGAAAAGCTGCATTTAGAATTATGACCCTATTTCTGTCACCTTTTGCTTTTGCTTCTTGTCTGTCTTTAGCAATTGTAAGAGTTTCCTCAGCCATCTATTTAGGATTCTCTTTTCTTTTGGTTACAGTAATAGTCTTTGCACATTCTTCTTTGATAATATCTCTGGTTTCAGCCCATAGTTCATCTAGCTCACAATCAATTAAACCTAGTATTGCAAATCTGTTCCTTACCTGGTCTTTAAATTCTTCAGGAATATCATTTAGATTGTATTTTGGCACTATGATTCTTTTAGTATTTCTCTTCAGCTTTATTCTAATTTTTGATATTAGCAACTCATGTATTACAATCAGCTCCTGTTTTAGCTGAGAGAATAGAGCTTCCCCATTTTCTGCTTCCAATTATATAATGTATTTGGTTCCTATATCGGTCACCCGGTGATTTCCAAGTATACAGTTGCCTTTTTGGTTGCCTGAAGCATGTATTAGCAATGAACAAGTTGTTGGCTTCACAAAATTCTATGAGTTACTCTCCTGCTTCATTTGTGATCCTAGTCCAAGTTTTCCAACTATATTTGATTCTGCTTTGCCTCCTACTTTTGCATTCCAGTCACCTATGAGTATCAGCATATCTTGTTTAGATGTATGATCAATTTCTTCTTGGACACTTGCAAAAAAGTTTTTGATTTCTTCCTCTTCGTAATCTGTAATTGAAGCATAAACTTGATTGATGGTTATATTAACAGGCTTTCCCTGAAGTCTGATTGATGTTACTCAGTCAGACTTTGCATTGTAGCTCTTGGCTGCTTGTGCTATGTCTTGCCTCATTATTAGAGCAACACCATTTCTTTTGAGTTTATTTCTGCAGTAAAACACTGTGGTTTTCTTACAAATAATGTCCTGAGTCAGTCCACATTAGTTCACTCACACCCAGGACTGCAGCATGTAAAAGTTCCATTTCTTGTTTTACGATTTCTAACTTACCTGGCTTCATACCTCTCACATTCCATGTTCCTATCAATGTGTGTCGTACAGCTTTGGATGTTCCTTTTGCATCTATTCCTTCTGCAAATGGATGTCCTTTTGGCTTTAATCCAGTCTCATCATTAAGAATAGCGCTATTCGTACTTGTCCTCAGCTCTTCCGCAGTAGCCAACTGAGTGCTATTCGACGTGGGGGTCCTGTCTTCCAGCACTGTATATTTTCTCAATTTGGATTGTCTCATCATGGGTTTTCAAGGTAAGAGATTTGCAGAAGTGGTTTACCATTGCCTTCTTCTGCTGTGCAGTACTAACCAGGGTTAGTTGAAGTGACACTGCCATTGTCTGTGAAAGATCCTCCACCAGTGTCACCTTCCACTACTGCTGCTGCCTAGTAGCTAACCTTCAAGAATTCTTCTGCTCCCATCACTGTTGGAACATTCAGTTCTCTTCTGCTGATGTGACCGCTGATTCCTGAAGGGGGTGGATAGATACATCTTCGTCTGGTGTCTCAGCTTTGACCGTTCCGCCATAAGTGACTTTGGACTGTGTGTTTTTCTGACTGAAAATGTTCTGAGTTGGTCCACATTAGTTCACTCACACTCAGGAATGCAATGTTTAAACGTTCCAGTTCTTGTTTTATGATTTCTAGCTTACCTCGCTTCATACTTCTCAAGTTCCATGTTCCTATTCTGTGTGTCGCACAGCTTTGGACGTTCCTTTTGTATCTATTCACATCTGCAACTGGATGTCCTTTTGGCTTCAATCAAGTCCCATAATTAAGAATAGTGCTATTTGTTGTTGTCCTCGGCTCTTCCCCAGTAGCCAATTAAGTGCCATCTGACCTGGGGGTCCTGTCTTCCAGCACTATATCTTTTTCATTTTGGATTATCTCATTATAGGGTTTTCAAGGTAAGAGATTAGCAAAGGTGGTTTACTATTGCCTTCTGCTTCGCAGTACTAATCAGGGTTAGTTGAAGTGACACTGCCGTTATCTGTGAAAGATCCTCCACTAGTGTCGCCTTCCACTATTGCTGCTGCCCAGTTGCTAACATTCAAGAATTCCTCCGCTTCCATCACCATTGGAACATTTAGTTCTCTTCTGCTGATGTGACCATTGATTCCTGAAGGGGGTGGATTCATCTTACTCTGGTGTCTCAGCTTTGACCATTTCACCTTGAGTGACTCTTCCAGTTTAGACTCTTGACCAAGCCTGTGCTCCTGACGGTGTTTTCTCAGCTTCACTGACACACTCAAACCCCCTCACCACATTAAGATGTGTATCCAAGAGGAAGCAAGTGATAAAGATGTGGAATTCACTGCCAGATTATGTAGTCTATCAGTGGCTTCCAGCCTTGGTGAATAAAGAGAACCTCCACATTCAGAGGCAGTTAATCTTTGAATACCAATGCCGGGAAGCTATTCCAGGAGAAGGCCTCAGCATCTCCCCCCTGTTGTTGGCTCTCCATAGCAACTGGTTGGCCACTGTGTGAGACAGGATGTTGAACTGGATGGACCACTGGTGTGATCCAGCAGGGTCTTCTTGCTTTCTTACTTCTTTTACCCATGCTCTTAACTCAGGCATTTCATCTTTAAAGCTGTTTTTATTGTTTGCTTCTAGACTGAATATTGTCTTTGTGTGCTGGAAATTTCTTTATGCTTTTTAATATTAATTATTCTTATGTTGTTACAGTTCTATTATATTGGTTTGGTATCTCTGCAGTAGGTGTCTGAAGACGGAACATATAAATTTGCTAAATAAATCCCTTTTTTCTTTGCATTCCCCCCAGCTCTTGTGTACTGCAATATGCCAGTCACCATGCTCTTCCCATATGTTGATTCATCCAACCCGATCTTTTGCAGGGCCACATGCTGTAAGGATGGATTGTGCACTTTCATTTTTAAAAAATCAGATCTGTGAATTTCTATGTAAGAAATGGTGCAGATATTTATAATTATGCCATAATGATGGTTTGGGGACTTAATGTGTTTTTGGCTATCTGCTTTTATTCATTTTCTATTTCAATACTTAAGGAATTTTATTTGATTCTCAATCAGCAGTTATTAGCTTTCTTTTCCCTGTGGGTGAATTCAAAGCTTACTGGCAAATATAAACCCTTTAATACATTTTGGTGATACCAACTGTTAAGTATGTGATGGAATTATATTCTAGATTTGTAAATTGCAGTTAATGATAGGACAATATTTGTTAATGATAGGATGTTTTGGAGGTCTTTTGTTCATAGCATCGTCATAGGTTGGAGGTGACTTGACAGCACATAACACACAACATTGTGTGGTTCCAGTTCTGCTCACCTTGTAGTTCATGTTGAAGAGTTCGAAAATACATTTTTTAATCTGTATACACAGTTTGTGGAAGTTTTCAGTTTGCATCACCCCCCATCTTAAAGGTAGACTCACTCTGGAGATAATATCTTCCATTAATGACTTGCAGAAATAATACTCACGAAATCTTGGAGCAAGATTTTAGAAAATAAAATAAAACTCTACTCTTATTCTGTTCTTCCTGTCTTTTAGTTTAACTTGGAGAATTTCTAAATTGGAATAGAAACACATATAGTTTGCTGCAGTTTTTCATTTCTTTTTTTACTGTTAAGTTAATGGTAGAGTTGATTAAAACTGCAGTTGCACAAGATTGGATTTTGTGCACTTTTAATCAGTGTGCAGATGCTTTTGTGTGCATTAGTAATCTATAAAGAATAATATCCAAAAAGGTCAGCAGACTGACCTTGCATACCAACAGGAATCCGGTTTGAAAAGAAAAATGAAAGAAAGACAGATCACTATTGTATTGGTGCTGCTCCACTTTCCTTCCTTCCTTCCTTCCTTCCTTCCTTCCTTCCTTCCTTCCTTCCTTCCTTCCTTCCTTCCTTTGTTTGTTTGTTTGTTTATAGCCCAACTTACCAAGACTTAGCATTAGCAAGGATCCAATACAGAGTTGGCGAATTGCTGAACCAGAACATAATCAATTCTAGGACTGACCTTAGACAACATGAAGCACAGGTAGTATATAGGAGTACATATTTAAAGCAACAGATAATATGTAAGGCAACATAGTGGTGAAGTCTGTGGTCCTTAACACTTTAGCAAAGCATCTGAGACCCCCTCCCTGCAATACCACCCTCCTATCTGAGTAAAAAGCCTTTTTGAATAATTTGGTTTTGCATTGTTTGTGGAAAGCCAGGAGAGCAGGCAGACCATTCCACAGGGTAGGGGCCACCACAGAGAAAGCCTTTGTATGGGCTGCTAGTGATTTTGCCCATGTGCAGGCCGGCACCTGCAAAAGACCTTGTTCACATGAGCGAAGCTGCCGTGGAGCTTACAAAACATTTTTTTAATGATGCCTTCATACACACATAGCCAGCACCCTTCAACAGTTGTATCAATTACTTGTATGAAGTGGTGAGACTCCCTTACTGAATTTGCAGATTACACAAGAATGGAAGAGATAACTAATACCTCCTGAAGACAAAAAATCAAGATAACCTTAGTAGGCTGAAAAAATGGTCTAAAACTCTGAAAATGAACCTCAGCCGAGACAAATACAATATTTTTCATTTAAACAAAAAAGGATCAAATATATAGGCACAGGATGGAGAATACCTGGCTTAGCGTTAGTGCATGTGAAAAGAATCACAAATGTGAGTCTGCAGTATGATAAGGCTGTAAAAAAAACTGGTGCAGTTTTAGGCTACATTAATAGAAGTATAGTATACAAATCACAAGAAATAATCTCATTCTCATCTGGGTGAGCACTGGGTGAGATGTCAGCATTGTGTCCATTTCTGGGCATCACACTTTTCAAGAAAGTTATAGACAAATTGGAACAGATTCAGGGGGCAACCCAAATAGTCGGGGGTCTAGAAAGCACAGCCTATGAGGAATGGTTAATGGAACTAGTCTGGATATGTTTAGCATAGAGAAATCTGAAGGGAGATATGATTGCTTCTTCAAAAACCCAAAGATTGTCATATAGAAGAAGGCAAGGATTTGTTCTTTGCTGCTCCAGAGAGCACTAATAATTATGGTATTAAATTACATAAGGAGAGATTTCAGTTGAACATTAAGATAAACTTTCTAAGGAAAGAGCAGTTTAACAACAGAACCAATTATCAGGGAGGTCTCCCTCACTGGATTCTAAGTTTGCAGTTTCCAAAAGTACAGACTCTGGGGTTGTCTCATTGCCTTTTCAGTTCTTTTAGAATGATGCAGGTGAGGAGTTACCTTCTTCGTGGTAATTCTGTCACTTTAGAAAATATGTTGAATCTTTTTGAACAGGCTAGTGTTTAAGGCGTAATTGTAGTATTAAGAGCCAGTGAGATGTAGTGGTTTGTATGTCAGATTAGAAGGACTGTGAAGATCTGCATTCAATTTCTTATTCTGCCATGAAACTTGCTGGATGACTTGGGTCAGTCTTTTTCAGCCTACCCTCATCAAAGATTTTCTGGATAAGATGGAAGGGGAAGAACCATATATGCTGCTCTGAGCACCTTAGAGGGCAGGTGGGATTATAAACAAATGACACAGCTAGAGCATTATTTACTAGGCAGATAACATTGTGAGTTTAGTGACTTATTCATTCATTTATTGATACAGCAAGAATTTTTTTTTGTGCTTATGTCTTGGTATTGGGAAGACTAAAAAAAGCAGAAGCGTGCTTTTTAAGAGTACAAGGGGCTTCATGGAAGAGTTGCATGTTTCCTAATAATTGTAGGTTATCCCTACTTTATTCGAAAGATGTTTTTTCAATAGAAAAACTGGATATTTTCAGGACTACAAGAAAAAACTGTGAAATATTTTTGTGTTGTAATGAATGAAGCCTAACTTAGATAGCTCATGAAAGCCTGATCTTGTTAGATGTCGAAAGCTGAGCAAGGTTAGCCTTGGTTACTGATTGGATGGGAGCCCTCCAAAGAAGACCAGGGTTGCCAGAGGCAGGCAATGGCAAACCATCTCTGTTAGTCTCACCTTGAAAAACTCAACAGGGATCGCCATATGTCAGCAGTGCCTTGATGGCACTCTTCACCACCAGTGAATGATATGCTTTTAAGACAAGCTTTTACCCAGTCAAAATACCTATAGTTTGAAGATTTTTATGTGAGATTATGACATTAGGGAATGAAAATTCCTGTGTTTGGTGCAGATGTATACAATATTTTCAATGATATAATAATTCTTCAAACATTGTCTGTGTCCACAATTACATATGCTGTAAAATATATGGTGATAATACACTATTGAAAAGAGTTCAGTGTTTTAGTTTTAAAGTTTAATTTGGTATCGAAACACACTGCTGGTTCTATTGTGGCTATATGAGACTACTTCTGTCCAAATAATATAATTTTGGTTTACAAGATATGTTTTCCTACTTCTCAGATGGCAAAAACTAAAAGGCCTATGCTAAAGTCGCGTAGTATGCAGCAGTTTGCAAATATCTTTCTGTGTGTGTGTGTGTGTGTGTGTGTGTGTGTGTGCATGCGTCTAATATTAGCTATATTTGCAATTTTGCCTGTAGAAAATAAAGGCGATTATACTTTCAGATATCAAATATATGCAAAATACATAAAGTTGTGCTGCTACGTTATAAAAGATGGATTTTGTGTTGTTAAAGTTGTAAAATAAGTTTAAGGTTGATAGGGAGGTAAGTTTTGCATATATTTCAATTGTTGTCAAGATTTCCATTTTCAGAATTTTTAGAATTGTTTAGAATGTGAGTTCCTTAAAGGTTATAGGGATCATATTTCCAAGCTTTTGCTCTCTAGATGTATCTTTAACAGCAAGTAGTAAGAATAAACTATCGATATCCTTTTTATTTGTTGCAATCCTTGATAAGCCATGTGCTGCAAACAAGTCAAAAATACATAAAAAGTAATACATAAAAGAATAATGTGTTTTGTAAAGGATTCATATTGTTGTTGAATGTGCCAGGGTGCAAACTTTTGCTACCTTAAGGGTTGTTTGATCAAAGCAATCAACAGGAGAAGAGAGGAACAAAAATAGTCAATTCTCACTGACCTGCTTCAAGTAGAACCAACCCCTGCTTTTCTCTGAGAAAGAGGTTTGGTGCACAGAGCAGAACCCCAAATTGCTTCTAATTTATGAAAATTTCTCTATGTGCATAACTGTGCAACATACATAAGGTGGAATAGCACCTTACCCTGAAAAACTTTAAATACTTAGAGTATATGAGAACCCCCTTTTGAGAAGAATCTCAGAGCTGCTCAGAGTGCTCTTTGGGGATTCTCTATAACAAATGATGTTCTAGTTAAGCCTCTTGCTTTACCAATCCCTTTGTCCCCTTGTCCAAACCACTAGGAATCTAAGGAACTGTTAAGAGTAGCAAGCACAATAGTTGTACCCAGGGGTCATTTTGTAGAAAAAGAACTGCAGGAACTCATTAGCATAACTCATTAGCATACGTCACACCCCTTGCCATCACCAGAAGTTTGTCATTGGCATAACTGATTTGCATATGCCACACCCCCTGACATCACTGGGGGAGGCTTTAGCACCCTACAGAGTGCCCTTTTTCTCCCTCCAGAGGAATACAGATATGTAATCTGAGGGCGCTTCTGGAAGACGACAATCAACAGATAACAATCAAAAGATGACAAAAAAATAACCTCAGAGGAAAAAAGTCACTACACAGTGTAGTACACACTAAGGAACAACCCTGTCCTTGCAGTGGCAAAGATCAAACTGAGGGAGAGGTCCCTTCAGTGGGCTTAGACTGCAGTAACTCTGCTTAAAATTGCACTATAAGTCACTTAACTCTACAATCCTCTCTAAGTGGCCACCTTGTGCACTTGCTAGGCCAGCACAGAACTTTCTAACACAGTTCAGACCTCAACTGCATCTCCTGGGCAACTTAAGAAGGAAAATGGCACGCTAGGCATATAACGGAAGCAGTAGAGCTGAGCCTCAGATGAAATGAATTCAAGATCTGTGGATATTTGTATTCATGATCTGTGGATTGATTTTTTTTCTCTCTCTATATATATACCACCCCCACCCTCTCTCTCCCTCCAGTCCACACCCACACACACACACACACACACACTTTCTCTCCCTCTACCCCCCCCCACTCTCACTCACTCACTCTCTCCCCCTCCAGTCCACATACTCTCACACACTCAGGAGACAAAAATAAAAATAAAGCAAATGAAATCAAAGCAACATACCCTCCTTTAGAAAGCCAGCCCCAGCAGCTGAGCTTACAGACACTCACTCACTCACTCACTCACTCACTCACTCACTCACTCACTCACTCACTCACTCACTCACTCACTCGAGTCACAAATGAAACTAAAGCAAGTGAAATCAAAGCAGCTTGCCCTCCTTTACACCAGCAGCCTGGCTTGCAGGCAACCAGGCAGACAGGCACTCACTCACTCACTCACTCACTCACTCACTCACTCACTCACTCACTCACTCACTCCCTCCCTCCCTCCCTCCCTCCCTCCCTCACTCAGGAGTCACAAATTAAAGTAAAGCAAGTGAAATCAAAGCAGCTTACCCTTCTTTACAAAGATAGCCCCAGCAGCCCGGCTGCTACCTCTGCTTCCTGCTACTAAAGAGACGGGCAGCAGGGAGGCAGCATTGAGGAAAAGGAATCACGTGGTCAGTGCCAAAACCTACGTGATCTCTTTTCAGAGCTACCGGAACACCATTCCAGCACGTTCCCCCTCCAAATGAGCCCGGGTTGTACCATCTTTCAGTGGTCTACAGCTGATAATCAGGACTAGAGATGGGCACAAACTGGAAAAAATATGAACCATGCGGTTTGTGGTTCGTCACATTTCACGAACCACGAACTTTCACGACCCTGCCCCGGTTCACAAATTGGTTCATTTTGGTTCATGAAAATGTGACTTTCGGGCCAGCAAATCACCACTTCCGGACCAGCAGAAGGCCACTTCTGTGTCAGCAGAAGGTCTGCAGGAAGTCCATCCCCTGTTGCCTAGGAAACTGATTGATCAGTGCCAGGCTGTCTGCAGTGACGAACCAAAAAACGAACCAAATGAACCAGCCTAAAGTTCATGGTGGTTTGTCAGAAATGAGCTCTGACGAACCGCTAGTTCACAAACCATGAACCGGCCTGGTTCGTGCTGAATTTTGGTTCATATTTCAGTTCGTGCCCATCTCTAATCAGGACTCATCCCCAAGACAAACAGTCTGTGACCCAATCAGACCCTAAATACTTAATCTGTATTTCTGTGTACAACCTTATACTCTTATTGTATATTTGATATTCTGCTGTGAAACAAAGCCCTGTTCTTCATCTCATGTTAATAAATAGTTTATTCCAGGAGAGGTGTGAAGCATTTTGGTTCCTTTATTTTTTAGTTTTACATAAATTCCATGGTACAGGTTTTAGCTAACCCAGATTTTCACTCACCCAAGTTAGCAAATAAACCAATCTCCACATACAAAATTTGATAGCTTGGTTAAAATAAAGAATTTTGTGTGATTTTAAAGTGTGTGTACCAGCGTAGAACTTGGTTTTCATTGCCTATTTTGTACCCCACCCTCTTAAGAAGATCAGGCTTTTTCACTTTCAGGCAAAATAGGCTCATATATAAGTGCTGTTTCAGAGCTTTATTTAGTAAAGAGTCAAAGGAAGCCCTTGGTGACAAAATGTAACTGAGGAGTGCACGCCTTTCAGTGATGAAGTAAACTGCATGTTTGGTAAGACACTGAGGTTATTGCTTCAAGCTGATCACAGTCATAGCTTTCTATGGCTTGAGTGGCCTAGATAAACCTGTCATAGCACCAGGTGTTACAGTAATTATATAGCTAATGTATTTTTTACCTTTTCACTTTCTACCTCTATAAGGGACTCTTCCACTTAAATTGAACTGTAATTTTAATCACGGTCATTATACCTTAGATTATAATTAAATTTGTGTGGCATAAATATACATTTATGGAAATCGTGCCATGAAAAGCAAAAATCGGCTTTGCATTAACAAAAAAGAGGGAGGAAGAGGGGAAGTTTTATTTGCCTCTACATCTTAGTATGTGCTCTCTGCCAAAGACCTGCATGACCTACTTTACAACAATAGCAGAAGAATCAAGCTGAGGTTTTTTGTTAAACTGTTTTAAATTGGCCATGAATTTTACCTACATGTTCATTTGTAAGTATCCTTTTTTAAAAATAGCAACTGTATTTCTGAGACTTAAGGTGGTATTTCCCCCGTTTTACTTTCTGTTCAGATAATTAGCACCATGGAGCCTCAGGTATCCAATGGCCCTACATCCAATACAACCAACGGTCCTGCCAGCAACAGTAGGAACTGCCCTTCTCCTATGCAGACAGGGGCTGCTACGGACGACAGCAAAACCAACCTCATAGTCAACTACTTACCCCAGAACATGACCCAGGAGGAGTTCAGGAGCCTTTTTGGGAGCATTGGTGAAATAGAGTCCTGCAAGCTTGTAAGAGACAAAATTACAGGTAAAGTGGTACAACATTTTTTACATTTCTTGACATTACAGGTCACCTGATATGGGGCTATGTTTGTGTGTTCTTTTATAAGATTTTTGATACTTTTTGTTAAGCATCAAAGATTAATATTTTAATTAATATTAAAAATAATATTTATTAATCTTTGGTAAAACTGTTTAAATTTCCAAGTAATATACTGTTTGGGCATATATAGTTTCTGATTTTCTTATTCATCCACGTACAAATAATGGAGGTTGGCCAGGACATTCAAAAATAGAGTATGTCACACATGTACATGAATGTGCAAGAGCTGTGAGTTTGAGAGTTGAAGGCAACTGCTTGGTTATATGTATCAGGCATGTAGTACACATGTATATAATGATACGTCAAACAATGAGCAGATAATAAATGTGAGCAGAGTAGATTAGGTATTGAATTTGTATCCACCACCACACAAACTAGAAGCAGCCCTCCTGACTCTCTAAGCCCATGCATTGCCAGGCTTAGCAACCATGGAAGATGAGCCCTTTTTGTAATTAGTAACTGACTTGGCTATGGTCACTGAGTAAGCTCATATCTTACAGTTCAATGTTCCTTTCAAATTTAGCATTTTTAAAAGTTAGTGTTGATTTTAAAGATTGAACCAGGGTATGCATTCACTCTCTAAATCATTGAATATCATCCCATTTCTAATCCTTCCTTGATTTGTATCTCCTGGAAATACTTTATACAAGTTATCCCATAGAGCAGCCCATCTCTTGTTTTGTCTTCTTGAGAACTAGATGGACTTTTGGCCAGAATATCTAGGGAAGATTATAAACTTCCTGACACTTCCTATGTTTATTTCTACATTGGCTTTGGTTCACTGCAGCTGGTGCTGTATTAGGTTCATATTAGTGACCATTGGGTGCAGTTCAGAATGTAGAAGCAAACCTCTCTATTCAAAAGACTTAGAATTCACATTATATTGATATGTACAAAAGCATGAGGTCAGGATTAACCTTTTAATGGAAAGGATAGAAGTGTTGTCATAGCAGCAGAAATACAGATAAATCAGGTGATTCAGGAAAGGGTGTGCTGAAAAAGACTCTCTGAGTTAAGGTATGGGTTGTTGAATAGGAAGTGAGAGGCTATTCTAGCCATAAGGATCCATGTAACAGAAGACATAGTGAGAGAAAGATGACAAATACTAATCGAATGCTGAGGAGAAAGCAAGGAAATGCACAAGAGGGAGGGGGAATAATTGAAGATGGAGAGGTTAAGAGCTTTAAAAGCAAGGAAATGAAATAATTACGGGGACAGATAACTTTAGGAGAGGAGCAGCATGGTGCAGGTCAGGAAGTTATGGGTGTTTGTGAACTGCAGAGACCACAAAAGATGGGGCTTAAGTTGTAGTACTACTAATCTTCCAGAGAATGGAGAAGAAAAACATAGAACAAGAATATAGAGAGTAGAAAGTAATATAAAAGCAGTGGTGAAAGTATATAGATAGAAATAGGATGTGTGAGTGTTTGATGATTGCAAAATCTCTAATAAAAGAGATCAGAGAGTGCTTGAAAGAGAAACCTTGACTAGTTGGAGAACCACTAAAAAGAAATAGATTATGAAGAAAAGAAAATGGGTGGCCTAGTTGGTGATCATAGCCTGATGGGCAAGCATGAAGCAATGCTATTGTTGTATCCCCCTCCCCCTTTAGATTAGTTTACTGTAACTGAAATGCTTTGAATATATGCTACAAAATAAGCCTTTCCATACCATATTCTGCGATTAATAGAAATATGTCTTATGAGATGATAAGAAAATAGGTATTAGCATGGAAATGGTAGACAAACTGTAGCTGCTGGTCACTGTGAAAATAGATGGCTGGAGAAACCGCTGTCAGCTGCAGCATCACCATCTGTCCAACCTATGACAAGTGGTATGGCCCTATACTGTGGAGTAATTGCTGAAATTTCACACTTATGATTGGTATATCATAGTAATGCATAGATGCAATAGATAACATCACTGGCAGGCTCTGATTTTGGTCCCTTAAGTAGCACTGCTTTTTTAAAGAATAAACCATGATGAATATATTGGGTGTTGGCTGTATATGTCTAGTGCATGTCCCTATATATCATCTGGGGTTAGAACCCGAATGAGACCTAGCAAGGCTTGATTGGAGCAGGACTTGTCTAGTAGCTCTGAAGCAACCGTCAGGAAATAACAGCATATAGGGAGCAAAATGTAGCATTTAGAGGACAGACTCTTCAGCTTCTTGAAGAGGTAACACGGAGGAAGAGCATTTCTTCAGCAAGGTTCTAGGTGCAACTGAGTATCTGAATAGCAAGGGAAAAGAAGCTTCCTATGCACCTAATTCTCTTTAGCTAAGAAACTGAATACAAATCTAATGAGAGTCCTACCTAAACATCTTCCAGTTGCACACTTTGGCTTCTCTTTCAGGAAATTACAAATAAGGGTCTAAGGCAGTTTGGTGAGGTTATGAAGCTGTAGATTCTCATTTCATTTTTGAGACGTTTGAACCTCTAGCAGCAGGATATGGAGTAAGGCTTCCATTCTGAGTTGACAGACTTGCAGTTCGTTTGTAGGATCTGCGGCAGACTCTCAGTGGCCCACACCATAAAGCTGTCCCCTCAGCAGAATCACTGTTCACATTTTCTTGAGATTATAATGTGACAGTTGTATAGCTGTCTGAAATTCCTATGACCTGAAACTTTTTCAGTAGGCCTGATGAAAGTTAGATCAGTTTATCTGTAAATTGTGATGGAGATTATATTGTTTACACAAAATGTTTGAAGACATGCTGGTAGTTGCTGGAGGGAGATATTGGTAGGAGTTGGAGGCATTTGTATCCTCTCTTGCTGTAGAAGAATAAGAACGTGTAGTGACTTTGTTATGCCAGCATAGCCATGCTTTCTCACCTTCAGTACATTTTATGAGGCTGATTCAGTTGGCCTATTTGAAACTTCATATATTTGAGTGGGCATACTGAAAACTTTAGTATGCTGAAAAGAATACTTAAACTGTAATAAGACTGAATTACAAAAACTTTTTGAAAGGGCTGTAAACATTTTTGATATTTCAGATAAGTACTTAAACGATTATTGCTAGGCTGGCTATCCCTAACTGCTTATGTATTTAAAAGTTCACTGCTAGGACCTTGATATTTAAAATATATTTCCAACCTATTGTTATCTGGTAATAATATTCAGAATTCTTCTTTCTGGCTTTAGATATATAGACCTGTGATTCGTAATGTTGCTCATTGCTTTGCAATGATACAGGGGTTAAATAAGCATATTTGTCTGAAAAACTGCTAATTTGGTACTGCACAGAAACAAGTTCATAAAGAATGAGACAGCATTTTATTTGGAAATCAGAAACAGGATTGTAAACTTTCATTTTGTTTGGTAACTTCCAAGAGCAGGCAGGAAAAGGTAAAAGGTACCAGATAAAAATTTTAAGCAGGCATATTTTAATTGTCAGAGTGGGTTTGCCACAGAGTAAAATGTCCTAAAGAAAACAAGACAGGAAGAAGAGACCAAAGATATTTGGCTTCGTTTGGCAGGAATGTTTAATAAAAGCAGAACTTCTAGTTGTTAAGTGTGCTTATTAAATTCTTCATTTACACTACCTAATTAATTCTAGCATTTTAAATTAACAGTGAAACTGGTCCCTGCTGTATCGTTTCTTAGCTACAGCATATTTCGTCCAATAACCCACTAGTGAGGTTTAATCAGCTGCTCTCCCAAAATCAAAGCAGCAGCAACAAAATATCTTGGCTAAGGAACTGTCTTGCCCAGAGCACTTGTAATGCTGGAAGCATGAAACACAAATTCTGGATGAAGGCTTGAAAGTGTGGCATTAAAAGTAAAGCTGAACTGAACTGATTGCCTTTGCTATATTGGTAATGAATTTAACCTTGATTTGTGTGTTGTAGCCAGTGGAATCAATGAGAATTGAATGTGAATACAGACCAGCAATTGTGCTGCAATATTTTGGTCTATAGTTTTAAAGTGCATTTTCTACAAATTCCTAAAGAAAAATATTTTTTTTCAGAATTTGCACTTCACACGGTTACTGATGGCTCAAATGAGTAATTTGTTTAAACTGTTTCAAATAGTGGATACTACTACTGTTGGAATTCTTTAGTGCTGCTGATTTATTGCCCATAGAGCCAAGCTGCGGTATTTAGTTGCCTTCATATAAGCTGAATTCTGGGTCTGTACTGTTGCATGTTGATTTGATGAGCTTTAGAGAACCTGCCGAGGCTACCATTGACAGGTAGTGGACACATGAAGCAGCCTTATACTGGTTCAGACCATTGGTCCATCAAGATTGATACTGTCTATTTTTATTGCCAGCTCTCCAAATTCTCAGAAGTGTTTCACATTACCTGCTACCTGATATTTTTAGTTGGAGATGCCTGGGACTGAACCTGGGACATTCTGTATGCTTAGCAGATGCTTTACCAGTGAGCCATGGCCCCTCCCTGAATACTAGTGCTGTTTTTTCAAACATTTTACCGTTTTAAATCTACGAAAAATTAACTAAACCAGCTAATGTGTTTCTCTTTTTTTTATAAATTTTTTTATTTTTCATAACTACAAAACACTACACAAGACTATCACAAGGAAAGGGGAGAGGGAAGGGACAAAGGGGGGTGGAAAAAGAAAAAGGAGGGGAATGAACTACAAACACTAAACACTACACTTCAATGTTTCCCTTCATACTGTCATAATACAAAAATAGCTCCATAGGATAATGATGGAGTGGTTAATCATACAGAGAATAAACATTTCAAATTCTGATTAAACTTTCCTCCCCCTTCTAGGTCCCGGACGCAGTTCTCTCTGTGCAACCGCTGTTGCGGTGCTCTCCTCCTCCTCCCCCCCCTCCGGCTCCTCCTTTTCTTCGTTCTCGGTGCAGCAGAGTTCTGGGTTTTTATTCTCAAAATCCTTTAGTTGATCTTCTGATAATATCTTATAGGCCTGATCTTTATATCTGAACCATATTCCTTCCGGGAATAACCATTTGTACTTTATTCCATGGTCCCTCAGAAGAGCTGCAAACTTTTTATATTTAAAACGCCGTTTCCGGACTAGAAATGGAACGTCCTTCAAAATCTTGACTTTCAAACCCATAAGGTCCAAATCCGCATTGTATGAGTTATATAGGATGGTGTCCCGAATCTTTTTAGATGAAAAGTCAATAATGATCTCACGAGGCAACTGTCGCTTTGTTGCATATTTTGAAGAAGCCCGACGGACCTCCAAAATGGCGCTTTTAACCTCTTCTTTAGTCGTCCTCGCGGGTATCGCCAATAGTTCCGAGACCACCTCCCACAGATCCTCTTTTTCCTCCTCTTTCACGTTTTGGAGACGCAAAATTGTCTGCGTTCGTTCCATCTGTAACCCGATCAGCTGGTTCTCAACCAGCTTCAGCTCCTTTTTTGTAGCCTTCACAAGTGACGCACTTTCCAGAGCAGACTTCTCTGCCCCCCCCCGCTGCTGCCTTAATGGTTTTCACTTCGCTTTCAATTAAGCCCACCCTTTGATCAGTTTCGTTCAGCTTGTCAACAAAGGGTTTTATGGCTTCCACCACCGCCCTGCGCACCAACTCTTCGAGCAACTCCCCCTTCAAGGTAGCTGAGATTGACTTACCGAGAGCGGGACTTTGCTTCTTTGCTGCCATTTGGGGGGGGGGGGGCGCCAACAAAATTCTGGAACTCAACGAAGGGGAAGAACGAGCCTTCTTCAGATCAACCTCTCCTTCACAAACGCTTGTAGAACAGAAGGGATTCGCTTGTTTACGGGCTTCCGCCTGTTTCTTTTATTTGCCGTTTCTCGTTGCCCGGCGGCACTCGAGGCGCCGCGCACGTCTGCCGGCCTCCATAGGGACAAATGGGCAATTCCCCCCCGCATTAATTTCGGGTCCCGCTGGGACCCTGGCTCCCTCCCTGGGAGTCCTGGGGGCTAATCCTAGTGGATCAGCCGCCCGGTCAGGGTGCCCGGTCGTTTCCTCCCGGACCAGCCGAGAGGAGCGTCCGGCATGGCTGAGAAAACGAAACCGGATCCACCAGCTAATGTGTTTCTAACTACACCACATTTGATCTCTTGATCTCATCTGCAGATCAAAGATACATTCCCTTCTTTCAAACTGTTGGGCAAAGTCTGCTGTATTTTTTATCTAGTTTTTTCTACTATGGAGAAGAGTCCATCACATCACGACGATGTGATAACAAAAGCTACTATCTAGCAGTGAGTGTGTAAAAATTAAAATAGTTTAAATCCCTGGGCTGCATGCTATGGTAAAGAGTTGTACAAGTGCTCCTTTAATTTTCTGTCATGTAATTAGTGTTTAGCATCCATTAAAATTCATTACTGACAGTAGTAGTTTAGCAATAATAATATAAATAAATCATAGAATCATAGAGTTGGAAGGGGCCTTACAGACCATCTAGTCCAACCCCCTGCCCAATGCAGGAACAGCCTGAAGCATCCCCAACAAGTATTCGTCCAGGCACTCGTTGAAGAATGCCAATGAGGGGGAACCTACTACAGGCAGCCGATTCCATTGCTGAGTTACTCATAATGTGAAGAAGTTTTTCCTAATGTCCAGCCAGTACCTTCCTTCCTATTATTACAGGTCAGACTTGCCCCCATAATATTAGAAGGCTTATGATTAGGGGTGTGCACATGTTTCCCTCTTTGGGTTTACCCAAAGCAGGAAAACAATCAGGAATAACCCGAATCCCAAAGTGGCAAGCAGCTTTAAAGTTTAAATCCCCTGCCCTTGCTCCAGCTGACTGGCAGAGCAAGGTTGCAAACTTAAAACTCCTCCCTGTGCTGCTTGCAAGCAGCATGAGGGGTGCTTTAAAGTTTAAACCCCCTGCCCTTGCTCCAGCTGACTGGTGAGCTCCGCCAGTCAGCTAGAGCAGGGCCACAGGGTTTAAATAAGCCCAAAGCTTTCTGAAGTGACCTGAATCATTTCAGAAAGCTTTGATTCGGGATTTGGTTATTTATGGGAGCAGTTGCATCATTTTTTGCCCAGACACGCCCGCTAGTTTCTTTTTCTTTATCCCAGTCCCTGGAAACTTGAAATGGCAGACAAATCATTTTTTAAGAAATATGCACAGTGCGGCACTAAGATGGCCAAAACAGACGGACATTTGCTGTGCCTGGCATGTCTAGGAGAAGGCAGAATTGTGGAGAGGCACAAGCATTGTCAGCTTTTCACCCCTAAGGCGAGAGGGGATTGTGCCTCCTGACTGAAAGTGATGCTGTGGAAGAAGGCGATGTCACGCAGCAGTAGCCCAGCAATGAAGGTATCTGCCCCGGTAGAGCGCACGACTCAAGCTGTTTCAGAACTGACTCGGGAAGCAGCCTCAATGTCAAATTGGAGACCAAACTCCCTGTTGGACCTGATCACTCGACTTCGAGGTCAACAGCAAAAGTGGTCCTGGTCTAGAGAGACTTCTGCATCGGTCCGATCTACCACGAGTATTGCTCTGATTGAAGAGAGCCTCCAGAGGACAATAGATGGTATGGTGAGATCTCCAGTGCTAACAGGACCTGAAGAGACTTTAGACCCACTGCCAAAAAAGTGCAAAGAGAAAATGAAACACTTGGAGAAGTCACGTCGCAAGCCTTGGAGTCGTGCCAAATTCATTTTGGAATCTGCACCAGAACCATGTGTAGATAAACTGCTTACACTTCAACGTAGATTGAGTTCATGGTGAGGCTGTGGATGACAGGCTATGGCAGATAGACCCCTGTACCATCACAGCAAGAATCCAGGCTCTTGATTAGGAGGTTTTATTCAGGAATCAGATCATTTCCACAGATATGTCCATAGAATTACTCAGAAGCAAGGTAAGCAACTAAGCAATAAGAACAGGTTGACAGGAATGGCAACATGTGGGAAAACCCTTCCTCTTAACACACACATTTACTCTTTCTCGCTCCCATCAGTAAAACAGGACTTTTGGCGCGAACCCATCCTGAGAACATCTCACACATTTGTACTATCAAGTCTAGACACTGAGAAAGCAGGAGATCAAAGTTGAAACATAGTAATTCATGGGAGCGAGCAGGGTACAAAGTAAGAAGCACTGAGAGCGTCTGCAGTCCGTTAGATAAGACACCTGCAGCTTCAATAAGCCTGTGAAAGCAAAACAGTTATGGCATTGACAATATGACATCCAGTTATAGCATGAAACGTTGGTTCAGAACAACAGATCAGTATCAAGTAATGGCATGACGGGGCACAAACATGACATTTCTGCCTCCCCAAAGATGGCCCCTCTCTTCAAAGGCCAGGATTATCAGGATAACATTTGTGGAATTTTGAAAGAAGTCTAGGAGCATTGGTTGTTGTGGGTTTTCCGGGCTGTATTGCCGTGGTCTTGGCATTGTGGTTCCTGACGTTTCGCCAGCAGCTGTGGCTGGCATCTTCAGAGGTGTAGCACCAAAAGACAGAGATCTCTCAGTGTCTGACTGAGAGATCTCTGTCTTTTGGTGCTACACCTCTGAAGATGCCAGCCACAGCTGCTGGCGAAACGTCAGGAACCACAATGCCAAGACCACGGCAATACAGCCCGGAAAACCCACAACAACCATCGTTCTCCGGCCGTGAAAGCCTTCGACAATACATCTAGGAGCATTCATATGGGATTGTTCCACCCATTCTTTGTAAGGTTCATCAAAGTCCTTCCACTTGACTAGGTAGAAAAGTTTGTTGTGTTTCACTTTAGAATCCAGGATTTCCTCTACTTCATAATGAATTGTCCATCTACCAGCATTAGGTGTGGGGGGGCCCGTTCTGGATGCCACTGGTCAGGTGAGGGAGCCTTTTTCAGAAGGCTGAAGTGAAATACTGGGTGGATTTGTCTTAAATTCTTGGGGAACTCAACTTCTACAGTTACTTCGTTGATTAATTTCTCTATAGGCAAAGGTCCTAAATATCTCCACCCTAATTTTTTTCTAGGTTGCTCCCCTTTAATGTTTTTGGTGGAAATATATACAAAGTCTCTTGGTTGCAATTTCCGTTGTTCAGGGCATTTTCTGTCAGCTAATTTCTTATAGTCCTCTTTTGCTTTGTCCAAAGTCTTTGTATGATTCCCCATTGGGAAGTTAAATTAGTCCACCAGTCTTCTAGATCTCCTGGCTGTTGGGATCCAGGGGTTGTAGTAAAAGACAAGGCACTTCCTTCGCATCCATGTACTATTTTAAAAGGAGTAGCACCTGTAGAGCTGTGTATTGGGTTGTTATACACATATTTGGCAAAATCAAGAAAATCAATCCAATCATCTTGCTGATAGTTAATGTAGCATCTTAAAAACTGTTCCAGCACTTGATTTGTGCGTCCAGATTGGCTGTCGCTCTCGGGATGACAGGCGGAGCTAAGTCCTTGTTCAATACCAGCAATTTTAAGAAGCTCCTGCCAGAAGTTGGCAATGAACTGTGGACCTCTGTCAGATATTACCTTATTAGGAAAGGAGTGCAGTTTGACCACGTATTTCATGAACAGGCTGGCTAGTTTCTTAGCTGTAGGGATTGTTGTATATGGAATAAAATGAGCCTATTTTGCGGACAAATCCACCACTACTAAAATGACTGTTGTATATCCTCTCGAGGGGGGAAGATCTGTAATAAAGTCCATTGAAACCACAGCCCACCATCCAGGAGGGGTTTCTAAGGGTTGCAACATTCCAGGAGGTTTTCCCATCCAGTACACAGTCTCACCCCCCGTCTTTCTTTTTGCGAAAAAACACAGATGCAGCATGGGGGGGGGGCTGGCAGGGCGGATGAATCCTCGCTCCAGGTTTTTATCAATGAACTCTCTTAGTTCCTTTCTCTCTTATTTATTATTTTATTTATTTTATTTTATCATATTTATATTCCGCCCTCCCTGCAAGCAGGCTCAGGGCGGATAACAGCATTAAAAACATTTAAAACATTTAATTAAACATTATCATAAAACATTAAAAGCATTGTATAAAGATATTAAAAATAGCAGCACTCTTTTTTTTTTTTTAGTGGCGATTACAGAAAGTGCTCATAGAGCACTTCTGGGCTCATAGAGTACAACTTTCCTTTAGGCAACTTTTCCCCTGGAATTAATTCAGTAGCACAGTTCATGTCTCTATGAGGGGGAAGTTCATCAACTTCTTTTTTATTGAACACTTGTTTTAAATCATGATATTCAGGGGGGATGGCTTTTTCCTCCTCAGTGGTTAATAACACAGTCTCTAACGGGGAGGGTGCTTCTCGTCCCCACACTTTAATCCATGCATGTTTTGCACAACAATCCCCTTTGAAAATCACTACTCAAGTGGACCATTTGATGTACGGGTCATGGTCCCAAAGCCAATGACTTCCCAGTACCAAGGGGTATTTGGCCACATCACTGACTACATACGTTCTATTTTCCCAATGACTCCCCATGCCTGTCGGGGTAGGCTCAGTTCTATAGGGTGCGGGAATCATACTAGACCCGTCCATTTGTTCAAATACTATAGGGTCTTTGAGTTTTATCACTTCTAACCCCAATCCCGTGACCAGGGCTGGTGATATTAAGTACTGAGTGCATCCTGAATCTATTAAGGCTTGCACTCGCACATGGGTTCCCTTTTTAGGATTCAGTAACATCACTGGCGTAAACAGTATGGACCTTCTTTCTCTCACCTCTGGCAGCTTGAGCTCTTTCAGGACCTGCCGTTGGGATCTTTTTACGGCAGGTCTGTCTTGTTTCCTGACGGCGGGGTGAAGCTCTCCTCTGCTTCTTTTTGTGTGGGTTCCTCGGCTTCTCTGGGACTCTCATCAGCATCCAAGCTGGTCTCAGGCCTCCCATGTTTCGGAGGCAATCTTCAACCAGGCGGTTTAGGAGGGGCCACGGGTTTCATTGCACCTTGGCCTCTTCCTCCGGTGCTGGCCGTACAGGGCATTGGGCTGAGAAATGTCCAACGCCTCCACATTTCAAACATAGTCCTTGTCTCCATCATAATTCTCTTTCCGTTCTGGGGATGGGGCCCCTTGGCCCCAGTTGGATACATCCTCTCCCTTTGGTGGTTGGCCTTGGCCCCACATATTGCTGCATTCGTACAAGTTTCACAATTTAGTTTCTATTTTCGACCTCGCATGCTAATTGAATCCACCCTAACAGAGTCTGTGGGTCATCTGGCATTAGTGCTCTATCTAGCAGGTCAGCATTTAGTCCATTTTGGAAAAGTTCAATTTTAACAAAAGGTCAACATCAAGTAATGGCACGGATGGGGCACAGACATGACACCTTCACCTGGGGAAGAAATTAGGATGGAGCTTTGCTCCCAGCATCAGAGGTACCTGCCATGGGACTGAGCAGGGCAGGCTCACCAGCGCCCACCCTGGTGCCCTCCTTATCCACCAGCTGGATATCATTATGATTGGCCCATGTACGCACCTTTCCCTTCTGCATCATCAGCATCAGAATGGACAGTTCCAATGAAGCCTCCTCATTGGTCGGAACCGAACTGGTAAGATCGGTTGCATTCCTTCACTTTGGAGCAGAGATTGGTCACATTCCGATCTTTGGAGCAGAGATCGGTTTCGGAATCTGAGCCGGTGGCAGAAGGGTCAAAACGGAGCCCGACAGGCACTTTGGATCTGTCACAAGAAGAGATTATGGGGGACTCGGAGCAGAACTCCCCAATATTGATTTTAAATTATGAGCAGATGCTCCATACGGCTAAGTCACTGAACATTGATGTTTCAACGGTATAGCAGAAGCCAATAGATAGCATCCTCAAATAGATCTACTCTGACACACCAGACACAGTGGGTTTCCCTATAATAGAAGGCTTTGTGGACATTATGGACAGTTTATTCCAGAAACCTGCTTCGACTCCAGTGACTGCAAGGAAGTTGGAGGCTCTGTATAACATTAAACAGGACAAATGCCCTTACCTGTTCACACACCCACCAGCATCCTCAATGATTGCTGAAGAGCTTCAATCCAAACACAGGCACGGTAGTATGGCGATACCTGCGGATAAAGAAGGAAGAAAATGGGATGCAGTTGGCAGAAAGCTCTATTCAGGGTGGGCCCTAAACATCAAGATGGCAAACTTCCTTGCCATAATGAGTGGATACCAATTTTTTTTATAGCAAAGATAACTGCTTTTATGGAGAATATGCCAGAGGAAAAAAGATCCCTCATGAAGCTCATTTATGATGAGGCACTGATATTGTCCAAACAATACATGTCTACAAGAGCTCTCAAAACTGCTGTGTTGCTGTGCAGACATGCCTGGCTTAGGGCCTTACTTCTTGAGATGAGGGAAAAGATTGAAGATATGCCATTTGAGGGTGTTTCTTCACCAAAAAGGCCAACGACTACCTATCTAAAAAGAAAAAGGACAAACAGTTGGATCCTATGGGGTCCTACCTGCAGTAGCCAGAAATCCAATGTTTAGGTGGTCAGGAAGTAGAGATGATAACCAGAGGAATGATTTCCGCTCTTATAGGTTCCAACCATACTGTCCACTGTATCCCATATATACTATTTATTTATTTATTTATTTATTTATTTATTTATTTATTTATTTATTTATTTATTTATTCAATTTATATACCGCCCACCCCCAGGGGCTCTGGGCGGTGAACAGTTAAAATCGATAAAAACAAAAAATCAATATACAAATAATAAGACAAATTAACAAGGTGCAGTGGTGGGGAGAAACTTCCCCACCCCAAAGGTGGGAGGCCGACATGGCACCACCCCCTTCAATCACCAAACGCCTGGTGGAACAGCTCTGTCTTACAGGCCCGGCAGAACGATAATATGTCCCGCTGGGCCCGGTTTTCCATTGACAGAGCGTTCCACCATGCTGGGGCCAGGACTGAAAAGGCCCTGGCCCTGGTTGAAGCGAGGCGGGCTTCCTTAGTGCCGGGGACCACAAGTAAATATTTATTTGCTGATCGGAGCGATCTCCGGGGAACGTACAGGGAGAGGCGGTCCCAAAGATATGCCGGTCCCAACCCACTCAGGGCTTTAAAGATAAGAACCAACACTTTGAACCTGATTCGGAATTCAACCGGAAGCCAGTGCAGCTGGCGCAGGACAGGTGTGATGTGTGACTGGTAAGGTATACCAATCAGGACCCGTGCTGCCACATTCTGGACCAGTTGTAGTTTCCGGATCAGGCCCAGGGGTAGCCCAGCGTAGAGTGAGTTACAGTAATCTAGCCTGGAGGTGACCGTTGCATGGATCACTGTAGCCAGGTCCTGGGGCATCAGGTAGGGGGCAAGTTGCCTGATCTGACGATGGAAAAATGCAGACTTGGCAACTGCCGTGACCTGGACCTCCATCGATAGGGAGGCATCCAGGAGCACACCCAGACTCTTTACCACTGGCAAAGTTGCCAGTGGTGTCCCATCCAGGGCAGGGAGCTGGATCCCAACATCTGGCAGCCCCCGTCCCAGCTGCAGGACCTCCGTCTTCACTGGGTTCAATTTCAGCCTGCTCTGTTTCAACCATGCCGTCACAGCCTCCAAAGCTCTGGCCAGATTGTCTGGGGCCGTGTCTGGCCGGCTGTCCATCAACAGAAAAAGTTGGGTGTCATCCGCGTATTGATGACAACCCAGCCCAAACCTCCGCACCAACTGGGCGAGGGGGCGCATATAGATGTTAAATAACATCGGGGAGAGTATTGCCCCTTGGGGAACCCTGCACACCAAAGGGTGACGGGGCGATAGATCTCCCCCGAGCGCCACCCTCTGTCCCCGACCCTGGAGAAAGGAGACCAGCCACTGTAAGACTGACCCCCTAATCCCCACGTCAGCAAGGCGGATGGCCAACAAATCATAGTCAACCGTGTCAAACGCTGCTGTGAGATCAAGTAACACAAGCAGCGCTGACCCGCCTCGGTCCAGATGCCTGCGAAGGTCGTCTGTGAGGGCAACCAAGGCTGTCTCCGTCCCATGGCCAGGACGGAAGCCAGACTGGAATGGGTCCAGGACTAGAGCATCATTCAGGAATTCCTGCAGTTGTACCGCCACCGCCCGCTCAATCACCTTGCCCAGGAACGGGAGGCTCGACACTGGGCGGTAACTGGATGGGTTGGTGGGGTCCAAAGTTGTTTTTTTCAGGAGGGGCCACACTACCGCCTCCTTTAACACTCCTGGAAAAACCCCAGAGCTCATGGAGATGTTAACAATGGCCTCCAAATGGTCCCGTAGCCCCTCTGAGCTGGCCTTCACCAGCCAGGATGGGCAGGGGTCCAGAGGACAGGTGGTTGGCCTCATCCTCTGCAGGATCCTGTCAACATCGTCCTGAGAGAGCAGCCTGAAATGGTCTAATACGGATCCAGAAGACGGCCAAGGGGTCTCCAGTTCCCTTACTGTATCAACAGTGGGTGGCAGGCCACGGCGAAGGGACAAGATTTTACCCGCAAAATAGCTTGCAAAAGCCTCACAGCCAATAGTTGAATTAAGAATTTGGTGGTCTCCCTGAGAGAGGGAGACCAAGGACCGAACTGTTCGAAATAATTGAGCCGGGCGTGAGCTAGTGGACGCAATGGAAGCAGCAAAGAAATCCCTCTTTGCTGCTTTCACTGCCACCTCATAGGCTTTCATAAACGTCCTATAAGATGTTCTTGCCTCTTCGTTGCGCCCCCGCCTCCACACTCGCTCTAGTCATCTCAGAGACCGCTTCATCTGGCGAAGCTCCTCGGTAAACCAAGGAGCTACCCGTTTGCGGGCTCGGAGAGGACGGCAGGGGGCAATAGCGTCGATGGCTTCGGAAAGACGGTCATGCCAATCATCCACCAGCTCATCTAATGTACTGCCAGGGGGCATCGGATCCCGCAGAGCCGCCTGGAAACCAATTGGATCCATAAGCCTCCGCGGGCGAGCGTAAATCTGCTCACCGCCCACCCGGGAAAGGAGCGGCATGCTCAGACGAGCCTTCAGAACAAAGTGATCTGACCATGGCACTGCATCATAGGCATCCAGGACCACCATCATCCCTGCCCCAAAAATCAAATCCAGCATGTGACCTGCTTGATGAATGGGAGCCGAAACAAACTGGGAGAGTCCTAGGGCCGCCATGGAGGACACCAGGTCAATGGCCTGCATGGAGGCATCGTCGTCAGCATGGATGTTGAAATCCCCGAGAACCAAAAGTTTCGGGAATTCCAAGGCCTGCAACACCGGACAAACTGAGAGCCAGCTTGGTGTAGTGGTTAAGAGTGCAGGACTCTAATCTGGAGAACCGGGTTTGATTCCTCACTCCTCCACTTGAAGCCAGATGGGTGACCTTGGGTCAGTCACAGCTTCTAGCTCTCTCAGCCCCATAATGACATACTTTGTAAACCGCTCTGAGTGGGTGTTAAGTTGCCCTGAAGGGCGGTATATAAGTTGTTGTTGTTGTTATTAACACAAAGACCCCCAGGTTTAGCTCCAGGGGAGGGAGAGACGGGAATTCCCTGGGGGATGCCTTTCAGATCAAATGCACGGGAGGTCTGTTTTGTGCATTCTCTCCCATTCCGTTGATTCACAAAGTGGTCTGCAAGGTACAGGCAGCCCAGACTACTTGCATACTGATAGCCTTGTTTTGGCCATGTCAGCCCTGGTTCTATATACTGTAATGGACGGCCAGGGGACGTTATGCCCACCTACTACTGAATCTGGACTTGCTCACCTATGGACACACACGTCACTATGATTTGAACAAATTGCACTTAACAGTGTGGTTCCTAGGCTAGAGGATATGCAGTTTTCAAGGGAAGTGGCAAATGTTCTACTCAACGCCCGAAGGTTATCTACCAGGAAATCATAACGCCTATAAGTGGAATAGATTTGTTTTGTGGGCAAGTGCCAGGGCAGGAAGTCCAGAAACATGCTGTCTATCCGATATCTTTGACTATTTCGTGTCCCTACAGTCAACAGGTCTGGCGTCTTCATCAGTAAAAATTCATTTGGCAGCCATATCAGTGTTTCATAAAGGCATTGATAGAAAAACAGTGTTTTCACACTACCTATCAAAGCTGTTCCTGAAGGGCTTCTTCAATCTTTCCCCAATGGTCATTATCTTTAGTGTTTGCTAAATTGATGCTGAAACCATTTGAACCAATGGTAACTTGTCCCCTTCCCCTTTTATCTGCGAAGATGGCATTTCTACTAGCAATTACATCAGCCAGAAGGGTTGGGGAGCTTAGGGCACTCAGTATAGACTCTCCTTTCCTACAGATCTACCCAGATAGGGCAGTAATGCGCACTAGTCTGCAATTTTTACCAAAAGTGGTTTCCAGATTCCATGTGTCACAGGTTATAACTCTGCCAGTATTTTTTCCTGACCCTACCAACAACCTAGGAACAGGCACTAGATACACTGGATGTTAGAAAGGGCATTTTATTTTACAAAGAGAGGACTCAATCTTTCCATATGGATTCGACATTCTTCGTCTATCACTCTGGTCCTAATAAAGGCAAGACTGTGTCATTACAGACGATCTCTAGATGGGTTGTATCAGTGATTAAACTGTGTTATAATCTGGCCAATGTCCCTTGTCCATTTGTTCTTCGGGCCAACTCAACCAAGGCCCAAGTGGCATCAGCTGCTTTCCTGCGAGGAATTCCTATTGGTGACATCTGCCATGCTGCTACATGGTCGTCTGGAGAGACCTTTGTGAAATGCTATGCTGTGGATGTGAACTTCAGGAGAGAAGTAGCAGTGGGACAAGCGGTCCTGCAGTCTCTCTTTGTCTGAGAGCCACTCCCACCACCGGGTGAGTAGCTTGCTATTCTTCCAGTGTAGGACTGCATCAAAGACCGTAGATGAAAACAGGGTTGCACTTACCTGTAGCTGTTGTTCATCTAGGTCTTTGTGCAGGTACACATTAACCGCCTCCTACCCCGCAGTGAACTCTGACAGTTTTGGAGAGGTCATGGCGGCACAGGAGAACTGGAGGAAGAAGGGGGCGACCTCCCTGACCACGTGACTGTTTCGGCGGGAAAAGCCACTTGAAGTGGTTGCAGGGGAGGTTGCCCCTCCGTAGCATTTGAGCTAGAAAAGTCCTGTTCCAAGCGGCAGGCCTGCTCAAGCTCAGTCCCCTCCAATGTGTGCCTGCACAAAGAACTAAATGAACAACCCTGTTTTTTTTTATTTCTCCAAGCTCTTCTAGCCTGGGGATAGATCAGGCTAAATCACTCATTAAACAAAGGCACTGAAAGGCAAAGACACTGAAAGGCAAATGGATATTTCTAGTTCTCCAGGCTTTATCCCTCCTATAGACAAGAGAGATATCACAGTCCCTGCTGTCTATTTATACTTCCTTGAATCAAACAAATCAAGAAGGGCTTTCACACTAGCCAGAAGTTCGACTTTGCCCTCTTCAGTATTGGAAGGAAGGTTTAAAGCAACTCCCTATTCCTTGAGATTCTGTCCCTGCCCATTGCAAGAGATTGACTCAGTAGAACATGTATATTTTTAACTATCCAAAACACAGGAAGATCAGATTGAGAACTATTAGTCCATTGATAGAAAAATTTCCAGGCAGATCAAATAAAATGAAGCTTGATTACCTCTTATCAGACAGAAACCATTAAACAACCCAGCAAGTGGCTAGATTTTGTGCATAGGACTATAAGCTCCGAAAATCTGAATTTAGCAGTCTGAATAGCAGTTTTTGAACTGTCCTCATAAATAATTATATTTTATGGTATAATAACCATTTCTTAATGTCTACTTATATTAACCAATTTTAATGGAATTCTTGGATTGCTTTTACAATATATCTCTGTTTGAGCTGGTCGATGACTGTAACAATAAAATTGATTGATTGATCCTGGCTAGAAGATGGAACGTGCAAACATGAGGAATGACAGGTAAGGCCAGCTCACCCTCTCCCACACTCCAGAGGTGCGCTAAGGATCCTGATACAGTAGGGCCTTCCTGGAGTTTCTGAATTAATCAATGCAACCCACCCTGTTGATCTCTCCTTAATCACTTCCCTGTTCTTAGGTGATTCAGAGAACTGATAGCCTCACCCACCCACCTTGCAGGTTATCAGTCATAAATTGATAATTTCAGTTCCACCCAGGGAGACCTGATCAAACCTTCCTAGTTCACTGTCACACCCTGGAGACGGTTTACCAGCTTATTGTCCCACTTTGGAGACAGTTCGACAGCTCTTTGTCTTATCCCGGAGACAACTTCTCAATCCTTTGTCCCACCCCAGGAACAACCACTCAAACAGGTTGAGTGAGCTGGCTTCCCTTTGGGGCTTTGATCCCCGGAATGCAGTATCCGACCTGTAAAATAACATAGAGAAATAACATTAATAATCTACTGAGTCATTGAAGTTTGTGTATTTACCAAATGATCTCCATAGAATGGTGCTTTTCACCTTAAGACCTCACTCCGACAGCTCTGCAAAAGAAAGAGAAAATATTCTTAATTACTGAATTACATTATGGAAGGCTGGCCATGTGTACATATGCATGAACATGAGTTTATATTTGTAATAGAGCTATTTTCAATATTGATTGAAGGTTATCACTGTTGGAATTATTGGAATATCTTTTGCTGTATTTAGATGGGTATGATTGTCTTTTGTATAGTGTTTTAAGATGATTGTATGAGATTGTATATAACTTATTTATTCACATATTGCACTAGTCACTTTAAATATAATTATATTAGGCTAACACTGTGATTGATTGCATTTTCCTCCAGTTCAGGGAGGGTCCTGTTTGTTTGCTGCTTTTGTTTTCTTGAGGAGACTCTGTTGTGTTTACTCAGCCCTCTAACATTGGTTGCTATTTCACAGACTAAAAATCTGTCTCTTCTGACTCACCGCTCTCTGCTCCTTTGGGCTAACTGACCTTAACAACTTTCAACTACCAATATCTCCTAATATTCCATCAGTTCCCAATGGCTGTTCGTTGAAGGAAGAGAAACTGTACCTGTCTATCACAGAGCCTAATCTAATTTAGCATGTTTATTTTTGCTTATATTTAGTAAAAATATTTTTAAGGACCTCATATTAATTTGATATCTCAGTAGCAGCCAAGACTTGAACTGAAATATTTGATAAGGAAAAAAGAAATCAGAGAAACATGAAGCTTTTAGTACCCCAAGGGTCATCTAGTCCCACCCCTGGACAATGCAAGAAAATCACAGCTATCCTCCCCCCTTCACCTCTGCCAGTGATTCTTGCTCTGTGCCCAGAAGAATGGAAAAAGCCTCCAGGATACCCTGCCCATCTGGCCTGGAGGAAAATTCCTTCCTGGTTCTAATGCTACATTGTAACAAATTCAAAGTTTCATGTAGAAATTGTTTTTATTGGAATAATACTTGTAAAAAATTCGGAAATACAGCTTGTACTACACTTACATTGTTTACATTTTGAGAAAAAAACTAAAGGCACTGAAAACTGTAGATGTACTAATTTTTGTGCTCTCAAATAACTGTACACAGTATATATACTGTGTGGACATGGTTATCCATTCCTCTGTTTCAACAGAATTTAACTTTTTCACCAAGGTCACTGGGGCACCTCAGTTTCACTATGTTTCTCATTGGCATTACTTGTTAGTTCCACGTCAGATTGGTGATTAGAGTTCCCTCATACAATGTGAGAGGAGACATATAAATAAGAATTTTAGCTTTGTTTTTTATTTGACCTGCTCAGCCGATCAGGTGAATTTGTAAGTTGATATTTTATTTGTATTATTGTATGTATTTTTGGTTTTATTCCCTGTCTCCTTTCCAATCTGAATCTGGAAAATCTGCTCATTTTCTTATTTTGTAACATGTAGCCTGATGAAGAATTATGATGAGTTTAAAAGCTTGTGCAATGTTTAATGTCATTCTGGTTGGTCTTGATGATAGTAGGAAGTGCCATCAAGTCATAGCTGACTTATGGCAACCCCTGCTGGGGTTTTCAAGGCAAGAGAGTAACAGAGATGGTTTGCCCTCACGTGCGTCTGCAACTTTGGTTTTTTTTTAGCAGTCTTCCAATTGCTAACCAAGGCATTACATGGATTCTGATTTTTGTTACCAATCAATAAACCATAGAAATATTCTTCCTCTCAATTCCTAGGAATAATCACTTGAAAAACATTCATTACAACTTTGAAATGATGGTACTTGCTTAATAATGTTGTTATTAATTTGAAGAAAAAGACTTTGGAAATAGAAAAAATATTACCCCACATCTCTGAATAAGAGAAGGGTTGTAGCATTTACACCCTGCTTTTCATCTTACTGGCGGTGTCTGACAGGCCGCTAATTGAAAGAGGTTACTGATCTAAATGGAACCTTCTCTTGATTAAGCAGGCCTCTTCTTACATTCCTAAAAGTGCTTAGTCTTCACTTTACTGTACCCATGTCCCTTCCATACATATTCAATAGTGAGAATGCACTACAATATTTATGCATATATACTTTGCTTATTATAAATGAGGATCTGTTATGGATTATTACACTATTTAAAGATATTTAATTGCTGCACTCTACCCATGCAAGGAGAACATTCTGATGATGATACAATACATTCATGGTTTATAGGCTACATTAAGACAGCCTTTGACCATCACCTACCCAAGCTCCGCTCTAAACCCAAAGCTCCTTCCCACCCACACAACAGCTCTATTTTCCACTTTATCTCTTCCACTTCACTGAAATTGGAGATGCAGTTTCTCCCACTCTTGCTCTTACGTTGGAGTGAGAGATTTGAGAGCAGCTGCAACTAGAAGAATGGATTACCTTGTAGTTATCGGGATTGGTAGTCCTACAGTAGGGAAAGAGTATGCCTAAGAGATACATCCAGGAGTAGCTCCATAGCTCCTGGTTGTCCATACATCAGTCTCCTCCTTTCCTTTAGCAAATAGCAAGGAACACTGCTTCAAAAGATCTCTAAGAGGCTAGGTGAGATTGCCAGGCTGATTTCTGGCAGGGATTCCTCCAGCCTTTTGTGAAATCCTGTGGGATGATTCTTAGTGAGCGAATGGCTGGACTGAAGAACAGTGAATCAGACAGGTTATATAATGAATTAGAAAAAGTATAGAAGAAAGTTTTGTTGAAGAAGACCCATAATTGTTGGAAATACCCATGGATCTTCTGTTAGAAGTGCTAGGAGATTCCTGAGAGAGGACTCAAACTGAAATTAGAAGATGCCTGGAGGACTAAGCATCCCAAACACAGACATTTCACATTTTTTGACAGACATCAGACATGCACAAGAATATACGTGTTTTGGATATCAAAAAGTTTAACAGTTAATCTAGATGAAGCAGAGATTCAACCAAAAATATTTGCACATCACAACCATATAGAGGTAGTTTGGCAACAGAACAGAAACTGAGAGGAAGATGGAGACTAAATGATTATGTCATAAATAAGTGTTTAAAAAGATCTGGAAGAATTTTTTAAAATAAATAATACAGAAGGAATGTCCTCAGCTACAATTAGGGATATGATTAAAGCATTCATTAGAAGAATCTTATTAGCCGCTGCTGCCAAGAAGAAAAGACAAAAACCAGAATAAACTGTTTAGTAGATATCAGTAGGAAAAATTAGAGATTGGAGCAAGAACACAAAAAAATTCTAACAAAACCTTATTAGTAGAACCCAAGACACTTAAAAAATCAATTAGATATGTTAGAAATGGAGGAGGCACACAAAAAATTATTTAAAAAACAAAGGCATTTTGACCATGTGAATTAAAATACTTCCAGATGAGAAATAAAAGAGGAGGGTTAGCAGTTCCAAAAATAAAATTATATTATCAAGCAGCAGGTCTGGATTGTGGATTGGATTAAAAACCCAAGGCAAAGTACAGTAAAACTGGAATCAGCGGACTAGATGAAGGCTTACATAACTTTTTATGGATAATGATATAATCCAAAACGAGTATAACACAAGAAAGGAATCATATAATTAGAAATGGACTCTTGAGAATATTGTTTAAATGTCAGAACATACTGAGTTCCCCAAACTCTCTGCTCATGTCCCTGATGGATGCTTATTATAAGAATGTGAGAAATAAAAGGTTTTTTTTAACATGGCAATATAATAAATGCTCCGGGGAAACAAGTCCTGGCAAGATATTAGAGGTGAAGGAATTAACATTTAGTGGTTACCATATTATCAATCAGTCTCAAAAAAAAATTTAAAACAAATTTTTATTGGATGGGTCATTATACAAATATAGAAACTTACACAGTTAACTTTCCATCATATTATAATACCCCCCACCCTTTCCCTCCCCTTTTCCGTTGACTTCCGACAGTTTTCCATTCCCTTTATTACCTCTTAGATAAAATCTTAACCAAACTAAACTCTATATAAAATAATAATACCTATTTAATGATAAATACCATTATCTAACATTCCATATCTTTTAGTACTATCTATCAATAATATCCAATAACCTACAATATAATATGCCCCCTATATTAATAGCTATATACTACATTCTAAGCATGGGTCATAGTAATATATTCTATACCATTACATATCTTTAGATAGCACTATTACACAAATATATCATATCTATAATGTTCAAAATTATTAATATCCTTTATATTGTTATCCAGTTCATGACGTTATAACCTAGTAAATTATAACATATTGTACCTACATATATCAATAAAATGGTATATTATCACAAACTAGATTTTTTACCTCTAATATAGTATTATGATTACTACCTCTGTATTAATTCAAAGTAACAGAGCACTATCCTCCCCTCAGAAAGTATCCAAAGACCACACCTTCCCTTTAATGTCCCACTTTTTTTCTGTATAGTTCTTAAATTTCTCCCAACTTGTTATATACTCTTCCATATCTTCATCTTGAAGTTTCCTCGTTAGTTTATCCATTTCAGCCAAGCTCAATGTTTTTATAATCCAATCTTCCACCGATGGTATCTCTTTTGTCTTCCACAGCTGTGCATAAATTATCCTAGCCACCGTAGTCATATAAAATACCATTATCCTGTCCACTTTGTCAAAGTCTTCTAGGTTCATACATAGCAATAACAATTCTGGGTTTCTAACAACTTTTTTCTTCAGTATATCTGACATGCTTAGCTTTTTCACACGTCCACCACATATGATAAAAGGAACCCTCATGCTTTCCACATTTCCAATATTTATCTGACATCTGACTATTTCCATTGGCTAGCTTTTTTGGCATGAGATAACATCTATAAATCATTTTATACACATTTTCTCTTATCGTGGTACATGTTGATATCTTTATAGTATTTTTCCACAATTCCTCCCAAGCTTCCATCAATATATCCTTATTATAGTTTATTGCCCACTTTACCATTTGAACTTTTACTGTCTCATCTTCTGTAAACCATTTCAACAAAATCTTACACACTTTAGATATCAATCCCCCCCCTTGCAGTAAACATTGTTCCAATTCTGAATTTTCCACTCTAAAACCTGCTTTTCTCCAAACAGTATTTGGAAAAGAAGTGGGACGTAAAGTGAGAATTATGGTTGTTAGATAAATATTAAGCTTACAGAAAGGAAGAGATACTGATCTTTACAAGAGAAGAGAGGAGATAAGTTAGAAATATAATGTAATTGATAGTTTGATGTTAGGTTTTGCTTAATTTAATACATATTACCTATTTAAGTAGTGTATTAAGACAGTTAAGAATAGAAAAGCAGATATAAGTAGTAGATTTAGACAGCGGGTTGGAAAACTGTTGGAAGTTTTAGATTAAGGGGGGAGGGGAAAGGGTGGGAGAATATGGAAATGAGGGGTTCAATTGAAAATCTGTAATATTAATTTTTACTCACCCAATAAAAATTTCTTTAAGAAAGAAAGAAAGAAAGAATTCTACTTTCCTCCGATCAGTGTCATACAAATCTTTTATCTGCATATATTGAAACCACCCATATTGAAATGGCAATTCTTCATTATTTCTAATATTGTATTAATTCTGATCCACTCTAAGAATGTTCTGATATGTCATCCACTCCACTCCTTCATAGTCAGTTCTTGGATTCACAACCTCTGCAGGTACAATCCACATTGGTGTTCTTTCATTCAAATATCGCTTGTCTCAAAATTAAAGACGATTATAAGTATGGAAGTTGGAGCTCTAAGAGAGCTCCAACTGAGCTTGAACAGCTGAT